>NC_087515.1:114894678-116094678 GCF_963921805.1 Phalacrocorax carbo
TGCACTCGATCACTTCATCCAGATCACTGATAAAGATATTAAACAAGACTGTCCCTAACACTGAGCCCTGAGGAACCCCACTTGTGACTGGCCGCCAACTGGATTTAGCTCCATTCACCACAGCTCTCCTGGCTCAGCCATCCAGCCAGATTTTTAACCAGCTAAGAGTACACCCATCCAAGCCATGAGCTGCCAGCTTCTCTAGGAGGGTGCTGTGGGAGACTGTGTCAAAGGCTTTGCTAAAGTCCAGGTACACAACATCCACAGCCTTTCCCTCATCCACTAGATGGGTCATCCTGTCATAGGAGGAGATCAGGTTGGTCGAGCAGGACCTGCCTTTCATGAAGCCATGCTGGCTGGGCCTTATACCCTGGTTGTCCTGCACATGCTTGGTGAGCTCACTCAAGATGAACCACTCCATAATCATCCCCAGTACCAAGGTCAGGCTGACAGATCTATAGTTCCCTGGATCCTCCTTCTGCCCCTTCTTGTAGATGGGCATCACATCAGCTAGCCTCCAGCCATCTGGGACCTCCCCTGTTAACCAGCACTGCTGGTAAATGATGGAGAGTGGCTTGGCGAGCTCCTCTGTCACCTCCCTCAGTACTCTTGGGTGGATCCCATCTGGACCCAGTGACTTGTGAGTGTCCAGGTGGAGCAGCAGGTCATAAACTGCTTCCTCCTGGATTATGGGGGTTTTATTCTGCTCCGCATCCCTGCCATCCAGCTCAGGGGGCTGAATATCCTGGGGATAACTGGTCTGATTATTAAAGACTGCGGCAAAGAAATCATTTAGTACCTCAGCCTTTTCCTCATCCTCGGTGGTAATATTCTCCTCCACATCCAGTATTGGATGTAGGTTCTTTTCGGTTATTTTTTTGTTGTTAATGTATTTGTAAAAACATTTTTTTTTATCCCTTACAGTAGTGACCAAGTTGATTTCTAGCTGGGATTTTGCTTGCTTAATTTTCTCCCTGCAAGACCTAATGAGGCCTCCATACTCTTCTTGTGTTACCTGCCCCTTCTTCCAAAATGCTAGACCCTCCTTTTTTTCCTGAGTGTCAGCAGACGCTCCCTGTTCAGCCAGTTCAGTCGTCTTCCCCGCCGGTTCATCTTGCAGCACTTGGGGACAGCCTGCTCCTGCACCTTCAAGATTTCCTTCTTGAAGAATGCTCAGCCTTCCTGGACTCCTTTGTCTGTTTATAACTGCAGTAGGTCTATTACTCAGAAGAATTAACATAATGTTTAGTAAAGTCTTCTGGTCTTTTGGTTTGTATTTTGCAAAGTAGCATTATAATTCTCCTATGACATGAGAATTACTGAAATATACTGCAAGCCACTAGTGAATAAATGGTAGACAGTGAGGAAAATACTATGCCATATACAGCCAAGGTAAATATTTACAATTGTATGATCTGGACAATTTACAATTTATATAACAGAATCATGCAGGAGTTGGCTGAGAAAATTATTGTTATTCTTTTTTATCGTTTTTAATCCTGAGGGAAAAAAAAATACTAAAAATACAGGCCTTGAAAAAGTAATACTGTTTTTCAGTGTTAAAGAAAAGTTAACAGAGCAACCAGGTAATTCAAGGCCACGTATGTAGGGTGATTTGAGTCTTGACCAAAATAATGAAAAAAAGTGCTAGGAGATTTCGTTAGTAAAGCATTAAAGGATTATAGCTAATGCTAATCAATCAGCATAGCTTTGCAGAAAATAGGACTTTGTTTAACAAACTTGAATGCTGTCTTTCAGGTTATAAATATATTTGATAATTATAACTGCACTGATGAAACAGCTTCCTGTAAGGTATTTGTGACAAAGTACTGTATATTATTTGGAATAAGGATTAGCAGTATAATGTAATAATGTAAATACTAAATTGAATATAAACCAGATGACCTGTCAGGAAGCTGATGATAGTTGAAATACATCTTTTAATATGAACTTCTACTGACATCCCATAGGCATGGTAACTTCCAGTATTGTTCAACATTTAATCAATGAACCAGAAGTAAACATAAAATCACTGCCAGTAGAATGTGCAGATGAAAAGACTGACTGAATGATAAGTGATGAGAAGATAAGAGTCTTAGAGCACTAAGCCAGTTCAAACAAAAAGAATTTAATAATCAAATTCTGGATCCTACATCTGTAAACATAAATGCAGACCATACTCACAGATTGAGAAACTGTAACTTGTAAAGAAGGGCCATAATAATATGGCAGACCATAATAAACATAAAATCATATAAGAACTATGCAAAAAGGGAGAGTTATCATGATTCTTGTCTGTCTGAACAGTAGGATAGTACACAAGGTTCAAGAAATGTCTTTTTACACTGTCTGCACTCTTCTTGTCACATTTGTGAAAAGACATTAAAATATTAGAAATATCAAAAGGGATAAATAAAACTTCACAAAAGCACACAAGGTTTGTAGGAAATGCTTCAGAAGAATTCAGAGTACTCTGCTTGTTTATCTTAGTGGAAAGACTGGAAGGTGGCTGGGTTACAGTGACTTAGTGTCTTCACAGAGAGAATATGCAAGTACTGTACAGGGTCCTGAATTGCACAGAGAAAGGCATACCAAGAACCAGTATGTAGACAGTAAAGCTGGCCTTATTCAAACTGGAAATCAAATGCATCACTTCTAAAAATGATGGTGATCCTTTTAAAAGGATAGTGATGAGTCTCTTACTGTCTTCATATGTATCTTCATGCCAAACCAGGCCATAGGTATTGCCAAAATAAGTCAATATGGACAATGAAGCAGCCTGGAATAGGCAAAATACTAGACCAGATAATCTAAGAATACCATCCAATCTCAAAAAAATCTATTAATTTCTTGCAAAAATGCACACCGATAGCTACAGCTTCTAATAATGAAACTATTTTAGCATGTATGTCTTTAGTTTAAAGGCATTTATTTTCTACAGTTACTTGATCACTGCTTGGTACATTTTAAGCATATCTTCTTACACAGGGTTGTACATACAATGGAAATATTAATGTATTTAAAGCTTGCTTCATTCTCTGACTGATTTTGAGGTCAAATACTGTAGAAGTAGCCTTTACAAATTAAATTTCTCTAATCTGTACGGTAAAGTATGAACAAAAAACTTGTGACTTCTATCCTACACCAAGAGATCAGCTAAGCTATGTGGAACAGGAAAAGTAATTGCTTTTCCTTAGTAAGATGTCAAGCCTTTTAAAACAACAAATGCTCACAGGAGGTCTATTCATTTTTCCATACAAAGGATATTAACACAGATAATTTTCATTAGTACAACAAAATAAGCATATAAACCTTCCACATACTGTATTTATGGGATTATAAAGTTCTTTGTTGGTTTTCCATTCAATGATAACTTTTTTCTTTCAGAATTTCTTTTGTTGGTGCATGGGAGGTACTTTGGATGTAGTTATTAAGCACAACAGAGCCTTTTATCTCATTTTAAATGGTTTTGGTTGTGGAATTAGCATACACCTCAGACTTGTTGCTAATGTAGTTGAAATACAGACACAACTCTTGCATTTAAAAGGAGGAATATATTTCCCATTCTATCCTACCCCTACAATAATGCATTAAATTTTGCCTTTTTTTTTTTTTTTTCCATTTTGTTCTATTTGGAGATCAGAGAGATCTGTCAGTGGTGGCCTGCTACCGCTTTGCCAGAACAAACTCATCTCCCCACTGAAGTTTTATGATTTTCATTTATTAAACTGATGCAGTGTTAACCAACAGACAAGACTACTCCAGTGCTGCTAATCAATGAGGCAATTTAGGTAACTGCTCTGAATACGATTACTATTATCAGTCTGTCACCTTGTAACTACCAGTTTGCCTTATTCTGAGATACGCTCATACTGCTGCTGTCTGTTCATTTCTACCTTGTATGCCTTCACTCTGTATTTTGGGAAGTTAGGCTGAGGCAGTCATGTGTAGAAGTAATGGCTTGGTATTTTGCCCTTTTAAGGATTTTAGATCTCATTACCTTGTAATGAAAGCTGTGAGAATTAGCACAATATAGAAGAGATTTCATTCTTTGCTCCCCAGAAGTTAAGACTTGTATAATGGACATAGTGTTAAAAGCTAGAAGGATTTTTGTTGTATTTTGTGTCAGGATGTTCCAGAGAGGGATCCTATATTCCTTATTTGGGTTTGAAACAAATTCAGTTTTCCTTTCTGGCCTTACTTTATTAGAAAACAATGTCCACTCATAAAAGGACAGGTTTAATCTTACAATTATTTATTAGGAAATAATATTTTGGGCAGTCAGAAGATATCTGTGTCTTTGGTTTATTTTATTTTATTTTATTTTATTTTATTTTATTTTATTTTATTTTATTTTATTTTATTTTATTTTATTTTATTTTATTTTATTTTATTTTTATTTTATTTTCTGCAGTGAGGTAATGACTTTAGACTAGAAAAGCTAAGCTCATAGGCTCTTCTGCGGTCTCTGAAAAAAAATGTGTACTTTGTGGATGATTCAGAACAGGATCCCAACTTCAGTGCAGATTAATCATCTTGGGAAAAGCCTGTTGACAGAGTGGAATGAACTCAATCTCTCTCAACCAAAGCTAGCTCTTCCCTTTTTCCACCTAGTGACAGGCAGATCATCTCCCAGTGAATAATCTAGACATCCTATCCTCTTTATAAAGGAAGTGCAGCATAGCTAAGCTTCCAGCCCCTCTGTTGGATGCCTGAAGATACATAGAATCAATTTGTTCTCAAAACACACAGAAAACAGTAAAGGAAAGATACTAGAGGGTTACTTTTGCCCATATGTTTCAATGGTTCATATAATTTTATTTAATTTTTATTCATTAATAATTAATAAAACATAGAGTTGCTATGCAAATATCCAAATATATAGAATAGCTGAAGTTTAATAAACATGTATTTTTTGTTAGAGAAACAATACATCTTTTTTAGGCTAAATGTCACCATCAGATCTGTTTGTATCTCATTTTATATTTGAATGTCTTGTTACAAAAAAAAGATAGGTGCTGTCCTGGGCAAGGTTCAGCTGACAGGCTTTTCTGTCATAATGTTTCAACATTATCATAATATAACATGTTTGTAAATGTGTAAGCTGTCATGATTTAAAGAAATGTAAATGTCTACCAAAAGAAAGTGGGTACCTGTGGGCTGTGGTGCTAATGGTGGGGCCAAGAAAACTAAAATTGGTATGTTCAAATTAACACATATTATTCTTTTTTCCAAGGGGTCTTGTAAAGTTAGTGATAATTTATATACCCTTCTGTTCTTTTTTCCAGCATTCATGCATCTTCTTTTATTGAATGGCATAATTGATAACCTGAATGGGATAACCCAGAAGAGCAAATAGAAAGAATATTGTCTTGATATGTCAAACACTGTTTTCCTAAAGATGTATTCACATTCATAATCTACCTTTTCTATTTAGTTGTTAGAATGATGCTGTCTCTACTAACACCTTAAATACTTCACCTTGCCCATCTAAGATGCTGCAGCCAAGATGTGTGCACTCTATTGTATTTTCACTTAAGCTGATCCTGGTCTTGAGACTTATTGAAGTATATTCTCGACTTATATTGTTTAGTTTTAAGCATAATTAAATGAAGTACAGATCTTGCATGTTGACTGATAATTAATATTTTATAGCAATAATTTTTTAATTTCAAAATAATTGAGCTATATTAAATATTGACTTAAGTAGACATTAATAATGAATGTTTTCTTCTGCTGAGACAAATGTTTGATGGTAAAGAATGTAATATACAAATGACACACTATGCTCCGTAAGAGCTGTACCTATTAAAAGTTAATTTATGGCTACTCTTGAGCAAGCACAGCGTCCAAGAAATGTCTGTGTGAGAAAAGGAGAAAAAGAGGAAGGCTTAAGATTATAATTTAATTTTTTTCCTTTGCAGCTGTATATTTGTCTCTAAGATACCAAGAGCAAGACTTTAGGAAATAAAAAGTCCTTTTGTGCTCTACAGAAAACAATAAGCCTGGCATTCCCACTTACTAGGTTTGCAAAGGAAACCTTTTGTTGTCATGGAGGTATATTTTCTCTACTTTGCACTGCTTGGCCATTGCTTGGTTTCCCTTTTCTACTTCAGATTCTTTGTCTTCTGTTCCTGCTGTTAAGTGTAGCAGACTCTGTATAAAGAGAGAAAACAGGGCTTGGGAGAAATAATATTTCCTTTTACTTTGACTCAACGTTTTAAAACATGTGCTTGCTCTATGGCATCATCATCAAACATAAATTCTGACATTATTTCTAGGCCAATATGGGCATTAGGCTTACCAAGAGGGAAGAAATGGTAACACGAAATTTCTCCCAAAGCTGAATCCAATATAAACTTGTATGTATAGGAAAACTGTGCTTGACCAGCAACCATAGTCTATTGCAGTGATTACGAACTTCTAACAGTCTCTTGATCATAGCAAACCTTGTTATTTTCTCCCAGCAGAATATTCTTCACCATTGTGGTGTTTCGTAATCAAAATTGCCTAGTGATCAAAGAGAGCCATTTTAATTTCTGATGTACAGAAGTTTTTATTATTAATGTAGGAAGAAACAGGTATTGTTGCACATTTTTTTTTCCTTCTGAAAGGGTACTTTGAGCAGAAAGGAAGGCGTTATTTTTTGTCTAACACATTTTCTAGGGGACAGTACCAGCATGTCTATCATTTTCTGCTAAAGACAGACTGAAAACATGCAGTCTGCATAAACAAAAATAGCTGTGTTCCAAGTACTGTATTTCCTGTTAAACTCACCTTGCTTAACTCCTTCAGTGCTAGATGGAAAAACTGTTAGGTATTTTCATCTCACATGTTTCTTCATTATAAACAGAGCGTTTTCTGGTTTGCCATCCACTTTGACTGATTAATGAAAGCTTGTAATACTCTCACAAAAAAATCCATCAAAGAGAAAACTTTCATTGAAACAGACACTTAAGACGTATGAACAAGATGATTGACAGCAAGGTTTGATTAAAGATAAGATGATGCTATAAAACAAGAGAAGCAGTGGACTGCATGTAAGGAAATTTATAGTTAAACTAGAGATTAAGGCTAGAGTTTACTCTCAAGTAAAATGTATCAAGAATCGTTGCATGACTGAGTTAAAGCAAATTATGCAAAGCACAGACAGTAGGGAACAATTTTGCAAATGAATTTTTATCTCTAATTTTCAGGGCTAAGAATATCCATGATACCAGCAAATCCTATGTGGTGAAAGTGGCAATTCTACTATGTTCTTCTAATGGGTCATCATATGTATTATTCTCTGGAGGGCACTTAAACAAGAGTTTCTGTCCTGAAACCATCAAAGAATATTTCTACTGACTAGGATATCTGTCCACGATGGACCAAAACCCAAAAAAAAAGTCAGAAACACTGCTATTTTCTTCAGTCCTGATCAAGCAGGTCAGTGGACAGAAACCAGTTTGCTGTTAAATGTCATTGAAATAAACACGATCCCATTATTTTTCATCTTCAGACATTAAGATAGACAGGAGACAAGCTCTCTTGCTCTTGTAGGTTATGTAATCCTATGAGATTTTGAAGTTGCCTGGAGAACATTGCTGCTAAAAAGTCATTGTTTTGACATCTCCCATTACCGCAAAATATCTCTGAAATTTGGAAATTTCAGACACTGCAGGAAAATGGGACCTCTTGAAATCTTTACATTTTGCTGCAGCACAGACTATTCCAAGGAATTCAGTTAGCTCTTGGCCCTTGCTTATCACAAACATCTTCAGAAACTCAGAACTACATGAAGGCTCATAAGTGACATTCTGTAGAATTCCTTGGAAGGATAAAGGAGTCTTATAAACGCAATCAACCCTTCACACACACAAAAAGGCTGGATAAAAAGCCACAGGGGAAATGAACTGATTTCTGCTAGGGTTTTCTAATATTCAATTAAAATTATAATGTTTTAAAGTTTATTTTCTAATATTTGTATGTGCTTTGGATATTTTACAATACAGAAAAATCAGATCTTTACTGTTTACTCATTTCCTGTGTCTCTTTACTTTCTGCTGCAACACCCCATGATTACTGTGCAGAAAAGAAATGAAAAGCAGATCATGCTGATTAAGATCTAAAAATCAGCAGTGCCAGAGTTTCCTATCTACACTTGCCTACCTACACATTGGATAGGTCTTATGGTTTACCTTTGTGCTATATTTATAGAAAACAAGCACATTTCTTTTGGCATAGATTCTGCTAAGCTAAATAAACCAGATTTTCTCTTACAGTATCTTAGTTCATGATGGTAAATTTTACTGATTATTTTTTCTGAATACTGAGTTCCAGAATAGCTCACAGAGTCCTGTGCAACAGCCTTAACACTTCTCATCTCTCCTGGCAACATCCAAATGTGATAGATCATAAAAATACATTTTTATTTAGTACATCTAGATCTTCCTCCCTCCCTGTCATTTCTAGCTTCCAGCCTCCCAGTTTACAAGCATTTTTTCCTAATATTTCCTATATGGATGATCTTCCGATCTGTTCTACTATATTTTATCCCATTCTGTTAACTCAGTGCTAATAGTATCCCAAATCTGCTTTTATGGTATAGATATAAATGAGTCCTAGATATGTCCACTTCTAAGTCAGACTTGATTCAGGTTTGTCTGACAGGTTCACACAATAACCAGAGATAAGGAAACTAATTAAGCTGCTGTGGAAGCCATATATGTTTTGAAGCGTCATGGGATCTATCTAATCAAATCTTATTTTTGTTCTCTGAAGTTATCCTTAAGCTAGCCTGCTATTAATCTTGAGATCAACTGTAGAGGGAAGGATCATGTGTCTACTCTTAATACAGCAGAACAATCAATTATCCAGACGCATTTGAATGTAGGACTACGTATATTCCTAAAAGTCAAACTTAATGTATTCAAATGTGATTTTTCTGCTTCAACCAGTTGGAGATGTAGTTCTCAAGGGGATGCAGGTAAATTTTGCTTAGTATTATTAAAAATAAATGTTTTCTTATCACAAGTCTCCTTTTACCTTTGCACAGAGGAAACAGCGGAAACTCTCCGCAGGAGATAGAAAAGGATGAATAGGAAACATGGTTACACAGCCTCCTAGGACATATTTATATTTTAAGTTAATAGGATGTAGAAAGATCATTGGTTTTATCATCTAATTAATTTCAGGTTTTTTGTTGTTGTTTTAGTTTTTTACTGGGAAAGGTGTTTTACTGGGAAAAGTAGTTGTCATACTTGAGCCTTCTTCACTTAAGGCATTTTATGGAAACAGAAATCATCAGGCTTGGGATAATTATCAGCTCCCAAAAAAGAAATACACACTACCTGTTAGTTCCCAGTAGGATGCCAGAAACCCCACAGCAATAGTTATAGAATAGTTCTATAAACTGAGAAGATTCCCACCCCCGCCAATTCAATTCAGGTTGCCCTGGAGATAACTCTTAAGTTTTAGGGTTTTTTAAATTAATATTTACTATAGATATTTTTTTAAAAAAGATTAATTCAGATTTTGTAGATTTTGTGCATTATCTTTCTTTCCCTTTTTTTTTTTTTTTTTCAGGCACCCTAAGCTTCCTTCTGTCAAGTATTGGCTAGGCATGGACACCTGGTGCCACTGAGACATTTTAAGTTACTGTGTTTCTCCTTCAAGTGCTTCTGAAGACAGTGCTGGTTTCCTGCAGTTTGTGTCATAATGTTGAATAGAGCCTTTAATCTGAGAACGTACTTAATGTTACTGACATTTAGAAAAGGATTCAGATGCCTACATAGAGATGCCCAAGCCAATTCAGACACCCTTGAGCATTTAAAGGATTTGGGATTGGCCTGACATGATGATGTGATGTAAGAATTCTGGGACAGCTGTATTCTTTTGGAACACCAGGTATTTCCAAGTGCTTAAAGTTCTGCTAAATGCATATGTCTAGGCAAATGAATCCCAAGATGAGAACAGAATCATAGAATAATAGAATATTTTAAGTTGGAAAAGACCCTTAGGATCATTGAGTCCAACTGTTAAATTAACCCTGCCAAATCCACCACTAAACCATGTCCCTAAGTGCCATTTTTAAATACCCCCAGGGATGGTGACTCAATCACTTCTCTGGGAAGCCTGTTCCAGTGCTTGATAACCCAACCCAAATGTAAATATTTTTCAGTGTTGTTTTCCACCTTATTGAGTATACATAATGTTTAAACAAAGGTGAGTGTTCATGCTGACGTTATCCGATCAGTTTAATCCCCCATACTGAGAGAACTTCTATTCTTCCAACTATCACTAGCCTAATCAGGTCTTAACACTTTTTATACTGTCTCTGCACTTTCTGCACAGAAGCATTTCTCTGCCTTCCAGATGATGCAGTGGCATGGTTCTTCAGAGTCCAAAGAAAACAGCTGACGAAAACAGGGTGGTAGGTATTCACGTTTCCTGACATGTAGAAATACTCTGGAAAAAATGATGCAGCCTCTTACCTGTATTATAGCATTTTTTCATTGATTCATCTAACTAGAGGGTAAATCCTTACTAGACCTCTTTGGTGATCATTGTATAGAACTTCCTTAAGAGAAAGTGAAATAACCTGGATATAGGAAAAAAATCCATATATCTGCTGATGGAAAAAGATCACCATCTCAGAGCTGTAGTAAAGGACTATGTTTGAAACAATTCCACCGAAACTTTCTGCTTTATATACTACATTCATTAAACAACTTAGCTGATAATTTACAAATATATGCCATTAATTCATTGCAGCAGCCTTACTGCCACTGGAATAATTTAAAATGAATGAAATCAAACATACATTGCACTCTGTAAAGTATTATTGCAAAATGATGCTTAAATATTCATGATCTTTGGGGGGGTGGGGGTGGTGAGGTGGGGCAGGAAGGGGAGAGAGCATGTAGTCCAGTATTACAGTGTGCTTGTATCCAAAGTGGTATTAAAAGTAAGTTAAAGCAAAAGAATTATTCTGGTTTTGTATAATTTAGGACAAGAAGTTCACTATTCACTTCCAGGCTTATTTTGCAAAAATATAAGCATCTGAGTGGATGTAAAGAGAATAGTACAAAATTAATGCATCTTTGATCTTGCACTTCTTAGCTTAGAATATGTGCCTATTTCCAGAGGTATATTAGTAGAGTGAGAAACTACAGAATTTTACAACCGCAGTCCTACTGATTTTACAGCTTTAATTTCTTTGAAATTTTCCAGCAGATAGTTAAGACTTTTTTTCTTTTTTCTTTTTTTTTTTTCTTTTTTTTTTTTTTTTTGTCACTATTCTGGGTCACTGAGAATATGAAATAAAAGGGGCAAATGACCTTGTTACATGATCCTCTTGTCGCGTCAATACACATCCACTCTTGTCCATGGTCATTTGAAAATGTTTACATTTATGCTGCTAAAAGCTACTTGTTTTGTGCTTAGAAATAGAACGTGTCTGAAAATGTAAATTTAACTCCTTTGAAGCAAAGAATTATTTTCTGATTCAAATTCTGAATCCTAGATTCAAAGGCAATTTGATTATTATTCCTTTTATGTGCAGTGAAACCTTTCACCCACAGTTTCTAAGACAGCCTCATTTTTTTTCCTTCACATACATATAGTTGCTTCTGAATTCACAATGAAATGAAGACATACGTAAATATTTTTGTCATATATAAATCTAAACCCATTCTTATTAGTTAATGAAGCAAAAAACAATGTACCAGCAAAATTTAAAAGATAGTTTTAAAATAATGAAAGATTTTATCTCTTCAGCATCATACTTGTGAGAAGAAACTGCTACCAGAGAACATAGAGTCATGATCACTGGCACTATTCATGTCCATAGAGCTGTGCCGATTTCACATTTTTTGTAACATATAGATAACATATCTACAAGCAGCAGCTTATTTTACTAAATTGTCTAACATTCTAAAAAAATAATTATGTAGCATACTGATGAAAAAATGGGGTCAGAATTTTTCTGAAGCAAGGCACTCAGAAATACTACAAAAACTATTTAACCAAAATTACATATTTTAAGTTTGAAAGAAACAAAGGGCTTAAAGAGTTGACTGGTAAATGTTCTGTAGAAATGCACATTATTTCTGCTGATAGTATAATGCTATGTGGCATCATGCTGACCAGATGGAACATATTTATTGTTCTGTCATGTAGATCATTGATAGCTTGCTTGGACAAAGGAATTTCAATTTTATGGAGACTCTGGCAATTGCACTTCAGTTTTTCTCCATTTAATTCAATACACCTGTCACTGTTTACAGAGTCTGAGAATACAGCCTCCACCTCTACTGTGGTGAAAACATAATGAAACCATGACTGTAGGTAATACATATACCTTGAAATTGTTGTGACCCACGATTTGAGTTTTATGATATAGGAAAAATTATAGCAGGGACCCCTTGCTGCAGGCATGCAAAGGGCAAATGGAGGAGTTCATTGAACAATACACTCTATAACCTAGTCCAAAGGCTCAAGAGATGGTGGTAATAATGGATATACCTTTCCATTGTTGTAACCCATGATTTGACTGTCATGTTATAGGAAGTACTATAGCAGGAACCACCTGAACCAATGGAGGCTGAGCCTCATGAGAAACAGTGCAAGTGCAACTGCGACCTGACCTGAGCTGGCTTTGCTGCCCAAAAACTCCAGGCAGGACTCTGCCTCTCCTGTTCTGAGCAACCACCATAATAGACAGAACCCAAGTCCTGGACTAAATGAACTAAATAGAAATTTTCAAGGCATTGTCTAGACATTTTGGAGGCATGGTCCATACACTAATGGAGTGATATCTGTGTATAAACCAAAGGATGGGAAGAGGGGCTAATGCAGGTGTATCAGATAGTGCAGGACGCGAACACGGTGCAAATGGTGTAGAACAAGGGGTGGAGATAGTACTGATTTTGGCTGGGATAGATTTAATTTTTGTCATAGTAGCTAGTATGGACCTATGTTTTGGTTTTATGAGCAAAACAATGTTGATAACACCCAATGTTTTAAGTGTTGCTGAGCAGTGCTTACACAGAGTCAAGGCTTTTTCTGTTTCTCAGACTGCCCCACCAGCAAGAAGGCTTGGGGAGCACAAGACTTTGAGAGGGGACACAGCTGTAACAGCTGACCCCAACTGACCAAAGGGATATTCCATACCATATGATGTCATGCTTAGTATATAAAGCTGGTGGAAGAAGAAGGAAGGGGGGAAGATTCAGAGGGATGGTGTTTGTCTTCCAAAGTAACCATCACACATGATGGAGCCCTGCTTTCCCAGAGACAGCTGAACACCTGCCTGCTCATAGGAAGGAGTGAATGAATTTCTTATTTTGCTTTGCTTGTACGTGTGGCTTTTGTTTTATCTATTAAACTGTCTTTATCTCAACCCAGGAGTTTCCTCACTTTTACGCTTCTGATTCTCGCCCCCATGTCACCGGTGGGGGGAGTGAGTGAGCAGCTGTGTGGTGCTTAGCTTCCTACTGGGGTTAACCGACAACATTATATGAGAATGTTTTAAAGGTCTTTTTTTCCCTTTGCTTTCTTCTTCTTTCCTATTCAATACTATGTCATTGACCCAACCCACCCTCAAGATTCACTTTATCTGTGAAGTATACAGAACCTAGCTGACCAAAAATTACTCTGTAACACAATTGACCTGATTGTATTCTTTTGTCTTTCAGCTTATGAACTATTTATGACAAGCGGTTTGTTGTGGTTGCAGCAGCATCTATTACATGATAAATGCTGCAACCTGTATAGTGAATACAGCATTTGAATGATTAGCTTTTTCCTTTCCTGACCATCTTCCAAAGGAAAGTAATGTAAAGATTTTTCAGCAGTAATAAATGAAACCTTGTGAGCTACAAAAGTTATAATAACATCAGGCAGAGAAAAATTAAAGGATTGCCTTGAGTCACACAGTAAGCTTTCAATTCTGTAATCCATTTTTTATGATTTAAGCAAAGCCAATTGAACCTTCTCGAATAATTCTAAAGATACAGTGACCCTGCGTACTTTTGGGACTGGGATCCCCATCTTAAAAAAAGCTATAAAGAAATTTCACTTTTTTTCTGGGACTGAGCAGAATTTAGTGTTTTATTCAATAGCAAGTATTTCTTTCACAACATGGGTGCAAAATGTCATTGTTTTCATTTAGTGGAACTTTGTGTTTTCCTTGCATTTGTATATCTAAATGTAAAAAAAAGAAAAAAATTAAAAAGTGGAGGTGTAAACTCCCTGTCTTCCTAAATATCATATACTATTTATAACCAATTAATACCAACAGTGGATAATAACAGTCTGCACTGAGACCTCAGTTGCCTCCATACATATAAAAAAAGCATGTAGAACTTTATATTCAGACATTATCCTGTGCATGTGTGTGTATTCATGACTAATGAAATCAGAGATGTTGAAGGTGTAGGTAGAAACTGTAGATTCATTACTGGCCAAGACAGAATTATGAATTTCTAACACCATTCTATCCCATGGGATATTAGTCCTTGTTATAGGATCTTGAAGAACAGTAAGTTCAGGAATAAATCATTGTGCAAAGTTTGCTGCTAAATTGCATTTATCTGAACCTTAACAATACTGTAAACATTTCAAAATATGCAATTCAAGCATAATTGTCTTTTTTTTTAGATTTTACTGGGTAAATACCTCATCAACATTATCAGCATTATAAAGGACAGTTAATTATATGCATTGGTTTAAAAGACAACTGTCAGGTCCACTTCATAGTATTATATATTTTCAAATTTTTATAAGACATTAATAGGAGCTTGAAGGTAGAATTATCTACAATACTACTCCTGAAATTTCCAGTGCAATGCTTAGCTCTGTGCTGCTCTCTAGATCACTACTATCTCCTTTTACAGCTGCTATCACCTGTAGGTGGCCTGACTGAGTGATCTCACCTGTGTTAAGGGCACAGGTGCCTTGAACTCATTGTATAATTTACAGAAGATACATCACCTCACTAAGAAAGACCAGATCTCAGGTTGACTGTGGTCATGTAGAGGTTTTCATCTCCATAAACCCTGTTATTAACTTGGCATTTGACTAACTGTCTATATTTAAGCAGAATCTAGGCTAGATTCTTCCTGAGTTTCCTCCAAAGATGTAATTTTCCCCCTACATCTTTCACACTCCACAAATTCTGAGTATTATTGTTCAGTTCAGACTTTGTTACAACATGTGTTTCAGAGTCTATTCAGCCAAGAGATTCATTGAAACAAAAAATCACAAAATCACAGAATGGTAGGGGCTAGAAGGGACCTTTGGAGATCATCTCATCCAACCCCCCTGCTTGAGCAGGCACACCCAGAGCAGGGGGCACAGGAACACATCCAGGCAGGTTTTTCCAGAGAAAGAGACTCCACACCCTCCCTGGTCAGCCTGTTCCACTGCTCTGGCACCCTCACAGGAAAGAAGTTTTTTCTCATGTTTAGCTGGAACTCCCTGTGTTCCAACTTGTGCCCCTTGTCCTTTGTCCTGTCCACTGAAAAGAGCCTGTAGAAAAGAGCCTGGCCCCATCCTCTTGACACCCAACCTTCAGATACATATAAGCACTGATAAGATCACCCCTCAGTCTTCTGTTTTCCAGGCTGAACAAACCCAAGCCTCTCAGCCTTTCCTCATAATGGAGGTGCTCCTGTCCCCTGATCAGCTTCATAGCTCTCCGCTGGACTCTCTTCAGTAGTTCCCTGTACTCTTGAACTGGGGGCCCAAAACTGGACACAGTACTCCATATGTAGATGCACTAGGGCAGAGTAGAGGGGGAGGATAACCTCCCTCATCCTGCTGGCCACACTCCTTTCAATGCAGCCCAGGATACCATTGGCCTTCTTGGCCACAAGGGCACAGTGCTGGCTCATGGTCAGCTTGTTGTCCACCAGCACTCCCAGGTCCTTATCAACAGAGCTCCTTTACAGTAGTTAAACCCCCTGCCTGCACTGGTTCATGGGATTGTTCCTCCCCAGGTGCAGGACCTTACACTTGTTTGTGTTGGATTTCTTTTGGTTCCCCTCGGCCCAGCTCTCCAGCTGGTCCAGGTCTTGCTGAGTGGCAGCACAGGCTTCTGGTGTATCAGCAACTCCTCCCAGCTTGGTGTCATCAGCAGACTTGACAAGGTTACACTCTATCCCGTCATCCAGGTCATTGATGAATACGTTGAACAGGACTGGACCCAGCACAGACTGGGGAACACCACTAGTTACAGGCCTCCATCCAGACTCTGCCCCGTTGATCAAAACCCTCTGAGTTCTGTTGTTGAGCCAGTTCTCAATCCACCTCACTGTCCACTCATCCAACCCACACTTCATTAGCTTGCATGTGATGATGTTATGGGAAACAGTGTCGAATACCTTACTGAAGTCAAGATAGACAACATCCACCGCTCTCCCTTCATCGACCCAGCCAGTCATGCCATCGTAGAAGGCTATCAGGTTGGTTAAGCATGATCTTCCCTTGGTGAATCCATGTTGACTACTTCTGATAACCTTCTTGTCCTCTACATGCCTAGAGATGACCTCCAGGATGAACTGCTCCATCACCTTTCTGGGGATGGAGGTGGGGGCTGACTGGCCTATAGTTTCCTGGGTCCTCCTTCTTGCCCTTTTTGAAGATTGGAGTGACTTTTGCTTTCGTCCAGTCTTTTGGCACCGCTCCTGTCCTCCATGATCTTTAAAGATGATGGAGAGTGGCTCAGCAAGTGCATCCGTCAGCTCCCTCATCACTCGTGGGTGCATCCTATCGGGGCCCATGGATTTGTGAGGATTCGTTTTGCCTAAATGATCTCTAACCCAATCCTCAACCGATGGGAAGTCTTCCTGTCTCCAGATTTTCTCTCTCACCTCTTTAAGCTGAGATGCCTGAGGGCCAGCCTTAACAGTAAAGACTGAAGCAAAGAAGGGATTCAGTAGCTCTGCCTCAATATTTAAAACAATACTGAGGTTTATGTAGAGAATGGACCAATAAATCTGTTCATTCTCTTTTCAGAGAGAGCAGCTTTTGCTTACTGTGTATCATCAATTTAGTTCTATTCCTTCTATTTTTAACCTTGTTTTCTATTATTGCTATAAGATTTTAATAAAACCCCAAAACAGTCACAAATAGAATTCTGCCTCTCATGTCTTATGGAGTTGCTCAAGGAACTGAATAGACCCAAATTCAGTTTGATCTATCCCAGTACACAGTAGATAATCTCTGGTGTAAATTATTTAGGTTCCTATAGGTTTGATACTGTCATCAGTAATGTCCCAAAAGAATCAGCAATCTGCTTGAGGAAAAAATGATCTCAAAATCACCAATTCATTAATGGCTTCTATATTTAAAACTGCATCTTTGATTGACCATTGGTACAAAGGAAAACCAGCAAAGGACAAGCAACACAACCTTTGAGTATGACTGGTGAGGTACCCTTTTATAAAGATGTTTGAAAAAATCTGTCTAAGGAGCATCCCAACTTTCCTGATGTACTGAGCATGTATTACCTTGCAAGAAGAGTAACAAAAATAGGGAAAAAATATACTGAAATAATATGAGTAGGCTGAGTTAGATTATGAGATATTAATTTGGTGTCTTGGTTTTTCTTACTTTTTGTGCTCACTGACTTCCTGAGCAGTGTTTATGTTTTTTGTGTAAGACTGGATATAGGAAGTCTGGACATTGCCTATGACTCTCCTAGATGCTGTAATATGAATTTTGAAATGATTTGACAATGTTATTTCATTTGATCTTGTTTCACTATGAGAACAGTCTGTATATCATGAGTCTGTGTTAGGCAGTCTTATTTTGCTAAGGAAAACTGGCAACATGACAAGAATATATTTTCTATGGTGAAAGAATACTTAGCATTTATTGAAATGCCTGACAGCTTATTATGACAAATCACAATCAAACACAGATTGCTTACTCAATTTAGAGCCAATTTCACAGCTTTTTGGTTATGTTAATGTAAAACAGTCGCATTAAAGAGTTGTCTGATTATTATGAAAAATCTGTGTATCAGCCTACTATTTCAGCCAATGCAAATTCAAGTACGATTAATGGAATTAAAACCAAATAAATTGCATAATATTCAGATCTTTTACATTCCTTACCTGAACTTTAATGTATTTTCAAAAATAAACACTAATATTGGTATTTCTCCTTGAAAAGTTTTCTGGATATTATTAAACTTTATTCAACCTTTTTTTTTTCTTAGTAAAAATGTGGACTGGTGACAGGAAACAATAAGAAATTTGCAGAAGAATGAGACAAAAGCAAAATGATTACTTATTTGGCTGGGAGTTTTTGCAGCTGGATTCTCTGGTCTAATTGGAACAAGGTCTTTTCTTATTGAGGTAAAACAGGAAGAAATGGTTTGCACTCTGAAGTTCTAATGGTACACACTTAAATATGAAAGTGTTGACCTTTGCTCTGTGCATGGAATTAGGAGACTTTTAAATTGCTGTGACTTTTTCTTAGTGCTATCATAATTCAACATGTTGAAAAATGGTTCTCCGATGTTCAAAAGACATATAAGAGGATTTCCTCCACTAAATACAACTGATTCATTAAGATAAACTTTAAAAGATCAGAAAGTCAAGAGTAAGCTTTAACAGCCCTTAATAAGAGAGAGGACAGCAATAAATGGAAAAGGTTCAGGTCTTATCTGAGGACAGCCCTAAACAATCTGTGTCTCCACCAGTGCAGAAGAAAGTAATCACATGTCTATAGTCTGGCTCTTTGTGCCTAGCATTTCCAATGGATGTTTAATTGTTCCAGTTGAAAATGACATAATGAAATGGCATGATTATGGCCCATAATAATGTAGACGCTGTAGCAAATATCATCAATAAAAAGGTTAAATTTTAAAAAAGGAAACATTCTCACAGGCTAACAGGGGCAGAAATTCAATGACCTCTCTAAATAATTAGGTCCCATTAAAATGTTCCTTTTCATAGCTCATGACTTCATTTGTAGATCATATGGGATTATTCAGTTCAAGATTATTTAAAATGGATGAAGGAAAATACTGTACAAAATTCTCAGTTCTAAGTGATTCTGACTGTAAGCCAGGTACAAAGCGTATTCACTGGCAGAGCAAAAAGATTTAATACAGAGTCACATTAGTATCATGCAAGATCAGTTGCTGGCACAAATAATTCCTCTGTTAACACAGACTCCAGAGTGGCTAGCTCAAATGTAAAAGTGTATCATAAATACCTATATTAAGTCAGGTGAATCACTGTCCATGTGACAATTCAGTCCACCAGTTGAGGATGCAAGTGGGAATATGTTAAAAAAATAAAAACCAACAAACTACTGGTTTGGGGTTTGTTTATTGGAGTTATGTGTTTTGGTTTGTTAGGTTGGTTTAAGTAGACATTGGAGGGCATGAAAATTTTATGCTTTTTTATTTTATGAGGAAAGGAATTAATTGTCTTTATACTTTGCTCTTTTTTTTTCTTTCCTCATTCATTCTATTTCTGCTTTCTCTTTTCTTTCTTCTGTCTTTTTTCCTCATCAAAATGACTTGTGTCTACTTTCAGCTCTGTGTCTGGGACTCTATACGTTGCCTTATAAAAGGCAAAAGATATTTAGAAAATAATTTGTTAATGCCAGCAAGATATGCAGAAAAAAATAACTCTGATGGAAGAAAAATACTGAGAACAGTTTATCTTTATTGCAAATATAATAACAAGACTAATAAACAGACAAATTTATAAATATTTTAATATTTAATTATATTGGAGTAGCTTTTATGGGAAAGTATTATATGTGAAGTTTTGTAGAATTGTATGGATTAAGGAAGGCTTTTAAGTTTCTCCAGTGTATCACAATAATGAAATGAAAAATTATTGTCCAATGAATACTAGTAATACTGTGTTTTAATGTTAATAATCTCTGTGCTGTCTGTTCGAGAAGCCAAATGATAAAGTCACAGATAGATAGAAGCTGAATGGACCATCAGAATCCAAATGGTTTACAAAAAGTAATAATATAAAGATATAAAGGAACATTTCTCTCATTTGCCATTTGGAAATGCAAGCACAGATAATTCAAAACTTCTTTTTAACAGTTATTACCTCTTCCTTACTCTACATGTCCTCATCTCTGAAAGCTGTTTGCTGTGAAGTGCCTGCACTCAAACTCTGCAACCTTTATTTATTGCAATTATCCTTAAACATCTTGCTTTAAGGACTGACTTCCATCTCTGTGTGGAATTAAAATAAGGATGAGGGTTGGCTCAGTGGCTGCAAAAATAGCTTAATATAGAAGATTCAGTATTTTGATGTCACTACCTAGTTCAACAGATTGTAGACATAATGTTTCATAAAAGACCATAGTCATAAGATGAAATCATAGAATCACAGAATGGTTTGGGTTGGAAGGGGCCTTAAGATCATCTAGTTCCATCACCCTTGCCATGGGCAGGGACATCTTCCACTATATCAGATTGCTCAAATATCCATCCAACCTGGCCTTGAACACTTCCAGTGAGGGGGCACGCACAGCTTCTCTGGGCAACCTGTTGCAATGCCTCACCACCTTCATATTGAAGAATTTCCTCTTTATATCTGATCTGAATCTACCCTCTTTCAGTTTAAAGCTGTTACTCTCTGTCCTATCACTACATGCCCTTATAAAAATCCCTATCCACCTTTCTTGTAGGCCCTCTTCAGATACTGGAATGCTGCGATAAGGTCTACCCAGAACCTTCTCTTCTCCAGGCTGAACAACCAGAATCTTGCCTTCAGCCATTGTCCAAACTTTCTAAAGAACAGTTATAAATGCAAAATTTCTATTACATTTTCTGTTTAAACAAGGGAAATACAGAAAGAAACCCAAGATGCACAATCTCCATGTTCAAGATAGTAGGAATCTGTCCTGGTTTCAGCTGGGATTGAGTTAATTTTCTTTGTAGTAGCTAATATGGGACTATGTTTTGGATTTCTGCTGGAAACAGTGTTGGTCATTCAGAGATGTTTTAGTTGTTGCTAAGTAGTTCTTACACTAGTCAAGGACTGTTTCAGCTCCCCGTGCTCTGCCGGGTGCACAAGAAGCTGGGAGGGGACACAGCTTGGACAGCTGACCCCAACAGACCAAAGGAGTATCCTACACCTTATTATGTCATGCTCAGCATATAAAGCTGGGAGAAGATGAAGGAAGGAGGTGGGGAACATTTGGAGGGATGGTGTTTGTCTTTCCAAGTAACCATTACGCATGATGGAGCCCTGTTTTCCCAGAGACGGCTGAACCCCTGCCTGCCCATGGGAAGTAGCGAGTGAATACCTTGTTTTGCTTTGCTTCTGTGCACAGCTTTTGCTTTACCTGTTAAACTGTCTTTATCTCAACCCATGAGTTTCCTCACTTTTACCCTTCCGATTCTCTCCCCCGTCCCACCAGGGGGGAGTGAGCGAGTAGCTGCATGGTGCTTGGTTGCTGACTGGGGCTAAACCACGACAGAATCTTAAGAATAAAATATAATTTTAGAAATCCAAAGAACTTAAAGTTTAATAATCTTGCTGATATAGGTGTTGTACAACAGGGAAAAAATATTATAAGTAGTTATGTTTCTATTAAAAAGAATTCAGGGATGCTAGAGGTAGCGTGGTAATACAGAAGAAATATGACATGTGAAGTGAATTTTTTAGTTGCTCACTAAATTATCAAAATTTCAGAGATTCTCCTGAAGCTTGGACTTTGCAATTTGATTTAAACTTCAGGCACAGTTCCAATAGCAGGCACATTAATGAAGTTAATGGAGGGAACTCATTAGTTACACATACGGGAAGGAGCTGACCCCAGGCACAAATATATTCCATGTTTGATAAATCCAATGGCAAGGATGTGTCAGTACTTCAGATTCTAAAGAGATTCATCACGTAAAACAGACATGGTCTTGGGGACACAAAACAGTAAACTACAATTGAATAGACTGTTTCTGTTGGAAGGGACCTACAATGATCATCTAGTCCAACTGCCTGACCAATTCAGGGCTGACCAAGTTAAAGCATGTTGTTAAGGGCATTGTCTAAATCCCTCTTAAACCCTGAGATGCTTGGGGCATTGACCATCTCTCTAGGAAGCTGGTTCAAGTGTTTGACCACCCTCTCAGTAAAGAAATGCTTCCTAATATATAGTCTAAACTTCCCCCAGGGTTTAGAGAGAATCAAGGGGAATCACAGAAAAGAGGGAATCACAGGAAAGATTTATTTGGAAGATTTATTTCATTTCTAACATACTATCTTGTAAAAACTTGTAATAAAATTACTTTTCAACAAAACAAATGCCATAGTACTCAATTACAAAGCAAAATTATAGTAACTATCTTGTTCTACTGATTATTGTAACTGGATCACTGAAATTGGCTTTTAAAGATAGGATGATTAACAGAAAACATGGGTTCTGTAAAACGTGGTTTTTTCCAACCCCAACTACTTTTATTTATTTTTTAAAAATGTGTTTTTTTTTCTTGGTAAAATACTAAGATTTTATTCTGGCAGTATCTAATCAAGATTTTTTTGGTCAGTACATCTACTTGACCTGGGTTTTATAACACAGGACATCCAAGATCTTATTTGTGACTATGAACCAGGCAATGACTTATAGATATACAGTGGCTGAGATGAAAGACTGCAGAAGAGTAGAGGTAGCAGCAATCTGGTTAAGCAAGTTCCTTTCTGCAAGACATAGACCATGAAGATACCAGTCTCAGAAGGCACTAGAGGTAAAAAATAATTTTGCTTTAATTGTGAGCAATCTTCAAATAAAACATTTGTACAATTCTAAATCAATAATTTTATTGGTTAATTTTCTGAGATATTATTCTTCATTTTGATATTACTTATTCCCACTCTGAACCAAAGCTACTGTGGAAATACTGGAATTTTCAAAGGGTAAGAGTTTTGAAATATATTTGCTTTCCTTAGAGTATAAATTGTCATGCAATATATTCAAGTCATATAAAGGATACAATGAGTGGCTGGGTTATCTAAGTACAGTCAGCTGGACAGTCTTTCATATGAGAAAGTAGTAAAGAAATGTTAAGAAAGTTTTAAGAAATGTAAAGATTAAGAAACTTTACAGATTGTTTTGCTGATTTTTAATAAGTTTCATATTATTTCAGATCTAAAACTAGAGACAGAAACTGGAACATGGATATTTGTTATTTTTTTCAAATTTCTTAGCAGATGTTATCTGACTGAGCTACTTCTATCACACTGTTCCATAAATTTTGGGTTTCTCTATTTGACTTGTTTGTTTTTTTGGCTTCTCAATACTGTTGTTCAATTTTGCCAGTACCTTTAATATCACTGTGAACATGTCAGATCAGTTCTATGTTCATACTGGGAATAGTGATCCCAGTAAAGCTGCATCTGAACTGATGAAAATGGAGACAATGCCCATGCTGAATTTCCACCATCATTATGCAGATCATTGCTGTTTCTACTGGTAGATAATTAATTTCCATATCCCCTCATGTAATTTCTTGCCATTATCTTGTACAGCAGATCCACGTAAGCTCTATGTAAATATCTTGTAAAATTCTCTTATCCATTTTGACCAGATACTCAAATGTTCTTTTTCTCCATTTTGTAACTGCTTACATCAGCCTTAGAAAAAGTGTGAATCACATGAAATAAAAATAAATAAATAAATAAATAAATAAATAAATAAATAAATAAATAAATAAATAAATAAATAAATAAAGAAAGAAAGAAAGAAAGAAAGAAAGAAAGAAAGAAAGAAAGAAAGAAAGAAAGAAAGAAAGAAAGAAAAGAAAGAAAGAAAGCTTAGATTAACTTAGTTCTGATGTCCATATAGGTAAATTCTCTGAATTCAATATAGTATACTATACTATAGTATACCAGCTCTGGTGGTAAATAATGATATTGCATCAAGACTAATTTCTTGTTTCATTTTTTCCTTTACAGTTTATTTAGGCCAACTTTTCTCAGTTTCTAAGCTGTTATATTTTGACCTTCTCTTTCATTCTTAAACATCCTAAGACATAATTCTAACATGTATAAATATTTATGACGTTCTGCTCTTTAAGAGACTCTGCTTTTGAAGATAAATCAATGGAAATAATTTAAATGGCTGTGACCTTTATTAATAGAAAAGGAATCACAGATTTTGCACAGCAGGCCATGCCTTATATGGGGTATCATGTTTTAAAGATATTCCAGAGAAAACTTACACAGGTATGTCTGTGTTTATGTGCATGTGTGTGCATACATATACACACACACACACATATGTGGAGAAGTACATATGGACACATATAAAATTATAAAATTGTGTAATAACTCACTGTGTATGTTCGTCAGGTGATATAAACAAAGATTCTGTGTTAGATGCTTTTGAGAATATAATCACTGTTACAGGTCTGGGATGTCAGAGTATATTCATGAGCTCTGATCTCCTTGTCTGGGATCTAGTTTATGCTGCAGATGCTTTAGTAGCTGACGAGAGTGCCATCCTTCCTGAAATTCCAGGTGCATTCACTTAAACATACATTTTCTGTTACATCTATGGAAAGATTGCTTACCTCTTACCAGTTCAATCCTTTCAGGAATAAAACATCAGGAAAGAAAAGAGCAGAGGTTTAGTAAAGGACTATATTAACCACAAGAAGATTAAGAATAAGGCTATCCAGTTTGAAGAACTAATATGTTTTGTAAGATAAATTAATCTATTAAAAGGTACTACCTCTCTCCCTAAACATCTTCCCCTGTCTATATTTGCAGACTGTGGTGGATAGAACAACATTAACAGCATGAAAGGAGCCCTTCATTGAAGGAAAGTTCTGTTAAAATAAGTTTAGAATAAAGTTCAGAAACATCCCATGTCCCAGCATATACCTGGTACCTTACTTTCAGCTGCTCCGTATGGAGCAAATAGAAGAAATTTGGAGTGACAGTTACACACAACAGAGTCTTAAGACTAAAAGATTACTTTTGAATCCTTTCTCCATTCAGCACACTACTAAAAGCACCTACTCTCATGTGGAAAGTGTTGTCAAATACTCCTGTCAAATCCTCTTCCAGGGTCCATGAGGTGCCTTCTCCACTGCTGCACAATCAAGACATGTTCCTCTTTACTTCTGTCTTATCCCAAGAAGTAAGTTAGATCTGCTTGGTTTTCCAATTTATTTTCAGTATTCTTCCCTTCCTATTATGAGAAAGGTAGCTGAAAACTTCCATCTTTAGTTCTCATTGTCCATATTTCATTACTGATGGCCTTTATAATGTAATGAAGGAAATGAAAAAAAAAATTAATCGAGACCTTATTTCGGAACGTGCTTACGTGTGTCTTGGAGGTCTGGTTACTTATTAGAAGTTGCTCTCTTCTTAGAGAACTACTTTGGAGATCTGCCAGGTAAACTATGCTTGTCTTTGACAAGTGTAAAATCAGGTGAAAAACTGGTTAAGCAACAAAATGTATTCATAAGATCTAGAAATGTTTCAATATTAAGATTTCATGCGGTAAAGGTGATTCATTGACTTACAGACATGAGAGAAATTAATTAATGTCGTTGCAATCTGAGGCTGTGGAAATTGATTGAAATTTAATTTTCTAGGAAATTAATATTCAAAATGTTATTTTTATTGAGAAGTAGAGTTTTGAAATATATCTGAAATTTCTGAAAAATTTCCAACTGCTAACACAAAAACATTCTTTTTATAGAAGGGGGAAACTGCATTAAAAGAATTTATATTTATATACTCTGTTCAACTGATACTATGTTACTAATCCTAGGTGAGTCAGTGCATTCAAGTATAGCTGAAGCATTTTATGCTATCAAAGCAAATCTCTAAACGGTTTGTTTTGACAGTTCACAGTTATAAATTTTGTTGAAATCAGTACACTTGTGATTTTCATAGATATGTTGACAAACTGTGTTTTGAAGGTGTTTTTTTTAATGTATCTTTGTCCAGTTCTAGACCATTCCAGTAACTTAAATTATTAGTTATACTTTCTGGGTCAAATCTGGATGGCTCTCCTGACTTTCAAGCCAATTTTCTAAGCATATATGTGTAAGCACAGAACAGTTGGCTAGATTTACCTTTTAAAAAAAGCATAATAAGCTTTTTGATTTCTGAGGACTCTGAAAACCTAATATTACCCACTTTCATTTTTATGTTTGAATAAATGCTGACACAAATGGTTCCTTAAAAGTCTTTCATCAAAAGATTGGAGAAAAGTTAAAGGAATTTGGAAATATTTCTGCTTCCAATCTATATGTATCATGTTCAGCATGGTTTTCCCTCCAGTGTCATTAAAGGAGACAAAATTACAGAAATGTTAATAAATTTTAATTCAGTCCTGAGTTTTATTTCTTTGTAAAGCTGATGTTAATTTTCCCCCAGCAACCAAGGTTTGTAGAAACATAGGTTGAAGTAAACAAAACATTTTCTGAGCATTTAGTTTTCCAGTGTGCCAAGGCTTTGCTGTGATAGACAAGTCAGATCTCTGTGGTTAGGGTTCTAGACAGCTATGTTTTACTTAAAGGCAAATTCTAGTCAGGCTAAATTCTTAGATAGCTTTCAAGCAATTTTAGTTTTATTGGCCTTAATTTGTCCATGGAGCAAAGAGAGGAAACAAAGATCAAGGATATCCTACCTCAGCCATGAAGTTTTGAATTTTACTGGTTCTCATTCACAAGCTTTACTGTAATTTATGAACTCGGGGATGTGGGGATCCAGATGCAACACAAAGAAGAGTATGCAAATAGGGCACAGTAACATTAGTTTCTATGATGGTGTGTCTGGAATGAAACTTGTACCAAAGGCTTGGAAAGTTTCACAGAATCACAGAATCCCAGGTTGGAAGGGACCTCAGGGATCATCTAGTCCAACCTTTCTGGGAAGAGCCCAGCCTAGACAAGATGGCCCAGCATCCTGTCCAGACGACTCTTAAAGGTGTCCAACGTGGCTGAGTCAACCACTTCCCTGGGGAGATTATTCCAATGGTGACTGTCCTCACTGTGAAAAATTCCCCTCTGGTGTCCAATTGGAATCTCCCCAAGAGCAATTTGTGTCCATTCCCCCTTGTCCTCTTCATGTGACTCCGTGTAAAAAGGGAGTCTCCATCTTCTTTGTAGCTACCCCTTAAGTACTGGTACATGGTGATGAGATCCCCTCTGAGCTTCATTTTCTCAAGGCTGAACAAACCCAGTTGTCTCAGCCTAACCTCATATGGCAGTTTCCCAGTCCTCTGATCATCCTGGTGGCCCTTCTCTGGACCCCTTCCAGCCTGTCCACATCCTTTTTGTACAGCGGGGACCAGAACTGTACACAGGACTCCAGGTGTGACCTGACAAGCACTGAGCAGAGTGGGATAATGACTTCTTTCTCTCTGCTGGCAATGCCCTTTTTGATGCAACCCAGCATCCTGTTGGCCTTCTTGGCCGCAGCAGCACACTGTTCGCTCATGTTGATCTTCCTGTCCACCAGGACCCCCAGGTCCCTTTCCACAGAGCTGCTCTCCAGCCAGGTGGATCCCAGTCTGTACTGCACTCCCGGATTGTGTTTTCCCAGGTGCATGGTCTTACTCTTGTCCTTGCTGAACTTCATAAGGTTCTTGTTGGCCCACTCTTCCAGCCTATCCGGATCTCCCTGCAGAGCAGCTCTCCCTTCTGGAGTGTCTACTTCCCCACTCAGCTTGGTGTCACCAGCAAACTTCATCAGGCTACACTTGATGCCGTTGTCCAGCTCACTTATAAAGAGGTTGAATAACATTGGGCCCAATATTGATCCCTGGGGGACTCCACTAGTGACAGGTCACCACTTTGAAAAAGAGCTATTTACCACCACCCTTTGGGTGCAGCCTGTCAGCCAGTTCCCCACCCACTGCACAGACCACTTGTCTGGGCCATAACACATCAATTTCTCCAGGAGGAGACTGTGGGGGACCGTATCAAAGGCCTTGGAGACGTCCAGGTAGACAAAGTCTACTGCCCGCCCCATGTCAACCAGGCAAGTCACTTTGTCATAGAAGGCCACCAGGTCTGTCAAGCACGATCTGCCTTTAGTGAAGCCATGTTGGCTTTTCCCAATCACGTGCTTGATTTGACTTGTGACGGCCCCCAGGCGGATTCATTCCATAACTTTCCCAGGGATTGAAGTAAGGCTGATGGGCCTATAGTTACCCGGATCCTCCCTCGAGCCCTTCTTGTAGATAGGGGTAACTATTCTAAAACAAGTGTGAAGGTCAGTTAGTTCCTGGGAACTTGAGGTGATCCTTTGCAGTTAATAAGAGGGATGACACAGTTCAACATCTTCATTAACAGGCAGGATGATTGTATGGAAACTCTTGTCTGCAAATTTGCATTTGATAAGCTGGAGTGCAGGGCTGATGTTTGGAGGGACACTGATAGGCTGGAGAAAAGGACTGACAGAAATAACATGAAATTCAAAAAAGGTATATGTGAAGTCCAGTCCCTGGGGTGGCATATCCCAGTGAAAAAGTATGGGTTGGGGGTGATGGAGTAGACGGCTGTTTTGCTGGGAAGGATCTGGAAGTCCTGAGCATGTGTCGGCAATTTACCCTTGCAGCAGCAATAGCAATGGTGTACAGGGCCGAAATAGGAACAGTAGGCAGCACATTCCACTTCCTTTCAGAAGTACACAGCAGGAGAGGCCGCAGGCATAGCTTGCGATGAGGGAAATTCTGATTAGATATAAGGAACACATTCTTCACAGAGTGTTCACTTGGACACTTCACACAAAGAAGTCTTCAATATCTGACACTGAGAAACCTGATCCAACTTCAAATTTCATCCTGGTTTAGTAGGAGTCGAATCAGATGACCTCCAGAATTCTTTTCTGATCAAAATTATTCTATGTTTCTGTGAAGAAGATTATTTTTATCATCATATATTTATGGTTACTGAGTGATGATTCCTAAAGGTACCAGAAAAAGTTTGTCAGTAAAACATAAACTGCCTGTAGTACTTAAAAAGCCAAAGGCTTGTTTACAGGCTAGGGAATTAATCTTGAATACCTAAATATGGGTCTTTCAGTATATGTTTTTCAAGGACTAGGTCACTACATTTCAGGGACTTGTAAAGAATTTAATTGTTACCAAAATCCTTTCCCACTGGTCAGTCCTTTCTGCTTTCGAACATTGTATTTCACATATAACACATTTACATATTTACAAATTTTCCTTCAGTGTTAGGGAAACTGTCAAAAGGCAATATTTTCTTGGTAACATTGCCCTTTGGCTATGGTTTCAGTAAATGGGTAATCTAAAAAGAAATCTTTTCCTTGTTTATATCAAAGCGGGTTTGTTATATTTTTCTTTCGTTATTTTTTTTTTAATAATAAGGGATCAGCATCAGCTATAGCTGTATTCAGATTGTAAAATTCATTTTCATGGGAATTTGTGGTCTTTTTGTTCTTGATCTTTCCACAAACAGAATAAATAATGAATATGAACTTATAAGAATGAATGATATGAACTTGCAGGAAAAGAGGAACATGAAATAGTTCTCTTCAGCATATTAAGAATATACATAACATAGGTGATTGATAGATAGATAGATAGATAGATAGATAGATAGATAGATAGATAGATAGATAGATAGATAGATAGATAGATAGATAGATAGAAATCTAAAATAATTATTTTGGGTTAACTGAATACCAAATCAGAGTTAGAACCATGCCTATTATAAAATGTACATCATATTTACACACACACACACACACACAGAGAAAGGATATTTTCAGGGAATTATATCTTTTTCAATGCTTATTTATCTCAGAAAAAAAAAAATCTATATTGATCATAAAACTCGGTCTGAATACCACTAGAAATTTTCAGCAGTTTCACTATGGCTTTTCCTGCAAAGCACGGTAGGGAAAACATATTTCTATGTTAAAAAAGATCTAGTGACCTTTCATCTGATAAAGATTCTGAATTCTGTCTGGAATATTGTGAGGACCTTTCTATTTTCTTTTTCCATGAAGAACTGGGCTCCACTGGCCATATCATAAATGGTTGAGAGACCACAGCTCTCATGCATTCTCTAGAGGGGTTGAGCAATGAAGGTCCTCACAAGTCATTTTTTCTGAGTACGGCTCTGGGATGCAACACACTGGGCTGGGCAGGGAATTGGAAGTGATTGAAAAAACAATATAATCCCATTGTGGGACCTGACAAGTAGGGAGGATAGAGAGCATATAGAGAGAAAATATGGCCAAAAAAATTAGAAAGCCTGGAGAGGGAAATTCAACTGTGCTCAGAGGAAGGTGGGTGAGGAGAAACTTAGAACAGTTGTACAATTAAATGATTAAAAAGATTTAGGACTAGGAGCCAGGAGGAGACCTCTGAAGCCTGACTGGGAAGCTAGGCTAAGTAAACTAATGTGTGGTTACGGCTCCTGAGGAGCTAGCCTGAAGATGGAAAAATACCAGGAATATGGACACAGTGTAAATTGCATAGGAAAAACCCTAATATATCAGAAAAACAAGCTGATGAGGATAAATACATGAAGCCATGTATCTTACCCTAGTCTTGAAATGATTCTGAGAATTTTATGTAGCTACAGCTCTTGGTGTCTGGCTTTGAAAGCAACATCCGATGTATTTTAGCTCCCTTACATGCCAGTTTACACAGGGGATAATAATCTCATCTTGCAACTAAGAGTAGATGTCATTATGACAGAACTCTGATTTTTCAATTTCCTTTTTCAAACAGTAACAAAAAATTTTAAAATAATTATTTAACCAAGTCAGGCGATATTCCACTAAAAACATGTGATGAGACAATTACAGGCTATATCATAATGTGTAAGTAATAAGATTTAATTAAGGGGAACCATACAAAAATAATTCCAGTATTTTCTATTTTTGCAAAAATTTAACTACTTACATTTTTATTGTGGTTTTCTAGTTGATAAATGTGGTAGATAAATGTGGTTTATATAGATAAATGGAGAGAGAAAGAGAACAAAAAGGAATGAGTGAGCAACAATGCTACTATTTTGGTTTGTCTGGAAAATGATTGGGTGAGCAGTACCACAATCTTATATAACCATGTGCAGCAGCTTAAAAGAAACAAGGTATTTTCTATTATTTGTACAATTCATACCTTCGAGAAAAAAAAATCTATATACTACAGCCTAGGCAACTCAGACATGCTATAATCTAGGTTCCTGCTAGCAGCAGAATGAACCCGCAGAACTTATGGTTTTGCCACCTGATATGAAAATGTCTAAATAAATAAAATCCATTCCCAATTGTACCCTCAGCTCACAAACATATTTTCTTTCCTCATAAGCCTGTCAATATAAGTTATTTGGTGGAACAATTTATCTGAACTGAAAACAGACTTACCTGCTGGTTGAAAACAACATTTCTTCCCCAATCTACTTATCCAAATTAAACTGTGAATCTGTGACTGTCATGGTAAGCTGATAACTGTACACTGATGTATATTATGCACTTTTAAATAAATGTGTCTTTATTCATTGTCTGTTTCTGGGAGTTGTAGCAGCACTTCTGTTTACTTTTTAGCTGATTAATTTCAGATTTTCTGGGATCTTTCCATTCTTAGTCTTAGTTACACTTTCTTAGCTAGAAGCTTGCAACAGTATATTTTAATGTCTTAATTCTATTAGTGTCACTTGGTTGGTTGTGGTTGCATCCAGACACATTTCTTCGTCTTGATTTGTAAGAATGAAAATTTACAAGCATGAACATTAACAGGAGGCCAAAGATGGACAAGTAGCAGAAATACATTTAATCTTCTTTTTTAGTCTATGAGCACTTAACTGAATTATATGATTATATGTTAAATAGTTTAAAGATAATTTCCCCAACATATTTTTAGAGTTTATTACTCCAAAGGGACCCTTACTTGCTTCATTAGTAAGTGATGTAGTCCTGTTGGAGGACTAAGAGCCACTTTACATATAACTGATATTAAAATAATAATGCATTTGCTTCTTTTTTTTTTTTTCCTGAGCATGAGTCTTTAGACACCATGTCTTAAAAATTCTCTGTAACAACAAGAAAGTTTCTTTAATGAAGTGTGTGGAGGCTGTGATGTAATCACAACAAATATTGTTGGATGATAAGGGAAGAGGTATTTGAAGGTGACGCTGCCTAGATTTCAAGACATTCATGGAATATCTCCACTTAAAAACCCAATCTTCGCATAGTTCTAAAGAGGGGTGGAGCTCTCCTTTCCCTGGATTCAGGGGAAAGTGAAGAATGTCTCATATATTCAGACATACAGCAGACCAGGTCCTGGATTAGTGTAAGGCATTAAAAATCTGAGACACCTCAATGAATATTTACTTCATACTGGTTCTTTTTCATATGGTAGGACTGAGAAAAAATTAAACCACCACAACCAGCTTCTTTATAACTTCCTTTTTTGCAAACATTATGTTTTAAGCATTTTTTAGTACTCCATATTTTCACTTGTAATAGCATGGAGTAATGTATCCAGTTTCCTTCTTTTCCATTTATTCTTAGGCTGAATATTTTAGAAGTATTTACTGAAGAGGAAAAATGGCAAAGATTATAGTCAGGAATTTCATAATCTGAAGTGTTAAGAAAATACTAGATTTTTACCAATTTCTCATTCAAAAGGCCACTTGTGGTGACTTCTTAAATATGCTAATGAAGCCTTACAGCATCATTTCAGGTTACTTTTCTTTAAAAGGAATAACATGAAAGAAGAAGCCAAAAAATACTGATTAGTATTTAGTTCCTATCGTTTTTTTCTTTTTTTTTTCTGCATGTAACAGAGAACTGAAAACAATGGCTGCATTGATTTTTTTCATGGTAAAAAAGAATAAAGCCCAAAGTACTTATATTACTAAATGAGTTATATGGTTATAACTGACAGCAGTGAAAGCACAGCTATAGTATATCAAGTATATCAAGTACTCGATAACACTCAACAGCTATACACTGCTAGTATATATTGCCTAAATGCAAATGTTTGAAAAAAGTCTCTAGCTTCACACAACTGTTTGTGAATGAGTCATTAGCACCCTTGCTGTGTGTCCTTCTACGCAGTCATCTGTCAAACAAGTAGCTGGCTGTATGTGAAGAGAAAAAAAGCAAGAGCATCAACCACAGTGGCAATGAGTTCTAGTTAACCTACAAAGAATAAAATCACATTTTAACAGTTTTGGGAGAAACTGTTACTTTAAAATACTAAAGACAATTTTAGCATAGAGAAAACGATTAATAACTTCTCCAACAATATACACCGACCTTATTACACTCGTGCTTTCTATTCTAAGATATCATTTGCCTCTTACCAGCTTAAATCACAAAATCACAAAATCACAGGTTGGAAGCGACTTGAGGGATCATCTAGCCCAACCTTTATAAAGTTAGGCTTTGATTCTGGAAAAAAACACTTAGAGGACAGAACTCTTGCAGATCTCCATAGAAATGTTTCTGTGTATGTTCTGAAAGTACCTTGGACAATTTCAGGAACTAGCAGATAAATAAAATTGAGAAAATGAATGTAATATTTTTTAAAATTGGCATCACTTAATTAAATAAAACTGTATTATAAATTGGCTTGATTCTACTTGGAATCTGCACTATGAACCTCAGCGTTCAGAACAGAAGATTGTTCAAAATGCAATTTGATAAAAATAATATATATATATATATGCAAAATCGTATTTTAATAGCTGGGGTTTCATCTTCCCTCTGAAACCTTGACATACAGTAATTTGCAGAAACACTTCTATGTGAAAATAAAAGCAACTTCTGACATGTTTTCTTTCTGAATATTGTGAGTTTAAGAATGCTTTTGCACTCAAAAAAAAGTCGTGAAAGATCACTGCAAGGAGTACTGGCAAAATCTTATTATCAGTAAAGAATCCTACTGGCTTCCCTGAAGCTGGTTTTTTATCCTATGACTCTATCTCTTGTAAACCATACCTGGGGGAAAAAACCATGAACAAACAAACAAACAAAAACCTCAACTCATAATTACATTTGGTTGGATGGAACAAAGTGCATTTCTGCGTTGCCCAGCATGAGCACACCCACTGAGCCACCATCTGCACGGTTTCTCTCTCTAACCAGATCTGAACTAGTTTTGCAGCAGAGTTCTCTGCAGCCACAGTATAGTCAAAGGATTTGCTTATTCTTACAGAACCATGGAGAAACTAGCAATGTCATGAAACTGTACAATGGAAATTTTAGTCTGCCAAGAAGATGAGTTCATTTTAGTAGCTAAGAGAATTTAAAAGATGCAGTGAGATTTCTTGTATATAATGTTATTGTTAGGCACTCTCTACTTTGAACTAGTTTTCCAAACATATATGTAGTGACCTTCTTGTCTGTTAGAAGGACATGTAGTCAGGCAGCCATTCCTTGTCTGTCTTTTGATAATTTTTGGAAACTGTTTCATTATGTCATATCAACATGGGGAATCCACTCCAGATTAAGAATGTCTTTAGCATTCTGGACTTGAATCCTGCCTATATGCCCTGATTTTGGAAGAAATAACATTTACAATGCTTTACTGTAGAGACCTTCACTTTACCCAAAGGCTGCCAAAGTCAATGAGAATCTTTTCATGCATTTCCTTGGACTCATTCTCGTTCCTGGGAGAAGCAGTTGACAGCATGTTTACAACTGCCATTGACTACTTCTCTTTCTTGATATCCCTTCTAACTTTGATGTCTCACTCCTCACTTATCTTTTTCCATTGATCCCCCACTCTTGGCTATTGCTTCCTCATTTCATTCCCACCTCTCTGTCGCTGTCCCACAGCCCCTAAAGACTTATCCCTAGGTCCCAGTCAGACCCAAGTCCCTTCTCTTCTAGTCCTTGCCACTAACTTTTCAAGTGTCCAAGCTGCTCCACATTTCTACCTACTGCTCACAGGCTTCCTGCAATGCATGCCTCCTCCTAGGGCCTCTTCTGCTGTTTATCATGTCAGACTGTGCTGTCTCGATCCCATTTATGTTCTTTTTACTCCAGCTTTGAAAAAAAAAAGGCCAAATTACTACACAATTAGCTTCCTTCACAGCTGATACACAATTACATGGAAGTGCAACTCTGTTATTCAGTATTTTAGCTGATGACAAAGAGTATCAACTGCTTGTCTCATGTCACTTTTTTCTGTGATACTATTTAGTTCATTTGTGTATTTGTATTCTTCAAAATATTGTCAACAACCTCCAAAAAGTTACATATAATCTTGACTTAAAAAAAAAAATAATAAAAGCAGTATCATGGGACTAAATTATTGATTCCGAGAATAACCTAGTTGTTACTCAAGCATGAAAGGAGCAGAAACATGCCTGAGGCTAGCAGGACAATGTAGCAGTATTATGTTTCTTTGAACTGTAATATTTTACTTCCCATGAGTCACTCAAGGAGACTCAAGAGACTGTTTCAAGAGAACAGATATGGTCAGTCAGTTGAAAGAATATGGAAACGTTTTCTGAAACGCAAAAATACTTATTTTTAATAATTATGAACTGAAATTTTTCCTCATGTTGATTTTGAATTGGATTTTCCTGTGGAATTCATCCACATAAGTACTGCAGTAATAACTGCAAAATACATCTAAGTGTAGCCTACTATCTTCTTGTGTTAGTATATAACTCACTTCTTGAAGAGTGTACTTTTGTTTTGGAAATGCATTGTTCAGACTGTGCAGCTGTATTGTGCTCTGAGCAATGCATCTGAATGCTGTTATATCTGAATTTTAATGCTCAACTATGTCTAAATTTTCCCGGTGTATTGTGAAAGAACTGAATACAGACTACTGCAGAATAGAATAAACACAAAGATACATTATTTCTAAATCTTATTTTAAAGGAGTTGTGAGGTAGGAAGCCCTGTAAAAGCCTACATGGGAAGCCCTGTAAAAGCCTATTGTCATTGTCTTACTATGAACTTAGTTATAAGCCTTATGTTTTCATAATTAGACAATAATGAAAGCTTATGGCAGTCATCTTGCAGTTAGCAGTTCAGCTTCTTCAAAGTGTGGCAACAAATCAACCTGCAAGAAAAGTTTCTCAACAGGACCACGTAATTTCTAATCCAGAAGGTGAGCACAAGCTCTGTGACCATAAGGAAAAGAAGCAGAGCTATGGTTGAACCCTAGCAGAAAACATTTAAGTAGCTTTTATTTTCATAATAAGCTGAATTTGAAGACAAAACATGGAAAACCTCCAGCTGTGAACATGTGCACGCTAGCTGCTGTGACCTGCAGGTTTAATTTGTGTGGCTGTATTGCTTGAACAGTCAAACTACCTTTGAAATCAGCACAGAGGCAGAAGTTGGACTGTAATGGTTCTTTGTTTTGTTGTTTTTTTTTCTTTTTGAGCCTTCTACCACCTTCTTTTCTATTTAGTCATTTTCTTAGTGTGAAACAAAAGAACTCGTCATGCTCCCTAGAAGTTTAAACTGCATTTCTTCCCAAACATTTTTTCATTCATTCTTTGTTCTTAGAGATAGGCTAACAAACAGAGAGAAAATATGAGTTATTCCACTGCCAATTTTCAGTAAGACCTTTGCTGAACATGGTGGTATGTCAATTATTCTTCTTTGGTGCTTATTGCCAAAATAATTTGTTGCTTGTAAAATTCAGCAAATGTTGACCAGGTATTCTTTGTCCATTAAGGCCACTTTGCTCTTGGCACGCGTTTTGGAAGCAGCATGAAAGTGATATACGTGATTTTTCCTAGGCAGGACAACTCTGTAGAAATCTGGCAACAGAGTTTTTCTCTGCCTAGCCCAGCTGTACTTTACAGACCACCTTACAATACAGAAGTTAGCATATTTTTTAGCGTTAAATCTTATTCTATAAGACAGTGAAGCTAACTTACACAGTCAAAATACACTTCCTCCTTCTCCCGTGATTGCTCATGGAATCTCTTGTTCTCATGTCTTGTTCTATATTAAAATTAATTTCATTCTGAATATTTTCCCCACTTTATAAATAGACATGTAAGTAAATAAGATATAGAAATTTATAATTTGTAATATAGGTCTATTTATAATATAAATTTCCTACGTAATATATAATTTTATATCCACTTCTTATTCCATATCATTTACATCATGCGAGAATCATTATGAGATTCCCAACATGATACCATTGATACAGCATATAGCAACCATAGTAGTGATGACATACAACATTATATAGCAATTAACAGCATACCACTCAGTTCATTGGCCATTTTCACCCAAAATCAAATCCCCTTGAGGCACACATTGGACTTCTCCATCCTCCTGCATCACCCACCAAGTGCACCCAGGTCCTCGAGCAAAAGCAATCCCACGAATGGGTTTACCTTTGCCTGAGGCAGGAATAACCCAGACTGTTTTCCCCAACATATTTTTTATGTGCACTACAGGGACTCTATCCCCTTCCACAGTACGTAAGGGCTCTGACCGGGCAGGGCCAGCTCGCCTGGCAGATCCCCTAGTGTTGACTAATCACGTAGCTTTTGCGAAGTGTGTATCCCAGTGCTTGAATGTTCCACCCCCCATTGCTCTTAGTGTAGTCTTTAACAGTCCATTGTACCGTTCAATTTTCCCAGAGGCTGGTGTGTGACAGGGGATGTGATACACCCACTCAGTGCCGTGCTCTTTGGCCCAGGTGTCTATGAGGTTGTTTCGGAAATGAGTCCTGTTGTCTGACTCAATTCTCTCTGGGGTGCCATGTCGCCACAGGACTTGTTTTTCGAGACCCAGGATAGTGTTCTGGGCAGTGGCGTGGGGGACAGGATATGTTTCCAGCCAGCCAGTCGTTGTTTCTACCACAGTAACCACATGGCGCTTGCCTTGGCGGGTTTGTGGGAGTGTGATATAGTCAATTTGCCAGGCCTCCCCATATTTATATTTCAGCCATCGTCCCCCATACCACAGAGGCTTTACCCGCTTCGCTTGCTTGATTGCAGCGCATGTGTCACATTCGTGGATAACCTGCTCAATAACGTCCATGGTCAAGTCCACCCCTCGATCACGAGCCCACCTGTATGTTGCATCTCTCCCTTGATGGCCTGAGGTGTCATGGGCCCACCAAGCTAGAAATAGTTCGCCCTTATGTTGCCAGTCCAGATCCACCTCAGCCACTTCAATCTTGGCAGCCTGATCTACCTGCTGGTTGTTCTGATGTTCTTCAGTGGCCCGACTCCTGGGGACGTGAGCATCCACATGACGTACCTTTACAACCAGGTTCTCTACCCGGGCAGCAATATCTTGCCACAGTGCGGCAGCCCAGATGGGTTTGCCTCTGCGCTGCCACTTGCTTTGCTTCCACTGCTGCAGCCAGCCCCGCAGGGCATTTGCCACCATCCAGGAGTCAGTATAGAGATAGAGCACTGGCCACTTTTCCCGTTCAGTGATGTCTAAGGCCAGCTGGATGGCCTTTACCTCTGCAAACTGGCTTGATTCACCTTCTCCTTCAGCAGTTTCTGCTACTTGTCGTGTAGGACTCCATACAGCAGCCTTCCATCTCCGGTGCTTTCCCACAAGGCCACAGGACCCATCAGTGAACAGGGAATACTGCTTTTCATCTTCTGTCAGTTTGTTATAGAGTGGGGCTTCTTCAGCACGTGTCACCTCCTCCTCTGGTGATAATCCAAAATCTTTGCCTTCTGGCCAGTCCATAATCACTTCCAAGATTCCTGGGTGCCTGGGGATTCCTATTTGAGCCCGCTGGGTGATCAGTGCAACCCATTTACTCCACGTAGCATCAGTTGCATGGTGTGTAGAGGGGACATTTCCTTTGAACATCCAGCCCAGCACTGGCAGTCGGGGTGCCAGAGGCAACTGTGCCTCAGTACCAACCACTTCTGAAGCAGCTCGAACCCCTTCATATGCTGCCAATATCCCAATATCTTTTTTTCAGTTGGAGTATAGCGGGCTTCGGACCCTCTGTATCCCCGACTCCAAAACCCTAGGGGTCGACCTCGGGTCTCCCCATGTGCTTTCTGCCAGAGGCTCCAGGTAGGGCCATTCTCCCCGGCTGCAGTGTAGAGCACATTTTTTACATCTTGTCCAGCCTGGACTGGCCAAGGGCTACTGCATTAACCATCTCCTGTTTAATCTGTTCAAAGGCCCGTTGTTGTTCAGGGTCTCATTTGAAATAATTATTTTTTCCAGGTCACTTGATAGAGAGGGCTTACGATCATACCTTAATGTGGAATATGCATTCTCCAAAAACCCACAATGCCCAAGAAAGCTTGTGTTTCCTTTTTGCTAGTTGGTGGAGACATGGCTGCTATCTTGTTGATCACATCCATGGGGGTCTGATGACGACCATCTTGCCATTTTTTCTCTAAGAACTGGATTTCTCGTGTGGGTCCCTTAACTTTACTTTGTTTTATGGCAAAACCAGCTTTCAGGAGGATTTGAACTATTTTCTTCCCTTTCTCAAAAACAACTTCTGCTGTATTGCCCCACACGATGATGTCATCAATGTATGGTAGGTGTTCGGGAGCTCCATCTTGTTCCAAAGCGTTATGGATCAGTCCATGGCAAATGGTAGGGCTGTGTTTCCACCCCTGGGGCAGTTGATTCCAGGTGTACTGGGCACCCCTCCAAGTAAAAGCAAACTGTGGCCTGCACTCTGCTGCCAGAGGGATTGAGAAGAATGCATTAGCAATATCAATTGTGGCATACCACTTGGCTGCCTTGGACTCCAGTTCATATTGAAGTTCTAGCATGTCTGGCACAGCAGCACTCAGTGGTAGAGTGACTTCGTTCAGGCCATGATAGTCTACTGTTAGCCTCCACTCTCCATTAGATTTCTGCACTGGCCATATGGGACTGTTAAAGGGTGAGTGGGTCTTACTGATGACTCCTTGGCTCCTCAGTTGGTGAATGAGTTTATGGATGGGAATCAGAGAGTCTCTGTTGGTGCGATATTGCCGCCGGTGCACTGTTGTGGTGGTGATCGGCACCTGTTGTTCTTTGACCTTCAGCAACCCCACCACAGAAGGGTCCCTCGAGAGGCCAGGCAAGGTAGACAGCTGTTCAGTTTCCTCCGTCTCCAAGGCAGATACACCAAAAGCCCACTTGTAACCTTTTGGGTCCTTGAAATACCCTCTCCTGAGGTAGTCTATGCCAAGGATACACGGAACCTCTGGGCCAGTCACGATGGGGTGCTTCTGCCACTCATTGCCAGTGAGGCTCACTTCGGCCTCCAATACAGTTAGCTCTTGGGATCTCCCTGTCACTCTAGCAATGCTGGTGGGTTCTGCCCCTATATAGTTTGATGGCATTAGGGTGCACTGTGCGCCAGTGTCCACTAAAGCTTTATACTCCTGTGGGTCGGATGTGCCAGGCACAGTCCAGTAAGCCCTGTTTTCCCTTTCCTCCACCTGGCTGAAGGCAGGGCCCCTCTATTCCTGATCACAGCATTCGTCACTCGGTTCTTGTAAATATGAATCACAAGTGTCTCTATTAGGATCAGAAATAAAATCAGAGCTTCTGCTCCTCTGTCTGGGTAATTTCTTACTGGAAACTGGAGCAGCAGCTTTCCTAGAAGATGCCCCCTGAGCGATAGTTTTTCCTTGCAGCTCACATACCCATGCCTCTAGGGTCGAGGTAGGTTTTCCATCCCACTTCTTCATGTCCTCTCCGTGGTCATGCAGGTAAAACCATAGGGTGCCCCATGGTGCGTATCCTCTCTCTTGAGCAAAAGGACGCCTACTACTAATGGCCGAGATACTGGTCCATACCCGTGGGGAGCAGGACATATCTTCTTTGAGTTGCTGGACCTCTTGGGATAGTTTCTCCACAGCAGAGACTAGCGAGGAAGAGATATTTGCTTTGTAATCCCGGATTCTATCAATCACTTCTGCCACCGTTGGTGCCTCGTCATCTTTCCAGGACATCACTGCCAATGAGTTTGCATACAAGGATGGTGTGCTCTGTACAAACTTTCACCACATGGGTTGTGTGCACTGGGCTTCATCTGGATCTTTACATGACTGTTTATTATCCAGGTCACTATAAATCACCTTAAGCACAGCTAGTTCCCTCAGGTACTGGATACCTTTCTCCATGGTCATCCATTTTCCTAGGCAAAATACAATATCTTCCTTGAAGGGGTACCTTTCTCTCACACCTGACAGGAGTCGCCTCCAGAAGCTGAGGGCTGTGTCCCTTTTCCAATTTCCCAGAAAGGGATTCCAGTTGTTTGGCTTCTTTTCTTTCTGATTCCAGACTGCTGGCCCCATTATCCCAGCATCGGAGCAGCCAGGTGATTATGTGCTCGCCTGAATGATGGCCAAAATCTTTTCACATATCCCGCAACTCACTCAAGGATAGGGATCAGGTAGTTTCCATTTCTTGTACAAGTTCTTCCTCTTCCTCCTCCTCTCCTCGTGATGGCCCTGCTTCTTCATCATCTCTTTCTAAATAAGTTGACTTTCTTCTTGAGTATAGGGGCAACTGATACTGGCACAGTTTGGTCCTCTGATTCAGCTGCAATGCTTGTCACCGGGGTTGGAGTAGCTGCAGTGTCTGTCGTGGGGGTTTGAGTGGCCGCAGTGCTTGTCACTGGGTTTGGAGTAGCTGCAGTGTCTGTCATAGGGGTTTGAGTGTCCGCAGTGCTTGTTGCTTTCCTTGTCTTTGTCTTTTTAGATCCAGAGGCCTTCTCTTCCCCTTGGGGGTAATGAATAGTGTTAAATAGGACTCGATAGGCATGGGCCAGGCCCCAGCACATTGCAGTGACCTATATCTCTCTGGATTTGCCTGGGTGACAACATACTTCCTCAAAATATTCTGCTAACTTTTCAGGGTTCTGCATTTGTTCAGGGGTGAAGTCCCACACCACTGGGGGTTCCCACTGTCTTAGGCATTTGCCCATACTATCCCACATACCCTGCCATGCATAGATATCGAGCCTTGTGGCAGGTCTCTGGATGATATTCTTAAATTGCTTATTAACCTTAGACAGAACTGACACTGTCTACAAGAGCAAAACCAACAGATGTATCTTAGCTACCCAAGGATGGTCAAGATACTGAAAAGTTGTGGTGATGAAGGAGGAGACATTATATAAGATGGCAGCTACGGTGCCATTCTGTATTTCCTCCATAAAAAACCTCTCAGAGGAGGAGGTATAACTGCTAATTGTCTCCATGAGGTGGTAGCCGAAGTACAGTAACGGCTTCCATTCAAGACCCAAATAATCAATAACGCTCAAGGCCAGTGTTTTAATAACAAATCTCCTAGGCCAAACATCTCTAATCACTGCAGAGCACAGCAAACTACAAAAACCAACAGGAATTTTTAACGTGTGCTTCAAAATCAGCATGGTATAGACAGGACAAATTAATATTAAGAACAGATGAATCAATGCTGTGACCATCAACTGTCATTATCTCAAACCCTTTGTGCACCACGTTGGGCACCAAAAAGGACTGTCGTTGTTCAGCTCCAGTCAGCAACTGAACACCACGCAGCCACTCGCTCACTGCCCCCTCCCCTGTGGGATGGGGGAGAGAATCGGAAAGGCAAAAGCAAAAAAAACTCTTGTGGGTTGAGATAAGAATAGTTTAATGATTAAAATAAAATAATAATGATAATTATGGTTATTATTATAGTAATAACAATAATGATAATATAATAAAAAGGAAAAAAGAAAAAGGGAAGAAAACAGAAACACGAACGATACAACCTCTCACCACCTGCCAACCGACGCTGCCGGTCCCCGAGCTGCGTTTGCTGTCTCCCTCCCCCCGCCAGCTCCTCCCGGTTAACATACTGGGCATGACGTTACATGATATAGAATATCCCTTTGGCCAGTTTGGATCAGCTCTCTTAGCTGTGCCCCCTCCCCTCCCGGCTGCTTGTGCACCCGGCAGAGCATGGGAAGCTGGAAAAGTCCTTGGCTAGTACAAGCACTGCCCAGCAACAACATAGTTTTCATACTAAGACCAAAGCACAGCACTGTGCCAGCTGCAGTGAAGAAAATTAACTCTATCCCAGCTAAAACCATGACAAAAACACATTTTTATTTCTACAACAACTTGTATAAACCTAAAATGTTACAGAATTCCTGTCAGCAGTTTGGTGCCCCTTAAGAACAGCAATATACAAATATTTAACTGTATCAATTTTAACTAATATATTTCAGAAATTTTAAGAAATAGCATACTTCATCTTTTTCTTCCTGAAAGTTGTTTTTATTTTAATTTATAAAGTAAATCAAATAAGATGTGCTGTAAGGGATTCATAAAGGTTCTATTGTTGAACCCTTTAGTGAAAAAAAGTTCTGTAAATGAGGATATGTATAAAAATGAGAAGCAATAAAAATTAAAATATCAGAACGATAAAAATAAATATGAAATGAGTGGCAGTAGCATTTTCATAATAAATAAGTATTTCTAGGCTCTATGTCATCGTCGTCACGCCAAGACTCTTACTCAGTGGGAAAACTACACAAATGTTATTATCACTGGAGGAATAATACAGCTATTACTTCTATGCTTATCAAATCCAGTGAAAGCTTTGCTGATACAGGAAAAGAACAAGATCTGTTGCATGCTGATTTGTAAAAAAGAAACATAGAAGTCATAAATGATCCTTAGGGTTTTTTTCCTTTATTTCTGGCCAGCTCACTTCGAAGCCATGGGAAACTCAGCACTGTATGAACAAAATTGCCGATAGATTTCCTTGCCTATTCTAGCAAACTGGTTTACTGAGGAAAAATAAAATATGGAAAAAAAAAATCAGTCTCATTCATACTCTCAATCTAGCCAATCTAGAAACTCTCCAGAAATTTTTAAGGAGCTACTCTGGCCCATTGTTCTTTATTTTAGCATCTCTCATACCAAATTGTACATGGGTTGATTAAAGAATACAAAAATCTTTCTGTATTTTACTAGTCTAATCGTTATCATTTAATCTTTTTTATTATTATTTTCAACCCCCTTTTCTGGCAACATCAGAATCCTTCTAATGGGTGAACTTAAAGTTTCCCTGAAGAAAATATTTTTTTAAGCAAACATGTTAAACCCCTGTAGTTCCAGGCCTGTTGCTTTGCATACTGAGGCGTTGCCTCCCAGCAGCTCCCAAAGGCAGATCAAGCGATGCTTTGATGGAGACTAAGGCAGAGGATAACTGTAAAGGGGTAAACTGAAATCTTATGGGCATTTTTTTCCCCTAAAAAAAGTTATATTAATATTGTTATCTTAATTTGCACTGAATATGTAAACTTTGCGTGTTCTGTGGTCTCCTTTGTTATTAAAATGTCTGGGGGGAAAAAAAAGGCAAGACTTGATCTCATTTCTTCTAATGAAGAGTACTTGTTATGAACATTAGCCTGACTGTGCAAAAGAAATACCTTAATGTTGCAAAAAGATATATTCTCACCGTTTCTTTATTATTCAGTTATTGATTCCAATAAAGATGTATGCATGCCATTTCATCAACTTGATGTCTTAAAGATGAAAATGTCCTTTGGGTTTTATTTAGGTGGAGAACAGTAACTAAACGTAGTAGATTTAAAATTAGAAAAGTGTCTGCACAGCCTCTACTGTTATAGTTTGTTTCCACCAGTCTCTTAAAATTGCCTTCTAAAAACCTCTGTTGCAGCTGAACATTGAACTGCACCTCTTCTACTTTTAGTACTACTGATACATAAAATGACTGAACAAAATTTGAAGCTCCTATGAAGAAGTTCTTTTTCATCATACAAATCATAAGCCATGTGGTCATTTCAGAAATCCTTCTGTCATAATTCTGAACTACCTAGCTGCCTCACGGTCACCTTTTGTGCACCAGGATTCTGGGGTCTTTTACTGCAAAGTCTTCCTAATGTCTTCTATGCAGTCAGTATGTTTTCACAATTGAATATTTATGATTCTTCAGCTTATATTGTTATTTGCTGATTAAATGTCACTGGTTTTCTTTGCAATCTTTGGAATGTGTAATTTAAATGCATAATTCCTGTCATTAGGAAAAATACCATTGACAGTTTTAAAGAGAAGTAAGGATATGCTTATGTGTATGAATGAGTGAGAAATTTTCAGACATTTATCAAAGGAAAGTAGTATCTTTGTTTCCCAAACTGCCTGTGATCTTACTGTAATTTCCATAATTTACTAAACATCTTGAAATATTGTCTGCATTTTTCTGAAGATAATTTTAACTCAGTGTCTATTCTGAAGTATATTCACTATGACTATCTTCAGTGAGCCCACATGTTGTTCAAGAAAAGAGTGAACATACAGCCACATATAACACAAATGTTCATATATGAATATTTAGAATGTGTGATTAAATAAAGAAGAAATATACTATGCATGCTGAGAAAAGACAGGAAAATATATAGGGAGAAATATAATTGAACCAGAAATAAACATGAAATTCATTTTATTTGACTGTTTATGCAGCTATCTGTCTACATATTACTAGTTTAGGAGGAAATTGGGTCTGATTCTCACTTTAGTATCAGACCTGTAATACAAATTCCCTTGCAGTCTTAACTGCTTTGCAGATTCTGAAATGGTTTTTCAACCCATCCTTTTCTTCTTGATAGTAATAACATGAAGAATTATGATTAATATCTGGAAAAGAAACCCTTCATTTTCTTTCTTAAGATTGCAGCTATGGCTAATGATTATTATTATTACTATTAAAGTAGCCAATTACTGTTAAAATAATAAAAATAAAACAGTTTTTAAGGGAAAAAGAGAAAAAAAAACCCAGAGATTTTCCTCATTTTTATTATGGATATTTTGAAAATAATTTAATAACGTATGTTGTTGCTGTATGCTTCTGTGGGAGAACTTATCTTGGGCCGCACATCTCCGGGACACAGGGCTCTACCCACCCTGGGGACAGTGATGCACAGACATCAATATGATGGATACAAAATGTCCGTTTATTTAGCTGCGTCACACGCTTATATAGCTCTTGCGCTTCCTGTTCCTGCCACTCCTATGGGGAGGAGTCTATCTTTCCGTCACAGCCCGTGATCTTCCAGTCGCCGATCCCTGTCTATTCCCCTACATCTCCCCCTCCCCATGCCGTTAAAAGTTCTACAAAGCTACTCGCATAAGCTCATACATATTGCGGTCAGGCCTTTGTTCATGTAACTCTTGCAGGCGCTCTCTGATTTGTCTTATAACACAGCATAACAATGGCAGCCCACAAGTAACCAAGATTACTACGCATGACAAAATCCCCCCAATTATTACTATCCAATCCCAGTTAAGCCACTTCGTTAGCCATTCCCACACAGAATCTATCCAGACAAAAATTGTCCCACCCTTTTCCAGTGTCGCTCTCGTTGCAATATTGCTTGCAATCTTGTCAAGGAGCTCATTTCTTTTCCCAATGGTCATATAGTCGTCAGTCGTCAAACAGCAGGACAGGTCCCGGGGCATACGTTGTCACAAACCCCTTGCACTGCTATATCTAACAACCAGTCTATCGCCTGGGCGTGGGCTTTCAGAATACTTTCTACTTTCTCGAATCTATTCTGGATGTTGTCCTTCAACAACTATGTGAGGTTCACCAATTTTAATAGACTGCAGGTTATACCTTCCAAGGCCATGGAGTTCCTTTGAACCCCCACCCCTGGCGTTAGGGCTAATGTAAATAGCCCACTTGCTCCCTGCCACACGGGTAGTCTTTGCTGTAAAATGAATACAGAAAACTGCCTGCCTAAGTGGTATTCAGTGTTCATGGATGTTACAGCGGAGGATGCCGGTGATAAAAGAAGTGCTGCTACATTTTTGAATACACCTGGGAGGGAAAAAGGTTTCAGCAATGAGATCAAGAAAAAGAAGGATAATACCTGCAGTAAATCAATACATAAAACCCATCCTGAATAAGTTGGGCAGGGCACAGAGTGAAAGTGTTCGGTCCTGGAGAGTCTTGGCAAGAAAGGAGGTGTAGGCAATTCTGTGTATGTTAAGGGCACAACTGAGTTCGACACCCAGATTTAGCTCTCCGCGTACATGTTTGGTGTTGTTGCAACGCATCCCAGTGGGGCATGGAGGGTGATGCCGCTGACCCTCACGCAGACAGGTACACTGGGTTGGCCAAATCACTACCCTCGCTCCATTTGCTGCAAATGTCAAAGAAAAGCTATTTCTTGCTCAAAGTGGAGGAGAAGCAGCAGGCTGAGGGTGAAGAGACTAGGATTTGGATGCTAAAATAAAACAATAGGACAGAAAATTCATGAGAGCAGACGGGCATATTAAATCCCTAATGCACACGCATTAAAAGGGTTTGCTGAGCTGCTACGGGTATAGATCCCTTATACCCTTCCCCCTCCCCAAGCTGCATTATCTTTGCTTTCAAGGTGCGATGAGTGCGTTCAACAACTGCCTGCCCTGTGCTATTGTAAGCAATGCCATGTTTTAACACAATATTCCAAGCTTTACACCATTCCTCAGTACTTCGAGCTCGAAAGCATGGTCCATTGTCTGTTTTTATTTCGGTGGGCTTTCCAAGCTACGCCATCACCATGGTCCAATGCGCAGCCAACTGCGTTGCGGTCTGCTTCTGATGTTGAGTAGCCATGATCACTCCACTATATGTATCAATTGTAATTGCTAAGGTTCTGCTTTCTTTTCATACCTGCCCACTTCGCTATACGCTCTACGGGAACTCTCTGTTACCGCTTGCAGCTCCCTGCCCCTCAATGCCGCCGCTTGTAACTGTGGGGTTTCCAGCCCTTGACCCTTTCCAGTAAGCCAGTTAAGAGTGGTCCCTCTCAGCGGGTGGCCAGAAGCTGCCACTGCTTGCTGTACGAGGGCATGGCAGGCAATATTCATCACTTCCTTCCAAAGTATGTACATTGTGGGAACCAATATCGCTTTTGCCAGCTGCCTAGCATCAGAGGGGGTCAATGGGGCTGCGTGCTCAGCGTCTAGCAGCAATCCTACCCCTTCATCCTTTAGCCCCTTTTCCCTAATTTCTTGCCATAAAGTTCGCGCTAGCTTGGCATCTATCGGTGTCCACTCCACGCCTCCTCCAGGAGCTGCTCGGACAGGGAATACCCCAGGCATCTCTATCCTTACTCCATCTAGGCTACAATCTCTGGCTATCAGCCGCCAGTTAGGTAACTCGACTGATTGTCGCTTGGGTGCACCCTTCGTTAAGAGTCCTGTCTGCCTCCGAGTTACTTCCCCTAGTGCGCGCATAGCCTGCTGCAGCTGCCGCAGCACCTCCTCCGCGGACCCCTCCGGAGCTGCAGTGCTCTGGACCTCCCCTTTTGGCAGTCTCTCTCGTCCCTCACTCTGACTGGTTCTCCGAGTCCCTGCTGCCTTATGCCTCTTTTTTGTGCGCTGCAGGCAATCTGCCCCATCTTCCCATATTTGGACATCAGTTTTCCCCTCAACTTCTGATTCACTGCTACTCGAGATTGATCTATACGCATCCTGTCCTCCCCTCCAGGCACCCCAATCCTCCTCCTCGTCTGACTCCCATCTCAAGGGTTTCCCCGGGAGCCAGTCTCGAGGATCGGGCAGAGGGCGGCGCTCCTGCTGGCGCTGATCATCATCCTTCCGCTGCGTCACTCCCACTGCATCCGCCGCTACGTGTCCCCCCCCCTGCGTGCAAGTGCCCGCGCCCATGCCAAATCATCCCAGGGGTATGCAGGGGGGCGTTCCAAAGGTCCTTTTGGCTCAACAGGGAACACAGCCGTTTCCTGATCCACCTCTTCAGGAGCCTCAGACTGAGTCGCTGGCCAGGCTACTCCGTCCGAACCCCCTGCTTCTTCCCTATCCCCCGCAATGCTTGCCCCTGTCTGCGTCCCCACTGCCCATCCTGGGTCTATTTCTGGGCTATTGTTGACTGTAGCACCGTGCAGGCACAGCCGCGCCTGCTGCCACGTCTCCTGATCCTCCCAAGCTTTCAATGGCAATCGGTGTATTTTTCCCCGAGTTGTATGTACTGGGGTTTTCCCATCATAGCCCTTTCAACTAACTCCTCTTTAATTCTTGCCCGATTATCTTTATCAAATATGTCCGCAGGACTCCGTATGAGCCCCTGTGTGATCATCCATTGGATACACTTTAAGGTAGGCGCCTTTGAAATCGAAGCTCCAAATTCCTCCCCGATCCCTTCAGCACCTTTACGACTGATTCCATGGCATGCCCGCCATCCTGCGGCTCACTGTCCCACCCCTGCGTCCCTCAAGCTATCTTTTCCCCCTCAGCGAACTTGCCATGCCGCCCCGCCGATCACGTCGGGGTCACCACTTGCTGCCGTACGCTTCTGTTGGAGAACTTATCTTGGGCCTCACATCTCCGGGACACAGGGCTCTACCCACCCTGGGGACAGTGATGCACAGACATCAATATGATGGATACAAAATGTCCGTTTATTTAGCTGCGTCCCACACTTATATAGCTCTTGCGCTTCCTGTTCCTGCCACTCCTATGGGGAGGAGTCTATCTTTCCGTCACAGCCCGTGATCTTCCAGTCGCCGATCCCTGTCTATTTCCCTATAGTATGTGTATTGTGAACATCATTTTATAATTCATATTATTTAACTGCATGTTAACATACTATTAACAACGATACATTTCACAAACTAGAGGGAGCATTATGACTTTAAATTTTTTTTTTACAATTTTTCTTTGTTACAATTTAGAGATAATTTCTCTTGCTAAGGTTGACATTAAAAGAAAAATATTTTTCAGAAGCAGTCACTGTAAATGACAAGTTGTTCTGCATGAAGCATGTATTATGGACATTCTTTTACCAAAGGAATAGAAATCTGAAGAAAAACATGGGATTTTTTTTTCCCTCTGGTTTAGATCTGATTAATTGGAAAATGTTTGAATCTATAAGAAGTATGGTAATCATAACAGAAAAATTATTAATTTTTCTAAAGGGATTATTTCATTGGCCTGAAAATTACAGTCTGTACTTCTCCTTTTTCTCCACCATGGAAAACACGTATTTGCATATGAACTCATATTTCCAGGAAGTACCTTTTTCTTTTTTTTCCAAATGGATTGAAATGCTTCTGGATGTCATAAGAGTAAATACTGTAAGAATCAGACCTTTTTTTTTTTAAAAAATGTCCATAATGCAGAACGTATGCACTAGTAAAGCAAACTGCCATGACTGATCCTACCAACATAGCTAAGCCAGGGTGTGAAGGCACCCAGCTGAAAGAAACTATGACTGAACAAACCCCAGAGCTTTCTCACCTCATTCTCTTCTAGGTAATCTATGGGATCCTTTTCTGGATCTGTTACATGACTGTAAAAGAAATTACTGTAATCTGTTGTTTTTCATTTGCCAGAAATACAACAGCCCCTAAAATCTTCTGTCTGACGCCTTCATGCAGTGGCTCCCTAAACTGTTTATTTAAATTCAACTGGCTTGTTTTAAACATTTTAATGCTACATCTTTTCTTTTTTTAGTCCACTACATTTTGACTCAAGTTAGGAAACACTCCTGTGCACTATTCAGCCAGCTTCTCGGGCATTAACAGTAACTATCAGCATATAAAAACATTGAAAATACAAATAAGAGCTGGATTGTAGTCTTCCAGGACACCACTATAATATCTTTATGGGGTCTATAAATCAGCCTATGAACCTCGACTAGGTGGAATAGACCTGCTGCTCTTCTTTAATGCTCTTTGGAGATAACAACTTGAAGCTCCCAGCAAAGCAGGACTGCATTTATTGTTCCCAGAAATTTTGCAACACATGCTAGACTCTTATGAATTTATTCGTTAATTCCTGTATGGATTCTGGCTGGGATAGTTTTTATTTTCTTCATAGTAACTGGTATGGTGCTATGTTTTTGTTTTGTGAGCAATAATGTTGATAACACACTAATGTTTTAACTTTTGCTGAACGGTGCTTACACAGTGTCAAGGCCTTCTCCATTTCTCACCATACCTCCTCAGTGAGTAGGCTGGGGAGGCACAAGATGTTGAGGGGAGACACAGCTGGGACGGCTGACCCCAACTGACCAAAGGGATATTCCATACCATATAATGTCATGCTTAGCAATAAAATCTGTGGGAAGAAGGAAGAAGATGGGAAGTTCAGAGTTACTGAATTTTATCTTCCCAAGCAATCATTATGAGTGGTAGACCACTGTTTTCCCAGAAGGCATGACATATCCGCCTGCCAATGGGAAACAGTGAATTAATTCCTTGTTTTGCTTTGCTTGTGGCTTTTGCTTTACCTATTGAACAATATTTATCTTAACCCACAAGTTTTCTCACTTTTACCCTTTCAAGTCTCTTTCCCATCCTGCTGAAGTGCAGTGAACAAAAGGCTGTGTGGGGCTGAGCACCTACCAGGGTTAAACCACAACAGGCCCTTAGGCAGATTCACATCTCCACTCTGTAGGTGTCCACATAAGACCTCACCATCCCAGACTTCTTGTATATTTAATAGAGAGCAAAAAAATGGGAAACAAAAACCTCTTAGGAAATAATTTCTTTTTGTTTGTCCTTGGCCACATGAAACCCAGACTTCACCCAACCAAACCAACAGAAGATATGCGAGAACCACCTTCTCTGCACATCTTTGGATGCACTATCAAAGATCACTCCCTAGCAGATGATATTACCACTACCAGTGAAGTTAGGGCTCACGAGGAGTGAGTCAGGGCCATTTTCATCATTAGAGTGGGGAAAAAGAGTCTCACACTTGATGAACAGAAATTACTAGCTTACAGAACTAACATGACTAACAGAATATCACTAGCTTAAGCTGTGATGTACAGAAAACCATTTTCCCCAGAACATCTGTTCCCTTCACCTCCCTTTTTCTTTTCCCAGCTCTTTCCTCCCCTCTCCTCGCCATCCTCTCCAGCATCAGTCTGAATCTTCCCTGCTACTATCCCAGACTATTTCTTACTGATTATGTTATTATACATAATTCTGTCTTTATTAGTATAAATGTCATCACTGGATCTGATCCAGGGAACTACAGGCCTGTCAGTCTGACCTCAGTGCCAGGGAAGTTTATGAAGCATATAATCTTGAGTGCCATCATGCAGCACATACAGGACAACCAGGGGATCAGGCCTAGTCAGCATGGGTATGTGAAAGGCAGGTCCTGCTTGACTAACCTGATCTCCTTCTATGACAAGGTGACCCACTTAGTGGATGAGGGAAAGGCTGTGGATGTTGTGTACCTGGACTTTAGCAAAGGGTTTGACACTGTTTCCCACAGCCTTCTCCTGGAAAAGCTGACTGGTTATGGCTTGGACAGGCGTACTCTTAGCTGGTAAAAAACTGGCTGACTGACTGGGCCCAAGGAGTGGTCATAAACAGAGTTAACTCCAGTTGGGAGTCAGTCACAAGTAGTGTTCCCCAGGGCTCAGTATTGGGGCCAGTTCAGTTTAATATCTTTATCAATGATCTGCACGAGGGGATCGAGTGCACCTTCAGTAAGTTTACAGATGACACCAAGTTGGGCAGGAGTGTTGATCTGCTTGAAGGTAGGAAGGCTCTACAGAGGGACCTGGACAGGCTGGATTGATGGGTAGAGGCCAACTGTATGAGGTTTAACAAGGCTAAGTGCCAGGTCACAACAATCTCAAGGAATGCTACAGAGACCTATTGTTCTCTACAACTACCTGAAAGGAGGTTGTCGAGAGGTGGAGGTTGGGCTCTTCTCCCAAGTAACAAGCAATAGGACAAGAGTAAATGGCCTCAAGTTGCACCAGGGGAAGTTTAGACTGGATATTAGGAAAAATTCCTTCACTGAAAGGGTTGTCAAGCATTGGAACAGGCTGCTGAGGGAAGTGGTTGAGGTATTAAATCCCTGGAGGTACTTGAAAGGTGTGTAGATGTGTCACTTAGGGACATGGTTTAGTTGTGGACTTGGCAGTGTTGGACTTGATGATCATAAAGATCTTTTCCAACCTAAATCATTCTATGATTCTATGATCAAAGGCCTGCTGAAAACACTAAGAGTAATCTCACTATAATGTTTATACTGCAGTATAAATACATTCCATTATATCATTTGGATACCTCTACTGAAAAATGTGTTCTTTTCCCTCAACAAAATAAACTTCTTTTAACAAGCCTGGAGGTGATCAAACTGTGGGAAGTCTGCCATGTGAAAATATTTGGGGTTTTTTAATTTCCAAAAATTCCTTTTTGGTGTCTTTGGATGGGACTTCTGGAAGTAGACACATCAGCTGCTCCACAGGTATTACATCAGGTACTGCAAAACCTTATTCTTTTTTTTTTCTTTTCATTGAAAGGTGACAGATAGTTTGCTCCTTCCTGGTTTTGACTGTTCCTATCAAACCAGGGAACAGCATCTGTGTATCATTAGGAGATGACATTCAGTTATTACAGGTTATTTCAAGTAGAACAACAAGACATGCAATGAATTTCAGATTAGAATTAAAACTAATGCCATTGCCAGTCTAAATTTGCACTCCTTTTTTTGCCCGTTCCATGGGCTGTGTACTTACCTACCAGTATGTACTTCTTGTACTGGCACCTCAGTGGCATTAACCCAGTATTAAAAGGAAAAAAAAAAAAAAAAAAAGGAAAAAAGTCTGTTTGGTTAGTTTATGTAACAGATTCAGTTGCAAAATGAATGTTGGAATCAGTAAAAGGGCACACATGGGACTGCAGGGCCAGCAATAGAGTTGGAAAGGGTAAGGTAGAGAAAAAGGATGTTTATCTTGTACCAACGAGCCCACAGAGTCATGTCATGTAAGTCTTCCCCTGTGTATGCCCAAGGGCAGCCCAGAACATAGGTTTGTGGAGCTTTTTTTACTCATTGGTCTTTAAATGTCCTATTCCAGGCAAATTATGAATTTTGTACTTAATTTAAAATGCTACTTAGGTTATGTGTGGGCTTACATACCTTACTCAATCAGGGTAAAAAATCTAGTTCATGACCTGGGGGAGAGGGAGCAGGAGATGCACCCTGTACTGCATGTATAAAATGAGCCGTTTCTTTTCAATGGATTTTCTGACTACTAAGTGGCAGATATGAGTGTGTTGTATTTTCTGTAGTACAGGTTTTATTTTCCAATTGTTGTGCTTTAGCCCAAGGTGGCAACTCAGCCCCACACAGCCGCTCACTCACTTCCCTACCAGTGGGATGAGGGAGAGAATCAGAAGGGTAAAAGTGAGAAAACTCATGGGTTGAAATAAGAACAGTTTAATAATTAAACTAAAATAACAATAATAACAACAAAACAATAATAATATAATGAAAAGGAAAATAATGAGAGAGGAATATAAACAACAAAAACAAACAAGAAGTGCTGCAACTGCTCACCACCAGCCAACTGACACCACCAGTTCCTGAGCAGTGATTGCTCCCCCCACCTCAGCCAACTCCCCCAGTTAATATACTGGTCATGATGTCATATGACATGAAATATCCCATTGGCTAGTTTGGATCAGCTGACTTGTCTGTGGTCCCTCCCCTCCTGGCTTCTCATGCATGTGCAGAGCATGGGAAGCCAGAAAGGTCCCTGACTACTACAGGCGCTACTGAGCGACACCGAGCCGCTGCCTAACAGCAGCTAAAGCATCGATGTGCCATCGGCACTTTACCAGCTACAGTGAAGAGAGTTAACTCTATCCCAGCCAAAAGCAGCACACCAATAAACACTGATAAGCCAGTGAGTCACAGATCAAATTCACCAGGTACAATTTACACATCCTGTCAATGATTTCCATGTGCAATCATTCCATCAAAAATTAGTGCTGTCAGATCAAACAAAAGAACGTGTAGGGAAGGCATTTTCCACTTTCAAAACAATGACTTAACAGGTTTAAATTTATTTTGGATATTACTTGTGCCCTGAAATTATTTTTAAATCACTTCAATTTATTGCTAAAATATATAATCATTCTATGTTATTAGGTGGGTCATAAGTCTCTCAAGAGTAATGGAATTTTAAAAATTGTTTCAGGGGTGATACATACAACCGAAAATAACTCAAACCAGTATATTCCTACAGTAATCTCTTTTGCATGAAAATGTGGGGGTTTTAGTAAATCTATTGTAACCTCTCACCTCCTTTAACCAGGACACTTCTGATGACTCTACATCTACAAAAATACCAGTTTGCTCACTAGAAATGTCAAAAGAAAGCCACGTATTCAGATAGTTTCTCTTTCTTCAATCTTATTAGAATTTGGTGTTATAGATTCCCTGGGTTTCTTTTGTCTGTGCCTTTTTCTTACACTAGCTATTTTATCCATCACTGAATAATCTAGGCCTTTCCATGAAATAGACAAAAAGGTTATATAAAGAAGGCAAGCTATTGTGCCTATGTTAGTTGTTTTCCTTAACACGGGAGCAAATGAGGTGAAGAAAGTTTCCAAATTTATTTTTTAAAAAGCATCTTCTTATGAGACATTGAATATAATTTTGTTTAGAATGTCATAAGATCAATAAACATCATGTTTGCAAATCCTTGTGACATGGATGGACTTCAGAGCTAAAGTGATTATATTATATCTCATCGTGTAAGTTCTTTCCTCTGAAATTTTGTGAGTTAAATAATCTGGAAATGTATATCAACATTAGAGGACATTATTTTTTTCAGAAACCAGGGCTTGATCACTCAGTAGTGCTAAGACAATATCAGAGTTCAGTACATTATGTAAAAAATAATTTAAGAAAGTGTCAAATGTAGAATTTTTCTATCTGACTCCTACAGGCACTCCATCTCTTTCTTGAATATGAAATAGAATTCAGTAGACAGAGACACAGGTAGATAGAAAGATATAGATACCAGCTAAGTCCTCAAGTTGATTATCACAGCTGTTAAAGAGACTATTCAGCAGAAGGTATATGGGTAGGAGCTCTGATGGCAGCAAAAATGTAAATAGTGCAGGAAAGATATGTTTCTCCTTTAGTAGCTGACACTGCTGCCTCAGATTGTAATAAAACTCTGATCTGGAACATACTGAAATCACTACGTTTTTCAAGATAGTATTTCTTAGAGAAAAGCTAGGGTCAAACTTTGTTGAATATAAGGTGGTACAAACTAAAGTATCTCATAACCACTTACATTTCCTTGCCGAATCTATGTATCAGTATAAACTGATCTAACAGAGACAATATATAAGAGAAAAGACTATTTAGACCAGCAGGAAGGGTTTCAATGTTTAACGAAGACTTAGGATGCCCTGAGGAAAACAGTAAGACTTATGCATTTCTAGGACAGTTTTATTTGTCTTAACCAATGAGTAGTGTATATTATTTTTTAAATAAGCTAAAAATAACTTAGAATGCATGTACAGTTTAGCTGGACACACTTAGAACTTTTTTAACAGTACCAACCACACTGAAAATTTTCAGGTAGTTATATAAAATGCTGTTTTTGTAAAAACAGTTACAGGAATAACTTGTAAAACCAAAATGATTATAGTATGGAGAGGTAATTGAAGTAACTATTTATTATTTTTTACTTCTGTGAATATATCAGTAGAAAACACAACCTTGGCAAATTTGCAATTTCACTTCTAGAAATAGTTGTGGGGTTTTTTTTAAATCCTGCAATGAATCCATAATGAGAATTTCTATGAATCATGCCTTGATCTTTTCCCTTCCCTTCCCTTCCCTTCCCTTCCCTTCCTTTCCCTTCCCTTCCCTTCCCTTCCCTTCCCTTCCCTTCCCTTCCCTTCCCTTCCCTTCCCTTCCCTCTTTTCCCTTTCAATTTTCCATTTTCCCTTTCCCACAAGAACAGATTTACATGCAACTTCTAAATGGATTTTAACAAAGATACAAAGTAAGCTCCGGGTTGCTCTTGGCAAAATTACAAGAATAATGTTTGGAGGAGCTTTTTTTAGTTCCCTCTTCTCAAGAAGTTAGAAGTTAAAGAGGTAAAAATTGAGCACATTTTTAAAAAGAATAGTAATATTTCATTCTGAATTATTACCCTTTAAAATTCTTCCAGTTTTTAAATATTAAGGAATTGTTAGGAAAAAAAATCCTTTCAAACTCTTCTATTTCTGTTTTCTGTCATATGTTCCCTTCTTCATGATTCAAAGATCATCTGCAGTGTCCTGCTTCCCCATGTATCTGTCACCACAGCAATTTTTGTGTCTGTAACCCTTTCTGATGCATTATTACTTGTGGTTACCCTCCTCTCTGCCTTGCCTGTGGGGTCCCTGATGCCGAATCCATGTTCAGACTCAATCATAGCATAGTTTTGATTTAATGAATATTTTAAAGTAATTTAAACATCTGTTCTACATACAGCAGAAGGCAGTTTTCTCCAAATGTGACCAGAGTAAAACAAAAGAAGAAAAGAGTAAAATGCACTTTCCTGGTGTAGACAAGTGGTATGCTTACGGCTGGAAACAAAGGCAGGGAATATGAGGGATGTAGGTGATTTGGGGAGAAACAAGTATGGAAATATAGAGATGTAAGTGAATACAAAAGAGTCTGTTATGTGTAAATAGTTTGCTGATCAGTAGACTTGTCTGGCCATGCAATCTGCCCTACCGTCTTATTAAATTGCTTTCTAGCTTTTTTTTCCTAGGTGAGAAGGAAATTTCTGTAAGCATGCATGTGTCTACAGGTGTGAGTACAGCAACTGGAGTCAGACCATAAAACAGATGGCCAGCGTGCCGGAGCTACTGGATATAAATGCCAGCAACTGGAGTGGGACCTCAGGTCATAAGGATCCATGTGTCCATGGAGCCAGCAACTGGAGCAGGTGTGTGAGTGTGAGCACTCATGAAGCTCAGACCAGAATAGCTGGTGAGTAGGTGCCACGGTCTGGGATCCAGGGGTATGTGAAACCATGGGATGAGCTGGAGGGCTCTGTGTTTGTGTGTGTATTGGTGAGCAAGACAGCCTATACTAGCAACTGGAGCAGGACGGCCGCCTCAGAGTTTGTATGTCTGTGTGCCAGCAACAGGGGAGAGTGGGCTCCAGGGGCTGGCTACTTGGCAGAGTGTCTGAGCCCAGCAACTGGAACAATCCATGTTTTTTATATATGTATATTTTCTCACCAATGGACCAACCAGAGAGGGGAACAGAATGTGGCTGTTGGTGCTGTCTGTGTTCATTTGAGGGCTCTGTGTGTCTGTGTTTTCTGTGTAGCCAGACGTGTGTATATATATATTTACAATGCATACGTGTTCTATGTGTATGTGTGGCTATTGGTAATACATACTGAGCCTTGCTACAGGTTGTACTTGGGTGCACATAACTGCAGCATTCTCACCTCTCTTGGGCTGCTGGATTCAGCTTCCCTAACAGATACCACCGCTCAGACTGACTTGGAAGTAGGGAAGGACTGATGGCAAGTGAATTTCTTTCATGCATTTGTTCAGCTTCTCTCACCTCTCTTGTTAGAATCTGGACTGTAGCAGGCTAATTACACTTTTTGAAAAATTTTATCATCGTGTCATTCTCTATTGTGCTTTCAGACTATCTGTCATGGAGTTGCCCTTTAGTTAAATTCTCTGAAAAACTTGATGTCCTTTCATTTAATTCTGTAATATCAAACCACATCTGAAAAGGCCATCCAGAGTTAAATAGCAATATAATTCATGTTAGTGTATGCAACGGTATTATAACATATTGAATATCACTCCTCTTTTACAGTCTGTCATCTTCCCAACACCAAAATCTAAGATTTTGCTGTAATTTTCATTTACTGTTTCTGTTCCAGCATATTAGAACAATATTACATCATCCTGAATCATTGCCTCCACAGCATGGACCGCTATCTTGTCACATATCACAGCAAAACATCAGGTGGCTTTCCTTTCAACTGACCCTGCAAAAAAAATTCCAACCTTTCTTTAACCACAGCCTGAGAGTCAGGAATGAACTGCCAAAGCAAAATCCATAATGGATGCCAGCTGACCCACCGTAGTTGAATGCATGCTCTTAAGTTATAGGAACTGTTAGGTAAGTTCAGTTAATTTTTGTCTTAGTGTCTAGGTGAAATCACAGTACATCACTTCGATTGCAGGTTGAGAGCACGCACACAGCCAATTCTCAAGGCTCAGCTGATGGGTAGTATGGTGTCACTTCCCACTAAGTCCTTCACATACCCCGACTGACAGTTGCAGCTTACATGTCCGGCTAGATGCAAAAGAAATCCTCTGTTCTCTTTAATACAAAAACACATTGTAGTCTAAGTAAAGCCCCTCATGTTTCCAATACCATATGAAAATTTCATAAAACCTAACTGAATTATAATGAGATAATTGATCTGAAAATCAGGATGTTCCTGGCTACATGAAAAGCTGCTTGAGTTTCAACAATCATCCTCTGTGACAAGGACAAACTAGAAGATAAATGAAAACTTTATTTTCTCCACCCTGCCCATATAGTGACAGGAAAGATTTCCAGGACAAACAACAGTATGCCTGTTTTGATCCATCAGCATCACAGCTGATCACAAGTGCTTGTCCTGAGGTTGATAATTATCCCAAAAGTTCCTGAAGTACCACAGCTCTTGCCTGAGGGGTGGAAGACACAGGCGATGGACAGGTTACCACAAGGGAGGAGGATGAGGAAGGGACCAGGCTGCACATGGAAAGGTTTTTTTCATACCAGTGTTCATTTAACCCAAATAATATTGACTACACATTTGTGTGCTGGTTTTGGCAGGGATACAGTTAATTTTCTTCTTACTAGCAAGTATGGAGCTATGTTTTGGATTTCTGCTGGAAACAGTGGTAATAATACAGAGATGTTTTAGTCATTACTGAGCAGCACTTACACAGAGTCAAGGCATTTTCTGCTTTTCACCCCACCAGTGAGTGGGCTGGGGGTGCACAAGACGCTGGGAGGGGACACAGCTCGGACAGCTGACCCCAACAGACCAAAGAGATATCCCACACCATATGACGTTGTGCTCAGCACATACAGCTGGGGGAAGAAGAAGAAGGAAGGGGGGAAACATTCGGAGTGACGACGTTTCTCTTCCCAAGTAACTGTTACACATGATGGAGCCCTGCTTTCCTGGAGATGGCTGAACCCCTGCCTGCCCATGGGGAGCATCAAATGAACTCCTTGTTTTGCTTTGCTTACACACGTGGCTTTTGTTTTACCTATTAAACTGTCTTTATCTCAACCCACGAGTTTCCTCACTTTTACCCTTCTTATCCTCTCCCCCATCCCAATGTGGGAGAGGGAGCTAGTGGCCGTGTGGTGCTTAGTTGCTGGCTGGGGTTAAACCATGACAGTCCTTTTGGTGCCCAACATGGGGCTCAAAGGGTTTGAGATGACAACAGATTTGACTGGAACACGCTGGATCAAATTTATAGCTGTTATGGAAGTTTAGTTATTAGTTGGCAGGCTCCTGTGCTTGCCATGGGGCTTGCTTGCCTTCTCTATATTAGTCTAGCTCTAGTTAGTGGCTGCTCTTCACTTTCGCTGCTTGCTGTACTGCCGTACTGCTGATCATCTTACTCTGCTGTGCCTGAGAATGTTCTGATAACAGCAATGGCCGTGTACCTGGGTTCCAGATGGCCAGGGCATCGCTGCTCTTCTGTGCTGCTGGACTGGACAGGCTGGAACTCCAGAGTGACCTCGAGTTGAAGGGACTGTGACCTGTGGGTGAGTCCACACAGGGGCAGAACACCCTGAAATGTCTGTAGCCGTGGATAAACCCATACCAGAGCCGGTATATCTCGAAGCATCTGTGTCCATGGTTATATTTGTGCCACAGCAGGTATAATTCTGAAGGGATTGTGGCCTAAGGGTAAATCCACAGTGGAGAAGGTACACCTCAAAGCATCTGTGGCTGTGGATAAGTCCATGCTGCAGCAGGTACACCTTGAAGCATCAGTGGCTGTGTAGGAGGTCATGCTGGAGCACCTCAAAGTGTGTGGCCATGAATAAACCTACTACAGAGCAGGTATACACCTGGAAGGACTGCAGCCATGGGTGAGGCCATGCTGCAACAGGTTTACTTCTGAAGGGACTGTGGCTGTGGGTGAGGTCATGCTGGAGCAGGTATATCTTTGATGGCATTGTGGCCCATGGAGAAGGCCACACTGGCACAGGTGAACCTCAAAGCAACGGTGGTTGTGGATAAGTCTATGCTGCAGCAATTGTACCCCTGGAGAGATGGTGGCTCTAACTTCATCCCTGTAGGACCACACACTGTCCTTGATTGCTACTGGGTGACCTGACCCTTCTTCCATTTCTTATACACATCTTTTTTATGTTTGAATTTTGTCAGGATCTCCTTGTACATCCATGCAGGCCTCCTCATACCCTTTCTGTTTTCTGTGTTTCAGAATAGTTTATTCTTGAGCTTGGAGAAGATGATCTTTTAGAATCAACCAGGTCTCCTGGACTCACCTCCAGGACTATATCTCATGGCCCTCTTCCAAGTAGATCCCTGAGCAGATCCAAGTCTGGTTTCCTGAAAATCAGGGTTGTGATCCCACTGTTTGAATCTTTGTCTTTTATCAGGATCCTCAACACCACATCTCATGCTGTAAGGTACTGGCCAATGTTCCAGTAGGTCGGTGGTCTAAAGTGGGAAGTCATCACTCTGCCTTGCAGGTTAACATCTGAGATGCTGTAAGAGGCAAAAGCCCCTCAATTTTTCCATCCAGACAAATCTGGACTGCTGTCACGGTACCTTCAGGGATGTTTAATATGATCTCTAGTCCCATATTGAGGAATGGTTAATGAGAGTAGAATTGGAATATATAGGTGAATAGTCTAGATGCTGCCACAGTAGCTAACAAAAATATTACCTGGAATCCATTGTAAGATCTATACTTGAGGAAGACTATTTGAGGAGTTCCACTTCTACCACCTCATAACAAATTCATTTGTCTCTCTGTCCATTATCTTCATTTGCTCCACAATCCCTTTTATAATCTTTTAAACCAGTTCAATGTAATTTTTCCCACAGGGTTTGATGTACTCATTTGTTTTGATATTATAGTCTGTGTTATACAGGATGGAAAATGAAATTATTCTGGTAGCCTTTTTTTTGGCCTTAACTTCTTTGAATGTCTACTTTTACACGAAATCTAAATTTGTGTTGTCACCCAGGAATACTCTGTTTTCCCAGAACATAGTACAGTTGACCCAAATCTCATTAAAGTCACTGCAGAGATGCCAACTGCCTTCAGGCCTCTAATGAACAATGAAACATTCGAGACTATAAAGCTTCTAAAAATGTGTAAAATAAAGATTTAGGGTATAAGGACTGAAATCTTCATTAAATCTCTGCAGAAATACTACTGTTGAACACATAAAAATTCAACCAGTCCTAAAATATGCTCACAAGTAACTTTTCATAGCTCTATGAAAGAAAAATAAAATAAAAATGTTATTTATGTACCTCAAATGTAGCCTGCAGAGTTGAAGTAGGAGACATATATTATTCATATTTTTAGCAGCCTTTGTATAAAATTATGCCTGAAAATCATTCAGAGCATATCTGGAAATCCAAAAGGTGTTTTAACATTGATCTATGTGGGAGCCACAGGTAGAACAAATGGTAGGGTAGAAAAGAATCCAGTGTAGATTGCTGTCTTTGCATAGATGTCTGAAAGGTCTATAAAATCTCCATTTTCTTCCATCATTTTAGCAAGCATAGAATTCCAGTAACCTTTTATATGGAAATAAGGTAGATGACCCACACATGAAGTAAGTTAATTCTAATAGAATAAAACAAAACACATTTAGCACTAAAAAGTGGTCCAGCTGCACTGCTGGAGGTGAATTATCCCATTCTCTCTCATTTTTATATTTATACAGTCCTAATATTACAGACAGTTTGTAGAATATTTTCCTAAGATTCATTTAACAAACTAAGGAAAACATTCATTTGGTATTTTTATAATGATATATTGAGGCAAAGAACTACTTATGACTACACACATTAACACGTCTGTTTTAATGAGATTTTTCTCGTAGTGAACCATACAAAGATTTCCTTTTTAGCAACCACCACTCTGGGACCTCTGCCCAAATTTTGCACTGTAAGGTTTTGGCATACAAGTATTTCAATATGAACTGGAGCTTAGCAGATTTTGAGATTGTGCTGGGTTGACCCTGGCTGGACACCAGGTGCCCACGAAAACTGCTCTATCATTCCCCCTCCTCAGCTGGACAGGGGGAAGAAAATGTAACAAAAGGCTTGTGGGTCGAGATAAGGACAGGGAGAGATCACTCAGCAATTACCATCATGGGCAAAACAGACGCAACCTGGGGAAATTAGTCTGATTTATTGCCAATCAAATCAGAGTAGGATAAATAAAAACTAAATCATAAAACACCTTTCTCCAACCCCTCCCTTCTTCTCGGGCTCAGCTTCACTTCCAGTTTTATTGCTTCCTCCCTCCAAGCTGTGCAGGGGGACGGGGAACGGGGCTTGGGGTCAGTTCATCACACCTTGCCTCTGCTGCTCCTTCCTCCTCAGCGAGAGGACTCCTCACACTTCTCCCCTGCTCCAGCGTGGACTTTCCATGGTGTCACAGCCTTCTTCAGACTTATCCACCTACTCCACCACATGGGGCCCTCCATGGGCTGCAGGTGGATATCTGCTCCACCATTAACCTCCATGGGCTGCAGGGGCACAGCCTGCCTCACCATGGTCTTCCCCATGGGCTGCAGGGGAATCTCTGCTCTGGCACCTGAAGCACCTCCTTCCCCTCCTTCTTCACTGACCTTGGTGTCAGCAGGGCTGTTCCTCTCACATATTCTCACTCTTGTCTCCAGCTAATGTTGTGCATTTTTTTTTCTCCTTAAATATTTTATCACATAAGCACTACCATCATTGCTAATAGGCTTGGCTTTGGCCAGTGTTGGCTCTGTCTTTGAGCTGTCTGGCCTTGGCTGTATTGGACATTGAGTAAGCTTCTAGCAGCTTCTCAAAGAAGGCACCAGCACCCCTGTAGCCCCATTCATTACCAAAACCTTGCCACGCAAACCCAATACAGAAATTTAAATTGATTCATGCTCCAATTCCCTGTCCTTTTTTATTCCAGAAATTTCCATAGTCAAGGATGTTATGGCATGAATTTAAAGCAGCCTAAGATACCTTTCTTCTGAAGGGGAAACTTGAACCCTTTTGGAAGCAAACTGGGTCTTTTGGCTACTGTTTCTTCTCTAGAAATTATACTTCCCTGGTGTATGTAGGCATTGATTTTGTAAAACAATTTATATGGAATATTGTTCCAGTAAAAAGCAATGAATTTCACTCATGATTATGCCGTAATAAATACACTGTCTTAATCCATCATAGTTATTGGGAATTATTGTGATTTTACCAAAATAATTAAAACAATAATGGATTGCATACCATACCAAAAAAAGATTTTAATTTCTAGCATGAATATGGTTATTTATATTTCTCTCCTTAAAAATTGCTTTACTTGACACAATTATCAAACTTTCTGTAGCAGCAAGTCTTTATCTGAGTGGAAGACCCATAACTATATTTCATTTTAATATATACAGTAACAAAGATTTCTAAAACTCATAAGACTCAATATTTGGTGCCTATTATATTGTGCACTTAACCTAAAAGTAAAATTATGGATGTTAGACAAGTGCTGGCAAGGGATTCACATATGTATAGAATAAAATTTTATATACATATACTTTTAAAAATATTGTTTGTTTATTATGTGCCCAGTTTAGATATCTCCTAAGGAGATGAAGTGGGATGCTGACAGTATTGACTGCAAGTTTTACTCCAAAATAAAGTTTCAAATGTTCATAATATAAGCTGATTTTCAGACTCTGAATGAAGAGCTACTGAGTTATCTAAGTTTAATAAAAATGATATGAAACCTAAAGGTCGCGGATGACGTTATCTTTGCAGCATTGTATTGATTTGAGCTTATAGAGATAAGCTATAATGTTATTTATTAAAGATTTAATAAACCACTAGCTATCAATGGGTCTATGAATATCTAGAAGCAGAAAAAAAGTCCCTGCTAAGAGTCGGAAAATAACCGAATTTACTTTGTAAACAAATAAATATGTAATCAAATAGAGAAAGAAGGAAGCTCTTTCTAAATTATGGGCTGAAATATCCTTTAAGAAATTTTTAAATTTCGTCCTGACAATGACTTTCATGCAATGTAATATTAGCTAAGTGTTGATGGATATTCACATTATGATGCTGAGAACTAAGGGCCAGAACTTTCAAAAAGATTTTCTAATATTTTCCATGGATTTAAGAGACAGGTACTGACACCTTTACCTACACAGATTTACTCCTCTTTCTATAATTAATCCCACTGACATTAAAAGCATGACAGAGTATGATAATGTATGACGTAAGGCCTTAAACTTTATCATTAGATCTATCATTATGCAGTGTAACAAAAAATGTCCAGACACATTAAAAGAGAAAAACTCTAGCACTAACCTTGTATTTAAAGTTCCATAATGAAAGAAAAGTTAGCTTGTCCCAGTTAATTTTCTTTGTTAGCTAAATGATTAAGGTCTTTCTCAATTAGTTCAACACACCATCAGATAGAAGTGTACTATATTTTTAAGTGTATGGCATAAAAAAGACTTATGTGGCCAACATCACATCTTGGGTTTTTTGTGTCCTCAGTATGACTGACTACTCACAGCAAGATTATTCAGTAGTGCCTTTCAGAATGTAACCCAAAAGAAGCTCACAGTTACTCTTGGTTCCATAATAAAAGTCCTAAACAATTTTATATTTTATAAATAAATCTTAAAAATGTAAAATTCCATACTTTTTCCTGCATTTAATTATATAAGGCCACAAGTAAGAAAACTTGCACATTCAAACATTGGGGTTCTTTTTCATTTTCCCAGAAAAATAATTTAATTTATGCAGTTAAATAGCATAAGATCTCACACTTAACAAATATACCAAATGGAAAATTATTTCATCAGCCATATGTTCAGAAGGTAAAAGTGAAAAAGAAAGTGGCTACAAAACCATCTGTTATTAGGTAAATTCTGTTTGCAGAAGGTAATGATTGTGAAAATAACATTTGTGTGGTTGGTCAGTTATGTTATTTTTGCCCTATCATATTCTGCAACTGGAAGTATCAAAAGTCTTCTGAATACTGACCTCAAAAGGGAAGATTCAAGATTCAGATTAAATTTAGTGCAAAAATAAAATTAAGACCTTCTTATTCTACCACTAGAATAATTTTATTTTTAAAACTTTGATTTTCAGAGGAAATTCTGATCACTTTGATGAGAAAGTTATGAATAACTTGGTAGGGCCAGGCTTTTCTTTTGTGTTTTCTTATGTAGGGCTGGGTGCAAACAGTAAGAAATTTTATCTGGGAAACCTTAATATTTTTGTACTTTTAATTTTTGAGATTGTTGTGGTTTAGCCCCAGTCAGCAACTGAGCACCACACAGCTACTTGCTCACTCCCCCCACCCCTGTGGGATGTGGGGGGAGAACCAGAAGAGCAGAAGTAAGAAAACTTGTGGGTTGAGATAAGAACAGTTTAATAATTAAAATAGAACAGTATGAGTAATAGTAACAATAATAATAACAACAATAATATTAAAAGGAAAATAACAAAAGAGAGGTGAAAACGGGGGGGGGGGGGGGGGGGGGGCAGGGAAGCAAACAAGCAATCCAACTGCTCACCACCTACTGACTGATGTCGCTGGTCCTCAAGCCATGACTGCTTTTGCCAGCCAGTCCCCCACAGTTAATACACTGGGCATGACATTATACGATATGGAATATCCCTTTGGCCGGTTTGAATCTGCTCTCTCAGTTGTGCCCCCTCCCCTCCCCGCTGCTTGTGCACCCGGCAGAGCATGGGGAGCTGGAAAAGTCCTTGACTAGTGTGAACACTACCCAGCAACAACTAAAACATTGGTGTGTTATCAACATTATTCTCATACTAAATCCAAAACACAGCATTATACCAGCTACAGTGAAGAAAATTAACTCTATCCCAGCCAAAACCGAAGATATAATTTTGGTAAACTGTTACTTAAATCACCATTAAGATAAGAGTGAGAACAAATATATATATATACACACACACACGTTTTTGTGTGTGTGAACAGCTTAATTTTCACATAAAATGTATGGTAGTGGGATATGCAATAAAGATCCAGTACACTCAGGAGAAATCTGAGTCATGGAGTCACTTACGTTGGAAGACATCACAGGGGATCTGTAGTCCAGCCACCAGCTCAAAACAGGGTGAACACTGAATTCAGACCAGTTGCCCAGGGTTTTGTCCAGGTGGAATCTGAGGACCTCCAAGGACCAAGACTGTAAAATCTGTAAATGCAACTTGTTCCAATGCTTGATTATACTCGTAGTGAATCATCCTGCATTCTAGTTTATGTCCAGTTTCTAGTGTTCTTACTGTACACCTCAGTAAAGAACTTTGCTGTGTCTTCTTGGGAACCTCCTTTGCAGTTTTAAAAGATTGTTATTAGGTTCCCTTCAAGACTTCCCTTTTCCAGGCTGAGCAATCCTAGCTCTCTCAGTCTTTTCTCTTAGCTGTGCCACTAGAGAAGAAGAAATAGTATTTCATGAGATCAAGTGCATCTTAGCTTTGCTCAAATTACCCATGACAAGCTCAGAAAAACTTTGTACACCTCCAAAATATTTTATAAACAAGTGTTCCCCACAGTTGCCCCCTAAGGACTTGACCTATGGTCCAGAGAAGTCAGTGGAACAACACCTATTGATTTCAAGAGTTTACATCAAGCCAAAACCAAAGGAATGTTTTTGTGTCTTTCTGATGTCTTGAGCTTTGACTAGGAATTAAATATTGGGGTTTTCAAACCCCAAACAGGGCATTTGGGAGAATTTAAAATGGCAAAGACATATATAAATAGGTATGTGAGTAAATAAAAATAAACCTGTTCCCTTTCTTTTTTTCACAAAATCAGGGTGGGGAAAGAAAAAAGTAACAAACCAGAAATATTGAATGTATTTTTAAAATTAAGCATAATATTTGTAAGCCTCTGACCAAGCATGATTATCTTTTGACATGGAAAACATTCTTCCCTAACCTATCAGAATTATCAAATTAAAAGCTTGGTTACAGAAATTCTTATGCTGGTGCATGTGACAGTATGGCAAACAAGATAATAATTTTTTTTTTTAACATAAAGGAATTTAAAACGTTTTTGTACAAGAAAACTGCAAGACAAAATAATACAAAGTCCACTATTAGTAATTGAGGGGCCAATAAGCAGAGGTGCTCTGCTGGACCTCACATTCACTAACAAGGAAGGGCAGGTTGGGGGGCTGAAGCCTGAAGGCAACACTGGCTGCAGTGACCACGAGATAGCAGAATTCAAGATCCTGAGAGGAGGAAGCAGGGTGAAAAGCAAGATCTTAACCCTGGACTTCAGGAGAACAGATTTTGGCCTCCTCAGGGATCTGCTTGAAAGATTCCCATGGGATAAGGCCCTGGGAGGGAGAGGAACCCAAAAAAATTTGTTGATATTCAGCAGTCACCTCCTCCAAGCTCAAAAACAGTCTACCTCAATGAGCAGGAATTCAGGCAAAAATACTAAGAAGCTTAAATGGATTAACAAGGAGCTCTGGGCAAAACTCAAACAGAAAAAGGAAGCATAACAAAGGTGGATGCACGGACGGGAGGAGGCATTGTCTGAGCATGCAGAGACAGAGTTAGGGAAGCCAAGACCCAATTGGAATTGAATCTGGTAATAAATGCCAAAGGTAACAAGAAGGGCTTATGTAAGTACATGAGTAGCAAAAGGAAGACTAGGGAAAATGCTGACCTGCTGCTGAATGAGGCAGGGGACCTGCTTCCTCATCCTTTACTAGCAAGACCAGTTTTGAGGAACCCAAGGCCCTAAAAACCAAAGAGAAAATCTGGAACAAGGAAGATACACTCTTGGTGGAGCAGGATCAGATTAGACAACACTTAAGCAAACTGGACTTTCACAAGTCCATTGGCCCTGGCCTGATGCACCCTCAAGTGCTGAGGGAGCTGGCTGATGTTACTGTGAGGCCACTCTTGATTATCTTTGAAAAGTCATTGCAATCAGGAGAGGTGCCTGAGGACTGGAAGAATATGAATTAATGTCTTCTAGAAGGGAAAAAATGAGGATCTGAGAAACTACGGGCTGGTCAGCCTCACCTTGATCCCTGGTTTGGTGATGGAACAACTAATCCTGGAAACTGTTTCCAGGCACAGGAACAACAAGAAATTAATCAGAAGCAGTCAGCATGGATTCAGTAAGAAGAAATCATGCTTTACCAACTTAATAAACTTCTATGATGAAGGGACTGGCTTGGTATATGAGGAGAGATCAGTCAATATTGTCTACACAGGCTCCACTAAGGCCTTTGACACTATAAACTCTAAGTTACTCATAGACAAGTTGTCGATGCATGGGGTGGATGAGCAGACAGTGGGGTGGATGAGCAGACAGTGAGGTGGATGGAAAATTGGCTGAATGGCTATGAGCAGAGGTTGGTGATCAATGCCATAAATTCTAGTTGGAGGCCAGCAACTAGTGGTATACCCCAGAGGTTGTACTGGGTCCAGTCCTGTTCTGCATCTTCATTAATGACCTGGATGATGGGGCAGAGTGTACCCTCAGCAAGTTTTCAGAGGACACAGAACTGGCAGGGTGGCTGATTTGCCAGAAGGTTGTGCTGTTGTCCAAGAGGACTTCAACAGGCTAGAGAAATGGGCTGACACAAACCTCATGAAGTTCAACAAGGAGAAATGCAAAAGCCTGCAAGTGGGGAGGAAAACTCCATGCATAAATATATGGTGGGGGGCCATCCAACTGGAAGGTAATTCATCAGGAAAGGACCAAGGGGTCCTGCTTGATACCTAGCTTTTTGATCATGGGGAGGTTTACATGGCACCAGGCCTGCTGTAGGCAGATGGAGTTCTCCTAACTCAAACGGGGGGGAAAGGATTCTTGCAAATTAGTTGGTGGGCTCTAAAGCATTGAGAGGGCTTTAAACTATGTTCGAAGGGGGAGGGGGATGTAGCCAGACCCACCAGAGAGGAGCCTAGGGGTGGCATGCCAGGGTTGGGGGTGAAACTGATAGCCCAGCTCAAGTGCATCTATGCCAATGCATGCAGCATGGATAACAAACAGGAGGAGCTGGAAGCCATTGTGCAGCAACATAGCTATGACTTAGTTGCCATCATAGAGACATGGTGGGATGACACTTGCAACTGGAGTGCTGCAATGGATCACTATAGGCTCTTCAGAAGGGATAGGCAAGGCAGTAAAGGTGGTGGGGTGGCTCTTTATTTTAGGGAGTGCTTTGATTGCGTAGAGCTTAGTGACTTTGATGATAAGGTCAAGTGCTTATGGGTAAGCATGAGGGGGAAGGCCAACAAGGCAGATATCCTGCTGGGGGCCTGTTATAGACCACCCAAGCAGGATGAAGAGGTAGATTAAGTGTCGTACAAGCAGCTGGAGGAAGTATCACAATCAGTTACCCTTGTTCTAGCTGGGGAATTCAATTTACCAGATATCTGCTGGAAATACAACACAGCAGAGAAGGAACAGTCTGGGACATTCCTGGAGTGTGTGGAAGATAACTTCCTGACACAGCAGAGGAGGTGCCTCGCTTGACCTGCTGCTCACAAACAGAGAACTGGTGGCAGATACCACGGTCAAAGGCCATCTTGGGCTTAGCAACCATGGTATGATTGAATTCTTGATTCTTGGTGAACTAAGAAGAGGGATCAGCATAACCACTACCATGGACATCTGGAGGGCAGACGTTGGCCTGTTCAGGGCACTAGTTGGGAGAGCCCCTTGGGAGGCAGTGCTGAAGGGCAAAGAGGTCCAGGAAGGCTGAGCGTTCTTCAAGAAGGAAGTCTTGAAGGTGCAAGAGCAGGCTGCCCAAGTGCCGCAAGATGAACTGGCAGGGAAGACGACTGGCCTGGCTGAACACGGAGTTTTGTTGACACTCAGGAAAAAAATGAGAGTCTACAGCTTTGGGAAGAAGGGGCAGGTAACATAAGAAGAGTACAGAGACCTCGTTAGGTCTTGCAGGGAGAAAATTAAGCAAGCAAAATCCCAGCTAGAACTCAACCTGGGCACTGCTCTAAGGGATAATAAAAAAATGTTTTTACAAATGTATCAACAATAAAAAGGGAATAAAAGAAAATCTCCATCCTCTATTGGACACGGAGGGGAACATTGCAATTGAGGATGAGGAAAAGGATGAGGTACTAAATGCTTGCTTTGCCTCAGTCTTTAACAATCAGACCAGTTATCCCCAGGATATTCAGCCCCCTGAGCTGGATGGCAGGGATGCGGAGCAGAATAAAACCCCCATAATCCAGGAGGAAGCAGTTTATGACCTGCTGCTCCACCTGGACACTCACAAGTCACTGGGTCCAGATGGGATCCACCCAAGAGTACTGAGGGAGGTGACAGAGGAGCTCACCAAGCCACTCTCCATCATTTACCAGCAGTGCTGGTTAACAGGGGAGGTCCCAGATGGCTGGAGGCTAGCTGATGTGATGCCCATCTACAAGAAGGGGCAGAAGGAGGATCCAGGGAACTATAGACCTGTCAGCCTGACCTTGGTACTGGGGATGATTATGGAGTGGTTCATCTTGAGTGAGCTCACCAAGCATGTGCAGGACAACCAGAGTATCAGGCCCAGCCAGCATGGCTTCATGAAAGGCAGGTCCTGCCTGACCAGCCTGATCTCCTTCTATGACCAGGTGACCCACCTAGTGGATGAGGGAAAGGCTGTGGATGTTGTGTACCTGGACTTTAGCAAAGCCTTTGACACCATCTCCCACAGCACCCTCCTAGAGAAGCTGGCAGCTCATGGCTTGGATGGGTGTACTCTTAGCTGGTTAAAAAACTGTCTGGATGGCCGAGACAAGAGAGTTGTGGTGAATGGAGCTAAATCCAGGTGGCGGCCAGTCACAAGTGGGGTTCCTCAGGGCTCAGTGTTAGGGACAGTCTTGTTTAATATCTTTATCAGTGATCTGGATGAAGTGATCGAGTGCACCCTCAGGAAGTTTGTAGATGACACCAAGTTGTGTGGGAGAGTTGATCTGCTTGAGGGTAGGAAGGCTCTGCAGAGGAACCTGAACAGGCTGCATTGATGGGCCGAGGCTTGGGGAAGAGTGGCTGGAGAGCTGCCCAGCGGAGCACACCAACCAGCACACGGGGGGTGCTGGTTGACAGCTGGCTGAACATGAGCTGGCAGCGTGCCCAGGTGGGCAAGAAGGCCAAAAGCATCCTGGCTTATATCAGGAATAGTGTGGCCAGCAGGAGCAGGGAAGTGATCCTGCCCCTGTACTCGGCACTGATGTGGCCACATCTTGAATACTGTGTTCAGTTTTGGGCCCCTTAGTATAAGAAGGACATCAAGTTGCTGGAGTGTGTCCAGAGAAGGGCAATGAAGCTGATGAAGGGTCTAGAGTACAAGTCATATGAGGATCGGCTGAGGGAATTGGGGTTGTTTATTCTGGAGAAGAGGAGGCTGAGGGGAGACCTTACTGCTCTCTACAACTACCTGACAGGAGGTTGTAGTGAGGTGGGTGTTGGTCTCTTTTCCCAAGTTACTAGTGATAGGATGAGAGGAAATGTCTTCATTCTGCATCAGGGGAGGTTTAGATTGGGTATTAGGAAAAATTTCTTCAGTGAAAGAGTGGTCAGACATTGGAATAGGCTGCCCAGAGAGGTGGTGGAGTCACCATCCCTGGAGGTATTTTAAAAGGTGTGTAGATGTGGCACTTCAGGGCATGGTTTAGGAGACATGGTAGTGCTGCATTGACGGTTGGACTTGATGATCCTAGAGGTCTTTTCCAACCTTAATGATTCTATGAATCTATGATTCTAGTTGAACGTGAGCCATCAATGTGCCCTTGCTGCAAAGAAGAAAAATGTTATATTTGGCAACATTAAACAAAGTACTGCCAACAGGTTAAGGAAGGTGATCTTTCCCCTCAGCAGTGGTGAGGCCACACTTGAAGCACTGAGTCCAGTTCTGCGCTCCTCAGTACAAGAGAGATATGGACATATTGAAGAGAGTCCAGTGAAAGGCCACAAAGATGATTAAGGGACTGGAGCATTTCTCCTATGAGGAGAGGCTAAGAGAGCTGGGATTCTTTATCCTGGATAAAAGAAGGCTTGGGGTTGATTTTATCAATGTGTACAAATATTTGAATGGAGGAAGTAAAAAAGGCCAAGGCAGGAAGTAAAGAAGACCGAGGCAAAATCTTTTCAGTGCCCAGTGATGAGACAAGAGGTAATGGGCACAAACTGAAACACAGGAGGTACCATCTGAATGAACATCAGCAAACAGTTTTTTAATGTGAGGGTAACTGAGCTCTGGCACAGACTACCCAGAGTTGGTTGAGTCTCCTGCCTTGGAGATACTCAAAAGCCATCTGGACACAGTCCTGGGTAACTGGTTCTAACTGGCCCTGCTTGAGCAGGGGGATTGCATCAGAAGACCTCTGGAGCTCTCTTCCTCCAAAGGCTAACTTCAGCTATCCTCTGATTCTGGATTCTGAAATTCTGTAATTACTTGATCATATGCTTGCCTTTAAATAAGGAAGATCAGATAAGGAAGTTTTATAAGGAATATAAAATCTATTTTCAGTATATCTACCATATAATCTTACTTCATCTTTCGAGAGAAAAACTGAGGGCTGAGAACAGACTTGCACTAAATGATCTATATTCTCCTACAGTAATCTCTACAATAGTTGTTACTTTCTTTTAATTGAAAATTTTCTCCAGGGCCAGTATTTTATTCTTTGTAAGTACTTGAAAGAAAATAATGTGTCATATTTTGAAGAAATTTTTGCAAGCATGACTTCTTTTAACATTCTCAAACCTCAGTTAGCCTTTCAGGTTTAATGGTGCATTTTACCTCATTTATCCATCCACTATCCACTGACTTTTGCATGACAGGAAAGTGAATGAACCGTTTTTTATTTAACCTCACACTTTCTGTTTCTTCCATCAAATACAGCCGTTACGATTATGTAGTGAGATAGAACTTCAGATAATTCTATTTAGTCTCATTAGGTATGCCAGACTATACATATTGTACTACACTTGGTAGTGGTAAACCCTTCCCAGACCCTAATATAAAAATATTATAAAAATATTATAGCTTGATCTCCTGTCCTCTGTAAGTATCACGTTTCCTTTTTTATTGAATATAGCATACTTATCAGAAAATATGTAATTTCGGAGCTAACTGTATATAAACTCACTTCTCAAGTTAAGTAATATTTAATATTATATTATCTCTGTATACACTCCTGAAGCCTATCAGTTCTTCTTTCTCCAGGCAGAAAATATCTAATGATATAACATTTTTAAAGCTTGAAAATATTGTGACCTTCTAAATGTTACTTTTGGCCTCAAGCAGAAACGAAAAAGGTTGTGTGACCTCCTTATTATTCAGCATTATGTATTGTTCACATAGTTTCATTAACCTTTACTTTCTTTGTTAATAGGTGAAATATATATATTCAGATCCCATCAAAATGCCTTTTTTTGATCAATATTTGGCTATAACAGATCATTTTTCATATTTCTAATAGGAAGTTGATCACAGCTTGCAAAGAATATGATAGTGGTTTATATTGTCAAGATATAGCAGACTGAATAATATATGAGGATGTTTTTCGTTTTGTGTCCATTGTGACATTTTAAAATTCAAAGCAGGAGTTTCCTGAAGGCATAATCTGGTTTAAATAGACTTCTGGAATTCAGATATCTAGAAGGGCCTATCTGTCTGTTTTCCTTTCTTGCTTAAAACTAAGGCTCTGTGCTATTGGCATTCATTATTCCTTTAACTCAGTAAATTAACTTTGACACAGTTCAAGCCTCTGCTCTCCTAATAATGCTTAAATATACATAATTTCAGACATTTCTCCGTTAGTTGCACTACTTAATCCTAGTGTAGGCTAAATGGTTCTTTATTACCAAACAATGATCATTTATGGCTGATACGTGACAAACAGATCAGTTACTATGAATTTGAAATATTGTTTGTAACTTACATAGATGAGTCATGATTGTTTTGATTAATGTGCTGGATTTGTCTGTGCTTGATTTACTTCTACAAATGAGTTTTGGATAAGAATTTGATAAAACCACTATTACAAGCATCCTGTGAAAGGTTTTCAAACTTTGCCTTTTACTTTACTTGAAGGTTTTAAGAGTTCCTTGGCATGTAAGAAGGTAAGTAATGGGGTTGACATTATCACTTGACAATGAGTAGGGAGTTTGTGACAGCTGTCAGAATTCCCCCAGTAGAGATAGTAGTACTTCACATCTGCTATATGCAGTTCTGCAGCTGTAGAACATTTAATTCTCATCTCTCATCTACAGTGAAATGAGTTCTTTACATCTACAGTGAAGTCTTGTCAGATTAATTCATTTTACAGAAGGGAGTGGCAATTCCACACCCCAAAGAAAGGAATAATTCTCATTAGATTTCTCTCACAAGACAGTTGTCTTTTTTAAAAGATTTCAACTTATGATTAATTTATGGGGTCCATTTCTGAAACTTTCACCCCACAAAAATTTCTTCACATCAAAGTTAAACTTGTCTTTACCCTGCCTACCACCCACATTTCAGCTTCCTGCAAGCTGCTCTTATAACTAAGGTTCAACAAATTAGATGAAAAAATATTAAAGTATTAAAGGAATGAAGAAGTAGATATTGCCATCATTCTAGTTCTCAAAAGAAAAGACAACATGACAGGCCAGATAGATAGATAGATGAGAAACCAAGGCCTTTTAACATATCTGTAAAGCAACACTATAGCACGTAGTACATACCACGCATATGGTAACATGTCAGATGAGCCCTGGAAGATGGAGGTTGGGAACGAAATGTGAATCCTAATGTTCTTTTCCCCAAAGTACCAAATCAAGTGTGAAATGGTATTTTCCACACTAGTGATCTAAAGTATAATTTACAGGGAAAGTAGACTGTAAGTGCTTGAGCCTCATATGCCCTCCCGACTACGTATCAAATTTCTCTCATAATATCTCTGCTAATCAAGTAATTAAAGAGTTATCTGTTTTTATTGATTTTGATAAGATTCAAGATGACAGCTTGATACATGTTCTAAACATACTAAACATACCCACCATATTTAGGTAAGTCAGTACTGGGTATAGAAAGAGTAACATGAATAAACCATACAACACCACGTAACATGAAGAAAGAAGTACATTGTGTTCAATTTTAACAGAGATATAGAGAGGGTATAAAATCAGAAAGTTTAGATTCTGAGCAGAATGTCAAAGTTAGTGGAATGGTTTATAAATAGCAAAAGGTCTATGGAACAATGAATGAGAGTTACAGAAAAGTAAGAAATTTTAGGAAAACTAAAGCAAAGTCAAGTCTAAATTGTCAAGATCTGTGCCAAACTGACCCAGCAGCAGAACACATGGTAGATTCCTATAATGCAGGAGTCTAATAATACAGAGGAAAGAAACAAAAGAAGTAGTAAATGGAAAGGTGATTATCTAAAAAATACTTTTGACAAAATCTGAAAGTGGTTTTGTGATAGGTACATTTACTTATTCATCCATTTGTGATTAATGAACTATTACATGGGAAAAAAGCTCTAAAGGAAAAGTTATGGCAACAGTGCTGCCATAAAAGCAGTGCTGCTTGAAGTACTAGGTGAATATTAACACGTTAATGTGAATGATTGCATTTCAGTTTTGCTATTCTCAAAACAAGTAAAAAACAAAAGAAGGAAATGGAGACAGAAAGACACATATCAGAAATTTTGCAGACAAGAGTGCTATACAAGAGACAACAGATGAATTAACACTTTTCAGGATATTAAAACAAGTCACTGGTCCCTTGTGGTGGGTCGACCCTGGCTGGCAGCTAAAATCCCACCCATTTGCTAGCTCACTCTGCCCCTCCTAGATAGAAGAGAGAATCAGAAAAGCAAAAGCAAGAAAACCTGTGAGTCAAGATAAAGAGAGTTTAGTAAGTGAAGCAAAAATGTGTGCACAGGCAAAACAAAGTAAGAAATTCGTTGACTACTTCCCATCAGCAGGCAGATGTTTAGCTACTTCCTGGAAAGCAGGAGTTCATCAACCAAACATCCTGCTTTCCTCCTTCCTGCAGCAGGCCAGAAGGTCTAGAGAGGTGATTCTGCCCCTCTGCTCTCCTGAGACCAGACCTGGAGTCCTGTGTTTGGCTCTGAGGCCCCCAGCATAAGAATGACATGGACCTGCTTGAGCGGGTCCAGAGGAGGGCCACGAAGATGATCAGGGGTCTGGAGCACCTCCCATATGAGGACAAGGCGAGAGGCTTTGTGTTGTTCAGCCTGGAGAAGAGAAGGCTCTGGGACAACCTTATAGTGGCCTTCCAGTACTTAAAGGGGCCCTGCAGCAGAGATGAGGGGGGACCCTTTATCAAGAAGTGTAGTGATAAAACAATGGGTAACCATTTTAAACTGAAAGAGGATAGATTTAGGTTGGGTATTAGGAATAAATTCTTTACTGTGACAGTGGTGAGACACTACAACAGATTTCCCAAAGAAGTTGTGAATGCCCCATCCCTGGAAGTGTTCAAGACCAGGCTGAAAAAAGCTTTGAGCAACCTGATCTAGTGGAAGGTGTCCCTGCCCATGGCAGGGGGGTTGGAACTAGATGATCTGTAAGGTCCCTTCCAACCCAAACCATTTTATGGTTCTATGATTCTATGATTCTATTATTTTATTACTGAGCATGAAGTCATATGATATGGAATGTCCCTTTGATCACTTGGGGTCAGCTGTCCTAACTGTGTCCCCTTCCAACTTCTTGCCCTCCCATTTCTCAGCAATAGCCAAAACTCTGGTGTGCTATCAAGACTGGTTTAGCCACAAATCAAAAACGCAGCACCATCTAGGCTATTGTGAAGAAAACTAACTCCATCCCAGACAGACCCATAACTATCTCTACTTATTCTGTATTCTTAACATCATGCTCAGCAATAAAAACTGAGCAGGTTGGGGTTTGGAGGAAGTAGCCATTGCTCAGAGACTAGCTGGGCATCAGTCTTCTTGTTGAAGGTGATGATTGCCTTTGCATCACTTGTTTTGGTGGTTTTTTTTTTTCTTCCTCTTCCCTTCATTTATTGAACTATGTTTTATTCTCTCCCCTATCCACTGCAGGGGCTTGAGTGAGCAAAAGGCTGTGTAGTGCTCAGCTGCTGGCCAATGTCAGCCCACCACACCCCTTCATTCACAAGCATCATTTCAGAGAAAGGTAATAATTACCAATAAGATTAGATGAACAGCTGAGTGACAGAGGGGGATGGTTTTTTTCACCCTCAAATCAGAACCTTTCATCCTAGACAGCAACTTTATCAGTATGATCCATGCTTTTGTTATTCAAATACCAAGTCACTGATAATGTAGTACTGTGCTATTTTAGAAGCAGAAGCAAGCTCATAATGCAGTTAGCAGCTTCCTTATCAAGTAAAACATCTCACCAGGAATAAAGAATTCTCATGGTTCATAATACTATGAACTCTATCACCTTCTAGCCTTTGTGTGGCATTTCATATACAGCTTTGTTGAAGCCGATTGGGAACCAATTTTTTTCAGAAACCATTCTTTAGCCCATTGCTAAATTACTCAGTCCTTGTCATAAGATATACCTATCCTGACCCCTTGTCATTTATAAAGAAAGAATCATAAGGCATTCATCATAAGAGAATGTTAATTTTAAAAGAATTTTTCCCTTTATTCAAGATAAACAATTTGTTGACTTTCATTGTACACCAAAACTCTAAAATTTTTCAGCTTAGGGTCATGCTGGCTGAACTTTGGGGTTGAGGAGATTTCAATTTATTATGGATGCTCCATACAGAATAGGAGAAATAAGAGATCTAACCCTCCTGTTCATTTTCCATGTCACAATATGTCTACTTTCTCAATGTACAGACTGGTATTGTTTATTATGATTAATAGAAACAAATAAACAAGGTAATGAATAATGTTATCACAGGAATTTTGTGCCACATTTCTAGCTTATCTCCTTTCATTCTATACGTTAAGAATCCTTGAAGCCATGAGTCTTGACTACCAGTCATAGGAAGCACCATCTCTGAAATAACCAATTTGCACAGAGTCAGATCTGGAAAACTATATCAGGGAAAGAGTTAGGAGGCAGATAGAAAGCATGACATGAAAATTAGCCTTCTAGACAAGCCACTCCAGGTGGGTTACTAGTGAGGTACTGGAAAGAACCACAGTAAAGACAGTGACTTATTTACAGTTCCTAAATTCTGCTGTGTTCCCAAACTAAGAGAGCAATAAACAGTGATATTTCTGCCAAGGGGTGAAACATGGGGACATATTACTACCATAAGCCTGGTGACTGTAGCTGCTCTTACTCCACAGAAAGGCACCTAAAGGACATACAGTAGAACATGTGAATCAACTTTCAATGGGAGTGAGGGGTTGCTTGCACTCTATGATCTAAGAGAGCTGAGGGGCTTAAAATGAGATAAATTTTTAACTTTCAACTCTTAGGTATTATTGTTGGGTAACAAAAACTTAAGGCTCCACAAAACAGAAGCTTCAGTCTCTTGTCCAACAAAATTCACAAAATCTGAAAAATCTGCATCCATCATTAAAATATTACTGTATGTTTCAGGTTAGCATATTAACATAAAGTACTTATAAATGACTTTCAAGTGTATATTATTCTTCCTATTTCTCATATATAAGCTATAATGTCCCTTGTCTTAAAACAATTGACAAATATTTAAACAGGGAGAATTTTTTCCAAGAAAAAAGAGGATATCACATATACTTGTTTAAAGACTTCCATTTAATATGGAGCAAACATAATATAAATTATAAGAAGTGTATTGTTCAACTTTACTTTCTCCCTCTTTCAAAATACTGATTTCATTTAAACAGCATGTGTGATTTGATTCTATGATTCTATTCTGGGCCCTTCAATATAAGAAGGATATTGAGGTGATGGAGCATGTCCAAAGAAGGGTAATGAAGCTGATGAAGGGTCTAGAGCACAAGTCTTATGAGGAGTGGCTGAGGGAACTGGGGTGCTTTAGCCTGGAGGAAAGGAGGCTGAGGGGAGACCTTATTGCTCTCTACAACTACCTGAAAGGAGGTTGCAGTGAGGTGGGTGTTGGTCTCTTCTCCCAAGTAACAAGCGATAGGACGAGAGGAAATGGCCTCAAGTTGTACCAGAGGAGGCTTAGTTTGGATATTAGGTAAAATTTCTTCACCAAAAGGGTTGTCAAGCACTGGAACAGGTTGCTGAGGGAAGTGGTTGGGTCACCACCCTTGGATGTATTTAAAAGACATAGATGTGGTGATTAGAGAAATGGCTTGGTGGTAGACTTGGCAGTGTTAGGTTTAGGATGGACTTGATGTTCTTAAAGTTCCTTTCCAACCTAAATGATTCTATATGCCTGAGTAATACCTCTTTGACATGATTCAGTTGTTCTTGGTGATAATAATTTATTCTATTCATTCAAGCATTACCACTGTGAACATATTTTTTTATTTATTTATTTTGATCTTTCTAGTTACTATTCATTCTGCCCTTCTTCTTTCCTTCAATATATGTGTTATTGGACTCCTTATAATCACAGAAAAAGCTTTTGTGAAATTTGACTCTATATCAGTACCTGAAAAGGCTATGAGAGCATTGGAAGCTTAATCCACTGTGGTTCTCGAAGTTCCTGGCATTCTACAAAGGACCTCACCTCTCAGATAGAACTACAAAAGTCTCTGAACATTAAAGGAAATTCCCAGCACCTTACAGGATGACGCCCCAGGGATTATATCCTGATTCCTGGAATGGTGTACTTATGTCTTCCTTCTTTTCTTCCCTGTTTAAGACACCACTTTAAAAAAATAAAAATTCCATAGCTTTCATTCTAGGGAATGAAATTACATGTTAACAACCAATGTGCTGTATCACTAAAGGTCAAAGAACAGCATTCTAAAGAAGGAAACCTTAAAATCTTATCAGTTTTATGAGTTTGTTTTGAAGCATGTTTCATTACTAAATTGTTTCCTGATTCTCAGAGAAAGAGAGACAGAAAAACACCCAACTAAAAAAACAGTTGAAAGGAAAATCCTTGTATATTTTCATCCTTTTTTTGCAAGTTACATCATTGTCTTCACTCCCTTATGGATACATCCACTGATTTATCAAACTGAAATATACTGAATCAAGACAAAAAAACTGAATGATCAACTTGTACCATGGTCAACTTAATTTTGAAATTCAGTTTCTCTTAACTAGTGAGAGTTTTGATGATATAAGCACTTGAAGATCTCATTGATGAAAAGTAACTGCACAGATTGATAGGTCTAGACACAAACATTTGGAGGAGCTTTCATGTATGGAGTTGGGTAAGAACAGTATTTTGAAGCATCCAGTGCTTCTGACTTCCTAATTTTCTATCTGCACCTGAATCACTATTAACTACCGTGTATTCAAGGACTCTCTGTTCCATTTTGGGCTATACTTCAACAAAGCACAAGAAAAGATACTGCGCCTCAGCTGAGAGCTGCAACTGTCATCACAGGGCCACCTGTTGAGGCGTCCTACATTGTAAACCTGTTGTATCTGGAAGTAGGTGAATACTATCAGAGAGCTTCAAGACAAAGTTGTTCAGCTGAGATCACCTTCACCAGTGATACAAACTTGGAGTTTGACTTTGCCTTAACAGATTTGTCTAGGAGGCAGCATCTTTGCTATGCTGTATTGTGAGAATGCCTCGGGGCCATGTCAGAAAAAAACTCAAATAGGGTCAGCATGTGGGGACCATGATGCATGGTTTCATTCAGCTTTCATTGTGGTGTCTGAGCAGACTGCCACTTCCAGCTGTGCAAACAGTGACCTTTTCTGCCTATAAAGTTAATTCTGACAAGAACTGTGCATCAGAGGCCTGAAATACCATACTTCATAGTCCAATATACTAATACAAAATGAAACAGATGGTGATTTAGAGTAATATACCACATCATGAACTGCAACAGCTGAATAGGTCATCCATTTATACACTGACCTGCACAAAACTTTATTTGTGTAAGATACAAGTTTTATTGCTTTTTTAATGACATAAGAACATATATGTCCTTTGCCTGTAATATAACCTCATCTGTTAAAAAAAATCCCAACAATCAAAAAAACCCAACTCGCTCCAGGTCCTTGCTGAGGTCCCTTCCAACCTGTGTTTCTGTGATTCTGTGATTCTGTGCGGTGCAAGTAGCTGTCTCACATACCTCCTGTATGTAGATCTCACAATCTGTATGTGAGATCTAAATTTTCACCATACTGACACCTGTAGGAATTCTGCCACATTTTCATACTTCTACCTTAGACCAAATCATATGAAAGTCCTTTTGGGCTGTTGTTATTTGGAGTCCAGTCTCAACCATCCTTAATTAAAGAAGATCTGTTCTAACTTAAATTTTAGATAATTTTGTACCCTGGGAGATGTGCTTAGGTAGCATGAGTGCAACTATAAGGAGGTAGAAGTGATCTGATTGATGGCAAAGTCATGAGTAACTTCCTTAGCTATTCCTTGTTTCTGAAGAAGCAGGATTTCTCCATTTTATTGTTAGGTGCCACTTCTGGCACTTATTCTTTGACTGTTAAGTCTCCTTCAGCTGCTGCAGAAGCTATAACAAATTTTCTGTCAAGGGAATTAAAAAATCTATTAAAACTGCTCTGTATAAGGATGAATTCCTGCTTCCATAAGGATGGCTGCTGGTAAGACCATAAAAAAAAAGCCACACACACAAAAAAAAAAGCCAATGCCATGTGCAGAACTTTTATATTTTAGTACCTGGCATTTCATGATGCTGGTCTACTTTAAATAATTAGCAAGTACTTTTAAAGGCAACAGCCTTGGCTGATATGCTTCTGCTGCTTGAATTACACAGACATGGCTTTATATACATGAGGTTGGGAAAGTATTGGTATTTCCAGTTGTATTACTTGTTATGTGATATAACATTTCTTCTTTCTGAGAGACTCCTAGGAGGTTTCAATGCTCTGAATCTCATTAGGGAATGATTTGTCACCCTGGTCTGTTGGTATTAAACATGGCACAGTGAGTTCTGGTTGCTAGAGGTGGTCTGGAGAAAGATTGTAGTATTTGGTGCAAATGTAACATTTTCTTCAAAGGGGGAGACATCAGAAATCCAAAACAGAAAACTAAAGATATGTCACTGTGGATCAGACTAGTACTGGTCTGCCTAGTCCTCAAACTCCAGATAGATCTTTTTCCTTCTCAGCAACTGATGGGCAAAACTTGTTTCCCTAGTGATAAATAAAATTTACAGGATACCCCATAGCACATAGAATTGACAAAAAATCATGGTATTTGTTTTCAAGAGCAGTGTTAGTTTTCAATGTAAACTTACACCGCTTGGGAGATATATTACCTGCTTACCCCACGCTGGGCAGAAAACAATCCAGTCATCTTCAGAGTCAGTGGTAGTTTGTTACCAGATATGGTACCAACTGATAGAAAGGCTGTCAAGAGAGGGGAAGTTAATGTGAAAGTTTTAAAGCTTTTGGTGGTGGTTTTGTTGGGGTTTTTTGGGGGTTTTTAATGTTAGATTACTTTAATAATATTTACATTTTTATAAAACCTGGTTTAAAAACTGCTTTTCTAACAGCTCTCTTGGTTGTTCCTCTATCAGTGTTTTAGAGTTATGTGGCTCCCTCAAACAGTTATGGGTACTTTCCATAAATCAAATTACCATCCTCATGATTACATCTGCAAATATTGAATCCTACACAAAACTGCTCAATATTTTCAGCAGAAAGTGATTTAAAGCTCCTGTGCTACCACACTCCCATGGAGTAATAATTCCTACAATTACCAGACAGTTCTATTCTATAAACAAGGGCAGAGCTAAACAAGTGAAATGATGCTTCATTTTCTGATGGGCCATCCACTTGCTGAATCAAGAACATGAAAAAAGCGGATACTTTCTCCTTTTTTTGGTGTTGATGGGTGTAAGACACAACATAAAACACTAAGAGGTTTACTTTTTGCCTTCATTAAAAGAAAACTTATATGTGAAGTAATTTTATCCATTCTTTTCCTCTTCTTCTGAAGCACAGATATCTTGACCTGTCAAGCATGGTTTGTTATTAAACCATTTCTAATGATGTCTTTTGTATCTAATGTGTTTTGAAGATACAAGGCAATATTTTTATATAGTTCACTTAGATCTGGATTTTACTACAACAGAAGAGGACCAGAAAAAGACTCCTTTACTTACATTCTTTTTTCTTTTTTTCCATTTATGCAAATGAATAAGTGGAACACCTACAGTATCCAGGATTAAATCAATCATGGTTTTCTTTTCAAACATATGTTGAATTTTCATTACTGTCTAATTTGCTGCTGAATATTGTCTTAATTTAAAATAAATTTATTTTAGACTGACTTAGTTTTCATTGCTTTCAATGAAATTGTATTGAACAATACAGAACAGAAAGTTATTTTTAAAAGACACAAATATCTTGAAAGCTATTGTAGGTTAAACTTGTAATTCTTCAGTGTTTTTCTGACTTTCGCTGATCAGATCCATTCAGGTTGTGATACTGGAAATGATAAACCAATTTGATTCATATGTTCAAAGTAATTTTACTCTTTTCTTTCAAGATATTTAAATTATATTAAATTCTGAATCTTGCAAAGATTAATTATGTGCATTATTGCTTAGGCAGAAATAATCTGGAAAGCATAAAACATGCATAATTGTGACAACCTTGTTGAAATTACTGGCTTTTGTGTTGATGATTTCATTTTCTTTATTCATTTCTCTCATCCTAACATTTCTCTGCATGGGGAGAAAAAGATTGTTCAAATGAAAGACATGCTGATAGACAAATAATAATGTCAGCTCATCCTAAAAGCAGTGATTAATGAAATATGATCCAGTGCAGAGACCTTGTTAGATGATGAAATACCCTATAGCGTCAGTGAGGACATGATCTATATTTTGAAGTTATGCTAGTACTCATGTCTCTGATCTTTTGCTCCTGGAAGACTTTTGGTTACAGAAGAGCAAACAAAGCAAGTCAACAGGTTCAACAGTTAAACAATAAGTTCAGACTGAGAAAACAAATGTTCTTCTAAACACTTTCCTAAATGTAATCCTACTGGAGGATGGAGTGATGTGGAGCCATATGCTAACACTGAAAGTCAGTAACAATCCATATGTTTGTAAACTGTGGTATCTATCAAGGTGCAAGGAAAGCAGGCTTCTTTGTAAGGAAAGTTCAGCCAGAGCCAGAAGTCGTGGCAAGACAGGCAGAAGGAGCGGCCTCATGGACAACTACAGCAGAGTGCTATCATACCTGAGAAAGAAGGTCCAGCGAGAGTAACTAGGTTCAGCCAAGAGTCAGCCACTGATGACCAGACAAGTCCAAATTGAAAAGGTATATCTGAGTTCAAGTCAGGAGATCAACTCTACTCATCAGGGTCATGATCCAGGATAATAGAATCCATCCCCTGAAAGCTTGAAAGCTTTCAGCTGGCAGAAATATGATGCTGTGCTAGATTTCCATCTTCTGTTAGTCCTAGAACCAGAACTAAAAACAATGATATAAACTATTTTGTCTTCAAAGATTAACAGTTCAGATACTTTCTGAAATGCTTTGTTACAGATTCAACATCAAGTTCTTGAAAAGATATGGTCTATTCTGGAGTTAAGTAAAAGGAACACAGTGTACTGTAAACCCTTGCCAAGTGGAAAGGTAGTTAAAACCTGGAGTCTCAGATGAAAGGTAACTTGTCATTGACCTAAAATAAAAAATAAATCTTAAAGTTGAGTTTCACACTTTCCACAGAGTTGTAATGAAAATGGTTAATTGGTTTCATTTTTGTAGATGAATCCTACCTGACCCCAATGATTACAAGTTAAGCAATTTGAAAACAATTAAAGGTGAAGGAACATTATCTTGACCATGATAAACATACTAATGCCACTTTCCTGAACTTAATGAACAGCACTGTAGATCTGAAAACAGAAGATACTACAGGCCAAATAGAACTATAAAATTTTACGTTTTCATTTTTGCATTCATTTGCTGATCAGTAGTCAAATTGTCATATATATATGTTGTTTCTATTTTAGATGTTGCTGTCTATAAAAGTACCCTTAACTGATATCACTAAAACATTTCCATGTTGAAAAATTCTGTAGAATTTTATGGTACTTATTTCGCTGAGGACTGTTAACCTTGGGTTACAGAAACAGGGTCAAAACTGTAGTTAGCAGCTTTCTATAAGCATCAGTTCTTCATGATTCAAGATATGCACTGTTGAGGAATGCTCACTTTTCTGTTTTTTGTAGCAATGGAAAGTGTCTACAAGTATCTGTTTCTGTGAGGATAGTTTATGTGGTGGGTTTCTCAAAGCTAGGGTTCAAATAAGAAACCATGATACGGGCACTACAGTGAGATGAAAACAATACCCCAGAACACAGCAGATTGACTTCAGATGCTCTAGATGGGGAAGATGCATCAACCAAACTTGATAGAAATGTCACCTGTTGTTTTTTCAGTACATCCATAATCCCTGTAAAGAGTAGCTAATAACATATTTCACCAGAATCTTTCACTTCATCACATTGAATACTCATCTAGATTCATATTAAGATTTATTATCTCTTCACAGCAAAAAGAACACTAGTAGGAAATGAGATTTGAAAGAGGGCTGCTACTGGTAGAGTTTAAATTAAGTTTTGCTTAAGGTTCTCGTAGAAAGCATAAACTGACCTAAATATATTTTGAATAATTTACAGCTATATCTTTCTGGTTTAGTCTTAATTATAACCTTGCTCTGGCAGTAACCCCACTGGAATGATGGAAGAAAATAAAAGTGCTAATCACTTTAAGTGTGGCTGTCAGAAAATTAGGAGGACTTCCCTCTGGAATACCCATCTCCTTAGATAAACATATGAAGACCTTCCTTAAAATGCAGTTTTTCCAATAGACAACAATGACTCATTCAGAGCTATGGCAGGCTTGACTTTCCCCTTCTCTACCCCCAGATAATTAATTAGTCTCTAATAATGATAATGCATCTCATGAATTACTATTTGGGGACTTTGATAGATTAATTATTGGTTCACCGCACCATACTGACTCTGGAAGAAACCATTGTGATCTACTATGTCAGCAAAGATGAAAGGAAAGAAGAAGAAAATGTATGCAGCTCATCATAGATCTTAATGTAATGTGCTTTTTTGCAACAAGAGATTAATAGCTTGACAAATATTCCTGCAACTATCTGTCTTGAGAAATCCTTTCAAAGGTTTGTTTCAGAATATTAGATTGTTTTTGGTTCATGAGAAGCAGCATTAAAAATTGTACTCCTGATAAACATTGAGATTTTCTTAATACAGCTCACACTTAATATGCTTCATGTCACTAGAATTCATTAGAGTATTAGTATTTTCTTTGGAGTAATTATATCCATGCCATAAGATCAACTTCTTTATTAAAAAATAATCCCTCTTTTCTTGTCACAGAATCTGGAATGAGAATTAATTATTTTTAAAAAAATGTTTTAAAATTTTGGATTTTTACAGTCCTTTGTAAAAGTAGGAAAAAACATGATTTTGTGTTCCTACACAGTGCAGCAGCCATATTTATTATATGAAGCTACCTCACTTTGGTTCACAGCAGGACTCCTTATTTGCAGATTTGTTGGTCATAAATTACATGACTGGCACACTGGAGTACACAGAAGCCCATCTCTTCAAGCTCAGGAATCCCTGGTTATAATGTACAGAATGACTCTTCAGTACATGCAACACAAAATTTGTCTAACTATGCTGATGCATGAAGTTTAACTTTGGTTCATGTTGCCTGGTTATGCCATCTGCACTGGACAGCTGTGGATTGATAGTTCCAGCACTTGGTAGTTTCTTGCGACACTACTGGCCATGAGCTACGAGATCAGTTAGACTACTTTTCTTGGGAAAGATGGGTTAGCCTGAAAATAAGATTTTTTCTTTTTATATATATATATTTGTATACATTTTAAGCAGTTTTGATAATTTCTATCAACTCAAAACTATCTTGAATAAAAGTATCTTGAGGCTATCATGTATGTTGCTCTTTGTACAAGGTACTTTGTACATTGTAAGACGTTATTGTCTTATAGAAACAATAAAAATCCTGGGAAACTTAAGAAAGTGCAATAAGAGTTCACAAAGGTATGTTACAACGTAAGTTAAACTGTATTGGATAGTAACTATCCACGACACATTTTTCTTTTGTAAAGTAACACACACACACAAATTGGTAAGGACTATGAAATGACACAAGTAAAATCTTCAGAAAGCTGCAGAAAACTCCTTTCATAATTATGACATAGAAATAAACGCCATTATTACTCTATCTGCACACCTCAGACTATAAAATCTTTTGGGATCTTTTGGGAGACATATAGTTTAAACACTAGAAATGGGAAAATCATGTAATATTCAGTAAAAATCCCTGAAGATTAATTGCTTTAACATAGCTGTTACTAAATTTTATTGAAACTTGAAATATTGATCTGAATTCCTCAAAGTTAATTTAACTTGTCAAATATGGAATAGTATATTCCATATTTTGAATTTTATTTCTATTGAGCTAACAGGAATGGATTAGAAAAGAACAAGAAATGAGATAAAGAATCAAGGAGATAATTTTGTGAGGCAGGATATTCATCTCACAATATGAATCTCACCCTGAAATCCTGTTCTGTCTGATGTGATTAGGGAGATGGGTGCTTTGTTGTTTTGTTTGTTGGGTTTTTTTTAATAGAAAGAAAAAAAATTCATACTTCTAAGTCATATATATAAAACCCGTAGTTTTAACAACAAGTTTTCTGAGGCAGACGCTCTGAAGACATTTATCAAAACCATTGTATAATATTATTTTTTTCAATAATAATACAGTAAGAAGGGAAGTATTACTGGCAAAGATCCAAGGGTGCACAGACATTCTTTTTCCCTTATTCTTATCCACAAGACAATAATTAAATAGTGACCACATTGAAATAATAAAAATTTAAATTCTCCCTGGCCCTCTACATAGAGTGTCTGTTAGCCTGGCTCTGCAGCTTTCATTTCCTTTTTGGGTAGGTTGTCAGGAAACTGGGCAGTCCTGGCTGGCAGCAAAGGTGTAATGGGTAAATTAGCATTTTCTGATGGAAAACTCTTCAGTTGGAAATGACTTTTGACCAGCTCTTCAATAAGAGTGCCTTAATTCCATGCCTGCTCACTGTATAGTAAAATTGATTTCACCTATTCAATAACCTACCTGCAGTCAAGAGGCAATTATAGTGCACCATATTCTTCATTGCCTTTCAAATTGTGAATCTTACTATGGATCACCAAGGATATTGGCTAAGTGAGGGACAAACTATTATGAAGTGGTTTTCAGAAAGTAAGACTCACAGGGACTGCAACTAAAAATCCATTTTGGTACAACATTTGAAATGAGAATAATGTTTTTAATTTTCTACAGAAAAAAATGTATTTACCTTTCAGTGATGACTGACACCCTCATGCTGAACCCATGTTAAGTTTTTTGTCTTAGTTATCCATGTCTTGAAATACATGACAAGTTCAGTGTTCCGGCTGAAATAGCAGTTTCTTGCATTGGAGAAAATAGCAATGTGAACGATTAAGGCTACATTCAGCACCAAATGTGCTGGACTACTTGCACTTAACTAAATTCCTATGATTGTTAATAAATCTGCTTAGTGGGATCCAGCTCATGAATTCTGAAAGTGCAGAGCTGGCAATATTAGGTAATGCATTCATCTTCCTATATGTAACACCAAGAATTTTTTTCACATATTCAAAGCAGGGATCTTTGGTAAGTTTTATAGACCTTTGAACCTCCAAGTAGAGAAAAGGAAATCAGTAAGTGTCCCTCAGAGAATTCCCTTGTTAAAAATAAATTTTCTTCTAATACATAACTATTAGGTCGAGAATCCATCCTTCTAATTTCCCAGCCAAAGTGAGATTTTGCTGGGAAGTAAGGAGCACTCTGTGCTGTTGTGTAGTCTTGCTTTAGTAAAGATCTGATTATGTAGCATAAAATCCTTTGAAGTTTTTACCTGTGCCAGGTGCATGCCAGGATTTTGATGGACTTTTACATATTAAGAAGGCAAATCATAACTTTTCATTATGTCTTGGGAGTAAGAGAATGTTTTAAAGACTGTCTTCCCAGAAAAATAAATCTTCTGTTTGATTTTGATGTATTATCATTTATAAGCTACTTAACACAAATATTGGAAATAACTGATGGCCCATCTTCCTGAGTACCACCTGCTGCTACATGTAAACCGAAAATGACAGTTATAAAAATTATTTTTCAGTAGTGAATGAAGCATGGAGGTGACATTTTAAAGATGGGCCATTGAGCTGTAGTCTCATCATGAAAGGTATTACAAAGTCCTTATTCCCTCATCAAAGTGTTTAGACTGAAGTTGAGGTACTGAAAGACTAGTTGCCCAAAGGTATGGGAACTGCTAGGAAAATGAAACAAAGGCTATGTCCCTTCCGTTGCCTCAAATAATAGATTGGATCCATTAGGCTCTGCCATGATGAGTTTAAGTTTTTAATATTAACCCACTTAGATGAAATCACAACCCCTTTAGAAGACATGGATAACAAGCACTGAATACTGAAAATTATGTTTATGTGTACAAACAGGGTGAGTACACAGCTGTGCCTTAACCAGCAAGGATTTTGTGGAAAGGAGTGTGTGTTTTTGTGGAAAGGAGTGTGTGGAAAGGAATGTGCATTCCCCAGACCTTTTAGGATAATCCTTACCTGGGGCATCAAATCTCCCAAGCATGTCACCTGGTCACTGTCCAGACTGTGATGGCTATCTATGTTGAAAGAATCCTTGCAACAGCATTTTCAACTGGATCAGGTGAGAATGCCAAAAGCACTGTTGTTTTCAATTCCAGTTGCCCCGCAGTCCTATATGACAACTAGAGATTCTCTTAAGCCACCTAGAAAACATCCCCTAGCTATCCTTCCTATGTACAAAACACTATCCTATGTGCATTTCTCGATCTGCAGGAAAAATATCTACTATTTACAAATAATTATATTGTTTGGCTGATTCTGCAGCAAGAACCACCTGGGGGAGTCTCTGAGATGGTTAGATTCTCCATCCAGGATGTTAGGTAACACATAAACCTACATATCGTTCCTATCAATTGTCTAGGGAGCAGGAGCTGCCTGGAGGGATCCAAGGGACTGTGAAAACTCTCACCAGAAGAGCTTCTGTAACAGTTAATCGAATGCTTTGTTGTGAAAGAAGTAGGGGGTGAGTCAACTGCCTTGTCCCAAATTGATCTATTGTCTCCTATCAGTCCATTGTCCCATCCTTGCAGAGACTAGCCAGGAAGCTCCTGGGTCAGCTGAGGAAATAATGATTTATGTGCACTAGGTGTACACAGCCCTAATACCCATCTACATTTTATTAACTATAGGATGAACTGAATTCATCCCTATATCTTATTTATAAGTTAAAATCCATAGTTCTTGCCATGGCACCCACCCGCAGAATCAACCAAACCAGAACCCACCACTCACCAGGTGCAGTTGTCTTCACTGTGACATGGGAGATCTTTATTGTCAGCCCTTGCTCTCTGATCTGGTAGAGATTTGTGTAGTTCACTGGATTTTGGTATACACAGCTGACTTGTTTTCTCCAGCAGTTTCTGGGTTTTATTTCTTCACAGCAGCCAGGAGTGGGCCTTATATTTCCAGGGAACGAGGGGTTATACATTATAAACCTCATTTCTAATACACATGATGGAGATTTAATGGTTGTGGTATATTTGCATAATACTGCAATTGGTAATACAGTGAGGTCGAAGGGGTGCTGTGCCATGCCAAATTTAAGGCTTTAAGCAGTGCAGGTACCCAGTCCTCCTAAGTACTTTTACTGTTGCCACAATGCTGTACCACTATACAGTGTTTGTTTCCCTGCTAACATGCATGGTCATCATGGGCCTTGTGACAAGTAACTGTGTTCATCATAGTGGTGACAGAACTTGGTATTGCTGTCAAGAAATACTTATAAATAAACGAAGGTCATATTGTTTTACTGCCATTCATTTTCAGCTTAGCTGCTTTTCAGCATCAGGTTGAACTGGCTAGAGAAAAATATTCAGAAACAGCTAAGATGAGGTGCTTGGAACTCCAGATCCTCTGTCATTCATACTATTTCTTAAGCTAATAATATTACATACTAGACCATAATATTATATATTAAATAACATGTAAAAATGCAACTGTTATATAGATATTTTTTCCTGTATGGTACTCCTCTGTTCTCATTAGTAACTTTAATGTTTTCTAGATCATGTGGAGCTGAGGTTGCTACCCGTTAGTATTCGGAGATGCCTGCATATAAATTGGAATAGTTAATACCACTTGAAGAGAAAACTTCTAAGAAAATGTCATGGGTAAACCATAGTGTTAGATATGGTGGCTGGAAGCTGCAAATATTATGCCTTTCACAGATGATGGGACCAAATAATTTCAGAAAGCACTTTCCATGTTGTGCACTACCGGAGTGTACATGGAGAAAAATAATCTTATAAAAATTAATACTGTAGTGTAATGTATATACAGAACAAGATAAACTAATAGCTGCTGAACATAGCCATGGTGAGTTGGCCTAGTATAACTGTTGCGTTAATGGTAGGAGTCTGAGGAGTGGCCAGGGAGAGACCCTACTGTTGAGTCACGAGGTTCAGACAGGACTCCCTTGCTTTCTAAACTCCTTCTCCTAGAGGAGTCTAGGTGCAGCTAAGTCCAGTCTTAGTCTCAGACTTGGTCAACAGTTTATCTTCTAAGGGTTGTAGGAGTAACCACTCATCAGAGTATTTGTTGCTAGTAACTAATTTGCCAGATGCCCAGGCTGGTTGCGTTCAATGAGAATGACCACAGCTAGATTAATGAATGGTGCAATTTATTAAAGCAACAGATACACGGGTTCTTTGGATTACTGATGATAAGATTGCTGGTTACAAGACACACATAAATACCAAAGATATGAGTACACTGCTAGGCTACAAGTATGCTAAACAAATATGAAGCAAAGCAACTCTAATACATTAGGGATTTAAAGAGACTCTGTAGAGGTTTCCAATCTTACCCAAAGGCGTCCCACTGGGGGGAAAGAGAGGCTCAGCCCGTTGACTGGTCCCAAAGTTTAGAGGGGTATGTGATGGTATCTTACCTAACACCCTCTTTCTCTTCACATATTTTATACTACTTTTTATCTAGCAGGTAGAGCTTGAGTGACTCTAGTCATACATACCTTTATTAAGATTGGTGTAAAATTTCCTCGCTTTACTTTTAAAAGCATAGACTAGAAGAAATTCAAAGTGCGTGCCCAGTGAGGGGTGGTCGCACCTTAGAGGTTGGTAACTTTTGGGATGGAGGTGTGTTTTGGTATTATAATGATATTATAACATGCAAAGTTCACCAAAAGGACAGCATTTTGTCAGAAGTATGATGGACTGTTGGCTCAGGGTAGCAAATATGCAGCGTACCAGCTCCACGGTACCTCGAGTTCCCATTTATCACAGAGCCTGGCTGTGATGCCTCCACACCACTCCACCACTCCTCTTAGAGTCAGTACACCAAGTTCTCCTGGCATTGCTGATATGTAAGGTTACTAGGGAACTTCTGTGGAATGGATTCCTCACATATCAGCTGCACTTTGCCCTGACAGCTTCTTCAGTGCTGTACCTTTTCTAAAAACACACGTTTAATTTCTTAGTCACCTCCAGCAATTATTCCACACTAACATCCAAGGTCCCACATAGGTGCTTGCTCACTTCCCTTACCCTCAGCAGGACAAGGGAGAAAACAGGAAGAACAGGAGTGAGAAAGCTACTGGTTTGAAATAAAGACAGGTGAATCACTTACCAAGTATTATTTTGGACAAAACGATTCAACTTGGGGAATTTAACTGAATTCAATGCAGATTAGCATAAATAATTAATTATTTATTCAGCTATTTGGAAACAGGAAAAGACAAACTTTTAAAGTCACCTACCCCCTCCCTTTCCCAGGCTCACTCCATTCCAGACACCTCTCCTCCCCATCTTGATATTGTCATGTGTTACGCTTAGTCCCTTCAATGAAGGAATGAGTGGGTCAGGGGGCTGAGGTCAGGAAACAGTGGTTTCTCTATGCTGCTCCTTCTTCCTCACTTTTTTCCCTGTGCCCCTGCATGGGCTCGCTATTGGCTGCAGTCCCTTCAGGAGCTTTCCTGCTCTGCCATGGAGCACTACATTGTTATTCTCGCATTCCCTTTGTTGTTCCCTCCTCCTCCAGTCCCTCACTCTTTCCATGTTCCCCCTCCTCATTTTTTTCTGCCCTTTCAAAGAGGCACCACAAACTGTGGATTGGCTCAGCTGTGTCCTGCGGCGTGTGTGTTGTAGAGTCAGCTGGAATTGCTGTGTCTGGCATGGGGCAGCCCCTGGCCTCTTCTCTCATAAGCCATGCCTGAAGCCCTCTGCTACAAAACCCTTGCCATTTACACCCAATGCAACAGCAAATTGTGAAAGGAAACATATTTCAAAGCAAGTAGAAACAAAAGGGCAAAACATGAGCAAATCAATGTAAGGGAACTACTAAATGAAAATTATGTTTTCTTATTTCCCAAATCTTCTTCACCTGTTCAAACAGAACTTTCTAATAAAGTTCTAAACAGGATCTAGTTTATGATCAAATCTAATTTCTGATTTTATACTTTAATATGTTTCTTTTGATAATTGAGGTCTCTAACAATTTTGGGGTACACTATTGATCTGAACAACTGGTTTAGAAAGAGTAGCACCAGGAGAATAATATCAAATAATAAAATAGTCATTACCAGTAATGTAAGCACTTCCCAAAATTGCAGTGCCCACAAGGGAGTTATGTTCTTCTTTTAATGGCAAATGAGATCAAAACCTTATAGCTTTATTACATTTGTGGAGATTGCAAAAATATTTTTTTCAATAGCAGAGTGCAGATGGGGAGGGGATAGAGAGAAATGTGCTTTGCAAAGAAGATAACTTTTGTTTTCAAACCTGTGGTGGTTACTCCGGATCAGTTTGTCAGGGAAAACACAGAGGCTAAGTTCTTTAGATTCTGGTATCAGCAGGTGGGAGAGTTTTCTCTGAATTATTTTCTTCGTTATCTTTTAGCACATATATTGGCAAAATAGTCAAAAGAACCAATGGAGAGAAAGTTAGTGACTTTTGTTCCATTGCCTGCCAAAATTTGGAGCTAGTGACTGATTTCTGCAAATGGAATATGAGCAGTAGTTAAGAAAGCTATTTATAATACTTGCTCGCCTCACATCAGAAAATACTCATTGTTAACATTTATTGCAGTTTGGCTTCTGGAGGATTTTATTTCATTATCTTCAAAGGTCTGTGTAGAAAAAGTAGGGGTAAATATTAAATTGTAAAGTGTAGACTTTAGACATGTCCATGTACATGATGTTGGATAACAGATTTAGGTGTGAAATTGATCTGTCTGGTTACATTAAGCTGGTAAGTAAATACCCAGAATAATACATTTGGGGAGTTTCTGTACTTGATTGAGGGAGAAAAGCATATCTTAAGATGAAATGGTAATAGATGTGATAACAGTAATAGGCTTATTGAATATTTTCATTAGTTAGAAAGATCAAAGAAAACATGTTTCCTCCCATTTGTAGTTACGTTACGCTGAAATCAACAGAAAACAGAGAGAAAAATGTTTGCTCATTCCATGAAATAGGATTCATTCTGTAAGACAGAACAACTATAGCCAAAATGTCATATCAAAGAGTGAAATTAATAATTGTATTGTGGAATCAAGTAACAATTCATTTTTAATAACAAATATGTCAGGTTTACTTGATTTGAAAAAAGGTGATATTTTTCTTGTGCTAGCTGTGTAAACCTCAAGATGATCCCCACCAGAATATTTTTCTACCCTTGAGATAATTATTTAGTCTGTATTTTGATTCTATGTTTCTTTGGTTGATGATCAAAACAGAGAGGACCTAGTTTGTTTGTAAACTGCTTTATGGTCTCTGCAGTACATGGGACAGTAAAACCCAGTGTTTACTTTGGGAATGGGTGAATGTGATTGTGAGCCTGGTTTTGAACAGTGTCTTTTCTTTGAGTATGGAATTAAAGTCCTGTAGTTGAGAATGGTGGCTTTTATAAGTCCAGACAAAACAATAAAATAAATTCTGAGTGAGATTTAAGGTTTCATATATCATAAGTTGTTGAATAGTCCTGCATTAAGTCTAGCATTCCTAGCTATTCACTCTACTTGCTTTAGGCACCTGAGAAGGATTTAGGCATACTCTTAACACAACCTTTTGGGCATTTTTGGTTATTTAACAGAATATGAGCATATTTGCACATCTGAATCATAACTGGATAAAGTGGAAGGTAGAGTATTGAGCAGCATGTTGGCTGAGTAGCTGAAACAAGTATATTGCACAGGAATAATACCAAGTTTGACAGAAATTACTGTGTCCTTTATCCCTTTCATTGGGAAAAAAAACTGTCAGAGGAAATACTAGCAGTCACTGAATAATGGCTTATTGGTTTGATATTGGCTTGAGTGTTATGAGTAAGAGGATGACCTGAATTCCAGTCCCTGCAATAATTCTGGACTCAACGTCTGGAATCACATAAAAAATTGACATTATCATTACCTGTGTAAAAAAAAAAAAAGGTCAAATTGTTGTCTATCCTAAAGAGGACTTACTTTTTGAATCCCCATAGGTATTATACAGTTATATCATTATTAAATATTGATATACTATTATTATATTATTATTCAGTTATATTTGATCGCTTGTTGTTTTTTTTTTAACAGGAGCAAAACTTCAGGTAGGCCTTTCTTGTAAGTAAGTTTTGTATTTGTTCCTCCTGTGTTGGTTTCTTCTGTCCAGCTCTACATGTGCAAGCAAAAATCCATGCTTCCAAATTTCTTAATTATCCCAGCTTAGGATAAAGGATATTTGACAATTAAGAGCTCTTTACCTTAAGAACTTTACCCTGTAAGTTACCTTAATAGGGAGAGGTATCTGCTGTCCACATTTTCTAGTCTGATGCTAGGACTTCAGCTGACACAGCTAAGTTAGTTAGCAACTCACGTGCCCTTAGTACCTCAATGGATATTATAGACATCTTCAGAAGTTAACAGGGTCATTCATCTCTTCCCATTACCTACAAAGTCATTTGTGGTTATTTTAAGCATAACAAGTGCATTGATCTCAGCCTTTGGGAAACCAAGTTGGCAAAAAGTATGGCCAATATATTATTTGTGCTTAATACTAACACAATGGAAGACATAACTGGAAAGGCTATGACCCTAAATTGTCAGTGGCTGATCCAACGTTACACAGAAAAAATAAAAAGTCATAAAATTGAAAAACCCTAAACCTGATCTGGGGGCAAAATTAGTTTTCATATTTAATGGTCTGAATGACTAAGCTGTTACTGATTTTCTAAGCTAACAGACCCTTCCAGTCTCACAGTTCTTGTATATTTTACCCATCACTCTTCTATCCATGATCAATCTGAGCTTTTAAAGAGGCTGCGCAGTAAAAAAGATCACATCAATCTAGCGAAGTATAAGCTGTAACAGCAATCACTGTTGAAATGAACTTAGTAACTATTATCTAACTTCCATACAGGAATATTTCCAGGTGCTAACTTACAGCAATAAGACCCTGAAGAGGAAACAAACAGAATTCATAACAACCACAAGACGAGTCTAGAACTGATAAGTGGATAAAAATCCTTTAAACTTTGTAATCTTAAATGGCAGCTGTTTATGTGTAAGGCTGATGACTGGACTTAAAGATAGATTATGCCTTTTCATATAGTCCAGACACATTTTCTTCTTTCTGTTATCTCATTAACCTTGCCAAAACTGCTCAAAAAAAAAAAAAAAAAAGGATTTTCCTTGGAGTTAATTATATGGAGTTTGCTTCTGCCTGATCTCACTGACCTCACTTCTACCTATGAATTAGTAGTTTATGAGGTAAGGTACAATTATATTTATTTTATCTGAAATCATGGGACTAGTTATTTTATCTGTATTGATGTTGATGTTGTCACTGACACTAGCAGGCATTTTCCCAGTGACTAGTTATTGATGCAGCAGTAGGTAATCAGAACAGCTAAATATTAGAGGGCAGTCTTGACTGATCCCAGCAAGAAAAAAAAATCTAAATGTAGAGTACATTGAGGGCATCTTCCAACTTTCCTGTTTCAGTCTATACACAAATTTCTACTTATCCTCTTCTTTCATCACTTGATCTTTGTTGCTGTCTCCAAATTGCTGCCCAAAATAGGGTTCCTAACCCTGCTTCCAGGACTATGCCTAAGTAAAGAAGTTCAACTGGTTTGAGTCAAAGGTTCTTTGCTTATAAGAGTTGTTGTGAAGACAGCTGGAATTGCCCTCCCATTCTTGGAAGCTAATTTTATGCTAAAGCTCTCCTACTGACCCCCTGTGCTGCAGTTATGCCTGCATCTGGTTATACCTCCTCAGTTTTGATGTTTTCCCACTGGTTATCTTGATCTTGAACACGTGTCATCATGACACACCAGCACCACACTAGGGCTGACCCTGATCACTGCCTACATGCTGGCTCCTCTCTAACTTTCAAAGCTAGCTCCATAGCTCCTTGCTAGTGACAGCGTTGCTCATGCTTGCTGTGTTGTCACCCTCAGCTTAATTAAGGAGATTAGGGACAGCCCAAGGAAAGTAGGGACAGCCTTCATTTCTAGCGTTGTTCATGACAGCTCCTACCGGTGAACGATCCCTGACACACTAATGTTATTGCTTTCCTACTTGTGATTCTGGCCATGTCTTCATACACTATTTCATTTGTAGGCCTATACAAATAAGTGAAAATAGAAATATCTTTTCTTTTACAGGGTGAGGTTTTAAGTAATACATAAGACGTTTTGCTTTTGTTCTGTTTATAAAGACAGCAGTCTTAGCTCATTTCCACCCAGAAAACTGTCACCTGTATAACCTGTTCCCATATTGTTATTTTCTACATCTGTCTGTACATAGCAGTATTTGGGCATGCTAACAGGTATTCCCAAAGTGTAAATATCCAACCGGTTTCTGCAAATAAAAACAGAAGAACTACTGAAAGTTCTTTGATAATTTGGCCTAAAGCCTACGTAATTAATAAACAATGTTGATCTGCTTTGCTGGGAAAGGCCGTGTTCTGAGGAGTCTTCTGGGCCCAACAAAGGCTAAGAAAAATTAAGTGCTTGTTAATTGTTATAACATTGAAGAACTAATGAGGTTTGGGGTTTCATACCCTATTATTGCTGGTAATGTTATTGTGACAATGCCATTTAATTTGATTGTCGAAACACAGTAAGTAATGAAGAACTTAAAATGCTTAGCAAAACAGAGTTGTTAATACTGCACATTCCAAGAGTCACAGTTCTTCTAATTTCCTTTGGCTATATAATGTTTTACATAATAAGATTTCAGCATGATCATCTTGATGATAAAAGCTGTTGCCTACTTTTTCTTGCAGAGAGAAACAGATTGGTTTTTAAACAGCACAGAAGAGTCAACAGCAAATTTGTGCAATCGAAGTAGGAAGAATAACAAAGACTTGCAAGCTTTTTATTTTTGGTGTTGGATGACCTCACTGCTGGAGAAACAGAGTAGCATCTGAACTTTTAATCAGATAAAAGATGTGGTAATCTTGTGGCAGTAAGGTGCATCAGATGCTTCTGTAAATGTTTGGTCACCTATTGCTTTCCACTACTGAGAGACTTTAAGTCACTCAAGCTTATCTGACAAAAAAGAAGAGATAAAAAGAGACATACAGAAGTAAAAGTCAACTGGAACCAATGATTTATATGTCAGGATTTGTCCAAACCCAAGTTGAAGAAAACAAGATGACTCTTGGATGATGATGACCTTTGGATGATGATGACCCATATTGTCATTGTGAAAGACAAGAGTAACATGTGAATGACACAGGAATGTCCCAGGATGGCAGAAGTGCTATTCATGCTGTTTAGGAGGTGGCTTCCTCTTTGCTTTAAAACCAACAATCCCAGTGTTTCCTAAATATTAATTTTTTTTTCCTTCCAGAACTTCATACTTGGCCCTGTATCCAAAACAGTTTTTTCATTTGTTTGCTTTTTTTTTTTAAATAGGACTTCAAAAGACGTCAAGTGTTTTGAAGTTCACTCATCAGACCCTTGTTATATACTGTAGGGGAATAGACAGGGATCGGCGACCGGAAGATTACGGGATGTGACGGAAAGATAGACTCCTCCCCATAGGAGTGGCAGGAACAGGAACCGCAAGAGCTATATAAGCGTGTGACGCAGCCAAATAGACGGACATTTTGCATCCATCATATTGATGTCTGTGCATCACTGTCCCCAGGGTGGGTAGAGCCCTGTGTCCCGGAGGTATGCGGCCCAAGATAAGTTCTCCCGTAGAAGCGTACAGCTACAATATACTGAATAAGATTAATATTAAAAATATTGCTTGTTATTATTTTGTCCTGATGCTCCTACTGAAAGGCTGCTACAAAGCCTCAATGGTTTATTATTTTAGAATATTTCTCTAATTTCTAGTTTAAATGTATTAATGTCCAGTAAATTATCCTTTAAACTCAGATTGTGTTTACTCCTTTCCTTCTCCTTATCTCCTAATTTAATAGCCATATGTAAGACAACAGCTTTCTCCGTCTTTGGTAAGACATGGTTTTTATTCTTCTATCACACCAACTTTTCTCGGTCCAAAGGAACATACAAGACAAACAATATTTTTATTATCATTATTATTTACTATATGGATAAGATCCCACCAGGACTTTTAAACAATTTTCTGCTTTACTGATACCCTATGCTAAAAGCTATAGCTGGTATGCTACACTACATATTCAGAGATATTTACCTTTTTATTACTGAATTATTTTGAAGTTTATAAACTATCATAAGATGATGGATAACCAGCATCTTTTTACATTAGGCAGTTCCAATTAATAGGCTTGTAGCACAAGTTCTTATTAACCCCCAAGGGCATAATCTTGCCCTCTGTAATTTAGCTGATTTTCTATTACTCTGATCATCATATTTATGCAGGTCTTCATGCATGGTATCTCAATATTTTTCCAAATTCCTTCCATGCTGACATTATCAACAACTTCATGAGCCATTGCAGGTTAATTTAAATTCCTGCTACCTTTAGGAAATCAAAGTTTGATTTTTTATTGATTGTGACACAAAGAAGAAATAGAATAAAGAACCACTGGGACAAAGAAAAAAATCACTGGAAATTCCCCTCTTTTTTTGACAATAAAGAAAATTATTATAAAGTAGAGATTAATTAATTACCATTTGTAACTGACCACTGAAGGACCTAGATTTTCCTCATGTGAACTGGGACATGAAAAATTTTAGTTTCTTGTGGCAGAAGTGCTTGTTGTGAGATTAAACAACCTTTTAAACACAACATTTTAATAAAAAGTTTTAAAACGTGTCCTGAACAATTAACCGTGTATAACACAGTGGCAAGATGAGGATTCTTAAATAGTGACTGAACTCTGAAGAAAGGAAAGTGTACTAATCCAGACTGTGTTTCATAATTGATTGAAAGCCAGGAGGTCAGAGATAAAACAGAGCCACTTCCACTGCAGTTGACAGTTCCAGTGACTAGATACTGACAATTGTATTTTTTATTTATTTATTCATTAGGTTTATTAATTACTGAGTCTTTCGTAGCACAATATCTTGCAACACCATTCATGTACAAAGCTAAGTGTGTATATGGTCTTGTAAAACAATTGTTAATTTGGTAACTATAACTGAGACTTCTCTGTGGTGAGAGATACATAATTTTACTAAGTCATTTGTGATTTACATTAATGTTTCTTAAAGAACAGCTGTTTAGCATTTTTATTTAATATTGTATATTTCTTTATTAACAAGACACTTGATTATTTGTTTGTAAACTCATAGAAAAAGTGTTCCATTCAAAGTTAAATGAACTGAAGTTTGTTAACCTAAGCATGTTATTACTTTCATTAAAATGGTTAAAATTAGCAAATATGCTAACAAATATGTTTGTGTTTTTATTGCAAAGACGTATTTGACAGAAGACAAAACAAAACCCCAATAAATTTGACACACACATTTATTTATCATGTATTTTTCATGTCATAAAAATGAAAAAATAAATCCTTATGGTACCTCAATATGCACAGCATATGTACCATGCAGAAATTCTTAGTAAGTTATAATTTCACATGATGATATTTTATTTTATCAGAAAACTGTCTAGAAGGATCTACATTTCCAAATGATAAAATTTCCTTTGGTTTTGACTTGTTTTAGGTATTTCCTATTCTTTGATACTTAGAATTTATGTAGTAGCATTTAGACGCTTGTTTATGTTAGGCTGCTGTTCAAGATAGGAGACACAGATATTAGATGTTTCAGTGCTAGTTTAGTGATTCATCTGATCACTAAACTAGCATTTCTATGTTGAGGGAGTTGGGGTTGTTTAGCCTGAAGAAGTGGAGGCTGAGGGGAGACCTTATCGCGCTCTACAACCACCTGAAAGAAGGTTGTAGCGAGGTGGGTTTTGGTCTCTTTTCCCAAGTTACTAGCGATAGGATGAGAGGAAAAGGCTTCGTTCTGCATCAGGGGAGGTTTAGATTGGGTATTAGGAAAAATTTCTTCAGTGAAAGAGTGGTCAGGCATTGGAACAGGCTGCCCAGAGAGGTGGTGGAGTCACCATCCCTGGAGGTATTTAAAAGACGGGTAGACGTGGCACTTCAGGGCATGGTTTAGGAGGCATGGTAGTGTTGGTCTGACGGTTGGACTTGATGATCCTAGAGGTCTTTTATAACCGTAATGATTTGATGATTCCATGATTCTATGAAATATTTTGATGTCTTTTTCATTTTCCTTCTCTTCTAAAATTTCAAGTTCTATGTAGTTGTCTTTCTTGCACTGATACCTTATTTTAACATGTTACAACATAGCAACCTGTCTTTTCTTGCTGAAGGCAGTCATTAACATCTTACCTGCACAATATAATCTGACTCTTCATGTATGCAATTAGTTACTCTTCAGTTTTGTAATTCATTCCAAAACCATGTACAAGTCTTAAAGTCTCAGAAAATTTTATTCCAAGTTGCAATAGAGGTTCAGGCTTAGTTAATATCCTTCTAATCCTCCTAACATTTTATATAATATGCTTCTCACTATTTATATGCAATCTTTTTTTCCAGATAGTTAGTTAAAAAAAAAAATAATTCACATGTATGCAAGGCTTTAAACCTCTACCCTTTCTCAAGGTTTCTCAGCTTTTCCTGATGCATTGACAGATGGAGTGTGTGGTTTTATGCAAAGTTGTTCCCAACCAGTTGACTATAATAGCAACTATAATAGCGTTGCTTAAGAAGAACTTAAAAGGAGTTGTCCAGAACTGTATTGCATTTATTTTCAAAAAAGCTTTTTTTCTAACATCACAATTGCAGTGAAGAACAAAATGGTGCCTAAACTTGATTATGAAAATTGAAGAAGAAATCTGTTAATTTTTCTGTTAATAAATTAGTATTCCCTGTTTTATGAAGACAGAACATTTTGTTCACATACTTTAAAACAGGAAGGTCTCCTCATCTGGCATCCTATAGAAACCTAAGCAAAAGTTTCCTTATCACATTTTAGAACATTTTGGTTTTTTCACACATTCTCTTCATATAAGCTTTGGTTGGTGTCCACATATGAATAATGAACATTGAGTGAGGATCCGGATGATTGCTGACCAGGAAGTGTTTGGATTTTTATTTGAACTTGGACCTTCAGGTGGTGGTATTGCCACTTAAATAGCCCACAGTGGAGTCTTAACTCTTTGGAATATGTTCTGAAAATGTTCAGAATTTTAACTTCTGTTTTTATGTTAGTCAGTTCTGCTTTGTTCAACACTATACCCAGGGGATAGTCTGAGAATTACCTGAAAGAAGTTGCAGTATTATGTTTTGTTCTTCTTCTTTTAAAAGCTACTCCAGATTCTTCTAATAATTCAGAGTACATGAAATAAGAATTATATGCATCTGTTAAATCTTGTTGTAAATGGCCTTAAGCGCGTGCAAAGCTTTAAAGCTTTTGATTATTATATTGATATGCAAATATCTATCAGTGTAGAGAGTATGAACTGGATATTATTAATTATTATTTTAAAAATAACCTATGTAGCAAGAATTTCTTCCATTCCCTGCTCTTTCTAAGACACTAAAGGAAATGTCCTTTAGGCACATTATCTCTTCATGAAGAACTTCACACAGAGAGGTCCTAGAAAAGAAAGAGAGCTGCATCTAACATTACATAAATATCCAGAATGACATGTAAGCTCTCTGAAGTCTTCTGTCAAAAACTTTAGGAGTATTCATGGCTAATTAAGGTTTGAGAAGAGATTCCTGTCTTTAATACACTTGTGTTCATGTGTCTGTGCACATGCAAAAGTAAATGCTTAACTTGATCATAAAACTTACCTGTGTCATGTTGTTCACATAGAATGTAGTAGGTACCCAGAATGATCTAAGTCAGAATTAAGAAAATAAAAATGAGGTTTCAGAACAGAAAATGAACATACATACACATAAGCAATTTTCTTTGAATAATTAAGTTATCAGGTAGGGTAAAGAAGTTACACTGAAATAAACTGTAAAGCACAAAGAATAAGAATGAATTATAATTTGTTTTAGGATCCAGTCAATCACACAGAAATATGTGCATGGAAATAGTTAAATAATTCTTTTCCTAAGTCTGAAGAAAATCTGCATTTGTAGGTGATTAATATTTGACACATATACAATTTCAATATATATCAGTTGAACTCATATGGGCATGAATCACTTGTGTAGATTACATTTAAATCAGTGTTCTGATTTAACAGAAATCCTCTTATTTGTGCACATAACTCCACCATTCTTCTTGGAGAAGATATCTGATGAATGATCTTCACTGAATTGCTTTATAGAGTTTTCAGAACTTTGAACTGCTGTATCGCCTTTCAACTATATTGTAATAATATGATTGTGTCTTTTTTAAATTCAGTTTTATATTGTTTATTACATATCAATAGCTCTACAAATACATTTTATATTTTCATATTCTTAACAGATGAAAAATTAGTTCATTTATTTATTGCTTTAAAAAAATTGTCAATCCATCAGTCTATAAATAAAAGTGTGCTGAACATAATCTTTTATGTTTTTCTCATGTTTTAACATAAATGACAAGCAATGCATAAAAGATTTCTTGGCTGTCAACCCACACTTGAAAAACTCAGGAATCATGTTGAGATAAAGCATAGAGACCAACACAGTACTAAAAAGCAGTACAAATTTAAAACATGGTCTTCAATTAAATTGTTAATTTAAAATTGTTCCTTCTCATCTTTCTGCTTTTTTTTTTTCCCTTTTGTTTGAATTGACTACAGGTTCAGTTCTTTAATATTGATTTCACTTCCAAATTCAAAGGCATGGTTAAAAGGATTCAAGAAACACCTGATCCTCTGCCATGGTCTAATTTCGAAGAGCTTCAGGAAGAGCTGCTGCAGCATTTCTGTGTTGCAATGCTGCAAGCACACTGAATAAAGGAAGCTTGTACGCTTGATTTGAAAGGTGGCACATAAGCTGTAAAACAGTGTGAGAGAAAACATAAGCAGTGAGATGAGAGCTAATGCATGTGGAGTCTGTAAAAAAGGTAAAGTTTTAAGCAGAAATGCATATTGCAAACTTCCAGTGGTGCATATATATGTGTGTGTGTGTGTTTACAAACTAGAGAAATTAATTACTCTTGGGAGCGAGGAAGACAACTAGTAGATTAAGGTGAGGTGGTAGGAAAAGGCTTAGCACTTAAGAGTTGATAAATAAAGAATTAAAAATTGCTATAGAGTTATGCACTAGTAGAAGTGTTTTAAATAGATGTATAATTTAAAGATTTCCAAAATTGTTCATCCACAATAGAAACTACTGAAAGACAAAAATGTAATTTCTCTTACTGTTCAAGCTGTGTTGGATAAAAGCATAATTAATGTGAGATAGAGTGTCCTAAAAGGAATGTCTCAGCAGAGTTCCAAACTGGAATCTAAGTAAATGCTAATTCTAGAATCATACAGCCAGTGGTCACCAAATCCTTATTTGGTCAACAGCTTCAAATTTATACATTCCACTAATGGCTAGCTTTAAGTTATATCTCTACTAGTTTTCAAACTTAGAGCTTTTTATAAAGTATGGCTGACACCATGAATGAGTCACAATGGTCTTCCAATTTTTATAAATATATATGTATATTTATATTTACATTACATAAATATTTATATTTAAAATTTGTATTTTGGTAAATATTTTTAACAAGCTTTATACCAATTCCACCTGTTTTCTGTTCTTTGTTTCTCATACATGATAGTTTCTTATCTGAATGACTAAAACTTCTGAGCAACAAAACTTTTACAGGAAATGACAAATCACTTATAGCGTACATTTTTATACTTTGATGCTAAAATTTCTTATACTCCTGTATTCACAAAATAGCACTCAGTATCTAATTACTAAAACAATGCATTTTAATAAGTCTCAGAAGTATGCACTGAGTAACATTCATACTTGCACTGCCTGACAACTAAGTCATCCATGTTCCCAGTGCAGATAATGAAGAAGACTAAATTTTTAGTAGCCCTGGACTAACATTTGTATTATACAATGGCAATCTAACATGATGGCCTGTTAAACAATATTAGGACATTTCATGGTCCTTACTACACGGCTTCTTAAGACTTGTATATATGTATTTATTTTAATCATTGCATCGTTGCCATTTTATTAATCAATGTATTCCTAGTCAGTAATTCATGTCCTACATATTCATCTGGTTATTAAAAACACCTGCAATTCTGAGTAGACTGAAATGTCTCCCTTCAGTACCATCACCTAACTAAAATTTTCCCCAAAGATATCATTACATTTTCCTTACAGTAAAGTTTATGTCAGTGTCATGACTACAGATTACAGTTTGAGAATTGCTTGTTCCTTATAGAAAGGCTGACTACATCACAGAGCATGGGAGACTAAAAATGTTATAAAACTTAATAAACCTCAAAAGAAAAAATATTTTATATCGTAATATTTTATTTTATTGGCTCAGTGATGTTAACTATTACTGTGGAGACATTAAATCTTTTACTCTATAAAGGAAATGACATTGCTAATAGCATTAATTTGATCTTACAGGAGAGCCTCAGAACAAATCTTTAAGCATCATCTTGATAAAAAATAATCCTCAAGATGAGAAGCTGAATATTGACTATATTGTCTAACGAGCGATCAAAAATATTTCATCTCTTTTCACTCACATCTTTGCTTTGTGGACACATTAGCTGGATGTAGGTGTAAAAAAGTAATGAGGTTACTTGTCTTCTACTCTTTATTGCCAGGTAGAGTGTGGCAGAAAAAAGGACAAAAATCATGCAACCAAAGCCACTAACAAGCTGAGAAAGTAATTTTGGAGAAATATAATATTATCTGGAACATGTTACTGTTACATTCCAGAGCACTGATCCACCCTGGGTGTAACCTTTTATTTGATACTGCTTAAGAAGGTGAGAAAAGAAAATCAAAAGAACACATCAAGCCAACAGTAAGTCTATGGGTGCTGAATGAAGTGCAATATTCTTTCCTTACCTCTGAGGACAACAAACTGAAGCAATGAAAAATGGAACCTGGTCACGGTCTGTTGCCAGAACTGTGATGTTCTAAAATCCTGTCCTCTCCAGGACCCTGCATCAGAGAAACAGAGAAATGAATGTGCAAAAACAGAGGATCATACAGTCCTGTTTTCCCCATGAAGCTGCAGTACTGCAAGTTTTGATGAACCCACAACTTTCACCAGTTAGCTCTGGCAATGGTATTTATTCCAGAATCTTTAATAGTGTCTCACTTGAGGATTATGGTTCTCACAAATTGTATGTGCTGAAGTATTTGAGTTCCCAGTTTTTCCCCAATATAAAGTGGCTCCAAGGCTAAATCTGTTATATTTAAAGACCAAGACTGCCAAAAATTCTAGTTATTGGATTTCACTGTGTCTTTGCCAGCAAGTCTAAAAATCCTTTACTATATCAGATATTTTCCTTAACTACCTATTCCTGATGAACAAGTCATCTGTTGACTTTTTTCTAATAAAAGTCTCTTTAAGACTTATATTGTAATGCTCATCTTCCAGCAATAGTTGACGTAAATCTCATTTGAAATCTTAAATGCAGCAGATCACAAGCATCTCTCTAAACTGTTATCGGGAACTTGAGTGGAAGTAACTGAGCTTCTATCAGGCTTTCCACACTACTCATAAGTGCTGTGACCCCACTTCAGTTCATCACCCACAGGTGATGTTCTTGCCATTTTACAGTCTTTTTGGTTGTCTTGAATTTGATATTGAATTGCAGCAGTGCTCATTACATGATCTCTGTGCTAAAAAGATCCCTTACTTTCTGGTGTTCCGCTTTACATTTTTTCATGAGCACTGCAAGTGAGAATTTATGTTGAAAAAACCTGTGACACTGAAGTCTGTCTTCTTCTAAATTATTGATTTTAAACAATGTAACATTTGTATAGATGCATATGAAATATACTTTTTACCCTGAAATGCAAAATTTGCAATCTCATTTAGCTGTCATAAAGGGGAAAAGTTTTATTAGCTTTACTTATCAATACTTCCTTCATCAGCCAGTATCATTTACCAGCCATACTAGAGAGATACCATATCATATAGTTCATAGATAAAAATTTAGAAAAAAAAAACCCAAAAGATAATTTCCAGAAGTATCACTTATCATGACATTTTTCTGCTTGCTTACATTGAAATGTAGTTAACAAGCTAGATTTAAACTACATATACTCAGTGTTATGATAATTACTTACAGTGTAATATTTTTTAATCAAAATACGATGTGTTACTCAAAGACCTTGGGGAAATCAAAATATACATCAACACAGTAGCATTTATCAACCAGACCTGCAACTCTATCAATGTAAATGATTTGAAAAAATCTTCATTCTGCGATGACTTCATCATTATGCTACAGTTTGTAACTGCTTTATAATTTCTGAGAAATTTCTCTTATACCTAAATGTTTCTGTGAAATCCTACTCTCATTTTTCATTCATGATTTCTAATGCTTCAGAATTTTCTCAGATTTCCTAGACTGAGTGAAAATTAAAGCTAGTGGATCAAATAATCTTGCTAATGTATACTATGTTTAAATAATTGAATCAATTTGAAAATATTTAGAGATCATAACTCTTCCCTCAAAATATTCAGATGTTTTACGTATGGTGATGTTGATTGCCTACATGTCATACAGTATGGCTCTATATTCCTTATTTACGCACACATAGCACAAAGGTGTATTTTCAGCATTAAGACACAGCCACCATAATTTACCATCTGCCCTTATGCACTTAACTCTCTATTAGTTCTCAGCCTATTTTTATTCTAATATTCCTCACATCTTACTTTCTTTAGTCATATTGGCACTGTTACTTCACTGACTCCTTTTGTTTCTGTGATAGTGGTTACATTTTTCACTTACAATATACTAACAGATGTATGTGTCTTTTCTGCTCCCCTTACCCACAGATGTAGCATTTAGATTTCTTCTGTTGAAATAGATGCTTTTGCTCATACTTTTTTTCTGGCATCTTGGCTATTTGCATAGTAAGGGTGCATATTATTGGTTCACCAAGGCATGGGTCTTTAATGTCATTTTAGATACTTACGGTATTTGGGGCAGCAATGTGTTGTAGGTGAAATATAGTACCTGTGATATACCTGTGAACTTCTGCAATGGCAGCTGGAAGCCATAAGCACCAGATATATACTCTTAGGCAACTTAATTGGATTCTCAGTAATTAATCTTGAACAACTGCAATTTTCTCAACTTTGTAAATGCAAATTGCAGTTGATAGTCAACGTTTTTGATATTTGGTTAAAGTTTTAGAGAGTATGATCTGTTGTTAGTTCCATATCAATCTGAACAAAGAAAATCTCTTTTGTATAATTTGCCATTTCATTCTTTACTTTGTTTAATTGAGTACATTCTGGTGTATATATAAATGTATTTCACATAAAAAACTTCACTTTCCTGTGGTGTTTTCTTTTTTCCCATGGTTCTCAAACATTCTTGTGGATTCAGCCTTCTCCTCTGATTGATAGACAGGGTCCCAGATAAATTGACTTGCAAGGGCAAAGCAGGTTAAAAGAGATCTGGCTTTTCCCTAGGCTTTTTGAGCTTAGAGTAACTCAGTTGTTACTCTGAAGAGCTAGTGGGAAGCTTTGGAAGAAAGCAGAAATACAGTGTCATGCTTTAGCCCCAGCTGGCAACTAAGCGCCACACAGCCACTCACACTCCCCTGCAGTGGGATGAGGGAGGGAATCAGAAGAATAAAAGTGACAAAAACTCATGGGTTGAGATAAAGACAGTTTAATAGGTAAAGCAAAAGCCACACATGCAAGCAAAGCAAAACAGGGAATTCATGCACTATTTCCCATGGGCAGGCAGGGCTTCAGCCATCCCCAGGAAAGCAGGGCTCCATCATGCGTAATGGTTACTGGGGAAGACAAATGCCATCACTTTGAACGTGCCCCCCTTCCTTCTTCTTCCCCCAGCTTTATGTGCTGAGCATGACATCATTTGGTGTGGAAAATCCCTTTGGTCAGTTGGGGTCAGCTGTCCCAGCTGTGTCCCCTCCTGTCCCAACTTTTTCTGCACCTGGCAGAGCATGTGAAGCTGGAAAAGTCCTTGACTAGTATAAGCACTACTTAGTGACACTTAGCAGCAACTAAAACATCAGTGTGCCACCAGCACTATTCTCATATCAAATCCAAAACACACTATACCAGCTACAGTGAAGAAAATTAAATCTGTACCAGCCAAAACCATGACAGCTTTGTGGTCTTTTCTCTCCTACTTTATTTTATAAAAAGATTTGTTAGTAACCAATTGGTTGAATCTGTGTCTAGCTGTAGTTGTATAACATTGGGATTAGGAGGCTACCTGGACAAGCCACATACCTAGTATGAAGATTAATATCTTCACTCCTGTCTGTATAAGCAATTATATTGCTATGACAGAGGTAATTAGTAGTGATCAATATTTGATCAATATTTCAATGTTACTAATTCAAATTTTGGCTATGATAATGTTAACAGAAAGTACATATTCTTTTACAAAAAACATATTGTTAAAAAGAATAATTTTGTATACATTTTGCAGTTGTCAGATCATCCCTACTTCTAAAAATTTGAGGAAGGACAACATGGAGAAAAAATAGTCAACTCTGGAGAAGAAATAGGCAACTCTAAAGAAGAAAGCTCACTCTGGAAAACTCTGGAGCTGCAATTTTAGCCCTGAAAAACCATATACACTGGTGTACTGATGTAATCCCCAAGAGTAGGTAATTTGTAACAAAATGTTGACAAATAGTTCTAACTGTACTGTTGTTATGTGAAAGTTATAGTATTCATACCAGATCATAATATTTTGCTGACTTTGACATGTTTATCATATTCAGCAGTTCTGTTGTTCACCCTGTAAAACGTCTGGTAGATTGCAATAAGAAATGAAGCTCATACATCAAGATCTAACTGAATATAAGGTTTGATATTACATGAACATAATAACTTGAAGCATACAAAACAGCTTTCATGATATTTGCACCATTTTTTGAAAATCAGAATCTTCCTTAAATGAAACTAAATCAAAACCTGTGTTCTATAATAACTCCAAATGTGGGGAGAAGTAGACATACAAAAGAAAATAAATGCAATTTAATGTGATTCTTGCAAAGAAAAGAATCAGAACAAAATCTGGGTGATTAAGAGGACTCTTTTTCCTTTCTTTAACTTATCATCTTGAAGTGAATTTGGCTCATGGTAAATTTTTACCGACTGAATTACAGCCCTACACACTGACATTGAATATGGAAGCTGGAAGAAATACATGGATAAAGTGCTTACAATAAGTTTCAGCAGAAGTTATCAAATATGCATACAGTAAATAACCCTATGACTATAATTCTGTGTGCTAAATCCTTTGATTAGAGAGAAACTTAGTGTTGCATCTCAAACTACACCTTATCTGAGATTACAGGCAAAATTACCTGCTAACCATTTTGTAGTTTTCACAAACACAGTTTCTGTTAATAAAAGGTGGTAATTTCATTAGTATTACCAAAGATGAACTGAAAAACTGAACAGAAATAACATTACAATTAAAGGCCTTCTGAAAAGAAAGAGAAGGCTAGAAATTAACCTGATGATACTCTCTCCCTGCTCTGGTGTAAGCTTTTCAGAGTTTTAGGGCTGTTTTGCTGTGTTGTGTTCTGCCCTCCACCCCCCCAACCAAAAAATAAAAACAAAAAACTAAAGCAAACAAACAAACAAAAAAACGACAAAAAGAAAAAACAACTCCAAAACAATTTATAAGTCTTCTATTGCTTTCCTGAAGAAACTATTTTACAACCCAATAGATCTCATACAGGGAACTCCCTCTTTTTTGTATTAAACCTGAACATTAAATGTCCTTTTTCTTGATTATATGGTCTTTAGGCTTAATAATTTTCTTCCTCAGTAGGTATACTCCTTTCAAATACAGTAAAATTTTTACTGTTCCCAAGCCCATATTTACCATGTGCTCAAGGGCATATTTATCTGTTTGCAAGGAACAGATTCTCTAATTCCTTGTAATTTGTGTTGTTCTTCTCTGAAATTTTTCTAGCTTATTTAACTTTATGGTTGGCAGGTTCTGGTTTTACACTGCCTATAAATAGGCACATTATGAAGCTGCATGAGATAGCTACATGAGCCTTTTTTAAAACCATGGATAGAGACGAACACATCCAGAGCACAATTTAGTCTACCTGAAAACTGAATTTCCCTTGTAAGTGCCTCTGTCTCTGCATGGATGGGGGTTACCTAAGACCCCTAAATATTTTAAGTTGTTTTCATCTAATGAGAAGGAAGTGAAAAGTTTGTCAATAGCAAGAAGTGGTTATTAAGTAGATTTTAATTATTTAATTTTTTCATTCAATGTTAAAGGAAAGATTGCCATTCTTAACATGTAAATGCTTGCCAGGGAGTAAAAAGTCAGGAATAATTTAAGGACTGAAGGTTAGCATTTCTCTAGGACACTGACAAATAAGTGAATAATACCCACTATTAACTCTAAACTTTGTGAAATTTAACATATGTCCTCTTCAGATACCCATGTCATAATGGGTAAAGGTCATGGTTTAGCCCCAGTCAACAACTAAGCTGTTCGGTCATTTCCCACACCCCAGTGGGATGGGAGAGAGAATCGGAAAAGCAAAAGTAAGAGAACTAGTGGGTTGATATAAGAACAGTTTAATAATTAAAATAATATAATGAATAATAATAATAATAATGATAAATTAAAATAATGAGAGAGAGGTGAAACCCAGGGGAAAAAACCAAGAGACCCAACCACTCTGCCCACTGACCAACTCTGCCAGTCCCTGAGCCATGATCACTGACCCCTCCACCCAACTACCACCACAGTTAATATCCTGGGCATGACATCATATGATATGGAATATCCCTTTGGCCAGTTTGGATCAGCTGTCCTGGCTGTGCCCCCTCCCCTCCCAGCTTCTTGTGTACCCGGCAGAGCATGGGAAGCTGGAAAAGTCCTTGGCTAGTGGGAGCACTACTTGGCAACAACTGAAACATCGGTGTGTTATCAATGTTATTCTCATACTAAATCCAAAACACAGCATTATACCAGCTACAGTGAAGAAAATTAACTCTATCTCAGCCAAAACCATGACTGTAAATCTACATTTACCCAAATCCACACTAAGCTATCTACAAAGTGGCTCCAAATGTAGATGAATAAATCTGAAATCAAATGTATCTACAATAGTTGGCTTCTATTATGATAGAAGCCAAGAAATAGTTTGTTCAGACTTGTAAAACTTGTCTAAGACAGAAGATATTATCAAATCACTGCAGCATATTTTGAAACTACTACTGGAACTTCCTGTGTCAGTTTTTTCCAATTGGTCTATACAGTTATCTCTGAAGCACGATATTAAAGACAGTTTAATGCATAAAGTCCAGAAAAGCAAGAAATCCACTATTAAAAGCTTCATGTCTTTTGTAGTAGATGTGCTGTTTCAATTTAAGAATAAAAACAGCTGTTTCAAAATGTTACCTTGTCTTTTGTGTACGATAGGGCACATTCTGCTCTTTGCCAATAAGAAATATGATACACAGCATATTAAAATCTGCCACATAGCTGTCATGGAGCAAAATTTGGCCAAGTTTTTTTTTTTTTAAACAGCATAACAACATGACATGTGATGATAATCTATTGGAAAACTTATGATGCAATGGAAACCCATTCCACCCTTTTTACACAAGAGAGTGTTGTCATGCTTTTGGTTATGATGAACAAAATGAATATTCTTGTGCTCACAGCAGAACACAAACTGATTTTAAACATTAGATCCTAAAAAACATAAAATGAAATATACAGTTTATAAACTTAAAGGCCAGATATGCAACTAAACAGTGCATTAAGTAAATGTTTTTGTTCTTTATTTAATAATAAAGTTTAAAAAAGGATCTCTCAGAAGTCAATTACCCTGTTATCTTACATCCTGTGTTTCACCTTCATAAAGCACTGGTTTAAAAGAGGGAAATAATCCTTAACCCTATGACTTCATTGTACAAAGTAGGATCTTATTTTCTCACCATTTTTTAACCATAGTTATTGAATTACTATGTTTTATAAAGTTATATCCTGACATTTCTCAGGGTAATCACTACTGGGTTACATTAAAAAAAACATTAAGCTACAACATAAGTATAGAATATTTATTGAATGATTTTGTTAAAAATATGAATTTCCAGATTGAGTATCCCTGTCTATAACTGTGGAAAAGTTGAAGAAGATAGAACTGTTGAAAAATCTGTCATCAAAACAACCAAGTTTTCTTTTTAATAGAATAATAGAAAGTTAAGCAGAAAAAACAGAGAAGTGAGTAAATAATTTTTTTTCTTGAAACCAGAAAGAGCTGTATCTAATCAGTTCATGATTGTTTTTTGTCCAGCATCCTTTTGAAAGATTCTGGGGTTGGGGATTCCACCACATTCACAGGTGATCCACTTGATCCACTGCAGACCTCCCCACTGCCTTTATAGTATTTAAAATGTGTTTATGATTAGGTCTCCTTCCAATTAGCTCAGCCGATTTCCCCTGGAATTTGTCACTGGACACAGAGACAGCTTCTGCCTTACTTTAACTTCGCTGAAAACTGGGAGCATATGTCCCTTAAGACACTTTTCTTCTTGGTTTAAATAACTCCATTTCTTTTAACCTTTCCTCACAGGTTAGATTTTCTGTTTTTCTGGTGATATTTGCCATTGTGCTCTGAAACAGCTCCTGTTGTCCTACATTTTCCTTTACCTAAGGTCTATTACAAATAATGACATTCCTATTTAAACTCATTCATATGATGATGGTTTTCCTCACAGTAGCATGCAATGAGATGCTGAGTTTTTAAATTGTAACTGTAAAGACACTTGTACTGCTTTTCTCTGGGATAGAGTTAAATTTCTTCATAGTAGCTAGTATGGAGCTATGTTTTGGATTTGTGCTGAAAATAGTGTTCATAAGACAGGGTTGTTTTACTTCCTGCTGAGCAGTGCTTACACAGGGTCAAGGCCTTTTCTGCATCTCTCCCCACCCCACCATCAAGTGGGCTGCGGGTGCACAAGGAGCTGGGAGGGAACACGGCTGGGGCAGATGACCCCAGGTGGCCAAACTGATATTTCATACTATATGGTATGGACATCATGCTCAGCAATAAAACTGGGAGGGAGGTTGGGCGGGGGGGCAGTGCTCAGGGACTGTCTGGGCATTAGTCTGCTGGTGGTAAGCAATTGTTTTCATTTGCATCACTTGCCTTTCTTGGGGTTTATTTTCTTCTCTCTCTGGCTTTTTTTCCTCACTATTTTTTTTATTATTACTATTATATCTTTTTAATTCTTAAGCTGTTGTTATCTCAACCCATGAGTTTCTTTCTTTTACCCCTGTGATTCTGCCCCCATCCTACTGGGGGAGAAGGGAGTGAGCAAGCAGCTGCGTGGTGCTTAGTTGCCAGCCAGGTTTAAACCACAACACTACATCTCATCCTCATCCCTGGATAAAGAATCTACTTAATGAAATAGTTTTATTCAGATTTCCTTTACTGTTCTAGATTATGTGAAATACTTCTAAATTCTCTCTTCCTCAATGCCTTCAACACCACCAAAATTATATCATCTCATGAAGTGATCGAGATCAAGATACTGATAAAATATTTGAAAATCAGGCAGCTTCAAGCTGAGTTTAGCCAAATGGCATCCAAAAACTGAACCAATCCCTCCTAGATAGATAGAAAGATAGAAAGATAGAGAGAAAGGTAGATAGATAGAAAGGTAGGTAGATAGATAGATAGATAGATAGATAGATAGATAGATAGATAGATAGATAGATAGATAGATAGATAGACAGATAGATAGATAGAAAGAAAGAAGAAGGAATAAAACAGGTTTTCTCATGAAGGCAGACTAAACATAAGCCAATACTCACCAAAAAACACCCCAACAAACCAACTAAAAAGGAAGAAGAAAAACTGCCAGATATTATGGACCAAAAAAGTCTGCTGCAAAGTGGAAAACCCGCTCTCTTACAAGACTACGAGTAAAATTTGGTGGTGTGCAATCAGATGTCCACATTTATTTTTTGTGAGGTGGAGATACTGTCTTTTTATACTATACAGTTTAAAAGTAGATTAGAATTCCCTGGTTTCTGCCTTGCTTAAAAAGTCAAAGATTAATCTATGTCAGTCTTTTTTTTTTTTTTTTCTCACTTTTTCATCTCTTTTCTGCCTTTCACACAATTGTGTGTTCTGGCATGGTTTACAGCTGAATCTCACTCACTGCATCCTAGAGTGTAAATGAATACATCATAAAAAGCATAATTTATTGCAGACCATATTGAGTTTGTTTAGGGTGCAATTCATCCCTGTGTAAAGGGCAATACAGCCAAAGTCACGCAAACAACTTGACAGCTTTCCTCCCTTCCTCCCTGAAAAAAAAAAAGAGACTGGTTTAAATCATGGAAACAAAAATGAGCCCTTTAACTTCTGAGACTTCAGGAGGCAACTGCCTTTTTCTTTCAGGTTCATCTCCAAGTCTGTGTTTCTGTAAACATAGAAAAGTGGGCTTCTAACTGTTCAGAAGGGACACGTGCTGTTCCAACTGTCCTTTTCTATCCCTATCCCTAAATTTTTACAACACTTTATGCCTTTCATATTTTTAATTGGTCTGAGAATTTAATCTCTGCTTTCCCTCAGTTTCTGTACACTCAGTATATTTTCTTGTTTTTCACATACCACTCCATCTTCTGCATCCCTTCAATATCCCTGATCCATCTTTTATTTTTGTATTATCTGAACCCTTCTATTTCCTTAAAATTTGTCTAATATAGAGTATGACAGAATGTAACCGTCTCTCCTGCCTGCCTCACTAAAAAAAAAACAAAAAAAAAAAACACAAAAAATCAAAGCACAAACCTGGAAGGAGGCAGTCCTTCCAAAGACAGGTATATCTTTCAAATGCAAATCAAGCCATCTTGACAGAGATTAGCTATGGTTCTATGGCATGCAACAGTGTCAATACTGATTTCAAGAAAACTGAATCTTAGGATCTTAATGGAAATTGAGATTTTAGGGAAAAATTAGCTCATGAGCCTAGCAGTTTTGTAAAAGCTGTCTTAACATTAAAATCGCCATCCTTGGTAACTCTCAAATTATGGGTTCTTTTCCTGGTTTTAATAATATTTTTTTGGGGGAGGGGGGAGGGGGAGGAGAGGCATTTACTTTGTAAAGCTTTGCTTCATATCCATGCAAACTAAAAACTACTAAAATGAAAAGTGGGATACCCAAAGTTAGTGTTATTCCAGAAATCTCAGGCTATAAGGAAATTCCTGCAAGCTTTGTAAAATTCATAAACAAACCTTTCAGTGTACACACACTGTGCTCTTCATTTGAATTGTTTCATTGACACAGGAAAGAAATGCAGTCTTTGAAATCACTCATGATCATTTAATAGTTATTATTTAACAGGTTAATAATACTTTATATGAACTTTAAAGTGCACTTTCAGAAATACCTGTATTAGTTGTTTGTGTCCCCTTCCCTAAAATATAGTATTATTTTATAGGAGAATCAGACAGGACAAGACTCAAATGCACCAACAGTAAGAAGTTTTCACTTTACCCTACAAAACATAGGAAAGAAAGTACTGTGGTCTACGGATTTTGTAAACAAAACACTTCTGTGATATCTCATATGACCAGAGGTTAAATTTGTGTTTGAACAAGATGAGCTATCATTACCAGAGGAATTGCAGTGGCATCAAAACCTAAAGCTTAAATCAATGATACTGCAAGATCATAAAATTATAGTCTTTCTAAAAGAATACACTAACAATACAAAGTTTAAAATATAAATATATAGCACTTTATTTTAAAAAAAATTAAAAAAACAAAAAAAAAAAAACAAAACAAAACAAAAAAAACCCCAAACAAACAAAAAAAACAGACCACAGGAAAAAAATAGTTAAATTGCTTGTCCTAGACTGAGTACCAAAGCAGTTCCAAAGTGACCCTCTTTTGCCTTCCTTGGAGGAAGTGTTCAAACCCATCATCTTTTACAATGTATGTAATCAACAGTAATACAACAAGACTGAATAGAGAAAAAAGGATGAAAGTCAGAATTTAAGCAATGTTTATTGCTCTCTCTCTCTTTTGTTTGAATTGCCTTTCAACTGATGGAAACTCGTCTCAGATTTTTTTATATTCTGGACATTACTTCTCCTTTATGCCACTCACTAATGATGCCCTTTCCCTTCAATCTTTTCCTGGCTTTATATATATATTTAAGTGTTTTTGTTCTTTGTTAGAATATGAACTTCAACTTTACGAAGGCATTTATACATCTCATAAATTGACAAATTCAGATGAGAGATGATTAAAAGTTGGGAGGAAACCTGAATTATGTATGTTTAGTATTATGAGCTAAATAATCTTCAGGAAAGAATGCCACATTGAGTGTCAGAGAGGCTGAACGGAAGGACAACATATATTCTTAGTTTAATAGTTGGGGCTACCTACAGTTTGTTTATTTTTAAATCACATTTTTAAACACATTCAAAACTATACTAAAGGTAGAGATCCCTCAGAATAGTTCATACCAGATAGATATCTATTATCTCCAAAATCTAAAATCTAAAGGCAGTTTTCTGTTTATGTGAACACCAAGTACAGAAATGTGCATGGATGATTCAGACCTCTGGTCTAGCATCAGATGTGGTATAAACTCATGTTTCTGATGTAAACCCAAAACGTATATTAGAACCTTTCAGTGCATTTTCTCATATTTTTGGACAAAGATTGTAACTAGTTAATAAAAAGAGGTTGAGTTATACTTTCCACAGTTAACATAAGCAAATGAAAACTGTTGAGGGGAAAGTTTGGGAACCCATTAAATGGAATCTCAAAATGCTTTTGTTCTTTCATCTCTAGTATTTTTTTAATTACATAGGAACACAGCAAGGCATTTTTCGTTTTGTATCCTGTACATAGATCTATACCACTACTTTAAAAAATGTGTAGTGAGCAATAAACATGCTCCCATTTTCCTGAGGATAATTACACAGTCTGTTCTACAAGGCACAGGATAAATTTTTTGGGCATGGATGGTATGGAAATGTCAGCAAAGGTCTGTTTCTGCATGCATTCATAGGAGGAACTGCAGAGTAATGTATTCTTAAACAGAATAAAAGTTTGGCTGTACTTGAGAATGATGGATAGAGAACTTTTTATGAAAGATCAGTTGTGAGTGAGCAAGATGGAGGCTTCAGTTCTCATAAATGCTGCTACTTGGGTGAGAAAAATTGTATTTGTTGGTTATGATAAAGTAGCTGGCAGCCTTACAAACACAACACAGTTCAGAAGTGAAATATATCAAACATGATAACCTTAAGTTACATTTGTACATGAGATGAGACAAGATCCCTATTGTAACTATGATTCTTATATAAAAACATGCATCTCTCTTAGGGAAGCTGATTATTTCTGAATACTGAAGAGATGAAGAAAGAGACATCCATTGACATTCCTTTAAGCATCTGTAATCCATTTTTTACTTGTTTGCTTCCTTGCACTTACTCTCTGTATGTGTTTGTTAGGGTTTTGTTCTTTGGTATTTTTAAATTCTCCAGACTTGAATGCTTAGAAAACCTAAGAGAACAAAATCACCCATGGCTACTGACATAAAGGGCTTAATTCTCACTTAGACTTTTATGTAAATGAGTAAGTGAGAATTAGAGTAAAGCCTTCTGAAGTCAGTTAATTTTCAGATTTGTGAGAAGATCATAGATAAGACAGTAACCTAGCTCACTCTTTTGTTTTGAAGAGGGCTTATGTCTCCCTTGTGAGGATTTTTTTTTTTTTTTTAGCCTTAACCTCTGGCAATCAAAAAGTGTTAAGTCCTCCAAAGTGTTAAGTCCTCCAAAAAAGTGTTAAGGCCTCCAATCTCCTTTGGCTGGGCCAGGCTGAGTGACTATCCAGATTTGTAAATAAGAGGGTGGCGTTTACAGCAAATGTGATGATATCTTAAAGAAGTGGTTCAGCAAATTGAAAGGAGGCCAGTGAAGAAACACCACCACAAATTTACAAAGCAGAGAGGAAAGTGGAAGGTTTTACAGCTTTACATGGGGAAGGAGGAGCATGATAGATATTTTTTAACAAGATTCTGCTCCTTTATAGGCAGAAAATTTAGGTATCTAGAACTGAGAGAAATAGAAGATAATGAGGAAATGAACACCTGAACATTTGCCTGCTAGGGGAAAACTTCAGCGTTTTACTGATTTATTACTTTATACTGGCTTTATTGTTTATCCTGATTTCATTTTGAGGCATTGCTGAACAGATCTGTATTATTGGTTGAATGTATCTTCATATTCTTTGCAAGCTGTCAATAAATGTATTAATATTTATTAATAACTGTTAATAAATATTAATTTAAAAAGGGAGATTTGACTATACACACTTTTTCCACTTTTAAGGTATGGAAGATGTTGATAAATAGTGTGAGCCCATAGGATCATGCTGTAGCATGAAGAATTGGGCTCCTAGAAGTACTATGTTGCACTTCCTTTAATGAATTGGTGAGATGTTACATAGGTCCAGGAAGAGAAAATGTTATTAATGAATTAGCATACATTATCACACAGAAAGAATCTCCATAACTCTGCTCTTATTATGGCGTCCTAAGCCAAGAACAAACTCAAGGAAGACAGAAATGACTGTTCTCTGCCAGTTACCTCGAATAATGTATAAAAGCCTTGAGTTTCAACAAGTATAGCTGAAGGTTAGAGGTTTCAAAAGTCTGAACTTCTAACATCTTAATAAAAATCAATAATTAGAGAATAAATTCTCTCTCCTGGTGAAAGAAGGCTGTAAAGTGGACTTGAAAGTTATATTTTTCTGTTTGATCTGCTGGCTGTCCAGCCACACACACAGAGTTTGGAGACTGGTAGAGTACGCACTAACTCTCGTTCTGCCAGTACTCAGAGCACATTACAGACAGTTGGGTTTCGGGGTGAAATTTTATTTGGTGCAAACTAGACAACGATCAGAGAAAAGAAAGAAATAAGAAGGAACAGAGCTTGGTTTATTTCAGAGGAAGGTCTAGAAAATAAGTTCACACTACAATTTATTTATCTGAAATTTTCATAATCTTCTGGAATATATTTTCTGGAAGTACCAGGTCAAGTGATCCAGGGGGCTTAAGCAAAAAAAGTAACTGTGTCAAGCCCCACATTCTGGGTGATTATATCATGTTGTAGTGATTTAAAAAAACCCCAGAACATTCCTAATGTGACACTGTTGTCATGAGCTGAGAATGAAGGCTTGCATGTAAGAAACCAGATTCTCATCTTAGTTGCAGTGAAGTGTAACTTTTGTAGAATTATTCTAGATTTATAGTAGCTTAATGAAGATAAGACTTTTGTCTAGTGCAGCCTAGAATTAATCACGTGTTGCTTTTGGTGCTTTAATAGATGTGTTAGCACATCTGGGGCAGAGCTGGGAGGAAAGGAATTCTCATCTTGTTGCCACATTCCAGTTCATCTGCTGCTATGACAATACTTCCCTGAAATGTAGGCAATAACCACTGGGGTCTAGACAGACACTCAGATGTTTTATGGTTTTTTTGGCAGCCTCTGACTGCGAAGTACCAAGGACTCCCTGCTGCAGTAAGCTTTAGCTAGGGAGCACACAGCACTTGCATTTCCATCTCTTATGACGTTATCAGCATCGTATCTGTCATGGGGAAGGGAAAAAATATCCACAATGACCAGGCAGTCTGGAACACTCAGCAGGTGAAATAAGGTCTTAAACTGGGTGTTAAGACAACTCTTTCTTGTCATGGTCTATGTCTCTTTCACTCCCACCTTCTCCACTCCCAAGTCTTTTTTGAAACATAGTCTTTTGATTTAGATTTTCAGGCAGCTTTGATGAAAACGATACTATGCTTTTACAGACATTCTATTAGTACAGGTCCAAATTAAATAGACCATGTTTAACACAGCAACTCAGGAATACCATCACACCTATGCACACATCCAATGTAAAGAAAGCAATCAATAATGAGTATTTCATAGAAACTTCAGTAAGTGCAAGGAAAAGACTGTGGGAGTAATGTGATATGGGAGTAATACAGTAAAACAGTGAAGGAAAACAATAAAAATATGTACGGATTAGCTTGCTTACCAGTAACTTCTGACAGGAATACAGTTATGCTAATAGCTAGGATCATGAAAGCACTTCTGTATATGCCTGCACTAGTTTTCTTTTTTTGTGTGTTTGAGCATGAACTATCTGAAGGACAATGATCATAAAATTGGCTTTTATTTTTAGTAGCATTTGTGTTATGCATGTCTTACTGATGCAAATGCACTTTCTACTGATTCAGGTTATCTGATGTAGCCCAATTATTCTGTTTTTGTTTTCTTTTTCTTCTTTTCCTCCATATCTAGCTTCATCTTACACATTTTAATGTTACCAGAAGAATGACAGTAGGCTTTAAGTACCCTTTTTATTTTGTACTTTCTGCTTAATTCCCTCTTTGCATTTTGCCTCCCCAGAATCTTTCACACACTGATGACAGTCTGTCACTCTTTAGTTTCTTTTGAGTAGCTCCTCAAGCTTGAAATTTCGTGCATTAAAATTAAAAGATATTTATTCTATGATTCTATGACATTTTCTCCTATTAAGCAAAGGAGTTTGAAGTATTTTATAAATCTAGCAAATGGATTTAGGTGTCATAGAGTTGTCACCTTTCAATCACCTACATAACTGTAGAAAGGTTAAAAGATTTGGTTATCTTAATAGCTCTGGGGTATCTTTCCAACTGAGATTACAAAATCTAAAGTAAGAATTTGTGCTAGTCATATAGGGGCTATATTAAATTAAGATACATTTAATGTACAAATTTAAACTGAATACTCTTCGAGGCCAGGATTCTGTCTCCGTTTTTAGTTTTGAAGTGCTTTGATAAATGGAAGCCATAAACAAAACTGAGCATACATTCAGGTGCTTTGCTGTTTTGTGGATAAATGTTCATGCGTGGTTTTTGTCATCATAAGCTAGTTTCACAAAGAGATTATATTGCCTTGCCCAGGAATTATGACCTCTCTGCCTCACTTCTGTCTGCTTTTTGTGCCTCTGTATAACTGTCAAAATCCTGATGGTATTCATCCATTCAGTATAGACTATTGTGTCCTATAACACCCTTGAGAAGTGTCTTTAAGAGGATAAGAAAACAACATTTGCCTGGATGCCTTATTATAGTGTCCAAGAGGTTTAGACAATTTCATCACCCTGCAAAAAAATGAAGGAAGAAAACAACAAAAAGGACTATGCTCTGTATAGTAACATTTTATGGGTTGTACTTAACCCATAAAATGCATGTGGTCATATGTCTGGGTGTCATCTCTCTTCCTCCTGTGACTTTTGTCCTTACAGTAAAGTGTTCAGAGATCTGTTGGAAGTCATAATGTAAGATTAGGTATCTATAATACATATTATAATAAAGTTGTTTTAGATATTTACTGGCATTAAGATCTTCTTCACCTTCTTATATATACCCAAACCTATTAGCTCTAGTATCAATGAATATAGAGGTTATGGATACCCCCTGTCAAAAAAAGTCATCAAGGGTATTTGATAGGTACTGGAATCTGATTATTTATGATATTAAATTGCACAAAATACGCCTGGTGCTATCTTGGTCGAGGCAAACAAGTAATTTCCTAAACAATTCCTGAGTACAGTATGAGAGTTATCACAGAGAAGGAAACATTTTTGGAGGATGAAAGCTATAATTTATATAAACAGTCCTTTCTATGCCATTTGAGCTCAGTGCAAGCAACAGCCTGAGCATATTTCGTATATCTGTAGCTACACTCAAGCCTTTTCTGACCCAAAGAATATTCAAATATTTCCAGGAAAAAAGAAGAGCTCCAACATGTGGAACTGGATGGCCTGCTTCAGAGTAGTGCAGGTCTGATGCTTAGGCAGGTGGAAATCAGTAATGCAAATTTCAATACAACTGTGAAAACACTAAGTTTTGTCCTTTAGTTTTCAATGTGTTAACTGATCTGCTTGGAGGAACAAAAGGAAATATGCTGTGTGTTCAGGTACTGACTCCCTGATTTTTTAAAGTAAGGGATAATATGCATCCCTAACTTCAGAAGTTAATTTTTTCAAGATAATAAATACTACTCAGTAGTACATAGCCTCTTAATTTTTTCAGCTGTGAGATCTTGTGGAGACCAAAATTTCAGCCCTCCTAATCACCATATTGCTAGGAGCAAATTCTACTTTGAAGTACACACTGGGCAATGTGCTGCTTAGATGCATTACTTGAATATATTGAGTCCAAGAAGTTGGGAGTTATTTTAAAGAGGGGGAAAAAACATAAACAAAAACCCCCCAGCCCCCCCCCCCCCCCCAAAAAAAAAACCACAAAGAAAACACTAGCCATCTCAGACCATTTCTTTCAAATCTTAACTCCCACTTTTGTATCTAGCTAAGCATAATTATATAAACATTATCATAAAAAGAAGTCTGACAAGGTGAAAGTTCAACTTGACTGTTTTATTCATGTTCCTCCTGATTCTTCACCTCACTGCACCAGTTTTGCTTTGTTTTGACTCCATTGACAAGAGTTCAGTAACACCGGCATGGAACCAGTTTAATGAGGTACATGATAATGCCAACAAGATTCTTAAAAAAGAATCTCTTAAGAAAGTAAGTTAAGCACTTTAATTAGGGGATGCTAGAGTTTAAGTTACCTAGGCAACATCATCCAATACTTCTGAAAGTGTTTTGTGACGGCCTGTTATTTCCTGAACCCCATAGGACCCATGATAACATCAGTGTAATGACTAAGTAGCAACCCAGAACTGAGACTAGTACCTCTTTTTCCTACATCTTTTCAAGGCCACTCCACTGATATTCTTTGAAATACTGTACCATATAGGTAGTTGTTTTGCTTCCTGGAATTCCAAACTGTGGTAGCCCTGACATGTCAGTTATGGTTGCCTTCTCCAATGTAGGACAACATTTCACAAATAAGGACAAGCCTAAACCAATAAATTCTTCTGTAGTCCTGGGTGTGCAAAACATCTTAGACATGCTCACATCTAGCCATACGATAATATGGGCTGTTACTTTTACTAGGTATCCACTCTCCCATTTGCATCAGCCACGCGGGTGCTTACCACTACATATGTTAAGCTTTGGGCTTGTGTAAGATCAAAATGAGAAATCATTGCCAAAAACTAGTGACAAGAGTCTTGTCATGTAACTTTGTAAGAATATCATAGAAAACCGGTAGCTGAGACAGGAATTGGATTTATTTTTAATTTTTATTTTATTTTTGGTGGTATTAACTTAAACCAGCAGATTTAAACTTTTGCTTCTGTAGTTCTTTATCCTCTATGTAACTCTCAATATCTAGAGAAAATGAAGAATTCTTCCCTCCACTAAACTACCACCATTTATGATGCACCTTTACTTCTTTACCCTGAGCCCATGCTGAATAAGTCATGAGTGCTTTGGCTTAAAGAGAGCATAAACAGCATGTGTTGCAATGCTATGTGCAAGGGAGCTCTATCAACTGTTGGCATTTCCCTACTTTCAGCCATTATAGTCTATGTAGATTTTTGTAATTAAAGAAATCAAACATTAATTTTGCTTGCTATAGTGAGCTGAAAGAGGTAGACACAAACTGGCTTGTACAGCACACCTTAACTAGGGATTTTAAAATTTTTTTTAAATGAGTGCTTCTTCCCTTTCTTACCTTTGGAGTTTGGATCTCACATAGATGACCTCACCTATGGACCACAGAAAAGCTCTCTCATACACACTCTCTGGTGACTGTTAAATTTGTATTGGTTTCTTCAAATATATCTTTAATTGGTTTGTATTTTATTCTGAAAAAAAAAAAAAACCAACTCAAAAAACCCCCCCAAAAACCACCAACCAAAACCCCAAGCAAAGAACATGAGATAAAGCTTTTGTGAAATGATTCTGTAAAAATTAGTCATAAACCTATGTTTTGTCTACTTTTTTTGTAATTTTTCTGTGTTTATAACCACCCACAATAAAGACACAGGTTTGAACTGTCATGCCTTTTGTTTTCCCTGCCTTAGCAACCCAAATAAGGAATTTCATATTTGATGGGAGTACAGGTGCTATAAACACCCCATGACTCACAGCTCCCACTAATTGAGGGAAAAACCATATCCTAAAGGATAAAAATGTTCCTTAAAGAGGATACTTATTCTTCAAACTGGTTGAATAACCTGTGAACACTTTGTGCATAAATTGTTCATCTTGCAAATTTATTTTTTAATCATAAATATTCAATAAATTGTCTTGAATAGGCTATTTTGAGTCTCTTGACCATTCACAAACCAGTTGCTTTTACTTACTCAAAATGGATTCTGCTTTGTGTGCTTTACCATGTAAACTGTACCCATGTGTTTTCTGTTTCTTTTTTCAATGAAGAATCTTTATAGAAATACATATCTGTCATGGTCTGTGTATTAAGAAATTATTTACATACTGTGCACATAAATCTCGTCCTATCACAACTGTATAAAAGCACTTTCTCAAGTCTGAATACTAAATAAATAAATTTTAATTGATAATATATTTTAAGGTTCTTTATTTTATGTAGATTTCCCAGGTATTTTAATCTACTAATGTTCAGATAAATTTTCTACAAAAACCTGGAGAAATATCCATTTAAACCTTGGGCATATTAACATATCTGTTAATACATTAAAAAATTATTTATTTTAGTATCTTAATCTCAAGAAACAGAATTTTATAGGATTAATTTCATTAAAAGACTTAAGAAATTGAATTTATATTACCTTAGGAAAAGACAAGATACTAAAATCCTGCTTGGTAATCTTTAGGTTTAGAATTCGTTTAGAAGGCTAGTAATAAGGTCTATTTCAAATCTCACCAGATTTTCAAGGGATCTTGAGCAAATCATGTATTGTAATTGTTCTCTGGTTTACTTACTTTACTGAGGTCAAAAGAAACTGATGTTACAGAGCATAATACAGGCAGAATTTGCCCTCAAATATTTTTTTCTCCTTCAGTTCCTCATCTATAAAACATAGCTAAGCAACAGAACACATTACCATGAGACTGTCTTTGTGGAAGGATCTGAGTATAAAGTGGTAATGGCCCATCTGGAGTTCAATCTTCTGAAGCTGGCAAATGTGGGGTTTTGTGTTTTGGTATACAAAACAGCAAAGACATTGGTTTTGTATTAAAACTTTAGTAAACCACCTTTCAATATGCGATTTTCTGTCTTCTAAGTTACCTTCCAGTGACAAAAACATGCAGGGTTTAGGAATATGTTACACATCCTTGGTGTGAAGCATGTACCCAGTTTATTAATCTTGGTTCAGTATTGGGAAATAAGTAATGAATGTGAAGTTCTGCTTCTGAATCCAAGAGCACAATTGCAGTTAATGATTCTTCACTTTAAAAATCTCTTGTTTTTCACTGCTTTGGTTTATGGTTCAGAAATTCATATCTTCCTTTCTCTTTTGCTTAATTGTTCTGATTCTAGTTCACGTGGTGGTTCTGAAAAATGTTGACTTCTGACTACTCTCCCATTTTATATAAGCCAATGCCTTCTTGAGATCAGCTCCATAACAATTAAGAATTCTTGTGTCTGGAATCTGCAATAGGGAAGTGTCATGGTTCAGCCTCATCTGGCAACTGAACACCACGCAGCCGCTCGCTCACCCCCCACCCCCAACCCCTGTGGGATGGGGAAGAGAATCGGACGAGCAAAAGAACTTGTGGGTTGAGATAAGCACAGTTTAATGATTACAAGAAAATGATAATGATAAATGATTATGATAATAATGACAATAATGTTAATATAATAAAAGGGAAAAGGAAGGGAAAGGGAAAACAGGAAAAAAAACCACGGAAACACAAACAATACAACCGCTCACCACCCGCCGACCGACGCTGCCCGTCCCCGAGCCACGATTGCTCCCCCCCTCCCCCGGCCAGCCCCTCCCAGGTAACATACTGGGCATGATGTTACATGATATGGAATATCCCTTTGGTCAGTTTGAATCCGCTCCCTTAGCTGTGCCCCCTCCCCTCCCGGCTGCTTGTGCACCCAGCAGAGCATGGGAGGCTGGACATGTCCTTGACTAGTATAAGCGCTACCCACCAACAGCTCAAACATCTGTGTGTTACCTCAATGGGTTTTTTTTTTTTTTCCATGCTAATTTCAAAGCACAGCACTATACCAGCTAGAGTGAAGAAAATTAACCCTATCCCAGCTGAAACCATGACAGGAAGAAAAAAAAAAAGGGGGGGGGGGAGAAGTGAAGTCTAGTCTTAAATACAGAGTTCTGTTGTTCTCATGTAGGGTTTGGTGGGGTTTTTTTAACTTACATTGCAAGAACAGATCCTATCATATATTGTCCCTCAAGCTGAAGTTTGCCATTTCCACAGACACAGTTACACATCTTTTAAAAGTCTCAAAACAGAAATCATTACATAAATTCATTGTATTCTCAAAAGCTGTGCACCATCTTTTCTCAGCTTTTATGTGCTTAAAATTAACATTTTCCTAAACCAGTAGCATAAATCTAGATACCAGTATTTCTCTCTGCTGACATTCACAGAGATATAACACTGTTCAAATTTTTAACTTAGAATAAACATGAAATTCTAGATTTAGCCAGTCAAAAGAGATGTTTATCCTGCTGTATTTAGCATTGGTGTGGCTTCACCTTGAGTACTGTGGGCAGTTCTGGGCCCCGCAATTTAAGAAGGATGTGAAGGGCCTGGAATGCAACCAGACAGGGGCAACAAAGCTGGTGAAAGGGCTGGAAGGGATGTCCTATGAGGAGCGCCTTGAGGACTTTGGGCTTGTCTAGTTTGGAGAAAAGGAGGCTGAGGGGAACCTCATTGCTCTCTGCAGCTTCCTGAGGAGGGGAAGTGGGGAGGGAGGTGCTGATCCCTTCTCCCTGGGATCCAGTGAGAGGACACATGGGAATGGCTCAAAGCTGTGCCAGGGGAGGCTTAGACTGGACATTAAGAAGCATTTTTTCACTGAAAGGTGGTCAAACACTGAACAGGCTTCCTGGAGAAGTCATTGATGCTCCATGTCTGTCAGTGTTTAAGAGGCATTGGACAATGCCTTTAACAACATGGTTTAACTTGGTCAGCCCTGAATTAGTCAGGCAGTTGGACTAGATGATCATTGCACATCCCTTCCAATTGAAACAGTCTATTCTATTCTAGTCTATTCCAACTGGAATATTTTTTCCCTTGCTTTTACCAATATATTTCTCAGTTTTGATAAAAATACTGTTTTTCCTATGTCAAAAAATATTTTATTTTATTTTTTTAAAATCCTTTTTGGGGAGAAACTTCAGTTCTTTTGACAGTCCAACATGTGATATGGTCCCTTCGAGACAGGAGAAATCAATGGAATAAGGAATTTTGGGTTCCTATGATCTTTTTTGCACAAAATTGTGACTGCCATTAAAAATGAAATATTTATTTTTTCCCAAATAATATTTGAAAGAATGAATCTGAGATTTCAGTTTCTCTTTTCAGATGTTTTAAATTTTTTATTCAGAATACAGATATCTTCTATTTTTCATTAAACCCATGATGATATTATTGTCATCCTTGGAGGATTTGTTGTGACAAAGAGATTGCACTTTATTTTAAATTAAAACAATCATGTAATTCACTACCAGCCTACTGCATGTGAAAGTCTCAGATGAAGCCACTGTAATTCACTGCATAGTATGCTGAGTAAAACTCCTTTAATAGAGAACAAGGATATCTACACATTAAAAAGATTTCATTTGCTGTACTTCTACATGAGACATTCATGTGTCTGTGATACTGCTAGAATGATGATAAAATGTATTGCAAAAGTCACTTAAGAAGTTCTAAAGCTCAAAGTGGAAAAATTTGGTAGAGTTCTAGGTGCCTCCCACCATGAGTGATTGTGTTATTTAAGCAACAAGATATGACAGACTATGCGGCAGTGCTGATTAATGGACACCTTGGGTGTGTAGCGAGGCATGAAGTGAAGCTGATTCAAACAAGAAGTACATTAATCACAAGTTCAGAATCCTGAAGCATCTTATTGTCAGTCTGTAATGAATAGGTCTTACATATAAAAACATATATTGTTTATGCTTATTTTTAGTGCTGTCATATACTAAAGCTTTATGGCCCTTTTTTCCCTTTAAAAATATGAATTATACAAGCAATTTGGAAGCTGGTTAACAGTTTGGAGAATAGCCGCTTTAAATTGTTAGAGGCTAAAGTCTTCAAGGGCCTTTGAAAATGTGTGTGTATATATATATAGTAGTTCTACAGTATGAATTGTATTTACATACAATTAAAAAAAAAAAAAAAAGTCCTGTACTTATGAGATCTTGCTTTAAGAAAAGGATAAAGTTGGCAGTATAAATTTGGTTGGTACAGCAGCAGCAGGAACCTGCCTTTCGCTTTCATCACCTTGACTGTTCTTTCTTTTTATTTGCTTATACCTTTGTGTTTTACTAGCAAGTTGTACGTCATGTTTGATTTTCATGCCTCTGCGTAATGAAAATCATCGGATATATATCAGCCAATTTTAATATCTTAAGCTTTTGGTCACACTCTCAGGACATGATTATTCTTGAAGACATACTGGGCACTTTTTTAATGCTTATCTATTAAACTCTCTAAATAAAAGCCTCCTGTGCACCTTCTCACACACAATTAATGTAAATATGTATACTATTATCTTCACAGTAGGGATGACACTGTCTATCCCTGAAACGTAAGTACAGTTACAGACCACAGAAAAGGTAAAGGGTCTTTAAATGAAATCTGTCTGGTTCCTGAGTGATTCAGGAAATACTGAAAAATCAGCTGAACTTCCCAAGCAGTTGAATATTCAAAGGCCAAAGTCTGTGCAATGGCTCATGACATCTTCATTCTAAAAAAGTACTTAATGAATTTGGAGATGCAATGCTCAAAAGTGCAGCTGATGGTATGCATGATATGTTTTATGTGATAATGTCCACAGCACTCCACATAGCATCCCCTTACATTCAGCTCATGGCATTTGCTGATGTTTTCCTTCTTACAACTGAGACATTTCTGTGTCATACAGAATATATTTATTTTAATCCTGTTCCTTAGCAATGAACTATGGGAATTGAAAAGATCCAAAAGAAGCCTATGTTTCTAACTGATAGAACATCTGTGTCATTTATATGTTCCTGTGTGTATCAGCAAGGTTATAAGTCAACACAGAGTCCTCATGAGAAATTGCAGAGATCTTGCTAAGGTCACAAAGATCACCAGTATGGCAAGACATTAATGCTGTATTAAGAAATATATCAGGATTCTTTTATTGTAGTGCTGATAGTTTTTGTTTGACCCATCTTGTCCCTTGGCTATACAAATCTTTTTACTACAAATATTTCTTTCCCATCCTCCTTCCACTTAATGCCAGTGTTTATTTATTCATTTTTATACTATCTGCCTTAAAGATGAATGCTTGAAAGGAACTTAGAAATTCTCTATGAGTACTTCAGCAAAGAGTCATTTTCTGTCAGTGCATATCTCAACTAACATTTTTGTCTTGGAATCTATTTTAGAAAATACAGTTAAGTCATTTATTTAATTTTAAGTGGGGTAGAACAAGGTTCACCAGACAAGATATATCAATTACAAAAAACTCTAAAGCAAATCCACTGTTTATAATGCAACTTTGTCAGACTGCATTCAAAATTTTCACAATTTTCTTAGAATTGTAAGCATACTGTCAGTTGCCTTCTTTAAGTGTTGTTTATTCAGTTCATGCAGTTATTGAGGTCGATAACCCCAATAGCTCTAACCCAAAAAACTACATATTTATCTTAAATTTATTAAGCCATTAAAATTTCAGGATATTTCCCTGATTATATTTTCTCTAGTTATTTTCTTATCCTATTCTTTTTCATTGTACCATGGGGCTTGGAGGCTTGCAGAGGCTTGAAGAGAAGCAAAGACACACGTACAAAAAGTCAGTTTGCATTTAGAGTTATGAAGCTTTCTGAAACGTCAATGGACCCAGCAATCTGCAACTGCAAAAACCATGCTACAGACTCATGATAAAATAATTTAGTGAGCTTTGGTCCTGTCATATCTCATGCACTTTGCAATAAGATGATACCTGTGGTTCATCTAAGGACTCGTGGGCTTCTGTGGGGTAGGTGTCTATTGACTCCATTGAAGGATAAATATATATAAAAATATATATATGTATGTATGTATATCCCAAAACTTTTAATCCAGCTGTGTTTTGGGGACTGTATTACAGTGTGTATAAAGCATATTAGCTAGGGGCAGAAGGCCTATTAGAAGGCTCTATAATACTCAGTCGCAATGGCTGTATTGGGTTTGTGTGTCAATGTTTTGGTAACAGGGGGCTACAGGGGTGGCTTCTGTAAGAAGATGCCAGAAACTTCCCCTGTGTCTGACAGAGCCAATGCCAGCCACCTCCAAGATGGACCCACTGCTGGCCAAGGCCAAGCCCATCAGCAAACATAAAAAGAGAGACATTGAGACATACAGTCCCACCACCACCTCTTGAATTAAGAGTACTTAAATATAAAGTCCATCTTAATCTTTTAATGTGTTCTTCTGGGAGTTGCCAGACCCCTGCTGGCAACAGATGGGGTATACCTGCCTCAAAGGGGGAAAAATCTTTGCACAGGAGTTAGCAGGGCTCGTTGAAAGAACTTTAAACTAGATTTAAAGAGGAAAGGGATAAAACCAGGCTCACTAGAGATAAGCCTGGGGGTGGCGGGCCAATATTTGAGGGATGGTGCTCTAGTAAGGTCTCACTGCTGTCTCAGTGGAGATAGGGGATGGAAAGGGGGATGCAAAGACACGAGGGTTATGGGTGTGTTAGAAATCACAGAAGTACCTGAGAATGGTCACATAGGAAATAGGGCTTCTCCCTCAAAAAAAAGTGGTGGGATCAATAGCTCAGCTAAAGTGCATCTGCACAAATGCATGCAGCATGGGCAACAAGCAGGAAGAGGTGGAAGCCATTGTGCAGCAGGAAAACTATGATACAGTTGCCATCACAGAAACACAGTAGGAAGACTTGCACAACTGGAGTGCTGCAATGGATGGCTATAAACTCTTCAGAAAGGACAGGTGAGGAAGCAGAGGGTAGTCCTGTATGCTAGGGATTCTCTAGAGCTTAATGATGGTTATGATAGGGTTGAGTGTTTCTGGTAAGAATCAGGGCAAAGGCCAACAAAGCATATAGCATTGTGGGAGTCTGATAAAGAGCACCCAACCAGGATGAACAGGCAGATAAAGTATTCTATAAGCACCTGGGACAAGTCTCACAACTGCTAACCCTTATTATCATGGGGGACTCCAGCTTACCAGACATTTGCTGGAAATGTAATAAAGCAGAGAGGAAACAGTCTAGGTTGTTCTTGCGGTGTGTAGAAGAGAACGTCCTGACACAGCTGGTGAGGGAGTCAGCTAGAGAAGGCACCCTGCTGGACCTGTTGTTTGTGAAAAGAGAAGGACTTGTGGGTGATGTGGTGGTTGGAGGCCGTCCAAAAGGCTGGCTAAGGACAATCTCCATCCTTTATTGGATGCAGGGGGAAACACAGTGACAAAGGATGATGAAAAGCCTGAGGTACTTAATGCCTTCTTTGTCTCAGTCTTTAATAGTAAGACCAGTTGTTCCCCGGGTACCCAGTCCCCTGAGCTGGAAGACAGGGAAGGAGAGCAGAATTAAGCCCCCATAATCCAAGGGGAAATGGTTAGCTACCTAGTGCACCACCAAGACATATAAAAGTCTATGGAGCTGAATGGGATCCACCCAAGGGTACTAAACGAGCTGGCGGAAGTGCTCACTAAGCTACTTTCTATCATTTATCAGCAGTCCTGGCTAACTGGGGAGGTCCCAGTTGAATGGAAGTTAGCAAATGTGATGCCCACCTATAAGAAGAGCCAGAAGGAGGATCTGGGGAACTACAGGCCTGCCGGTCTGACCTCGGTGCTGAGGAAGGTTATGAGTGCCATCACATGGCATGTACAGGACAACAAGGGGATCGGGCACAGTCAGCATGGGTTTAGGAAAGGCAGGTCCTGCCTGACCAACCTGATCTTCTATGACAAGGTGACCCATTTAGTAGATGAGCGAAAGGCTGTGGATGTTGTCTACCTAGACTTTAGTTAAGCCACAGCATTCTCCTGGAGAAACTGACTGCTCATGCTTTGGACAGGCATACTTTTCTCTGGGTAAAAGCTGGATGGACGCCTGGCCAAAAATAATTGTGGTGATTGAAGTTAAATCCATTTGGTGGCCGGTCACAAGTGGTGTTCCCCAGGGCTCAGTACTGGGGCCAGTTCTTTTTAATATCTTTTTCAATGAACTGGACAAGGACATTGATTGCATCTAGAGTAAGTTTGCAGATGACACCAAACTGTGCAGCAGTGCTGATCTGCTTGAGGTTACAAAGGCTCAGCAGAGGGAGCTGGACAGGCTGGTTGATGGTCTGAGGCCATTGAATGAGGTTCTGCAAGGCTAAGTGTTGGGTCCTGCAGTTGGGTCACTACAACCCCATGCAACGCTACAGACTTGGGGAAGAGTGGCTGGAGAGCTGCTGAGAGGAAAAGGACCTCAGGCTGTTGGTTGACAGATGGCTGAACATGAGCCAGCAGTGTGCCCAGGCGGTCAAAAATACCAATAACATCCTGGCTAGTATCAGGAATAGTGTGGCCAGCAGGAGTAGGGCAGTGATCATGTCCCTGTACTCAAAGCTGATGAGGTTGCAGCTCAAATACTGCATTCAGTTTTGGGCCCCTCACTACAAGAAAGACATCGAGGTACTGGAGTGTTTCCAGAGAAGGGCACTGAAGCTGGTGAAGGGTCTAGAGCAGAAGTCTTATGAGGAGCGGCGGAGGAAACTGATGTTGTTTAGCCTGGGGAAAAGGAGGCTGAGGGAAGACCTTATCACTCTCTACAAGTGCCTGAAAGGAGGTTGTAGTGAGGTGGGTGTCGGTCTCCCAAGTAACAAGTGATAGGATGAGAGGATAGACTGGAGCTTGGACTGGATGTTAGGGAATATTACTTCACTGAAAGGATTATCAAACACTGAAACAGTCTGCCCAGCAAAATGGTTGAGTCAGAGTCCCTGGAGGTATCTAAAAGACGTTTGGATGTGGTGCTTAGGATCATGGTTTAGTGGTGGACTTGGCAGTGCTAGGTTAAGAGTTGGACATGATGAACATATAGGTCTTTTCCAACCTAAACAATTCTATGATTCTTTGATTTTCTCACATTTAAAAGATTCCAGCTGTAAACCTGCAATCCAGTCAGATAGTCCTTTAGTAGCTGGCCTGGATCTCTGCTCAGGTTTTTACCTCCTTGATATTTTCAAAATCTGAATCTGATGTCTTTGCTCTTCTTCATTCCCTATTCCTGATTATTCTTGCTGCCCTTCTTAATCTCTTTTCATTTACTAGTGCAAATCATCTGAAGTAGAGTACCAGACCTCTGTGCAGTACTTTTGTGTTGGAGGAAGCATGATGGATTTCTGCAGTGGTATATCTTCATATGTATGTTTGTTCTCTACTTATCTCCTAGTAATTGCTAATATCCAGTTATGCTTTTTTGATCACTTTCAAGCACTGCAACAGTGTTTTTATGGAACTGCTTATATGTCTAAGATCCTTTTTGTTGTAATTACTTCAGGACTTTTATTTTGTGTTCAGATATAGGGTTTTTTATATGTGTACATCGTCAGCATTTGTCAATGCTGAATTAAATTTGATTTGATTTTTACAAATGTGAATTGTTGAGTCATTATGGCAAATTTTGTCATGACTTTCCACTTATTGTGACTTTATTAGTATTTTAAAAGGCAAAAGCCTTAGAACAGGTCCCTGTAGATCTCCACTGGTGACCTTCCTACACTGTGAAAGCTGTCTAATTATTCCTATCCTTGATTTGCTATATTTTAACCAGTAATTAACTTACAAGATTAATAGTTTCCCCCTTTATACTTTTGTTTCTCTAAAACCTTTCATTGAAGAATGTTGTCAAGTGCCCTTGAGAAAGCTAATTAAACTGTTTTGGCTCCATCTCTCTTATCCATACATTTTTTGCCTCCTTTAAAAATGTCTTACATGCAGACTTTCTTTTATAAGAACCCTGTTGCTTTTTCCAGAACATTATTATTAATCCTTAGGACCACAAATCTCATTTTTTATTTTGTACTACTTTGATTTGTCTTTCTGTGTAGCATTTCAACAGGTCCTCATTAAAGTGTTTTGAAAAAGAAAATAAAAAATCACCCGCCTCCTCCCCTTCTAAGAAACCAGAAGAAACACATATGTTACCTTTCATTCTGTGGTACTAGGGCAGTTATAAATGAGAAGTTATTACTACGTTCAATTTTGACAGTTTAGCTATTTCATACTCAAGTTCCTTTACAACTCTTGGGGGAATACCAACTGGTAGTATCAATTTGTTGCTGTTCATTTTGTTGAGCTGTGCTGAAACCTCTTCTGTTCACACTTCAATTTCAGACACGTTTTCTGATGAGCCTTCTGCAAGAAAAGGTTCTGGTGTAGGAATGCCTAAGATCTCTGGCAACAGACACAGATGTGAAAGAATAAACTACTTTTCCTTCTAATCCTAAATTTTTACGCACTTTCTTTACTCTCTCATGGTTTATTGATCCTACACACACCCTGGCAGGCATCTTGTATTAAAGACTTTCTTTTTTTCCCTTAGCAAGGTGTTCCTCTTCTTTTTTTTTTTTTTATTTTTTTTGTGACGGGGCAGGGAGCGTGTGTCTTGTGTTATTGGGCTTTTTACATTTAATTTACCAGAGTTAATATTCCTTTGTGTTTTCCTCATATGGATATAACTTTATTTCTTTGAAGGATATTTTCTTACTTTAAATGTTTTTTTTGTATTTTTTCACTTTATTTTTTAAGTGTCTTCACAGCTGTCCCTCATTTCTCTGGGCATTTGTAAACAGCCCCTAAGCATTTTATTCTTTCTCAAGCTTAGCAGTTCCTTAACTCTAGGAAAGGTTTTTCTTGTGTGAAAATGTGTTTAGCAGAATAATGGATGCAATTGCCTTTTGTGGCGACTTTTTTTCTTTTGGCAAGAGTCAATGAGCTTAGATGATTATTTCAAACTGAATAAATAACTTTTAGATGTACTGCACACAACTAAGGACTAAAGAAATGCCTTTAATCTGTCAGATCTGACTTTCTTTTAATATAATATAATGTTTTATGATACATGTGACTCATGATCAGTGCTGGAGCTCGAACAGGTGTTGCTCTATTCCAGAAACAAACTCCAAATACAGATCTACCTGTTTCACAAAACAAAAACAAAAACAAAAAACCCCACAACCCATCAAAAAAACCCACTCCAAAACAAAAAATAAAACCATTGTAATATTTTAAATTAAAAACTTCCATCAGGTTTTCTGTCAGATTTTCATTCCTACAGAAAAACAACCAAGATACCCCGTATATTGTTGGTGAGACATAATAATAATAGGACAAATGGTTGTTTGGAGAAAGGCTTATGTGTGCCTCAGAGAGAAGGGAACCCTACAAGCCCAAGCCAGAAAGCTGAGAGGTTGAGTACCACTGCAGCCAAAGTCAAATAGTTTTACTTAATCTGTAAAATCATAATAAATTGGAAGTACCAACAAAACCCCACATAAATGCAACTACAGTCAAACCATCTTTTCTGTGGGCAGCATAGATGTGCTTGAGCAGAAAGTCATGCTCCACATTGATTCTATGTCAAAAACCATCTTCCCCCATCTATTTCTACAACAATATTACAAGATGAAAATTAAAATATTATTAAGAATATGTGCATGTTGTGGGAGGGAGAGTGGAAGAAGGGGGAGGAATGCAGGCATCTTTAAAATGCTGTGATGGGATTCATAGCATTAATGGCAGGAGCTGAATCCAATATGTGGTGGATCAACATTGATAACATTCATTTATATTTTAACAATTAATTGAGGTGAGTATAGATTGACCTTTTTCCAGGTCAATCTTACCACTTATTGATTTGGGGCAGTAAGAATTTAATGGCATCTCTACTTCACTTCTACAACTTTGAGGTTGTCGAATCTGAATTCTACAATTTCCATAACAGCAACTACACCTATTCGCATGTTAAAAGCTAGTGAGACAGATGCTGATGAGGGCTGTTGAAGATACAACAAAATTTCCTACATGCTAAATAGCTGAAGTGTTCAATTCTTATTTTTTGATTGAATAAATGTGTCCTAATATAGCTTATGCTCCTTTCAGAAAGGTTGAATAGGAGATAAAAAGTTGATCAAAAATAACCTCCAGTCATGTTTATAAATAGAGCAGTTGTTCATTGTCACTTATTAAATGAGGACAAGCAAAAGCTAGTCAACCATAAACTTGTCCTTTATAAATCACCCTCTACAGGTGAAAAGCAAAGAACAAACAAGTGACCCTTCAAGCCTCATGAAGATTTAGATCAGTCTCCTGGGGAATATCATATATGAATGACACCATCAACTGATACTATTTCTCCCCTGTAAAGGTATAAATGAGGAGCTAGAAAAGCATAAATTTCAATTTTCAGTGAAAAGCTACATGGTTAGATCAAAAATCACAAAGTCATCCCAAGTACTACAACACTACAAAGAAATCAAGGGATGTCAGCTTAATTGCAAGCTTTTTTATTCTGGACTGTGACCTAGGCTGGACTTGTAAGAGTAGAAGATGTGATAAGTTGCGCTTCCTGAGCCCGGTTTGTGTTTCATGTTACTAACAAAATGGCATGTCCATTTGATTTATAGAGCTTAAATTGTGTTGTATTATGCAATGGCAATGTAATTTCCCTCATGAACACTTTTGTTCAGGTGTTATATTACTGTGTGAATAGCGACTTTGCAGGCAGGATATGCACAGCCAACAGTGCACAACACTTATCCATTAGCTAGTATGAAATTGATAGCTAGGATTAGCATGTTACCAGCTTACTTGTTCACACACCTATGATCATCATCCATTGCTTTAAACTGGCTTTAAACAGTTGTGGGGAGTTGTCATCTTCTGTTTGTAAGGTTTTTTTAGGGGTGTATAACTTTTCATGAAGGTCAGTATTTCCTTCATGAATTCTTGATTATTAATCCTTCATTATTACCATCTCAACAGTTTGTCTTTCTATGTTGTAACTTTTCCTATCTTGTGTGGTTTTAGGTAAAATACTCTTGCACTGTTCAATAGCATTCTTTTCCTGTAAGAATGAGTGAAGGTAACACAGCTAGGATGCACAAAATCAAACCTTAGGTCACAGGCAGGTCACCACTCAGGCTACGGTTTACTGTAGACCCATTCCATAAACAAGCTTGCCTATCGTCTCTGGCCAGCCTCAGTAGTGTAGGATATACCCAGCCAGTCCACAGTGATAGTGAGTGCACACAACGGCTTTTTCCTCTACCGTACTTTAGAATTCATGCATAGGGTTTTTATTGTAAAGATTTTGTATTCAAACCCTGAGGCTTTGGATATATAAATGCAAAAATAAATCTGAGCTTTTCCAGTGGATGTTATATTTTGCTCATAATCTTAATCTTCATTAATTCCTAGTTTACATTTTGGAAGTAATAATTTTTGTCCAGTTTACTACGATGCTTTGAAAATATTTTCTTTAGTATGTCTGAAAAGCTTCAGTTTCATGATGCCCAAATCCATAGAAGAACCTGTTTAGACTTCAGTGTTATCAAGAGTCAAGTAATATGAATGTTGGAGGGGGTTATATTATTTAAACAGTACAGAAATAGCTGTAGTCCTCCTTTATTGATCACTACACGGTACTTAAACCTTTGGAAATATATTTCAGTTATGTTGTGAGACAAAAGATGTGCCAACCCCAGATGAAATCTCTTCCTTCCAAGCCATAGAAGTGTAGTTATTTTCTGTAACACTTCCATGGTTGATATAAACATTTTGACAGAAAATATTTGGTGGTGAATGCGGTGTAAAACTATCTGAGAATAAATGTACTGTGACTTGGAACATAAGATACAATTTTCTTTGCATAGAGGCAAAATGAAGTGATGACAGAGTTCACAAAACCTATTCTCCTCCTAAAATTGCAATTTGACCTTGCTTTTCAACAGGAGTCTTTCAAAAAGTTAAAGTTGACAGTGCAAGAAATTTCACAGATTTTTGTCTTTAAGTTGGCAAATGCAATACAACAATGTCCAAATTCTTCTTTAATGTTCTGTACCTTAGAATACTAAAAAGAGACCCCTGGGCCACCAGGCCATAATACTCATAGTAGCAACATAAAATTGTACATCTTCAGTTAATGGTTATTGGAATACAGATTTCCTGCTTAATACACTAAATATTGTACTGAAAGACCATAAATCTGGGCTTACTCTCCCTTTTGGGGCTACAGAAGTTGTCATTATTTAATACAAATGAAACATTTTCGCCAGGAGAGTGATGGGGGAAAACCATTATGGTTTGGACACTTCCCTGGGAAAGTACAGAACACAGTCACCTTGCACAAAGAAAATAAATCTACGTTCCTATGGATATGGATTTTTCTCAAGTACTGGAATACTGTTGAAATCCTTCAGTTGATAGGTGTATGAAAGTCACCATCAGCTCTACCTGTTTCCTAGGATAATGCCATAGCTCCAGTTTAGTGGCTTCAAATGTTTTAAAAAATAGGATTTAAATACTCTTTTCAGTGAGAAGATATAAGGCTATGAGTGCTGAATAAAGAGAGTGAGACATTTCAGAACTAGAAAGAAAAAAGATTTAAGGCATGCTTTTTATATTGGATTTTGTACTGGCTGCCTTACACAGCTTCTTGTTAAATATGCAAATCCATTATGAAAAGTTTAATATGTTTCATGCATTATACAGGAAGTCTAGCTACCTATTTCAGCGCACATTACTTTCTTGCTTCACATCTTCATTTTATCTAGTCTCAGGAGTTGTTACTGAAAACTTTAGTTTTAATTATCAAGCCTTCTATGAATCGTGTGCTTTGGTATCTGCAAAGGCATCACAATTTTGGGTCTCATGGTGGGGAGCATCTATGGTGCTCGGTGACAGCTCTGAGTCAGTCCTTATAGAAAAGTCCTATCAAGCAAATTTCCTCATTATGAAGCTCATCGTCCTCCCTCCAACTGTAGTGCTACACAACAGCCTGATTCCCAGTCACCCAGTTCAATTGGTTCACATTTTGAATAATGTTTTGATAAGTTGCAGTTTGTGTACTTTTAGCTATGTATGAGGATAGGAGGAAGGCCGGATCTGTCTGACCAGTGCGCAAGAGCAGTCCTCAGGATGGAGAAGCTGCAGATAGCACTCCAGACCTCACTGCTTCAGATTAACAACTTTGAATATCAGATAGGACTTTTGAAAATGCATCCATGTTAGCCAAACTCTACCTGTGTGGAAGACGATACCAAAACCTCTTCCACTGATTTAAATGTTTAAAGAGGTGGGTCACTGCTATGCACTTTTCAGAATGTCTTCCTAAGTTTTTAAGCCTTCTGTTCATATGGCTGGCAAAATAAGCAACCGTGTGTGCTGGTTTTGGCTGGGATAGCGTTCATTTTCTTCATAGCTAGTATGGGGCTATGTTTTGGGTTTGGCCTATCAAAGCAGTATAAATAAAAGACAGTGATTCCATACATTTCTAAGATCTCCTTATGCTATTTAAATTGTATTCATACAGAGCAAGAACTTAGCATTATAAATTACATCAGTGAAATATTGCATGTTAATGCACTTATATCTCACAGCAAGGTCATTCTATATACCCTGAGCAGCCTCAGAAAATGAGTATGCTGAATAGATTACTTTATAGAACCGAATTGTGCTTAAGTTAAATCATAAAATACAGGCTCTGACAATCAAGCAGACTACTAAAGTCCAACAAAAGATAAGAAATACGAAGCATGGACATAAGTCTACCTCTACCTTAGAGTACCACACATGTGTTGTATAAAACACATGGAGTCAAATCCTCACTTGCTGTAAATTGGTATGATTCCTAGAGCTGAAAGGATCTATGCCAACTCAGCTTCACCCACATGTATAAAATAAGTTCACTCACTATAAAGAGACCATTGAAATACTTGGACCTCATAAAATATAAGAGAAAAAAGTAAAATATGCTCAAGAAACTTAACAAGCCCTGGCAAGGGAAGTGAACATGGAATTAAAAGTTGAACACAAAAGAAGAAAACAAACAAAGACCCCAAACCAAAGAGAGGTTTGAATGATCTGTTTCAGGACTCCAAAAGGTTAAGTGGGGGAGGGCAAATATTGTACTCAGGCTAGTGGATTTTAATGTATTAATTAAGGATCTGTAAAAGGTCATGCTGGGGTGACAGCCTGCTGATGACACACTTAATTAGTTGAATCTAATCTGTAAAGGGATTATGAGGAATTCTAAAGTCACAGAACAATGGCAGAGGAAGCCTTATAACTTCAAAGTAAGGCAAATTGGACAGAAGCTATTGACCTACTCAAGCAAACCTGGGGGAGCCTCTGCAACTGTAAGCCCTCTGGTAATTTTCTGAAGTAATTTAGAAAAACGTCAACAAAATAGAAGTTGAATAATGCTTTGCAAAGAAACAAGTACAATCAACTAGCCACAAAAAAAAAGGTTGAAAATCAAATCTCTCTGAAAATGTTTTCTCCAGCAACCTAAGGTAGTATAGTTCATTCCAATGTTCCCCAGTGCACACGTTCAGTAAGTAGTATATATTAGAACAGGTTGCTCCTGGCTATATTTTAAGACCATATCTGTGATTGGTCCTATCCCCATCCTAGGTATTGACTTCACCATGTCCAAAATTGCTCTTCTGAGCGGCTTGAGGAGTGTTTTTCAGAGGTTATAACACTATAGGAGAGGAAGATGCATGCACTTTAATTTATAGTTAATAAGCAAAGGCATAGTTTCCTAAGCTATGGTGCTATTGATTTTTTAAAAATATCAGGTATCAATGGGTCAGGCTGCTAACTAGATGTGTCACTGACAGTGTTACTACTGTAATTCTCCCTCAGATCTACTCTCCATAGCTTCACATTAGGACTTTTAAAAATGTATGAATAAGTCTTTTGATTACATTTCTATTGTCCCTTCACTCTTTAGCATGTATCTATATTTAAACCGGGTAACTATAACAGGTAGGCATTAACCGTCAGATACAGCAGCCTGCTTCAGAACACATTGAAACATCAGGCAGTCTGCAGTCTTCAGCTGTAGCAGCATCCAGGCATATTCTGAAATCAACAAAGTTTTACACAGAGGTGGATTGCTCCCAAATTTTTCATCCAGATATTGCTCAACTTTTGCTGTTGACTTTCAAATGAGATGAACGAGGGCTTGAATGTTCTTCTTCAGTTTTTGATTTTTTGAAACATTTTACTTTTCCCCTTATAGAAAATTAAGAACAGCCAAAGAAATGTTTTAGAAAGTTGGGGCAGGGGAGCTGGCTTTGCAGGTTTATTGTTTTTATTTGTTCTTTTAATATATTCTGGGCTGTAACCATATACACCAAGATTTAGCTTGGAGCAATTTTTTTTTAATGGTTGAGTTATAAACTCACACAGAAAGGGTTATAATAGAAACACTGACAGGCATTTAACTATAACAGTAGTAGCATGGTTGTTATAATAATTGGATTTGGGGTGGAAAGCAAAACTAAATTTACAGATTCTTTCTGCCTTGGGGGAGCCATTTGTTTCTGTCTGAAAAAGCTAAGGCAAAACTTAACATCAGCATAGGAAAAAGACACTAAAAAAAAAATGGTTCCATCTCTATTAGCTCCAAGAAAACAATCATTACTTGATAGATTTACTGATGCATGAAATATTGGAGCCTACATCTGGGAATCATTAAAAAAAAATATATTGATTTTTATTGACTGTCTTAATTTGTTGCTTTAAGTGGAAACGTGGAAGTTGTTATCTGACATGAGAACTTTTTTATTGGATAGTCCACTGAAGTGTTAAATTAAACAAAAATACTGAAATGAAACAGAAGAAATAAAGGTGGAAGCAATTAGGAGCTTATCCTGCAGGTCTTTCTTCTGAGGGTCCTGTGGTATACTTCAATTTAAAAAATAAAACTTTCTTCTTTGTTTTCTTTTTTGTTTGTTTTACCAAGTTTGTCTGCTCTTGATAACACCTGAATGTTTATGCAAGTAAATGAAATTGCTTTGTTCTGTCAGATATATAAATAAGATAAGGTCATCAACAATTTACACCCAGTAGCAGTATCAATATTACCTGTGGTAACACAGAAACCTTGCAGAAGTGCCTTCATATCTCAGGACATTATTCAGTGTTATACCTTTGTCAAGCCTGTAGTGCCTGTACATATCCAGTTGTCTCTTGAAAATGCCCATTATGCTGCCTCATCAATAGCTCTCCTTTAAATGATAAAGTTTAATTTGCATTTGAAGCAGAAACACATGCCAGGTCAGATCCAGCATTCAACTCAATGGACTTAATTTCTCCAGACATCAAGACAGCTTGCACTATGATTTCTATCAAAAAAGAACCTTCATCAATTGACAGGGGAGAGTTTGATTTTTAAAAAAATCTATACTTAATATGACCTAGATGATGATGTTCAATTATCAGTTACACTCAACAGTAGTGCTTCTTTTAAGATACAGACAAGCATCTTTTAAAACTAGGCTTGAGCAGAAGCACTTCCTGAGATAAAACAGAAGTAGAATTTATATTTAAGGATGCCTGCATCAGAAACTGTTTGTAAGGACTTTCTATTTTCAAGTGTGTTTGAGCAAAAGAAATGTTTTAATGACTTTGGGTGACTTTCATGAGATCTGTTCTTTCTCTGGACTGGGTTGGCAGCTTGCATTCCTTTCAGCAGATCACCAGGTGTTATTCTTCCTTGGTGGTCTGTATGGTAAAATGAATGTCCTGGTATGTAACATAACCACCTTGGGATACTATTCAGAAAAATGGCTTCAATGATAATTGAAATTTGCAGGTATGAGCATATATGGGCTTATTTCAACTCCACTCTGAGCTTCCAATAGTACAGCACTGTACAGACTCTGGATTACACTTCTTTTTTACTTCTTTTTCTGACAGAAGAGGAGAAATCCCTTCACTCTGTCCACTGAATTTGGTACCGTGCCTGTGCTGACTGTCTACATGGCTGCTGCCCATCATACTCCCCAAAATAGATGTAAGACTCAGCAAGGTGCTTCCTCCCTTTCTTGGGTAAGGAGTTTGAGCAAAGGCAGAAGAGAAACTTCTCCAGAGTTGGTTTCACCACTCTATCATAGGAGTCTAAGTACTTTTTATATTAAATTAATTCCAATATAGTTAGTAGAATTGTTGTGAGCTGAAATTTTACTCCTGATAAATCACGAAGGCAAAATCTGCCTTTTTCTGTGCTTTCAGAAGTAAACTAAAAAGTTTAGCTTTGGAATTATCTCTAAGCTTGGCTCTAAGGGTGCCTGTTGGAGCAGCGTACTCTGTTCTTGTATTAGTTCTGTAAAACCTTGTTTTCTAAAGTAGTCTTTGTGTTCGAAGTGTGTTTTTTCCTTGTATCCTAAGGATATATTCAGTCTAATGACTGTGTAGTTATCTGTTCACATCCCACAATGCTCTTTATAAGTAAGTACTGCCGTGTATCTTGGGACCAAATCGCTACAGCTGATGCACTGTAATTCATTAGAAAACTGTTGCTACAGGAAACCTAACTAGAGAATTTGTTATATGGCACTCTTCAATAGAAAACTGCTGACATAGTTAGTTAACCAGAAGCATACCTGAAGTTACGTTTATGTTTATGTTCTACTTAAATACTGAATGCAAACAAAAATAAATAGAAAATTGCCAAGAGCTGAATTAAGTCTGACTGTAGATTTAATAGGAAATAATAGAAAATAGAAATAGTTGTAAAAATCTAACTGATAATTCTTTCTTTTTTAATATTTTTCAGTGCGGTTTTTACTTTCGTCTACTTTTCCAGGGTAAATATTCTACAAAGAACAAAATTTTCTGTTAGGAAGTTTTCCATTAGCAATAGTGGAATATTGTATATTTAATCTCTTTCATTTTTCTAATGTTATCACTATTTACCATGACTCTCTTTCTTGCTTCATTTATTTAATAGTGTTTTAATCTTTGACATTTCTGTGATTTTGATGCTTGCTTCTCATTTATCTGCAAGGTTAACTCCTTTTGCAGCTGCTTTCACTGTTCCCAGAAATTTAATGGCACTCAGGAATAGGTAGACACCTTTTATTACTTTCTGTTTTCTTTCTTTGCAGATTATTTTGGTTTGTTTTTTCGGAATAGTAACACTCAAATCCTCATCTATAACATTGTTAACCATTAACCTGGGCTTCTCACTTGGGATCCTGCAGCAAGACCAGTTCTATAAAATGAATGTGTTGGTCTATAAGAAGAAAACTGATCACTTTTCACCAATACTTTATCTGCCATCCTTTGACTTGTCAAAAATACTTCTGTTTCAGAGCAATTTCATTGTGGTTACTTGCCTTTCTGAACAGCGACTTTCAGTTTTTTTCAGAATTGAATTCCCCATAGAGGGACAGAATATGGAATAGTCATTGCAAAATACTTATTCCAAAATAACTGATAATTTTCCTGCACGTTCTGCAGTTTCTCAGCCTTCTTTACCTAGATGCATATTACTCTGGGTAGAAGATTCCGAAGGAGAGAAGGAGGAAGTTTTAGAGATATGGGATATTTATTCTTTAATAGTTTCTGTCCCTTTTTGTTCGCTTGTTTGTTTGATTGAGAGGTAAGATCTATACCATATAGTTTAATGAAATACTTAGTAGAAAGTGGCATTGTCTCAAACATTCCCATTGGCTAATTGAGTGTCCTTGCCTTAATCTGCCCTTTTTAGAGTTTTTCCATTTATGAAAGAAGCAGTATTGTAATTGGGTGTCTTTTTACCTACAGTATTTTGTGCTGGTAGTAAATGTTCCCACTGAGATTTGAAGATGTAAAATGACTTTTTTTTTTTTCCTAAAATCTGTAACTAATGTCATATTGTGATGTGATTGTTTACCAGGTTTTTAATATCAGCTTCTCTTCCACCCATAAGAGTTTGAATATCTCTTGGTTATGAGGATGCATTGTCCCTTATAAACATTTTTTTCAGTGTTGCCTTTGTTAAGGGGTTTTAAGATTCCTTCCTCTACTATTTAATTGTGTTGTTTCTGACTGCATTCTGTTCACAATTTTCCTTCACTTCCAAATCATTACGCCTTGAATTTTAATGCTATGACACTATCACTTCCTAGGAACACATTTACTAGCATCTGAACTTCAAATTGCTCAGGATTGCTGAAATTTTCATGTAAGTCTCACATCCAATGTTTCCCTATTTGAACTCTGTATTACCACACTGAGAAATTAGCCACTGGGTATATAAGAACCCACAACAGTTGTGTATGTTAAACTGAAGGTCTGCCAAGCCCAGTAACTGAGAGAGGATATGAATAATAAGACTATAAGGATGTGCTGACACCCTTTCTGCTACATATTCACCTGATAAATTCTGCAGAAGAGGTATCTGTTCACAGAGTAAACCTTACAAGTAAAAAAAGGAAGGGTTCATCCCTGAGTATATCCTTGAGTAGTAGACATGGTACTCATACTAAGCACCTGACTTAGATGCCTGCATTTTTTCTATATTAATGGAGGAAGAATGTCCTCTTCAGAGAGGGATCATGTCTTAAATTTGCTCTAGGCCGGTCATGAGGAGTACTTCAGGGACGATGGGATACTTTCTAATGATGACATTCCTATATCAGGCGCCTCAGGTAAGTGCTTAAAATACAGCAGAATAGATAGCTCTTTCCTTGGATGATTAGCTAATCATCATGGTAGGAGTCCAGTGGGTCTGTGGTGCTCATGGCTAGCCAAGAGACCATGGCTCTGAAAATCCAATTTCCTCTGTGCTTTATATCTAAAGGGAAAGGGAGAGCAAACCTGCAGAATAAGCAGCTGAAATTCTCAGAGCAAAGCCCCTGTGGATTGGGTTTACCTGTCCACAGACTGCACATGCTGGAGGGGGTCTAGAAGAAGCTGTTTGGTGTTTTCTTCTCTTGGAAGAAGAAGAAGAAGAAAAAAAAAGCAAACTCATTTAAAAAGGGGAAGAGTACAGGAAGAGAGGAAAAAAAGAAAGAAAAAAAGAATTATGACTCTGAGTTTGCTGAATGTTTGGGTTGCTTGGATTAAAATTTATAGCTTTTATTAATCTGCATTATATTGGAATATAAAATGATTCAAGCTCTTTTAAACCCTCTGAGTCATTTTTTATTGTTCTTTTAATATAGCCTTTTTACATGATATTGTTTTCTGAATGTCATCTTTAACATGCAATTTAATGATTCAGTATACAAGAGTACACTCAGGAAGCCAGTTTCTCTCTTGAGTCTGGGCATGTGGATCTGATTTGAACAAAGATAAATGGTCTCATTTTATTACAGGAACTTGTCATTAATAACACTAGGTATGTCATGTGTATTATAACAGGTTCAGTGCATTTGGTCCTCTTGACATTTTATGAAGCAATGGTAATGAAATTTGTGAGCTGCTACACAGCTTTATGTAAAAGAAAACAACACTTCAGATTATTTACAAAAGTTTATTTTAAAATGTCAGATAAATAAATAATCTATTTTTGGGAGATGTTACAAATTCCATTAAGGAACTGAGAAGAACCTTTCCTGAAACTGTAGTATAGCACTTCATATAATGGTATAGCTTCTGCAAATAGTCCATACTAAATAGTTTATTGCTATATAATAAAAAAAATCATTGCAATTATGAGTAGGTGTGTAATAATTAGTAATCTGGACTTTGGGAAAAACCTAGGTACGATCATACATTTTGCTCTAGAGTGTTTTTACATTTTCCTTTCATATAAAAGCACATGTTCAAATTTCTTAATTTGCAGCTGCTCTGAGATTTAAGTATTGTAAGCTTTGGTATTTTGTTTTTTGTAGCTAAGTTCTCACCTTTGGTATAATAAAATATCAAGAATTTAGATCCTAGTAGTAGCAGTAGCAGCAGCAGCAGTAGCAGCAGCAGCAGCAGCAGCAGCAGCAGTAGTAGTAAAAGTAGTACTTTACCTTCCTCTTTCTTTGAAAAATAGCACACTAATTTGTTCTTGTAACATCAGACTAAGTTACCAATTGGTTTACATTTATAAATGCTGTGCAGGTAGCGAGAGAATGAGAAAAAGAATGTCTTCACCATAAATTTAGCCTTTATCCATATCTATAGGATAAGGAACTTAATACCAGTCTATCAGTCATGACTGCTGTAATGATTTATTTATTATCTGTAAATTTCTGTTAAACTTAAAAGCGTTAAATATTAGTAAAGAATTTTCTGACTTACAGCAAAGCTCTACAGCTCGTTCCATAAAACAAGTGTGACAAGATATTGTCATGGCAATGGCTGCATCATCACAGATTGTGGATTAGTTGTACTTTCACTGCTGCGTCAACAAAATGAGAATAATTGGCTAGTGGGAGAGAAAAGCTTTGCTTAAATCTTAACAGCAAAAAGAAGCTATTAGCAAAATGTAGAAACAGAAATACATACATTGAGGAAAGTAACTATATTTCAGTTAAATTATGATGTGTGGATTTAGAAAGTTTTCCCAGTCAGAAAATCTCCATTTAATAGACTGAAGAGCAGCAAGGGTTTGCAGAAATGTCTCTAATGGGAACTGATACTTGAAAGCAAAGGCTAGTGGGACTGATTACTTTTCTCATTAGGCAGCATCTCTAACTAAATAAATCACATGTTGCCATATAACATTTCACAAAATCTGTCAAATTGAAGGATATAATCTGGAAACATACCATGAAATTAGCATAGATCCATGCAGAATTGGACTCAACAAGCATTTTCATCTTATACTAATTGACAAAAAGCAGTGCCACTGCAGCACACAATTTCGCATGCAATTATTATTAGAGGGACAAGTGAAAACATTCTGAGCTACAATTTTCTCCTCATGTTTTGATGTCAAGTGCTACACAAACCAATGTCTTCAGTAAGTAGAGAGTTCTCTTTTTAATACCGTGCAGTGTATGCTTTAGCAATGTCTTCCCCTTTTCAAAGCAAAAAGTTAAATTAGATCCTTTCCCTGCATAGCTCTGGGGGGCTGTGCAGAAAAAAGAGTAAACATGTTTCTCAGGAAGGAGTGTGGAATTAGCTCATCATACCAGCATATAAAGTCCAGTGTGTTAGGCTCGGTATTGCAGAGTGAAGTAGCGATAGAGTACACATGGCCTTGAGGCCAAAGCTGTTTCCTCCAGGCTCTCCTTGCAAGTAGTGGGGAAAGATGTCCTCTTCTAGAGGTGGTTGAAGGATCCTGGATCAAGGACTGCTCTGAAGATGTTCTGTGCTGAACAAGTAATTAAATAAATTAAAAACAGTGAGAGGGAGAAGGAGAAGGGCTGTGCAAGGGGCTGACTGTAGCCAAAATGAGCATTTAATTTTTTCGAGCAGACCGGCAATCCTTTAACTTGTAAGCTGAAGAGAGTCCCCGTGATAAGGTATTCTTTAGCAGTCCCAGCACTTTTTGGTAAGAACACCTGAGTTCAAATTACTTTTCTAAGTCAAGAAAAGGAGGAAATCATGCTGTCTTTTCTATACGCTATGTGAATACTCAGTGAAGCGGTTTGTGTTTATGTGTGTGACAGGGGTCAGGGTGGCCATCTGGGAATGTAGGTAGCTACCTTGATGGCACTAGTACTTCTCTTCTCAGTAAGGTACCAAACATCAGAAACCCTGAACAAATGAACAAATATCTCTTTTTTATGTACTATATTTAATGTACTTTCCAAACATTTAAATAGTATATATCTGGGCAAACAGAAATATAGCAGTGCTTTCTCAATGCTTTCTTCAGTCCCTTCAGGCTCAGCTCTCCTTAAATGTCTTTAGGTTTGGTACAAGATGTTGACAGTTGAAGTCAAGGCTAGTAATCAGGTTATTGTTGATATTCGACAGATTGTTGACAGTTACCATTTATCACGCTAGCACATTCTGTGCACGCGTACCTTCAGTAAAGCTCCTATCTCTAGCTGAGCATTACAGAAGCTTTCTGGGAGGGGTACCTTGTTTGTTTGTTTGTTTGTTTGTTTGTTTGTTTGTTTGTTTGTTTGTTTGTTTGTTTGTCTGTTTTTTAAATTTTACTCTCTTTATTATGTGAAGCATACCATTCTTGCTAAAATAGCAATAAGCAGACAATACACTACACTGTCTCCATTATCATGTAGTCCAATGAAGCATGACGACATTCAGTTTCCTTGCGATTGGTGTTTAGCATAGCTGACATTGAATAGTCACCAGTGTTTGAACATTTGAAACATTACCCAGCTTTTCACTGTTTCTGCTAATTTATCCACTTTCTGTAGCAGAGAATGGTAAAATTTAACAGTGTTGCTCAAGAAACCATCTCTTGAAGTTTGCTATAAAATTAGACTTTTTGGGGGATTTTTTTTGCCTGTTAATGTTCTTATTGGAAAAAAATGAAAAGACACTAAGGCAAAACATCCTCCTCATTAACAACTTAAAGAATGTGTGGGTTGCTCTCACAGAATCTATCTCATAAATTCTTTTATTCACTGGGGATGGAATGAGTTGATAGTGAAAGGTCAATCCCCACTGCTTCACTTACCAATATTCTGCCTAATGCATGAAAATATATATATGAAAGGGAAAGCAATTACCAGTGTAACATTTCAGATGATAACAATTCTCAAAATAATTAAATGCTCTGTTTACTCTGATCAGTTACTGTACTGATGGTATTCTACCATGATGAAATCTGTGGTTTCAAGGAAAAGATTTTCTAATGTAGGTGAGATTTACAAAACTTTGGCACAAGCTGTGCTGTGGTTCAAAAGCATTGTGTGTTCTCCTGTGCAAAGGAAAAAGATGCAGGACTGTAGCTACATATATTAGCAGTAGTAGGGAAACAGGATAATTGAAAGATAACTAGGAAGATAATTAAATGATAACAGACTAACCTGATGTGCTTTAGGCTAAGTGCAATAATTAATCTTGATACATGCTATATAATAAGGGCTTTCCAATATACTCTCTTACACTAGTTTGCTATTATGAAATCACAGTTCTTTGTGCAGGAAATAATTGGACCAAAGCAAAATGTTCATGTTAGACTAGCACAGTTAGTTCTTCTGTGAAAGGTGCATTTTGGAGATCAGGCAGGAAGAGCTGAACAACTCCATTAGTTATGGAATTTCTGAGGCTTGCAAATATATAGGAATCCTCTGCCCATCCCTGCTTTCAGCTTTCAGTGACTTTAATGAAAGATGCTGGAGTGGTTGGTCTGGAGACTTGAGATTCTTTGTAGAGGCAAAGGTTCATTAAACAGCAAGGCTACTTTAATCCTGTTCTAGAAGGGAACACTTGTGAGGAACACTTGTTTTTATGTCAAATTATCAAAATATGGACCTTGGGGCACTTTACAATTTGCTTTTATATTTACACTGATTTTAAGATTTTTAGGATGATAACCTCAACTTGTTTACATTTACTACTTTTTGGGGAGTGTACATCTTATCACAATCTTATATTGTTCTTTATAGAGGTAAGTGAAGTACAATTTATAAAATAGCAAATGGTGGGATACAGTCATTCACTATGCCAACTCTCTGGCGAAACAGCAAAAGTAAGTATTAATTACTGTCAACCATGATACTGGCTTTTATAATACCGACTTGTCTGAAATGAGTTAAGGTCAATACTTTCCATTCATACAGCTCTCCAAATAATGGCAACCTTTTAATGAGTATAGTTATAAAGAGTTTAACAACATAAGACTTCCTTATAGCATCAATAAATGAAAGAACGTACAATTGGTAGAAATAAATCCTTTCTTCTGCTCTTGAGCATAAAACATTTTTGCCATAAAGCCAATGCTGGGCCACTTGAAAATTTCAGTTTTAAGAAAAAGAGATAGTAGAATGCAGAGCATGGGATCAAAAGCAGGAAATATTTTCTAGATCGAGTTTGAAGATATACTGAAAATTTAAATATGATAATCAGAATCCCTAAACAAGATAAACTGAGTGAAACTCTGCCAGTTTGTACCAATAGGGGATGTAGTTATACCTGTCCATCTTTGGCTTGCCTGGCTACATGTAAATTACTGACTCTTTTGTGAGCTGCAGTGATTCATATTTGCCACTCTGCCATCTATGCTGTAGTTATCTTTATCATGGAAAGCAAAGGGAAGACTCAGAGGGTGCTCTGCAACAGGGGGATAGCGCATGCAGGGGTCTTTCTGGATTTCAATCAGAAAGGCACAACAGCAAATAGTGTTATAAAACTGCTTTAACAATACAATAGAAATAGGAAGAGAAATACAGTTAGTAAGTTTTATCTCCCTTCAGATGCTGTAATCCACATTTCCATGCAGCATCAGATGGACCCCAGGTGAATTCCCACAGCTTGCTGTGCAGATCCCACCAGTGGAGATGTTCAAGCTCCCGCCCACACTATGGTGCCTTTGATCTTGCTGAGCAAACAAAACCATATATCTTCTCCTTACATGGCATGATGTTATCTCCTTCATAGCATCCACCAGAGTGCAGCACTGACCAGCTTGGGGCATCCCACCACCTTCCTTTACAGTGTTGCATGCTGGGGGTGTTGGTTATATGACAGCTACTCATGGAGCTACAAGGCCCAATAGAGCAGGTGTGCCTTGCCCAAGACCACTGACTCCAGTATGATGTTTACCCCAAGGAACCCGCTGCAGAGGGCTGGTTAGCTACTGCAGTATTGGGTGGGACTGATACACATATTACAGATTAACCTGAACAATCTGCTTGACAAAGCAGAATTAAGTATAAAGCTAAAACACAGAAGTTTGTGAGAGCAGGTTGTGGTCATATATCATCAGAACATTTCTCTGAACTAGTAAAGTTATGGGGAAGTTTATCTGGAGGAGAAGATCGCTTGCTGCATGTTCTTTTGTTTTCAGAACTTATATTTTTTGTTTTAAATCTTCAACAATATACTTGAGGAGTGAGTGGAGGAATGCAAATAAAGAAGTAATACACTTTGCATGCAATTTTGTGGTTTTTCTTTGCTTAGTAACCATGGCCTGACATATTTCTTCCAGGCTATCATCTTTAAAAATATCTATATCCTATATGGTGGCATGTCTTGTGGACATCTGGCCCTGAGTTTCTGGCTCTCTGCCTCAGGGATATAAAAGCATTTAAGCTTATGAATCTTCTACCTATGTGAAACATAAATGCTTTAGGAAATACAGGCCATTTCTATGTCTTCTGTTTTGCTGAATTCCATTTGTGGAATTCTGTGAGTGATGACCTTACCCAGCTCTAGTCCTGATTTATTTACAATTACACCACCTGTGATTTTGAGATGACAAAATTACATAATCTGCCTGGTTTTCTCAAGCACAGAAGAAAACAACTGTGACCATGTTATATGAGAAATTGTTGTGAAATATATTAGCTGTAGGTGTTAAGTGTAAAAATCAATAAATTTGGTTTTCTTTCTGTTTATTCTGTGGTAGGAGAATGAAGATTCTGGTAAGAACTGCAAATACAAATTTTGTAATCTGAAAAAAATTATACTCTTCCTGTCATTCAGCTGAAAGCGAAAAACTCCAGAAATCTCCTGTAAAACTTGCTTTGTAGTCCTCCAGGTTAAACTAGCAAGCTCAATAAGGGTTTGAATGAAGCCATTTGGCATTGGCTCATTGCTAAGATTTCATGGAGTTGGTTTGGATGGGGGTTTTTGGCAGTATTCAGTATAGGTCTTTTTAAGGCAATACTGTGTGTTTGCAAATCCTGTCACACTGAGTGGGAGATGAAGGTGTCTGACTCTTCTGAGGAAGAACACAGAGTTACCAAGATCATGCTAACAATCACGATTAGATGGAGCAATATTTTAATAGGACTTACAGCTACTATTTATTCACAAGGGGCCAACAACAGATTAAAGGATCTTTAGAAATGTGAGTCACATTTCACAGGGGAGAAAAGCAACTTGCCATTTCTGCTGTAGTACTTACTACTTATTACAATAATAATAAGCAACAAAAATGGTTTTGAGGTTTCCAGAACAGTAGGGTAAACCAAATATAAGCAGCAATTCATTCTCCAGACCAAGGAGGTAATTTTATGTAACTTGGAAATAAAAGCTACAAACGATGCCAAACAACAACTGGGAGAGTAGCAAGGTAACAGAAGAAGAACAGCTTAACAATGGCTATGCCACTATTAAGCTTTCATCATAAGCCATGAAATTCAAATAAATGGAAATATATTGATATCACTCAGGGATGACTCTTGCTGTTTTGAAATGGACCTATAACATAGCTCTCTTGATAAACTGTTCATCACTGTGTTTTATATATTTTATTAATTTTAAGTTTATAATATGTTAAGCATAGTCCTCTTCAGCTGGATTACTTTACCAAGAATTATTCCTTTGGCTGTGAGCTTTTCCTAACACCTTTCCTCTTTACCCATTCCAGATGACAAACTCACTTTCATCCAGCGTTTTATGCATTCCCCCTGCCCCAGCTGTTACAGCTTACTAATAAGTGCATCTAAATTCCTCTGTCTATGTAAATATTGCAAAAGATGTTTTTGCAAAGGTAGATTATTTGTGGATGCCCTATCCCTGGAACTGTTCAAAGTCAGGGTGAACAGGGCTTTGAGCAGTCTGATTGTGCTGCTTTTGGCTGGGATGGAGTTAATTCTCTTCACTGTAGCTGGTAAAGTGCCGATGGCACATCGATGCTTTAGCTGCTGTTAAGCAGCGGCTCGGTGTCGCTCAGTAGCGCCTGTAGTGGTTGGGGGGGACCTTTCCAGCTTCCCGCGCTCTGCAGCGTGGGCGTGGGGCTGGGAGGGGTGGGGCCACAGCCAGGGCAGCTGACCCCGACCGGCCAATGGGATGGTCATCCCACACCATGTGATGCCATGACCGGCACATTAACCGGGGCAGCTGGTGCGTGTGGAGTGGTTGTGGCTTGGGGACTGGTGGTGTTGGGTTGGTGGGTGGCTGCATGATGTTCTGTTGGTTTTGGTTGTTCATTTCCCCCTTCCCCCCACCCCGGGCTTCGCACCTCTCTCATTGTTTTGCTTTTCATTGCATTATTGTTGCTGTTGTTGTTTTATTTTAATTATTAAACTGTTCTTTTCTCAACCCATGAGCTTCACCCTCCTGATTACCTCCTCCATCCTTCCAGTGGGGGATGAGAGAGCGGCTGTGTGGGGCTGAGCTGCCAGCTGAACCACAATACTGATCTAATGAAAGATGTCCTTGCTCATGGCAGGGGGTGGTTGGACTAGACGACCTTTAACAATCCCTTCCAACCCAAACCATGCTGTGATTCTATGATATATTTGCTGTACATAGAAGGGAAGAAAACTTGATGCCTGTCAAAATTACTTGAGTACACTTTAAGCCCTATAGCTTAAAATAAAACTCAAATATTTTCTTCCAGCATAGAGTTATGTTCTTGATTATAAAGCTGGAAGAAATGTCACCAAAATAAAGCATAAAATAGAAAAAATTAAGATCATACTTGACAAGGGTCTTAGCTGCTTCTGTATCTGACCTAGCTTGGGGGCCTTTTGATTTATTCTGTGCAGAGGTACACTCTTGTAGCAAAAGTTAGTGAGCTCCCTTTTACAACATTACCTAACAGGTACATATCCACTTCCTCTATATGAAAGTTCCTTCAGACTAGAAGGAATAGCCTAAACAAGACTCCTAAGAGTCATACATTTTTGTTTTGTGAAAGACTGAACGTGAATGTGTTGCCTGGCACACCACTTCCCCTAAGTTTAGGTCTAAACTAACCTAAAATTACACAGGTTATTTTACACTGCTACAAACACTAGGAAGCATCATGACTCTGATTTTCAAGGCCACAGGGGAAGTTCTAAATTCTTATTCTGTCATTTTAAAAAAAAAAAAAGTATGCCTGAGTTAGCAGAAATGTTCTCCTGCACCTGATGGGCCAAAATAAGAGAGGAAAATGAGAGAAGAAAGATTCTTAACATCACTCTTGCAGAATGTGTCATTCAGTTACTGTAAGTCTCCATCAAAACCATCATTGTATATTTTGAGAATGGTTTGTTCTTCCTAAGACAGATATTTGCATTGAGCACCCTTCATTCACCTCAAACATTTAGGCTGTCTGCTCCCATGGAAAAGGCAGCATCCTGTCTCTGAAAGGCAGAAATGCTCATCAACATACTGTAAGAAATTGCCATGAAGTACAAACTACAACTGAGACATACAGTGAAAACAGATATTAACAGTGGAGCAGATATTGACATGTTCCTTTAGAGACATAGAAACTTTTCTTAGGTGGAAGAGTAAACCCTTTAAAATTGAGATACTTCACATTTTTAGTTTTAGTATTCCTCAGCACCATTTTACAGATGAAGAACAGATATTTCTTCAGTTCAGAAAGATCTTGCAGAGATCAATACAACAGATGTGAGTTGTACATGCAATAGTATGTATTGCTTGCATTATTGTATCATGAAGGAGCATGGAAAGAGTCATCAGCTAACAAAATAGAAACAGATAAGGTAGGAACTTTTGAGCATTTTTAGAATATATTATTTCACTTGACTTTTAAATATTCTGAAGCAATTTCCTGCTTCTTTATGATTATATTTGCAATATGCCTTCAAAAAAAAAATGAATGAAGTGTTCATTTAGACTGACTTGTGATAAAATCCAAATGATGAAACCTTAATTAATAAACTATTAAACACAACCCTGATGACTGATTTGCAGATCTGTAGCTCAGTACATTTGTTAATTAATTAACATTTGTTTAATGTTTTGAACATGACAAACACCATGAAAGCACTAAGCAAAATTAGTTACACTTTTCCAGACTTTAGTTGAAAGAATTAACTCAACTGCATCAGAGGGAAAATAATCTGGATTTACAAAATGAGAGTCGGATTTCATTACTGTGGGGATAAGAGGCAATTGCTGCTGTTATAAGTAGATTTATGGACAGCAGAGGAAAAGTTAAGGAAACTCTGTGTTTAACATTGCCATTAGGAAGTACAAATGGGACACCTGCATTTCCACATTACATGACATGACAACGGCTATATGGTTGTGCAACTTTTTAATTATGTTAACAACAAAAGGAGGATCAGAGATAACACTGGTCCATTAACTGATGAGATCAGTCATCTCACAAATAGGGATATAGACAAAGTGGAGACATTTAATGCCTTCTTCACCTCTGTCTTTAACAACGATGATGGGCTGTGGCATTGATAAACTCCCAGCCAACTCTGAACTTGTTCGAGACTTGCTGCTCTGGCTGGATGCACTTAAGTCTATGTGGCCCAATGGGATTCATCCCAGGGTACTGAAAGAGCTGGCCAATGTTATCACAAGACCTCCATTATTTTTTAATGGTCTTGGGAGCCTGCAGAGGTCCCAGTCAACTGAAAGCTGGCAAAAGTTGTCCCAGTTTTCAGGAAGGGTAGGAAGGAAGACCCTGGTAATTACAGGCCTGTCAATCTCACTTCAGTGCCTGGTAAAACTATGAAGAAGATATTCTGGGAGTTATTGAAAAACACTTAAGAGACAACACATTGGTCATAACGAAGACGGGTTCACAAGGGGAAAGTCCTGCTTAAAAAACTTAATTTCCTGTTATGACCAGGTCACCCATTTAGTTGACTAAGGGAAGCTAGTGGATGTGTTGGGTTTTTATTTTAGCAAAGCTTTTGTTACTGTCTCTCACAGTACCACGCTGGGCAAAATGTACAGCGTACAGCTAGACAAGTCCATAATATATTGGGTGAGCAATTGGCTGATGGGTTAGGCTCAAAGCCTTAGAGTAAATGGGGCTACATCAGGCTGGCAGCCAATCACCACTGGGGTTCCCCAGCGCTCAATTTTAGGACCAGTATTCTTTAAGATTTTTATAAATGATCTTGATACAGGAATAAAATGTACATTAAGTTTGCTGACAATACTAAACTAGGAGGAGCTGTGGACTCCCTGGAGGGTAGTGAGACCTTACAGAGAGATCTGGATAGACTAGAGAGCTGGGCAATCACCAACTATATGAAATTTAACAAAAGCAAGATTCTCCACCTGAGATGGGGTCACCCCAGTTATACAAACGAACTGGGTGATGAGAGGCTGGAGAGTAGCCCCATGGAAAGAGATCTAGGGGTTTGGGATCATGGCAAGTTGAATATGAGCCAACAGTGTGACCTGGAAGCAAAAAAGGCCAACTGTGTCCTAGAATACATCAAGCACAGCATAGCTAGCCAGTCGAGGGAGGTGATTGTCCCACTCTGCACTGGTGCAGTCCCACCTCGAGTACTGCATGCAGTTTTGGGTGCCTCAATATAAGAAGGACCTCAAACTATTAGTGTGTCCAGAGGATGGCAACCAACATGGTGAAAGGGCTAAGGGCAAGACTTACAAGGTGTGGATGAGGTCACTTGGCTTGATTAGCTTGGAGAGGAGAAAGCTGAGCAGTGAACTCATTGCAGTCTACAGCTTCCTCAAGACAGGCAGCAGAAGGGGAAGTGCTGATCTTCTCTTTCTGGTGACCAGTGACAGGACACAAGGAAATGGAATGAATCTCCATCAGGGGAAGTTCAGATTGCACATTATAAAAAAGTTTTTCACTGAGAGGTTGATTGGTCACTGGAACCGACTCCACAGGGAAGTGGTCACGGCACCAAGCCTGTCAAGAGTTCAAAGAGTGTCTGGAAGATGTTGTTAGTCATATGGTTTAGCTTTCGGTAGTCCTGGGAGGAGCAGGGAGTTGGACTTGATGATCCTTTTCCAACTTGAGATATTCTATGATTCTATGAGCTCTTTGACTGTACCTTCACCTGTGTACTGATTTTGGGAGAGAATTGGAAGGGTAAAAGTAAGAAAACTCGTGTGTTGAGATGAAGAAAATTCAAAAGGTAACACAAAAGCTGCATACACAAGCAAAGAACAACAAGGAATTCATTCTCCCTTTCCCATCAGCAGGCAGGTGCTCAACTACCTCCAGGAAAGCAGGGGATTCATCATACATAATGGTTACTTGGGAAGACAAACAGCATCACTCCAAACATTCCCCCTTTCCTTCTTCTCCACCCAGCTTTATAGGCTGAGCAGGTGATGGGATTCAGTACTTTAATATAATTTTTAATCATCCTTTATAAAATTAGGACTTTATTTCCTTTTAGGGATAAAATTTAAACCTAGACCTCAATCATTCACTTTTCAGGGCAGCCTCTAGGAGCCACTATACACTAAATATTGCATTACATATGGTATCAAATAGCAAATATTTTCAGGACCAAATACCAGTCCATCCAGCTCTTTTACTAGCCCCTGGTACATGATGCTGACAATCTTATCAATGTCTGATAATTTTAAATTAGGATGAAGGGGTTGTCCTGGAAGAACATACCACCATGCTCAGAGATTATCACAGCTAATCAAAATATTTTTTGAGAGTTAGTTTGTATTTGAAAATTAGAATCATTTGAGAGTTAGTAAGTGCTGCTAAACTATCACACATCAACAGTTATGAGGATTTTCTATTAAGTGCTTCTGAGTGGGTGATGAGTTACAGGAAAACAACATAATACACTCTTCTTGTATTCTTTTTCCAAACTTAGAAATAATTACTTTGATTTTAACAGTTGTTTTTCTTGGCTTTGTTTCTTCTAGCAAAAGTGACATCATTGGTTGACATATTGGTGGTGTGTGTCTCTAAGCTGGCATCAGCTGGCAAGTGCTGCTTTTAGCCAGCATAGACAGCTGACCTTCCCCTTTCTCAGCATAGGGTGTTCCTTTCAAGATGTCTAGAGACAAAGCTGACAGTGGGAGGCAATCTCGGTTAACAGAGATCAGTTTATGGTAACAAAACTGTCCCACTGAATCAGCCCTTGGAGTTGTCTTGGTTTTAAAAAACTTTTCATTTATTTTATTAATCTTTGTCAGAATAAACAGATAATAACTGGTAACAGCTTGCTTTGCCTGCTACACTAGGTTGGTCTGATGTATCTCACATTGAATTGCTGTAACATTAGACTGTGCAAAAAATATACATTAGTAACTGTAACTGCTGCAACACAGGGTTCCCCACAAAAATGAGACGTGCTTTTATGAAACAGTAGAAGTTAATAATTTACTACTGCTGTTCAGCAGGTAACAACAGCACAAAGGAAACAAGGAAAATAGGAGAAGAAACAAAAATCTTTATTTACTAAAGCCAGTTCTACTTCCAGGTATATCATAATAATGTCTCAGTTTATTCGCCTTGCTGTAATTAGCAACTCTGTCAAATTAGTTGCCTTATGCAGTAGCATAATGATTTTGCAAAACTATAAGCAATTCTACAATGTAGTAGGTATCAAGTAAAGCTCCTGCTATCTCTTTCTCCTCGTCTTGAAAGTGTGTTACACCTGACCAGATTGCACAAAGTTTATTTGATCCTTTAAGGGGGGGTCTTGGAGACAGTTCGGGATTGACATAGCTGAAGAATACATATCTGAATATACACCTAAAAAAAAGTGTGTATTACAGTTTAATTCATAAGAGAAGAATATTAATATTTCAGATAAGAATAAAATAGAAAGATTTTTCTTTTTTTCTGTTGACTTTTGGAGTTTGATATACTCATGGAGGAGTCTTCTCATTTATAAATATACCTAAATAAACTAATATTTTTATAATGCACAAAACTCTCCAAAACTGAATCGAAACATATCATAAGAGACAGATCTTCCATTCAAACTGAAAAAAATTTGTTTTTTTCTTTTAATTTGGAATAAGAACACTTAGAGGAGAAAGGAGCAGCATATAATAAGTATAATCAGAAAAGGAAATCTTATTCCAACATTAGATCAGATAGCTCCTGATGCCTGAAGATGTATATTCAGAATTTCAGGGGTGACCTATAGGCCATCTAACTTGTGTAACACATTTGTGCTTAAATTGCAACTGGTGAAGAACTGGTAAAAACATTTTTCAAATTCAACTCCTCCCATACAGTCAAAGGAGAGAAATAAATTACTCTAGACTTCTGTAATACAGTAAATATGAAAATTAAGCAGAGAGAATGTCACTCCAAAAACCTTCAAAGACAAATATCTCTGTTGCTAAAACAGCCATTCAAATGAGGAAGGATTTTCAAGATGAAATGTGTACACAATGAAGTCCAGAGAGGAAGAAATGAGGGCAATGGTAGGCAACGTAAAATTACTGATTTCTGGCTGTAGTAGGTATGAACAATATCCTTCCTCTCTTTTGTGATGGAAGGGAGATAATGCTTGCCTCCTAGCTTTTGTTTACCTGGTATGAGCACTGACAGCCTAAGGGAAGACTGAGGAGCAGCATAACATTGAACAGTGGGAGTAGATACCTTGAGTTGCCCTCTTACATTTCGCATAAACCAATGAAATTAGATCCTCAAGTGCTAGGAGGGCAGAAGAAAAGTAATTGATAAGTTCCAGCTCCTTTCTCCTTTTCTTCTGTGTTAGATAGTTCTGAAACAATGGAAAAAAGTGGGAAGTGCAAAGGCAAGCTTAGAAAAAGAAAATATTTTGTCCCTCTGTGATTGTTTGGTACATAACTAGAGCTAATGGGCTGCTTTCCATGCTCAGTTTGCGTTGAGCATTAGTGCAGTGTAGCAGTTATACTATGGGAGGTGGCCTGGGACTGCACCTGGCAACCTGCAATGGGCCAGGAAACAGGCACTGTTAAAGTTAACTGCTATATTGGAGAGTAGTGACTGAGATGCATGAGGACTTTTGCATATAATACAGGAAGATGTGGCATGTTATAAAGAACTTATGATTTGAGAGAAAAGACCATGTTGACTTTGGAAGATGATAAAAAAGGAAAGGGAAAGTGAACTGAACAGGTAAAAGGGGAAGTAAGGCAAAACAAACAAACTGGAGGTCAGTTGATATGTCCAGAAACAATTGCTTGCCTCACAGCTCCCTGTCCTCCCTTTTACACTTACCAGCCAAGTAATGGAGTCCAAATTCCTGGATTCTGATTAACAGAGCTGAGAACAGGAACAGCCCATCTGGAAAAACAGCACTTCAGGAGTGCCAGAAAAAAAGCCAGAGAATAGCTTGAGCACCTGGAGAGCTATCTCATGCTGGCCAACAACAGCTGGGATAAAGCAGTTCTCCAACTCTGCAGTGCTGTATGCTGCATGACACCTCACAGAAGTATACCACAACCTGTAAAGAAAGAACAGGAGATGATCCTTCAAAAGAGAAGAAGAACAAGAAATATCTCTTGCTGCTGGAGATTCTTAATGCTGGAAATGCACTTTGGCCCACTGTGCTGGACTGCAGAGCAGCAGCTCAATGCCAAGGACCAGGAATATAAACACACCTGCAAGAGCTGTACACAGGAGGAGGCCAGACCAGCTGACCACCAGAGATGCCTTCCAGCCTATATATGATTTGATAACAGGAGTGTATGGGCAGCTACTAAGGTTTTCCAACCTGAAAGTGATCCAAAAGGAAGCAGGGCTGTTGTTTTGCTAGTCAGAATGAGTATGCAGAAAACAATAGACTTTTCTGGGGTAAAGGAGAAAGAATGATCAATGTTGATTCTATCTGTGGAAGGAAATTTGATAAAATTATGAAGAAATAAGTTCTGTGTGAACACCTAACATCTAATGAAGACACTATCAAAAATTGATGGAAGAGAATGAAATACAACTTGAAGGATGACAGCTCATTAAGGAAAAAGAATAATTGCATACGGAGGTAGAAGATACTGAAAAGCAGAGTGATGACCACCATAGATTTTAACAAGAATACCGGTGATCTCAAACACAGTGTGATAACTCTCTCCTGTGCTCATGTTTTTAAGACTGATCATTATTGGAGGATATAGAAATCACACTCTTAAACTGACAACCAACCAATAGAGCCTGTAGGGGCACTGTCTGAAAAAAACCCATATTTATTCAACAGTTACTGAAGGAACTTAAAGTGTGAAAGCAGGCCAGATGGAAAGACATGACAGCCCATGGATGAGCTAACTGTAGGCACACAAGGTTTAGCCTTCCAGTTAAAGAACTGAAGTGGTAGCAAGCAGCTGGAGATGTATTGTTCTTAGGCAAGGCATAGACTTAAAGAGTGATCAGTTATTCCCCAAGGCTAATGAACAGAAAGAAGATACAGAAAGGCCACAGATGGAAAAGCAGATTGCTTGGGGTTGACAAAAGACGTTATACTCTTGCAGCATAAAGAGAATCTGTCCGTAGATAGGCAAGGCCCTGGAGTGAATGTATGTTAAACTATCCCTTTGATGGAGGGCACAGTTCATTAGTCTGTGACTTGGTTGCATCTTACTTGAGGTCATGAGAGGAAAACATATGAGCAGGGGGATACAAAGACAGACAATTCCCTGCTTTAAGAAGCAGGAGTACTGTTACTGCAGGAGTGTTGTGAATTTAGGTTGAAGACACACTGTGTCTAGCAAACAACAGACAGAAAATTTTAGGGAAAACTGTTTCTATAAAGGAAAGCCTTTAACAGGATAGTGACAATAACTTTGAAAATCGGTAGTTTGTTCAATAAGATCTAGTGTAAGACTTATGTGTTGACTGTTTCTGAATTAATGAATCCCTATAGGAAAAGTTTCCAAAAAAACTGACCATGAAAATGGAATGGTCCCACAGATCTGAAAGAAGCTCAGTACAGACTAGCTGACTAGTATTTGCCAGTATTAGAATTGCTAAGTTGAGCTGTTTTGACATCATTTTACATTTCATGCATGTTGTGGTTTTACCTAGCAGGCAGCTAAACACCACCCAGCTGTTTACTCATTCCCCTGCTGGAATGGGATGGGGGAGAGAGTCAGGAAAAAAAAAACCAAAACGATTAGTTGAGATAAAGACAGTTTAATAGGACAGAAAAGGAAGGGATAATAATTATAATAATAAAAATTATTATAAAAGAACATAGAAAATAAGTGATACACAATGCTTGCCACCTGCTGACTGATGCCCAGCCAGTTCCTGAGTAGCAGTCACCATGCCCCTGCCAACTCTCCTCAGTTTATACACTGAGCATGATGTCATATGGTATGGAATATCCCTTTGGCCAGTTTGGATCAGCTGTCCTGGCTGTGTCCCCTCCCAGCTTCTCATTGGCAGGGCATGAGAAGCCAAAAACTCCTTGACTAGTGAAAGCACTACTTAGAAACAACTAAAACATCAGTATGTTATCAACATTATGCTCATACTAAATCCAAAACATAGCATTGTAACAGCTAATAGGATGAAAATTAACTCTATACCAGCCAAAATCAGGACAATGTCTTAAATTTAACTTACATTAAAATAAAAATTAAAGTCTGAAATTATACTGGTACCAGATTTTGTGAGATTTTGATTTTGGCATTTTTTAAAAGATGTCCTAAAGAAGTTTCTAATACATATCCAAAATCATAGAATCATAGAATGGTTTGGGTTGGAAGGGACCTTTAAATGTCATCTAGTCCTATAACCCTGCAGTAAGCAGGGACATCTTCAACTAGATCAGGTTGCTCAGAGCCCCGTCCAACCTGACCTTGAATGTTTCCAGGGATGGGGCATCTACCCCCTCTCTGGGCAACCTGTGCCGGTGTTTCACCACCCTCATTGTAAAAAAACTTTTTCCTTAATACATAGGTCTTCAAGGTTTGCAAGGACTAACAAGAAAAACCTTTACTTTCAAAAGGTCTGAAGAAGAGACTGTTTGATCATACTGAAAACTGACATAACATTTCCTAAGTCAAAAAATTTTGTTAGAGGTTCTCTGAAATCATTAGAGAAACCAAAATTGTTCTGCACTGGTCAGTAAATAAAGGAACCCTTCATCTGTAAGGACCTAGCAAGGCTAGTTCAGATGTTTACCACACCCTAAAATGAAGATGTGTGCCTTAAAATGAAGTGTATTATAAACTCTTGAGGTTTCTTTGGAGATTTTTTTTTCCAAATAACATGACAGCAAATGAAGCTGGGGTCAATGAGCTACCTACTTGCCTTCTTTAAATATTAATAATCTTCTGATAGTTGGGATTTTTCCAGTGCTTCAAGATTTAATAAAAATGAGCATTAGTAGGCCAGAAAACTCCACACTTAACTTATTTTGGTGATACTGCTTGCAATTTAGCCATTTAAAAAATGTTTATTCCTAGTAGATGTTGTTTAACATCCTCCACTGTTGCTAATGGTCTGGAAAGTGCTTCATCATGCTTGTGTGTTGCAATCAATCGTCCTGTTATTTCTTAAATACAGAGAAAAAACTTGTTGAACACTTCTGGTCTTTCTGCTTTACTTTGAGCAATATATATCCATCTACTAATGGACTCAAATTATTCTTCATTTCTTTAAATTAATAAACAAATAGCAACAATTCTTCTTCTTGTCATTACCTCCATTAGCCATGGATTTCTTTGTTTATTTATCTTCCCTTACCAAGATATTAAAATCCTTAACTTTGAATCTATATTAATTGTTGAACACATCTCCTTCTCTTCCATTCATAAAATACTACAATCTCTTATTGCTGCTTTTGCTTAATGAAATTTTGTCTAATGTCATCCTTTCTCTTTATTATGGAATTCTAGCTGTTAAGACAATTAACTCTTCTTAAAGAATTTTAAGTTCTAATTCATATTTTTTCTGTCTTTCTTCTTTGGTTGAATTACCTCAAGCTTTAGGAAATTTTCCATTTACAAGAAGTGGGCACATATTTACTGCTGATTAGAATGTTTCTTTGTTTGCCCATTTTAAACAGAAGTAGGTCAGGTTCACTGGTTCCTAGGCAACATTGAACTGACTTGTCAATCCATTAATGTACCTTGACCTCTCACAATGAGATCCTAAGGAGATATCTGGTGGCAGAACTAGCCACCTTAGGCATATATCAGTTCCAAATCAATATACAAAAACCATGTAGTATTGAATCAAACCTGTAACCAACTTACCTTTGTCTGTACATATACACACTTCCTGGGCAGAGAAAATTAATGGATTGCAAGAGGGAAGTCAATTCTTTGCATTTTTTTCTTTTTTTCTCAAAAAAATGTGAACAATATTTTGTAATGACTGGTTATGAATTTTTTATTATTAATATTTATACACGTAATCCTATAAACATAACTGCAAAACGAGCGTTCTCATTACAGTTCCAACTCTTACTGGAGTAAAATATGACCCTTCCTAAAGCCATAATACTGATGATTTAAAGTATGTAGTCTTGAGGTAACTCCATCATGGATTGCCTGGTAACTCCTGGCAGACTATTAAGGTTATTAAAACATATTCAGATTAGAATGTATTAAGGATGACATCGTGCTACATCAAATGAATATTTTATATCTATATTTATAAGCAGTATAGGTAGGTGTGGTGCATAACACCTCCAGAAACTTCCTAGATACCATGCGCAAAAGATGCAATCTCTCTGTGCTTCATTTCCTCCATGGGAGTGATTTCCTTTGCCATATTTTGAGTTGTGTATTTAGATAGAAGGCTCTTTAGCACAGTCTGTCTCCTGTGTTCATGTAGTCTCAAGACCCTGACTTCCTGTGCCTCTAGGCTCTGTGATAATACTAATAATTAACTGATTCACTAGATTTATAGTAGAGATGCTTTTGAGGTACATAACATGGGTTATGTTTTAATTAGTTTCTTGTACTGAAGTCATCAACAGAACAGCTTACTTCTTTCCAGGCCACTCCTATGTGCTGAAGTTTGGGGTAGTTAGATGCCAAGTTTTCAGCCAAACTAAGATCTGATTGTTACAGTAAACTAATCACAGGGATACAATACATTGAAAGTGTTCTAAGCCAAGTCCTGTTTATTTTACAAAAAAATTCACAAAATTGCTTAAGGCTTTTTAAGGGGACCTCTTATACTTTCCATATATCAGTAAGTCATTGCCAAGTATTTGTGTACACATGCTGCCTTTTAAATTCCACTTAATAACTAGAATGCCTTTTTGTTATAAAGTTTAAATTTGAAGTCCAAAGGATTTTTGTATTTTCCATTTTATTAGTCATTGTTCTTCTTTAGTCTAAGATATCCAAAGCAATGGCTTTTCAGAAAAAAAATCTGGATCCCTGATTTATGAATTAAGAATGATACTTGCAAATCTGATAATAGTTCTCATACAAAGTACTATCTTTTAATGGTGTAATGATGTATTCCCTTGGCCTGGCACATATGTCTTCTTGCATGGTTTCTGAAGCTTAATAAAGTCCTACTTTGTTACTCTGTTGGGCATATATTCCCCCAGGCATAATAAATTACTTAAACTGTGAATAAACCTCCAAATATTAAAAATGTGCTCTTGCTGATAGTTACTTAGACATATGAATATATGCATCAACAGCAACAGGACTGTTTGCCAGAGCAAGGACTGATCAGCATATGTAATTGTTCCACTGTTGGCTCAGACGAACTACACTGCAAGCTGGGGAGACAGAAAATTTCTAGCTTTTCAACTGCAAATGACTAAAAATATAATTTTTTTTTCAGAACATCTGACTGTATCACTTAGTCCAACTGTAAAGTTCCAGAAAAGATTTTTGGTCACTAACAAACTATGAATTCTGGCAAGCTTAATGCAAAGTCCAGCTAGAGATAAAGCAGAACTGTAACAGCACTTCCAGACACTTGATTGACAGAGCCCTTTGTGGTGCTGCTGATTTCAGGGGGTGAAAGGAAAGATTCTACACAGATCATACTGGCTGTCTCTGCTTCTTTCTGCTGAATATTATTAAAGGAAACAAAAATATTTCATTTAATATTAGTTTCCCAGCTAAGTAATTGTTGTAATTTCCTTTAAGCAACGATAAGAACAAGACAGAGTAGATGGGTTCAGGGAAAAATCTCCCTTTTAAAATATGATTTTCCCCACTGATAACCTGCCTTTGCAGTATAGATGGAGAAACACACAGTTGTAAAGGCTGAAATACTTTAGCAGTCCTACAGGAGGCTCACCATCCAAGTGGTTTGTACAATTTCAAGGATATTATTATAGCTAGTGACCTTATTGCAAACTTAATTACTTCAACAAAAATAATTTCTGTTTTGTTCTTTTCAAGAAGTATACTGCTCCTGCAACATCTGCACACACAATAATGTATTTAGAAAGTGCTCATGCATTTTGAGCAAGGTTTGATTAAAGCTGCTAGAATAATCAATGTCTCTGCATAAAAATTCAGTCTAAATCCTAGCTTATAGAGTCCTTCTGTGGCAATGTAATAGCTGACAGTATGGCGAATGCCACAGTTGGAGGTGAATCAGCTGCAGCTTGCAGCATGCATACAGGCCTCCCAATTGCTCAAAGAGACAATACAAAACACAGTAAAAAAAAAAAACAGAATGTTCTAAGGGAAGATAATGCAACATCCATACTGTTACAAGTGAGGCCTTGCTTAAGAATCTGGAGGAATCATCCTGACAGAAAACCTCCAGGTGATGCAGTATGCTCCCAGCACAGGACTGAGAACAAGAACTGCTTTAACAGATCTCTCTGGACTAAAAATCTTAGTTTTAAGACCCAGACCGAAAAAGCGCATGAATTGTTCTGTGCAGGAAATGCGTTTCTAAGCAAATGACAAAAGACTTTCTGTGAGATGTGGCATGAATGTGTCACTCCCAGTAAATCCACCAAGCCTTACAACAATATCTGTGAAATTAATATGAGAATGCATTTCTTGATACTGACTGGTTCAAAGTCATTTACAGAAAGAGCGTTGCCACAGAATGGCATCAGTGAAGAAAGTGTTTTGTGCTCTCCTCTTTCTTCTGGTGCCTGTGCTCTCTGACTACTCCAAGCACTAGGCAAATTGTGGGCCTTGTCCAAAGCCAAATTAGGTCATCAAAATCTTTACCATTGACCTCAGCCATCTCTGGACGCACACTGTAAATGCAGATGTGACCTGGCCCTTCTTGATTAATAGACTTGACATATTTTCCTACTTACCAGGAATATTAGATTGGTAGGCAAGATGGTCTCTCTTTCTTTCCTTTCTTTCTGATTGTATTTGTAGATAGAGCCCTGCGTTCTTTCCCTCTATGTACTGCATTGTTTAATTCTGTCTAGTTACCAAGTTCCTAATTAACATCTAAGTCTGTGCTAAACTAACATGCATTTTATTAGCTATGCTTTTTCAGAGTTACCTAGTAGGAGAACAGTAAAATAAAAGTAAGTGCTCTTAATAGCCAAATTCAGTCACAGCCTTTCTCAGGTCAATTTTATCCTCTATTTTTCCCCCCTATTTTTAGCCTTATACCCCTTTGCACCCTCACTGACCAAACGATCCTATTCTAGGCTACTACCAGCTGTGAGGATTTCAATAAGCAGTTTTCTCTAAGTGCTTTCTCCTGTGGCTCCTGCACCTTTCCTATATAGCTTGCAATCTTTCATATTGAAACAGAAGGTTTGTGATCATTTTGGCTAACAAAAGCACAAATGACAAATCAGACCTCCTTTTGTCAGTGTGCTTGGTGTGGGAGATTCATGTATTCAGGGAGAGCTCTATAGAAGTTCCTCCTTCATCCTTATTTGGAAATATGTCCCTGTATAAATTCACAGCCAAACTAGGGCATGTGTGTATTCAAAATAACTCTGCAGTAGAGGACTGTACAAGGGTAATGTCTCTGTCCAGTGTAAATCTGCTCATCTCCACTGACAGCAGCGTAGCTATAACAAGCTAGAGCAGCAGAGAATTTCAGTCATGGGACAGCTTTCCACTCCAGATTCTGGAGTGCTCATGGTGGCAGTATGGCATTTTTGACCATACTATGTATGAAGACTAACACTCAAAGAAATATCAACCAGGATTATTTTGTAATAGTCTCAGAATACTACTAGAAAAAGCAAAAGCATGCTTTTAAAATATACTGACATTTTTACTGCCAACAATTGAATTTTAACTATAGAAATCTATGCCCTAGAAGAAATTTCATTTGCATAATTTCATTACCATCTAGAAATGCCAGTAATTGACCAACTGTTAGCAAGAAAGTTAAATCAAAGCCTATTGTTTTCCAGTCCAACAGGTGTCTGCAGTTTTAGCCCAATCATGCCTTCAAATATAGGTTTTACTTTATGTGGACTTCTAATTTTACAATCATTAACACTTTTAAAAAACTGAGTATAACTGGAAATTCAGTCCATAAAATGTGGATCCTGCACCTTTTTTCCTTATTAGAATTATTTCAGTAAATTTCTCTTTCCTGTGCTACTCTTTCTAAAGTCATCTGCACGATTGATAAAGAGGCTAAGGTAGTTCATGTATGTAAGGGCATTATCCATGCTTAACGGATGTGAAGAATCTGGATTCTTAACTTCTTGAAATACTGGGTAGAAATTGACTGGTGCAAATTATTAACTGACAGGAATGACACTGGGATCATTTTTCAAACTTACTATATTATTTTATGTTATTTTGTACAAATTTTAAGGCTGCAACAATGATGAAAAGCAGAAGAGTAAAACCCAAATTCACTTTCTTGTTTTGTACTTTAATATTCCAATCCTTCCCAAAGGTATTTTCCCTCTGAAACAGGTACAAGGTATACCATTAGTTGGCTTCTCTCATAGTTCTCAAATTGCTCTGAAATTGGGGCTTTTTTTGGAACTATTTGAAGCTAAAGTATTCAAGCACATACTTCTGCAAATGCAAATTTCCTGGAGGTAGAGGAGAAAGAGATACACAAGACAGGGATATTTACCTCCCCGACCAAGACCAGCTGGTCCAAACTGTGTTGCCATGTGTTGCATTTCCATTCATACTATTGTGTAGTATCAGTCGGCCGCTAGGCAGGCAAACTAATCAAAAGAGTTCATGTATTACACACTCATATGATTTGCTGAATCAGGTACTTCAGCAACAAACTAAGCAAAATAAGTTTCAGAAATGTAGGAAGCCAGAAATCAATGAACCTTGTTTATGGGGCATAAATGTTTCTGTAGTTAATATAATAGTGCCTTGCAACAAAGCACTAGGCTGTGGTACTTTTTATTCTACCATCATGTGCTGCCATCTGCCAGATGTTGCCATGTTTATCCTAACCAGTTGGGTACTTCTGAAGCAGGTGAATGCAGACCTACTTTTCAAGTCAAGGGCTGCTTCCTTCTGCAGGTGCACTGACAAGACTGAGAAATCTCAGAGGATGCAGAAAAAGGAATTTTTGCAGGTTACTGCTCTTTGAAAAGGCACAACACAGACTGTTTCCTCAAGTGTGCTTAAAAGGCCTGTGTCAAGTCAGAAACTGAGTCAGATTCTCTGAGTGCAGTTGCACCATTTTTATATACTGATGCATTTGCAGTCTTAATTTCACATACCTTTTCTTTTAATTTAGGAAGGCAGAGTTTTTAAGATGGAAAGCTGTGTTTATGGGTATCACTTTTCATCTTACTGTGATTTTTCTTCTGTCTTCTTCCTCTCCTCATTCGTGAAGGAGAAGAACAAAACCTGACAACTAGAAAAAAGAGAAAGTGACTTACATTTCAAATATGTACAGCCCAGTATTTGCAGACTCTGATTTACCTTCTGAGAAAGCCTCATAGCAGCTATGAAGCAAAACTCTTTGTCACCATTCATTTTTCATCCCTTTTCTGACTTGTGTTTTACAGGAAAAAGAAAGAGAAATGGGAAATCTTGTGTAAGTTTCTGTAAAGTGCTGAATTCTGATAAGATGGCATTTATGTCCGGCCTCAGGAGTTTTCCTAAAATGTTGCCTCCAAACACTAAACCCCTAGCCTATTCTTGCTCACTTGTGAGCTGGAATCCTGGAACATCCAGGAACAATTTTATCTGCATCCTCTTGATTGTTGAGCTAGAAAAGATTTTGTTCCCAGGATTTTTGGAACATCTAAAACCTTACAATATATACTCAAAAATAATCACAAACTAAGAACAGTGTCCACAGGGATATGTGTTTAGATAATTCATAATATTCCTTTTTTTTTTTTTTTAAAGAAACAGTGTATGACATTCAAATAATTGGCGATTTTCCTTTCTGTGGCTTAAATTACGCAACAAAAAAAATATTGTCTATTTTGTTTACATATAGGGCAAGTTTTACTTACTGTTCAAGACTTGTACTGTCTGGATCAAAAGTTTCTTGAAAGAATGTCTTAAATAAGAAAGTTGTGGCTGTGCTGGGACAAAGTACTCTCAGTCTTAGTGATTAAGCTGAGCCACTGCAATTCAGCAAGGCAGAAAGAACATGGCATTATCTGTCATTCACTGCTCAGGTTATTGAAAGTCTTCAGACCCAGTCCTTGTTGGCAGGATTGGTTTTGTATTTTACCAATTTATTAGATAAGGTGAAATACAGAGGCCAAGGGCTGCAGTCCAGGTTACTGCCTATACTAGAGCCCCTTTCTGGGCCTGCACAGATAGCTATTTGCATTCTTGTACTTTCTGCATGTGTACTCATTTTTCTTTTAAAAATTTCCCTGTCAAGATGAGGAGTACCTTGATTTTGTTCTGGTAGAACATTGTGCTGGTTTGGCTGAGAAGGGGTTAATTGTCTTCACTGTGGTGTCTGTGGTGGTCAGGGGCCTTTCCAGCTTCCCACACTCTGCCGCGGGGAGGGGCGGGGCCATGGCAGGGGCAGCTGACCCCGACTGGCCAATGGGATGTTCATTCCATACCATGTGACACCATGACCAGCATATTAAGGGGGTGGGGTGGGGTGGGGGGGTCAGTTTGTGACTTGGGGAGGTGTGGTGTCAGGTTGTGTCATGTGTGGTTTGTTTTGGTGGTTCATTTCCCCTGCCCCCTGGGTTTTGCGCCTCTCATGGTTTTCCTTTCCATTGCATTTTTGTTGTTGTTGTTTTATTTTAATTACTAAACTGTTCTTATCTCAACTCATGAGTGTTACCCTTCTGATTATCTCCCCCATCCCACCAGTGGGGGAGTGAGCGAGTGACTGTGTGGGGCTGAGTTGCCGGCTAAACCACAACAAACATTTTTATTTATCTTCAAGCATAGGCATAGACCTAAAGATGTCAGCAAGATGCCTCTCACATGGTCAGATATTATGCATGTGCTTAGTGATTTCCAGAACAAAGTTCTCAGCGGAGAATGGTTTGGTTGGAACTGCCACAATCTTGATGAACGGTTTGACATGCCCAGTGAATTTGAGAAAACCAGTATTTTGTCATGTTTTTGTGCACTGGACAAAAAGACAACCTTGCTGAAATGTATTTTTAACAGTGCATGCTTGCTTGTGTTGGTTTACGTTGGACAGGTGCTATAATTTAAATGCATGCCAGCAGAATTTACCACTAAAACTTCTCAATATTTTCCCACTTACCTGAACCTCACTGATGATGAAAAATGCTTGTCTCACCTTCTAGCACTATGTTTCAGTACTTCTGATACAGTCATTGTAATCTCTGTCACTCTCATATCTGAAGTTGGCAAACTCATAGCAAGCCAATTCAGAATAGCAGGACAAACTGAAGTCTCTGTTGTTTATCCCTGAAGCTACTGTGATTCAGGGAGAGTTTACTGACATCTGTGAGACCAGAGGGAGCCTTTTCCAACCTCAGCTGACCCAGTGCCCTGCAGCACATAATAGCCCTCTGTAGTATCCATACTGAAATATGCCTTTTAGGGAAAAAATTACCATTTCAAAATTGCTGGCAATTTAGAGACCTTTAAGCGGAACACCAACTCACACAAGGCTGAATTTCAGTCTTTGGAGCATTACTATCTTCTAACACGCACAGAGCACTATCAGATGCATTGCTCGGTGTCTCTTATTGGAACAGTGTCTCTTCCTTGGGGAAGCTCATTTATTACTCTGGCTGAAACTGCTGTAGAATTGTATTTACTTAATGTGAACCAGTAAAGGGAACCACAGCTTAGTTGATATTAAATGGTGGGAATTATAGCCCAAGGGATTAATTCTAGCAAAATTCTACACTGAAAAGTAAAACTTTCCTCTCAGACATCGTACCTGAGCTGTTCGTCTCAGGGAGTGGATTGTGGAATGATATATATTCATCACACTTGCAACAGAAAAGCAACGTTTTCTGAACTTCCTCAGAAAGTTTGAAAAGATTTTATGTACGCTCAAGAAAAGGTAAAAGTTGAAGCATTATGAAAGGATTGCCTCTTCAACCATGACTAAACGGCTGATTCCATTTGTTGTCAAATTCATTAGAAGTCATGAGTCAGACCCACCCATCTAGTTTGCATTGCTTTTCTGACATGAACGTCTGCAAACCTGGCTAAAGCGGTACTATTCCATGAATTATTGTTGATTAAGTTAACCAGTGCTACCAAAAGTTGCTTTAGGGAAAAACAGGACTCTTTTCCTCTCATTGATTAGTAAAAGAAATATGCTAATTCTTTAGCCCTTCATAAATGAAAAAAAAAAATAACAAACCCTCCTCCTGTTTCTATACCCTGAATTTACCTCATTCCACAGCCACTTATAAAGAGCAAAAATTTCTGATGAATTCCAGTACTAAGCTGCATTCATAGTGTCCTAATCAGCATAACAATACTATCATTATATTTGATTGTTAATTATTTTCTTCTTATATTTAAGATTATTCTCCTCTCTTCTTGGCATCTGATTAAAACAGGAATATCTTGTATTATTTTGCATTCTGCCTTTAGAGGCTTTCATGAGGAGAATGCCAATATCATCACAATTAAAATGAAATGTTCAAGCAGAGCTGTCTCCTTTCAGATATTTGAGTGGAGCTCTGTAGAACTAGTTGCTTTAATTGAAATAATGAATTCAGCCTTCAGTACCCCATGCAGATATTATTTTGCTTTAGCAGCTACATTAAAGGTTTTCTATTAAAAATCACATTAAATTGGGAAATCTATTTGTCTGTATATTGTGAAATGTGCGTGTTGATTTCTCCAATTATGTGTTTGACTTTTTATTATGCTTTGTAATATTTTCAGGAGCATGCACAAAGCATTGAAAATCATAAGGATTTCTACACTTTGGTTAGATGAAAAAATGTTCTTGCAGGTTAAGGAATCTATTTATTCTTTCTACTAAATTTTACTGTGATTTTTGTCTTCTTTGCATGTTCCTTACTGGTGTTGTATTAAACACCACTTTGCTGGTAAGGTTCATAGAATGGCCAAGGGCTGAGGGCAGATCCAGCTGCTATTAAAGCTGACATGATTTGGACTGTGGCTGAGATAAGCTTTTTCTTTTAAAGTTTGATATACTGTTTTTTTAGTCAGCCTTTCCCTTAAAGTCTGATTCAGCTACACACTGAAGTCCATCAGAAGACATTGGCTTCAGCTGAGTTGGATCAGGCCCTCAAGGGCACAGTAAGCATGTTTACACCATGGGTAGCAGCAGCTGTATATTTTTTTCTTTCAAGAAATAGTGGACTTCAACTTTCTGAAGAGGAAGCTAAGACTGATATTCAATACCACCATACTAAAAAGTTAAATTTAAAAAAATGTAAAAATTTAGGGTAATTAGATTTCTATCCTGCTTTTGTTAAAAAGTACCCAACTTATTAAATAAATACAATTGTTTTCACTGGGAAAGTTGGCTGTTCTTTTGTGATCTGAAATATTATTCTCTGTGAATAAAGATGGAATCTACTTGTACAGGTTTTTTTCAGATAAACTTTTTATATAGATATCCACATAATTTATATTTATAAATGGAGCTGTTTAAATTTGTTCATTTGTTGCAGGAGGGAAAAAGCACAAATCTTGCAAAATTTTAAACATGCAATTTTTGAGTACCTTATTTTAATGTTGGTAGTAAATATCCATTAATTTAGAGGAAGTTGAATTCATTACTGTGTCATGTATCTAGCTGATACAATGCCACACAGGGAATTTATCCTATTTTACTTTATTTTATTTTAATTTTTATTCTGTGTTACCTAGAGGCTACAAATAATGCAAAAATCACATTTTTCCAGGAACATTACAAGAAACAGCAGGAACCACAAAGCAACAGAAAATCCTTGAATTAAGGATCATCCAGTTTAAATGAAGGGAAACCTTTTTTTTCCTGATTTGTAGAGTTAGAAAATTTCTTCTGTGATGTATGGGAATTAACTGCACCAAAATTACTGTAATTCACATTCTAAAAATAGTGTTATAGAAGTGTCTTGTTGCATTTCTTCACCATTGTGTAGAATTATATCCCTCCCCTGCAGAGCTACCTAATTCTCTCTATGTATAACAATGCACACCTTACCTATTGGGTTAGGTGTCTGAAGAGGGTATTCTAATCTTGGTCTTTAATACCAGTCACACAAAAAAACCCAATTTCTTTTAAATTCAGTGATTCACAATATAACTTGGACACTTTTATTTTTAAAAAAAATGGTATTTATGAAAGAACTGTGAAAGGAAAAAATAGAACCGTGTTAAAGCTCTAAGTAAGCATGTAAAATGTAAGATTTAAAAAAGAAAAATAAAAGTTAAATTATTAATCCAGTTTTATTATAATATTTATTATATGTTCCTGAACTACTTTTCCTCAGTCTGACTGAGTATAGTTTATATTATTATCTCTTCTCATTTTGTGATGCGTGGACTTACGTTTAATTACTTTTCTTAACATAATATTATTCATTTTGTCCCATTCCCCCTGCTTGCCCCCACAATCATCTGTTTCACATAAAACTGTGAATTTATTTCCATAAGATCTTGTAAGGTGAACAGTGTATTATCCCCGTTTTACTAAGTAAGGTTTGTTGCCTTTGATTGATTTAATTCAAGAGTATCTAGAAATTCTAGCTGTCCAGTATAAGAAATGCAGGCTCTGATTTTGCAGAGTGTTTATATTGCATTTTATACATTCAAAGCACAATCTCTATTGACTACATTTGCACTTCTATAAATCAGACCCTACAGTCTCAGTTAGACACCTAGAAAATGAGAAATGTGTAGTTGGTACTCTCCTCTGAAAAACTGAGTTTCAGTGACATAACTACAATCAGAGAATTATATTCCCATGCAAGAACTCTGCTGTCTCAGTCACCAAGTAACTGCTTTAACTAGAAGGCTCTTCTTTCTTTTTATGCAGTCTTTCAAAGGTGGAAAATTTAGATCCACTCTGTGGATCATATCAAGCAATATAAAATAACTAGTGGCACCTGTGAGTTGTCATCCTTTGTGAAATGCAGTACACCAGATGGGTGAGACACACACTTACTTAATGGATTTCAGAGGTATTTGCTTACAGGGGAAGGCAATCTCTGCTAAAGATGGACAAAACCTCTTAGGAATTAAGCAGAGATCTAAGGAAGATTCTGTACAAACTGAACTGTTTTCAAATTTGAGCAGATTTTCATGAGGACTTAAAGAGATTTCATCACTTTAATTTCTCAATCAAAACAGGTTTTGTTTAAAAAAAAATTAACAACCTTGTTTTACATGTTAGTAGAATGATGTATTTGTGTCATGGCCTTATTCTTTGAAACAGATACACTGCTCAGGTTATCTGTTTGGGGAGGAGGGATCTTTGTTGGTTTTAATAGACTGAGATAACATGCATTGCAAATGTCAATAATTATTTTTTGTTAAACTATAACCAACTACAGATACCTAGAGACCTATGTTTTTGTTGCATCCTAATGACAAGGTAGCGCTAACGTGCCTCTGCCACGTTAGAAATTTAGATGACTCTCAGCATTAAATTAAGAGAGGTGGCTGGAAGTGCACAGCTTTCAGGCCCCACAGTAGGCAGTTTTCAGTTGATTATTGAAGTTATTAGGGACAGCTTGATTGCAGCTACAGGTAGCAGCTTATAAGGTTTCTGCTTTTGCTATTTCTAGCGTTTTCCTGGCTAGTATGTATGGAGTGGAGAAAGAAAACTCAAAGGTAATATAGTTCTTTCCTAAAAGTTATAAGAAGCTGTAAGAGCAAACCTAGGGCAGTGGAATGAGGCCATACGCATATTGCTTTTAGTTTAGTTTAGATCTTCTTACCAGTCTGGGTACCCAGTCAAAGGAATCAAATCTCAGTATGGAATCTTATCCTGGATTCATTATCAAGTTTAGAGGAAAAAATACTTCTGACAGAGCTCTTGTTCGTATTTTAACTAATAATAGAAAGCTGCAGCTCATCTGAGAAACTGTCAATCTAAAAATAAAAAATGATGGAGATTCAGCCACTGAAAACATCTGGGGAAATAATTTGCTGCAAACTTAAAACATCAGGTGGCTCTCAGCTTTTGATTAGATGAAGTAACATCAGGAAAAGTAAATAGTGCTATCATTTTACCTCTTATTTCTGCTTTATTCCATTTAATGTACTGAAAACACAAGTATTCTGCATTTCAGATGCATTTTGACAGCATGCGATGGTGAATGGTGTACTGGAGTTCAAGAAGACTATGCTATTCTAGGACAGAAAATAAATAAGACATTATTGTTAGTATTTATCCATTGCCATTTTGTTGTCAGACTAGGGTCATCTTATCTGGAGTAGGGCACTGACAACAGTCAATATCAAATAGTAATTTTCTGGGCTAAAAATGACACTTTTTTGTAGTGCCTTAAAATATTAGAATCCTTAGTTTGATTTAAACATTGTGGTGTAATGTGGTATAAATATTTCTTAATAATAGCCACTACCCAGTGAAATGAAGTCTAGTGAAATACTCCTCCTGTGGCTTCTGGGAAGAATCAGGAAGCAGCTTTTGATGTCTAAAACACAGAAGAAATATAAATAATGCTGGGGAACAGTAGTAAAATATTGCAAGGGTCTTTCATGAAACAGACGTCGTTACTTGCCAAAGCCTTCACAATTAGATGCAGTTTTAATTTTGAAAGATATCTCCTTTTCAATATTCTTGAACAAGGTAAGATCATCATCTCTGCTGAATTGTTTGACTCTAACTGAATGCAGAACAAAAATCTTTGTCAATACTGCTGACACCTGTACTAAATTTCTTTTCTGGCTTTGAATGTGCTTTCAGATATAAATCAGAATTTCAATTATGATTTTTATAGCCTTGCATAGTCTGAGATTTGGGTTTCTAAGAGCTCATTGTCATTCTTCACAGAATCACAGAATGGTTGGGGATGGAAGGAACCTCCAGAGATCATCTTGTCCAACCCCCCTGCTTGAGCAGGCACACCCAGAGCAGGGGGCACAGGAACACGTCCAGGCAGGTTTTGAATGTCTCCAGGGAAGGAGACTCCACACCCTCCCTGGGCAGCCTGTGCCACTGCTCTGGCACCCTCACAGGAAAAACGTTTTTCCTCATATTGAGGTGGAGCTTCCTGTGTTCCAGTTTGTGCCCATTGCCCCTTGTCCTGTCATTGGGCACCAGTGAAAAAGAGACTGGCCCCATCATCTTGACACCCACCCTTCAGATATTTCTTCTCTTGTCCAGGCTGAACAAACCCAAGCCTCTCAACCTTTCCTCATAAAAGAGATGCTCCAGTCCCCTGATCAATTTCTTCTTGCTGTCGATTACGAAGCTGGAAGGTTTGGACTTAAATACTTGTGTAGCTTTAGTATGCTGATAAAGCTAGGATTATTTATTATTAATTACCGATCTAGTAGAGCCTTATGTATCTATGCCATTCAAACAATAGCCACAACAACAAACACATGTAAAGGCATGAAAAATATAACACAAATCCAGTTTATATATAGTGCCTTTCATTTAGGAGAGCAATATAAACTGTTGCTTCAAGAGCTGTTATCCTGCTATAAGCTCTCCCTGTTTAGAGGCTTTCTTGGTATAGTCAGAGTGGCAGCACATTCCTTATCTAGACAGGATTTCTTAGGTCTGGGATCTGAAAATCTGGTCATATTATGTGTTAATAAATGAGTGTAACTCATTTACCTTCATCTTGGCTCCCAATATTCAATGGTAAGGACTCACAGAGACAGCCCCATGACTTAAAGGTTCACTTTCATTTCCAGAGTTTGAGTGATGCATTAGTACTAGCTACTCTGTTAGAAAAAAAAAAAAAAAAACCAAAAGGAAGAACAAAACATTGTCCACTGTATTGTCTTCTATGCACCGTTTGAAGGACTCAGTACTGCATGTCCTGTGTTCAGGCAGGGGGCAGGAGCAGCATCCACCTACGTTCAGCAGAGGATCTGTGGAGATGTAATTTCCTTCCCTGCCCTAGGGATGTGCCCCAATTAAAGCCTTTTTTCTTATTCATTTTTACAGTGCTTAGTACAATGTCTGGAAAGGATAGTTTGACTACTGACAGCAAATGAAATTGTGACTAATTATTCCACTGCATCCTGATTACATGCCAGCTTTTACTCCCTTTTTTTCACTTAACTCTAGAAAAATATTGGAATTATCTCAAACTTAATGAAGTATAAGACCATATGTAGTAATTGCCCCTTCCAAACCATTCTGGGTAGAGTTAGAAGTGGTCTATTAAGATCTTAGGATCCAAAGCCTTAGGATCTTACCAACAGATACATATGGTGTTATTTTTAAAAATTTGCTTCAGTGCATTTCTAGAATTAACAACTTCCCTTTAACAGTACAGTCTGCTGTTAGATACAGCAGTACTCCTACTTAGTACAGTCACTTGAGAAAGCAAGCACCCAGTTAATGGAGCACATGCACTGCTGTGACAATGGAGTGTGCTTTGAGACAGAAGTTCGTGTAATGCTGACTGGCCTCCGTTTTTGCATAGAAAACAATGAAAAGGCTACTCTAGTAATTTGGCTAAGGGCTATAGAAACCTAATTAGAAATGTTCAGTCCCACAAGGGCACAAAACAGTAGCTGGAATCAGCTATTTAAATATTCATTTCTACCCCTAAAAAGGGAGAAAAAAACATCTAATTTTGTAAAGCCTTTGCATATAGGGAAAAAAGATGATAATAAAATTATTGATTAGTGGTCTGTGATTACTTCACTATATCCTGCAAAGTTAAAATCAGCATCACAGTAGAGCACTGAATATTTAGTGCTCTACTGTGAGGCTGAGTTTAACTTTGCAAATTATATATAATATAAAAAATACTCAATTTATGATAGATATTTACACTTTAATTATTGTAGGGGTTGTTTTTCCTTCTGCATAACAGAAACTTTGATGTGTAAAAATGGCTAACCATAAGTTGATTAATTTTTTTCTTCATTTACATTATTTCTTAGAGGTGTTGAAATAAGCATGCCTGGTTTTCCTTTTTTTCAGTTTCTCTTTTGTGATGCAGAATGAACTGAGGAACTGGGAAAAAAAGTGCTTTTTTAATCCCTTTCTATTATTTGTTAACAGCAATATTTTTCTGGTGATATTAAAACATAACATAGAAAAGTGTGTTATTTGATACTGAATACTGTCAGTTAAAATTGAGTAGCAGCTGCTGGATTTGTGTCTCATGCTAGTTAAAAATAATACAGTGTAATTCAGCCACTAGAGTTAAAAAACACAGCTAGCGATAGTCTTGCTTTTGGTTTATAGTTCTATATGTTCTCAGCATTTTATGTAACTCACTATTAAATCATTCACAATCATCAGCCTATTTTTTCCCCCTTTTTCCTTTTCCTTCCAGGGTATTTACTTTTTCTGTAATGACTTAAAAATAAAAGGTACGCTGTCTCTCCTTTTGACTTTCTTGGATAATCCCAAAACAGCTTGAATTCATATTTTAGCTCAGGAGGTTTGCTTCTAAAGTCTCAGTTCAAATTTGACCTCAGGCTTCATGCAGCTCACATAACTGTAGGAACAATGGCCATAGGAGGTAAACAGTTTTTAATGATATTGTTCACAGTGCTGGCACCATTAGGGGCACCATCCTTAGACTGCAGTAATGCAAGTGGTTCTGTTAAATGCTACTTTTTTCATAGGTCATGCCATCCAAATGAGGAATAAAAATAATATAATTTTCTTTGTCATCATTTTACTGTTTTATGCCACAAACCAGAAGACAGTCAGATCTTGTGTTTTTCCCTTGTGTGTATTATAGCTCTTTCTTCTTGTTGCTGGCATTTCACAGAATCACAGAATAGTAGGGGTTGGAAGGGACCTCCAGAGATCATCTTGTCCAACGCCCCTGCTTGAGCAGGCACACCCAGAGCAGGAGGCACAGGAACGCGTCCAGGCAGGTTTTGAATGTCTCCAGGGAAGGGACTCCACACCCTCCCTGGGCAGCCTGTGCCACTGCTCTGGCACCCGCACAGGGAAGGAGTTTTTCCTCATATTGAGGTGGAACTTCCTGTGTTCCAACTTGTGCCCATTGACCCTTGTCCTGTCATTGGGCATCACTGAACAGATACTGGCCCCATCCTCTTGACACCCATGCTTTAGATATTTATAAGTATTGATGAGACCCCCCCTCAGTCTTGTCTTGTCCAGGCTGAGCAAACCCAAGTCTCTCAGCCTTTCCCAGAAGGGAGATGCTCCAGTCCCCTGGTCATCCCAGGGGTACTGAGAAGCCTCCTACACAATTAAATTTTCTTTCATAATTATTTTCCTCTTTATCATCATCATTATCTTTGTCACCATCATCATCCTCATCGATTATGGTTTGCAGATGTTACATAACTCTTTTGTCAAAACCTGTGTCCTTAGAGGTGTCTCTCCCTCATATCATTATATGTATTGTTTTTGATTTGGATTGACTGGATTTAGAAAGGATTAGACATGCTTCTAGACAGCAACAAAGTCTCAAAATTTGTTAAAATTGCTTACTGACATTTTCCTTTATGTTTCTGGTCCAGTTGCTAGCCGAATTAAAAGTACAGGATTACTCACCCTTAAATTAGAACACACTTGAAATCGGTGTGTATATTTTGAGAGGGTTTTTTTTCACTAAACTACTTTCTTCCAATTGGATTCTTTCCTTCCATGGAGACCTTTAGGTTAGTTATCAGAGTAAATTCCTGCAGAGTCTTGTTTACAGTGGTTTCCCCAGGCCATTTCAAAGATAATCCTAAGAAGAAACAGGCTACAACATCACTGGTAGCCTCAAGAAATTCCCAGTAGATTATTTTTTTTACTTTTTCAGGCATGGGAACTGGCTACTGATTTACTTGCAATTTATTAATATCAGCAGTACAACATATAATGACATGTGCTAAAATGTCTCCATTCCATGACCTATCCTCTGAAAACATAGTTGTCTATTTTCTTGTCCTATACCCATGTGTCTTCTTTAAGGCTGAGTCGTCCTGTAACACCCTGGATAAGCCTAAACTACCTACTCTCTGAGTAGCTCTGCTCAAGCCCAAAGGGCAGCTACTTTGTTGTACATTGTAAATTGGAGTGTGGACTAGAACATAGCCTCCTCTGCCTGGCTCTCACTAAACCACAAAGGAACTCGGCATGATCACAGGAAAGAACTTTAAGAATATTGTAGAGCATTAGGACAATTACAGGTGTGTGCAGATGCACTGAAATCTTTATCTCTTAATAAATGCTCTAAAAAGATTTATACAACTCAAAAATGTCTAGATTATTTCCCCCTCACCCTGCTCTCCATAGTGAATAGCTCAGTGTAAAAATAGAGGAATGCTTAGTGCTACTAGCAACGAGCGTAATGAGAACAAGGTATTGAATATGTCAGAGATTGTGCGGCACCTTTGATAACCCAGGCATAAACCAGGGCTCTGATTACTGTAGCAACTATCTGAAGAAAGAAGTTCCCCTGCTGAATTTATCTTTTGGCTTTAAATGTAACACTAACCTTGCATATTCAGCAGAATTCGCCTTTCAAAGCCACATCCATGCTTTCTGCTTCCAGAAAAATAATGTACTGAATTGTTCTCATGCACTCGACAATCAATTAGAAGAACCCATTCCAAGGAAATATATATACTTATATATAAAAGCTACCAAGCTGCTCCTTTGCTACTCCTTTGGAAGGTTGTTTCATTGGCTACACCGTGCTTCAGATACTATGACATGCTGCATTTTCATGTACTTTTTTATGTACTTGACTTGTTTGTGGTGCCCAAGCAGAATGCCTTTGTAAAAGAGTACTTTTCCAAATAAAGAACTTTGGTCATTAGATTTCGCAGAGAATCCCACACCAGAGAACTCCAGTGTAATGAAAACCACTTGACTGCAGACATTCGGTGGTAATATTCATAGCCAGAGATGGACAGCAAATTAGGCCTGCTGTGTTACATGCATTGTCCTGCTAGTGTGAGGCATATTAACTGAATTCGACTCCGCAGTCAATAGATTTCTTTCCTCCTCTTAAATGTATAACTCACTGGTGGGCAACAGAGACAGCAGGAAGCAGAAGGACAAATGGAGAAAGAATATTATAATTATGCACAATACATTTTGAATGCTTGTTATCTATGATCATTCGATCATTTTGAATTTTAGAACTCAACAGTGAATTTTGCAGTCTTGTAGAACAGAAAAAAAGATTAGAATTGGGTTATACTTAAAAGATACACATATTGATTATGGTGTTCAGAAAAATGTAAAAAGTTCTACATCTATTTAAAAACATTGCCACTAACGGGGGAACTAAACAACTGTGTTAAAATAGCATTAAAGCAGCAAAACCTTTCACTAAATGGCAGAACATTATTATTTGCTTTTCATAATTAACTTTAGAATAGAAATAACTGAAATTCAGACATTTTTGTCCTATTACATTTAGTAGCAAATGAAATTACATCTCAGAAGGTTCCAACAGAATGGCTTAGTCATGTATTTTCAAAATAATATATTTTAAATGTTTATAACGTTTGTTAAGTTTGAGTAAATTTTTATGGTGGGACAAAAATCACATTCCTTACATTAAAATGGCAGTCTGCCTCCTATTTCAAAAGTTTTCTCCTTTCACCAAGAATAAAGATGTTGCTGTTACTCGTTGCTGCTACTAGTTTCTAACAGCAGTGTATTTTCCCTATTCATCTTCTTGGAAATGGTCAAGATTTAAGTGATACTTCCACAAAACCTCAGGTGGTGACTTGGACAGTATCTCCCCGTATTTATTATTGTGCTAAGCTGCAAGCAACCAAAACCAGATATTAATTAGGGAAAGGGATAGGAAGCTTAGCTGTAGGAGATAGCTTTCAAGACTGTTCTGCAGAAGTCCATTATCAATTTTATACCAATTTCCATCCTAAGTGTATCATCCTATTAACAGTTCTTTCATACTCCATTAACCCATCCTTCTTAAAGTTAAGTATTGTGTAAAGCAGAGTACAAACCCCTTGGGACACAGGGCTACTCTATGAATTTGTACGCTACTACACATACTGGGACTCATGCCTGGTTGGGACTTATAGCTAGTCCGGCAGTGGCTGTCAATGCATTTTGATAAATCGCACATTAAGGATTATTCAGACTAGAGGTGGGAATTGTGCTACGCTGTACTGTTGCTGTTGGTTTGTCCATGTAACAGTTCTCCTACAACAGGTTTCCTCTTTCCTGATGTGTTTTTTCCTTTCTATCAATGTTTCCTGTTGTAAGACCCACAGCCTACCCTCCTTCATAGACAAGATTCAATAATTGACAGATACTTTAACTGATATTCAGAAATTAGTATTTTAATTCATTTCATACATTTGATTGCCTTTCAGTGAACAAATAAATATGGATAATTTTCAAACCTGGCCTCCTATACTATAAAACTAGATTTTAAGGCAGTCCAATTTATATTACAAACCCAGAATGTTAAAAGTTCACCTTAAAATAAAATCCTGATCTAGGCATACCTTTAAAAGGAAAACCTTTTCCATCTGTCAGATTCTGGAGATGTGTTTATTTGTCTAATTTCTTTCATGTGTGCTATTTTACAGCATTGAATTATTTAAGCAGTGAAGGATCCTTTCACCATTCAGATTACAGAATGGATGGTTGTCTCAGAAAGAACCAGGGAGAGGGCAAAGCATGAGTCTATGTGGACCTGCCAATTTACGGTAGAAATTCAATGAAACTTAATTCTCATTCAACAATTTCTGTATAATATTGCTGGTGAGGTAAATGACACTAAATTAAGGATATTATTAATCAGAGAATTTGAGATATTAAGTACAAAGCCAAAACCTTCTATTTTATTATAGCATCTCTACAAACGTTAGCTTATTCAGGATACATCATCATTTGCATGGTCACTTTGGTTCCTGAAAGCTTTAGAGCTCTCCTCTATAGAAGTGAATATGCTGCAATTCAACATGTATTGGGAACCTTGTGGTGTTCCATCAACAAATGGGGGAGGGAGAATCACCTTGGTGATTCAAGATGTTTACTTAAAAAATCTTTTTTTCTAGTCTTTTTTTCATCTTGGCTTCATCTGTTGTGAAATGTAGACACTTCTGACTTCTCATATTAATATAAGCCTACTTCATAAATATACTTCAAGTACAGGTCTGTCAAAGCAATATATTACTTCAGCTCTCACAGTATGAGCTATAAATAGTATGGAATTGCAGCATATAATACACAACATTACACAAAGACTACTAATATTGATCTCAAATCTTAAATTTTTTTTTGATCTTTCTTAAGGTATTATTTTGAGGTTCTTGTTGCTGTTGCTCTTGTGATTTAGCTACAATTGTGAAAATAAATATACTTTTGATCGACAATCACTATTTCCAGCTTAGAATGGCAGTGGCATTTTTCTCCTGAAGCCAAGCCATGGTTGTTTGTCTTCAATTCTGTTGAAGCACTAGAGACAATTATAATGAATGAAAATACATGAATGTGCTCACTCTGTCTTCAGAAGTGATTGTAGTAGAGACATCAAGCAGATGACATGCTGAGATCATTTGTTCTATATTAGGTTTTAGTGTCTTGCGGGCAGGACAAAGCACCTGATGGCAGGGATAGCACATAGCACTAACAGTAATTATGTGACTGAGCTAATTATTTTATCAGCTCAATGTGAGCAATTTTTTCTCATCTTGGTGTCACACTACTCCATGACAGGAAAACTAAGTTCAGCTGAAATCCCATCTGTGTTCACACCATTATGCACTTCCTCCAGGTTGGCTACTACCTGCTGAGCATGATGAATGGCTGCAAAGTACTCAGAAAATAAATAAGTTAGGTACATCTTAAACTTGGAAATGAGCTGGTTTTTTTCACTGCATCCAGGTTACATATATTTCTCTTTAAAGAAAAAGGTGTTGCTTTTCTAAGGTGAAACTAAAAAATATTCAATTGCCCTTCTTATTTAAATTCAGCCAGGCTACTGCAGGACCTGAGCATCTTAAATCACCCAGCTGTTACCTAAATCCTAGCATTTCTCAAGTACAATGAAAGAAAAAAACAAATTCTACTATGGCTTATGATTTAAACAACTAGCATTAACAAAGGAGGTACTATCCCACTTCCTTCCTATCCCATTTATTAATGAGGGACTGAAATAGTGGAAGTATGCCTATACCAAGAACAGCAATCCAGCTCCATCAGCATGATGTCTACACAGATAAATTAGCTTAGAAGGAGTACCACACAATGCCAACAAACTGCTTGTGGGCACTTGCACTAGCATCCCTGTGCTGTATGCATGTACTAGCAAATTAAGCAGCACAGTGAACTAGCCACTGTTAGAACAATCTTCAGCTGTTTCTGCCTCAGATTTAATCTCTCAAACAATTCATAGGCACAGAGCCAGACTAAAACAACTAGGTTCAGATACAGAAAATGGGATCTGGCACGTTTACTACTATTAAAAAAAAAAGTAATTTTACTATTATAGGTATATTTGCAGAAGGCTGTTGAATAATATACTGAGTATCCATGAGACTAAAATGGGAATGGAGTCCCTCATTTTCTACTTCTGGGAGTACCTTTTCAACCATAAAACTGGACAAACCTCATTTCTTCCCTGAGGCTGTTCTCTTTCAATGTCTTCTGCCTAAAAGGGAGAGTTCTGATTGAATATCTGCAATCACAGATATTGCTATATTTGCAAATTCTTTCCTCTCAGGTTACGAAAACTGTCATTTTAGAAGTACTTTGAAGAAACTCATGTTACTGAGGAATGTCAAGAAAATAACCTTACCTGCAGCAGTATTGTCAGGGCTTGACGCTGGATGTGAAACAAAAAAAGGTCAGGAAGTCAGAACTCAGTTCACTTTAGCGAATAGCAAACCTATTTCAACCACTTTGCCAAAGCATGGTGGGTCTAGAGGTTCATCTGCTCTTGAAAGCTTTTCAACCTGTGCATTTTGATCCCTCATACATGCAGCCAGACTCACTGGAGAATGAAGCAACTCCTACCTTTCTTCTGAAATGGACAACAGAAGGTCACATCATCAAGAGCTAACAAATGCCACAAGAGTTATTGAAAGTCCCGATATTTTTCCATCTCTTCCAACTTACCTGAAACCTGGCTAAAGAAGTTTTGAATTCAAGCAATTGATCTTTACCTGAGGGCTTGTCATTGATAATTCTTCTATCTATGAAAACTCCTACTGCACTTTTCTGTCTGGTTTCATCCCAAAGTTTACTTGTGACTAACGTGCTTTAGTAATAGCTTTTGTTAAAAGTGCAGATGTAAAGCAAAGATTTACTTTTTATCACAAAGGAAGAAGGATCGAAAAGATAGTCATACATTGCAGAAGAAAAGGTACATAAAGCTATAGGAATAACAAGTGAACAGCAAACTCAAAGACTTGTTTACCCTTTTTAAAGTGAAATTAAAGTAAATTGATAAGAACAGATTTACAACTGATGACAAAACATCTGTTTTTCACAGTGGAAATCTGTTTAACTGGTAGAACTCATTGCCATAGTATGTTACTGAGTTCAAAGGCTTAGTAAGCCTTAAAACAACTAACCATTTACATGGATAATGGGAACACCCACTATTGTATTAGATAGAAAATAATTATTTCAGAAGGGGAATAGATCCTCATTTTTTTATACAGACACATATCATTAGCTGACAAGGATTAAGAAACAATTTCCATACAGACTAGTTACTTCAAAGAAGTGTTCTTATAACTGGGATTTTGGTTTCCTGGTGAATAAAAGAAAAAAAAAAAAGAATCCCTACATATATATGCAAGGAGTCAAACTTGGAAAACAAATGAATGATTGGTGTAATTAAAAGAAAACATGGAGTGTGCCAAACTGAACCTCCAGTTTTACTTGCAAAAATGTTTAAAATGAAATGCATTGTTTGAGAATATTTAAAAGAAAATAATAATTTAAAAAAATATGCAGGCATCAACTTTTAAAGAACTATCTCTGAGACTGACAGCTGAGGATGCCTTAAGGGCAGGTTACAGGTCCCTTCTTGAGACCCAAGGCTGGCTATTGGCATGTGTGTCCCTCCAATGGCACACAGGCTTTCCAGGACTGACGCACTTACAAGGTTACCCGGGAGGCAGTTCAGGGTCAAGTGGTGGGATCAGTCCTGACTACCTGCAGAAGCTACTTTTTCAGAGCAGTGTAGGCTGTTAAACCTGCCAACTACTGGGTAGTACACTCATTCAGGTGGTTTTGGGGAGAGGGTTGGGGGAGTTGAGTTGTTGAATTTATTAAATAAAGTTTTAATACTTCTTTTGTTCCCTGTCAGTTACACAATATTATGAGGTTTGGGGTTTTTCTTTTCAGTCTGTCCTGTTAAAATTGTTCTTCTGTGCATAGAATAATTAAACACAATTTAGGCCATAGACAAAAAAAATTATTGAGAGCTTGGTGCTTTTTGTGCATTTGCTTATGCATATTTTGTTGTCACATCTCCATTAGGAAAAATAAATCCTAGTTCTAAAACTTTCACCAATGTCACTCATTCCTATTTCACTGTCTTCTTTACCAGTAATATTTTTTTTATTTCACATGTGGATTAAAACACATTTCCATGGTTAAAAAGGAAAAAAACCTATTGTTCTAAAACACTCCAGAGATGAATATTTGACCAGCTGACATGTTAGTAACCCAGAAATGCATGTTCTACATCATGCTTTATGTCATTGTGAACTAAGCACCTTAAGCAGACCAGGGGAACATATCCTAAAAGTCCCTGTTCATCTGCATCATTTATAGAATTTAGATAGGGATATTGAGAGAGGCACAGAAAGAAACATCTGATTTACAGATATCTACAGTGTGATTACATGACAGCGAACCTACACATAACCTTTGTAATCTGTCTGATATTTATTGTCCTCACTGCTAACTATAACTTATACTAACACTCGTCTAGTTTCATTTCATTAAGGTATCTTTAACCTCCACCATGCATTCTTCACAGCTTTGTCCGCACGAGCAGGCTGCAAATTATAACATTATTTTAATATAATTATGGTATATTTCTTGTGTTTATAGGTCATGGAACAAAAGCCGAATTTTGCGAGTCAATTCAGAAGATACAGGCTGTCCCCAAGTGCTGCAAGATGAACCAGTATAGAAGACAACTGACCTGGCTGAACATGGAGCTTTTGCTGGCACTCAGGGAAAAACGAGAGTCTACTGCTTTTGGAAGACGGGGCAGGTAACACAAGAAGAGTACAGAGACCTTGTTAAGTCCTGCAGGGAGAAAATGGGGCAAGCAAAAGCCCAGGTAGAACTCAATTTGGCCACTGTTATAATGGATAACAAAAAATGTTTTTACAAATACATTAACAACAAAAAGAGAACCAAAGAGAATCTCCATCCTCTATTGGGCCTGAGGGGAACATTATCACTGAGGCTGAGGAAAAGGCTGAGGTACTAAATGATTTCTTTGCCGCAGTCTCTAACAATCAGACCAGTTATTCCGCAGGTATTCAGCCCTCTGAGCTGGATGGCAGGGACACTGAGTGCAACAAATCCCCCATAGTCAAGGAGGAAGCAGTTTATGACCTGCTGCTCCACCTGGACACTCACAAGTCACTGGGTCCAGACGGGATCCACCCAAGAGTACTGAGGAAGCTGGCAGAGGAGCTCACCAAGCCACTCTCCATCATTTACCAGCAGTGCTGGATAACAGGGGAGGTCCTAGATGGCTGGAGGCTTGCTGATGTGACACCCATCTACCAGAAGGGCCAGGAGGAGGATCCAGGGTTGTGGTGAATGGAGCTAAATCCAGTTGGTGGCCAGTCACAAGTGGGGTTCCTCAGGGCTCAGTGTTAGGGACAGTCTTGTTTAATATCTTTATCAGTGATCTGGATGAGGTGATCAAGTGCACCCTCAGGAAGTTTGTAGATGACACCAAGTTGTGTGGGAGAGTTGATCTGCTTGAGGGTAGGAAGGCTCTGCAGAGGGACCTGAACAGGCTGCATTGATGGGCCGAGGCCAATTGAATGAGGTTGAGCAAGGCCAAGTGCTGGGTCCTGCACATGGGTCACAACAACCCCATGCAACTCTACAGGCTTGGGGAAGAGTGGCTGGAGAGCTGCCTGGGAGAAAGGACCCAGCGCGTTCTGGTTGACAGTCAGCTGAACATGAGCCGGCAGTGTGCCCAGGTGGGCAAGAAGGCCAACAGCATCCTGGCTTTTATCAGAGATAGTGTGGTCAGCAGAAGTTGGAAAGTGATCGTGCCCCTGTACTCAATGCTGATGTGGCCACATCTTGAATACTGTGTTCAGTTTTGGGCCCCCTAGTATAAGAAGGACATCAAGTTGCTGGAATGTGTCCAGAGAAGGGCAATGAAGCTGATGAAGGGTCTAGAGCACAAGTCTTATGAGGAGCAGCTGAGGGAATTGGGGTTGTTTAGTCTGGAGAAGAGGAGGCTGAGGGGAGACCTTACTGCTCTCTACAACTACCTGACAGGAGGTTGTAGTGAGGTGGGTGTTGGTCTCTTCTCCCAAGTAACTAGTGATAAGATGAGAGGAAATGTCTTCATTCTGCATCAGGGGAGGTTTAGATTGGGTATTAGGAAAAATTTCTTCAGTGAAAGAGTGGTCAGACATCAGAATAGGCTGCCCAGAGAGGTGGTAGAGTCACCATCCCTGGAAGTATTTTAAAAGGTGTGTAGATGTGGCACTTCAGGGCATGGTTTAGGAGACATGGTAGTGCTGCATTGACGGTTGGACTTGATGATCCTAGAGGTCTTTTCCAACGTTAATGATTCTATGGTTTTAATTTTAAGAGATGATATTCTACCCAACTATAGTCTGACTGATCACCTGTAACCAGTGTCCACCAGCACAAAGTTACTTCCTGAGTCCTTAATTTTCTCTACTTGCCCTGGAAGATCTCAGTACTAGCTCAGGACCAGGGTTTACACCACTGAACATAATAATTGCCTTTACTAATCCAGAGCTCGTAAGGAATAACATCATAGTCTTGTTTAATATTATGGACTAAAAGCAACCTCTTTTGCTTTTATTGAAAATGTTCAATAATTTCTCCAGGTATGTATGTAATTTGAGACAATTCTTTATTTATTTGCTTTTTTCTTTCTTTTCTCTTTGGTCATTATAGAAGCTGTGTGATCCAGGAAAAAGGGTATTAATTAAACTCTTCATAGGAACATAAACTTGCAGAAAAGCAAGCTTGCTCTCCTGGCATATCTCTGAACTTTTTCAAGTTTGACATTCACATTTAATCATAGCCATCAAATGAATTAAATGCTATTGTGTTTCTTCTTATAATGGTTTTTCTTTATTATTTTTAAAATACCAGGCAAAGCAGATTCTACATTGTTTGCTCTAACATATTTTTAGAGAAATTATATCGAACATCAAAAGTATGAGAAGTATACGTCCATCTCCTTATTAGATTGTTACTCAAGAAGCAGCTCAATATTCTTTAAAAAGGTGAACAAATCCAGCTCATTAGCATTTTGATGAAATTAGGAGGAAAGGTCTAGGAACCTGATTGTATTCTGATGCAAAATAACAATAGCAAAGAAGCAAAAATGTATTAGAAGGAGAATTGGAACAGATTCAGAAACTCAAAAGTCGCAGTGGAAAGGATATTCACTTCATTGTGCATGATGTACCAAACATATTTTTGATAAACTCTTTTATAATTGGTTTTAGACTTGCCATCGGGGGGGGGGGGGGGGGGGGAGGAACAGAGGCAAAAATTAAAAAAAATGAACTCCCACAGTTCCACAGTTATTAATTATCTCATTTTGGAATAAAATGCTTGCAGTATATTTTTTAAAATAGAAAAATTCTTCAAATAGACTACAGTTCAGCAATGCATATATGTATCGTTTGAATCACTTAGTCAGTCAGTCATGTGAGAAATGCTTAAATTTCATTAAACAACAGTCTTCATGGGTTTTGTTTGGTTATTTGTCTGTTTACTTTTAAATGTAGTTTAGTTTCATGGGTGAATGGAGAAGTGAAACAAAACATTATGAGTCATCCTGAACTTCTCTTTTTAGACATTTTTAAATATATTTTTCAAATAGAAGAAATGAGGAAAGTTCTAGGTATGCATGACCACTTCAAAACTTAGAAATTCATTATTTCTTTTGCCACAATGCTAATCTTCAGCCCATTGGTTAAGAAATTCTTCAGAGATGTTCAGAAGCAAGCAACACTTTCCTTACCTTTTACAAATCATGCCTCATCTGTTCATGAGTGTAGACTGAGTTGCTTTGTTTTTGCATTTCTAAACACTTTTCTTTCTTCTAACTCAACTTGGTTTCAATAGTAACTTCAGGCAACTCAAAGATACATTTGTTTTAAAAAATAGACATTGTAAGATATTTGTTCAGACACAATGCTGAGCCCCCAGGGTTCAAATGGAGCTGAAGACAGTGCAAGAAACAGAGACAACATTAGTAAATCACTTCTGCTATGTTAGAGAAACTTCCAAATATATATGAATGGTTACTGTGTAGATCTATTCTAAATTATCTGACTGGACTAACATAATTTAGGCCTACCTTTATTCTCATTAAAGGCAATAGAAACTTTGTAATTAACTCTTCAAAGTGGTATTTTACAAATCCCCGTTTTAAAATGGAACTATATATGTGTTTGCCAGCTGACATACCTTAGATGACATAAAGGTATATGTGGCACTGGAGAGAGCAGAGCTACTTGAATAGCTGGCTTCAGATTAAAAACTTACTTTGTCTCCTGCAGTGATCTGTGTTGTTTGGGATCTTAAATGGCAGCCACTTGAGAACACTGGCAGACTGGGCAGTCAGAAGTTCTGATTTACTTCAGATTGTTCTCTTTAACAGTGGCTCTTGTTTAGAAATATTTTTTCAAAAGGTTCTCCTTTCAAATTTCTTTTTCAATCTTTTAAGCAGAGACTGCCAGTTTTCATACTCAAAGAAATCTGATCTGACTGAAGATTTATATACTGATATCAAGACACACACATTCACAAACTTATGTGTTCTGCAATAATTTTAAACATAGCTAACAAAACAATCTGTACATGGCTGACTCAGGTTCCTCCAGAAAAACATAATTTGCAAGACTGAGTTGGCCCAAAATGTCTATGTACAAAATAATGTTTATAATAAAAATAGGAAAAAAATAATGGCCACTACTTCAGGATCCCAGAAGCAAAATCCACAGAATGAAATAAAAAGGAGGAAAAATAAAAAACTTCTGAAGGTGTGTAATGAAATGTTACAAATAGGGGATTACAATAAAAAGCTAATGGATATAAATCTAGGAGGAATCAATTCTCTTTTCCAATTATATTCAACCTTAATAACAGAACTTTAATAGGCTCATACCTTTCTGCCAATTTCAGAAAAGTCTGCTGCTGATCAATAGCATTTATTTCAAAGAAGAGAGTAAAGCAAGGGAGAGACGTTGGTGACTGGAGACATGCCTTTTCTCAGAAGGTGGCTGAATAGTCGTATAATGTTGTGTGAAAAATGGAGGCAATATACCAGATACTCATCAGTTCTGTTCATCACTCATAAAACCTTCATTTGCAGTTATACACTGGTTTGTTTATTTCTTTATTTAGCATCTTAAAGAACACAGGTTAGTTCCACGTGTTTGGAACAACGTATTTTCTTGGGTTTTGGGTAGCAGAGAGGCAACAGACTGAGACCCTGCAGGTCCTGTTTTTATTCCTGGCTTTCAGAAGTGACCTTATAATGCTTCTGGTTCTGCTGCTCCAGTCCTTGAGATCTCTGATCACATGGAATATCCTCTGCTTTTAAAAAAGTTTTTATTTATTTCTTTTTGAAAAGCCTTTCCTTTAAAACATTCTTTATTTTTATTTATTTCTCAGATCATGCATCAAAAACTTTCTAGTCTAAATAAAGAAATAATTTTAGGAGCTTCATTTGCTCCTAAAGCCAGTTCCCATGGCTTTCAGCTTAGTTTTCTTTTTTCATCATCCAATATTTCCTTCTGTTGCTCTTCCCAGCACAAAATTGCACCATTACTCATTATTAGCTCACTGAATTCACAGCTGTACCTGTAAATAAAAGAGGGCAGGGAGTGTTCCCTGGCAGAGAGGTGACTGTTCCGTGCCAATAAAATCCCTTACCTCCAGAACAGGGTGGCCATACTGAGACTGCTTATTAAGAGTGATTGCTGGCCTAGGAGATTGGGAGAGTGCTACTTGAGACTGGTCTGAAATCGGGTAAGAGATCTTCATGAATGATCAAGTTCTGGGGCCCAGGCCTGGACACTGTTTAAGTTAGAGCCTCCAGTTCACATCAGAATGGTGGCAGGGTTTAGGTTTTGGGGTTAGGGTTGGTTTTTGCTTTGGGGGTTTCATTTTGGGTTTGGGAGGGGTTGGGTGGTTTTTTGGTGTTTAATTTGTTTTCTTTCTTTTATCAGTCTTAATGTTTTCAGAAAGGTGGAAGACCAGGGCTCCCCAGTGAGGGGAGAAACAATTGGCTTGTTTCTTTCTAACTCTTTTCAGCCAACCAACTTTACGTTCTTTTTTTTATTTTTTTTTTTGCATTTGCTGCAATGGTGAAGGTGTTCTAGCCTGTTGATCTGACTGAAGCCCCAAAGCAAAGAAATGATTGCTACAGTTGTTAAAGGATTGATCAGAAATTACAGCTGGATAAGAGCAGGAGCCTGCCACCACTTTATGCCCTTCCTAGGAAATAGATGGTGCTGCTACCTCTGCTGATTCAGGAATGCCAGCTAAAGAAGAAGGAAAGTGCAGATCAAAATAAAGCTTATAAATGCCTTATATTAGGATGGTTCTTGTGTCCAGGACTAGGATTCACTCAGTGATTTCCTGTAATGAGTTACATCATATCTGGGCATTCTCATGCATGTATAGGATTTTGCTCTGCCTACAGACTGCAAAATGGGCAGATGCAAGCACATATGCTATGGCCAGGGATGGACAACCACAACTCAGCTGAGACTCAAGACGATCTAGCAGACATTGATTTCAAGCTCATATACCCTGTTTTTTAAAGACTATATTAGTCTGAGCTGGTGATGTTAATGCTGATATAGGTCTCCTGAACTGGAGCTAGCTCATATCCTGACTACCTGAGAGTCAGAGGAGCTCAGATTTGCCTGCTCTTGTTTATGTTGTCTTATATCTTTAAGCAGTTAGCCCCAGGATGCCCCCAGCCAGTAGCTGGCTCCAAGAAGTCTGAGTTAATGGCATATGTGTGCAAAACAATGCTTGGAAGCAATCAGTGCCTTGGATTAAAAACCTGCAAATTCTGGTACTTCATAATGGCCAAACAGAATCTGCTGAAATGCTAAATAAAAGCCATGGCTAACTGTCATGGGTTAGCCGGCAGCTCAGCCCCACACAGTCGCTCCCTCACTCCCCCACCGGTGGATGGGGAAGAGAATCAGGAGGGTAACGCTCGTGGGTTGGGATAAGAACAGTTTAATAATTAAAATTAAAAGAAACAACAACAGAAATGCAATGTAAAGGAGAACAACGAGAGGCACAAAGCCCCGGGGGAGGGGAGGGAACCACCAAAACAAACCAGACACAACACAGCCACTCACCGCCCACCCCCGAGCCACAACCTGCCCCCCCTTCATGTACTGGTCATGGTGTCACGTGGTATGGGATGAACCTGCCATTGGCCAGTCGGGGTCAGCCGCCCCCGCCATGGCCCCGCCCCTCCCAGCCCCCCCCCCCCCCCCCCCCCCCCCCGCCACGCGGCAGAGCTCGGGAAGCTGGAAAGGTAGCCGACCTGCCATGGTGAGGAGAATTAACCCCTTCTCAGCCAAAACGAGCACATTGAACTACTTCCCACTTTGAGGAACATTGCCTGTTTGAGTACATCCGACTATATATGCCTGACTCATGCAGGTATATGCTAGATGTTTGGAGTTCTTCTGCTGGTAGATGCCAAGTCTTCATAACTCTTCCTTTAATATAAGGACAGCTTTGCTGTCTGTCTGTCCGTACTGTATATACATATTTGCAGCATGGTGGTTTGATTACTGTGAAATAGTGGTTCAGCGAAGAACACAGTTTAGAGATTTGTAGAGACAACAAAATTTTAAAACAAAATGACTTGATTCTGAAGTCTAAGGGCAGTTGGTTCTGCTAAAATGTGCAGTGAGAAGCAGATTGTGTGACTCACAGGGGAGAGTGACATGGTAAAAATAACAGCATGATTATTCAGGTATTTTCTTCAAAAATATTTGGAGGAGAAGTGAGCAACAACATATCCAAAATGCCTAATAAAGAATCTTTTTTATAAAGACTGGAGAGGTTGAAAGTGTGGACAAGGGCTTCTCTTTTCTGTGACACTGCTGTTCATTACAGGTGACAACTACTTGGTATGTGTGCTAGGTGCAACACACAGAAAGTACTTTTTCTTTTATAGCATCAGGCAAATTCAAAAGAAGCTAAACTAAAATGCATGGATGACTGGAGATGTAAAAATGCCTTATGGTTTATTTTGAAGGCAGTTGCATACAATAGCACTGGAACTATCTTTTTAAAAAATATCTAACCGTTTTCATTGACCTCTCAGTAAACCAACCATACCTTTATACATTGTATATCCTTCAAGCTTTAGAGCAGTCTAAATGTGTGCCTTTAACACTGTCTCCCACAATGTTGTCATATACACCTAGCCTGGATGGTGGACAACCAGATGCATAAAAAACTGGTCAGATGTTTGGGCTTTAAAAGTAGTGGTTAATAGGTCATATGCTTTCTGGAGGCTGCAAACTAGTGGGGTACCACAGGGGTTTATCCTGGACGTGTCCTGCTTAAACAATGCCCTAGTGCAGGTGTCATTAACTTTGCAGGTCACACCAAATTGAAGGGGTGACTTGATACACTGGAGAGCAGGGCTGCCATACTGACAGACCTACACAGGATGGACAAAATGGTAGACAGGAACTTCACAAAACCCAGCGAGGACAAATGTGAAGTCCTTCACCTGGAAAAGAAGAATTCTTTGCAAAAGCACAGGCTGGGGACTGACTGGCTGGGGAGCAGCTCTTCTGAAAAACCGGTATAGCAAGTTGCATAGAAGCTACCAGTGCACTCTGACAGGCAGGAAGGTCATCAGCACCCTGTGCTGTATGAACAGGAACACAGGCAGGAGACTCCTCTCTACTCAGCACTCATAAATAGAATATTATGGCAAGTTTTGGATCCTCCAGAAGACACAGACAAACCAAAGTGGATTCAGCAGCCACCGAGATGGTCAGGGAGCAAAGCAAAGCAAGGAGAGACTGATGGACAGGGTCTTGTTCAGCCTGGAGAAGCGACAGCTTCTGGGGGACCTAAGAGCTGCCAGCCAGTACTTTCAGAGACATGATCCAGGCAATGGAGCTAGGCTGTTCAAAGTGGTGCCTGGTCAAAGGAGAGGCAAAGGACATAAATTGAAACAAGAAAAACTCATATTGGATTTGACTTAAAACCTTCCTCCCCAAGATGATGGTCAAACAACGGACTGTTTGACAATTTGTCATATTACTCAGAGACTGTGCTGTTCCCGTCCTTGAAAGTTTTCAAGACCTAATGGATAAAGCCCTGAGCAATCTGGTCTGACCATAGTGCTGCCCAGGCTTTGAGCAAAAGCTTGGATAGAGACCCCTGTGATCCTTTGCAACCTCAATGATCCTAAGATCATATATATCTGTATGTGGTTTAAAATGCTGATTTAAAACACATAAGAATGTTCCCCAGTCAGTGACTTATATGCAAGTGTTCAGCTTTTTGTGTTTTATCACTCAATTTTTTTTATTTTTTCCTTCTTTTCTTTTCTTGTTTATTAAGTCCCAATATGGAGCCTTGACTGACTGTATAAAGGAGGACCTGACAACTGCTACCATTGCCTTATAACACCTTAATTTCTTCAACCTAAATTTATCCTGAAAAATAATTAAAACCACAGAAACTAGTGGTATAATACTGTCTTTTCATATTGACTTGAGCACTCTTACTTACTAATCCCCATGCCTAAATATACTTCTTCTAAAATTTTCCAGCCACAACCCGCTTTTAAAATTATGTCTGCATTTATGTTCTTGAAGGCATGTCAGGTTGTATCAACTGCATTTTGTTATATTAGGTAGAAAGACTGAACAATTTGGGAACTTCAGTGACAGCTAGACAAAGTAAATGAATCTGGCATATTTTTCCACATAAACCTATATTTTAAAAGCAGTGTGTTGAGAAACTATGTTACTTGAGATGGCATATGAGTCTAAAGAATACTCTCATGCAACTTTTCTGAACTTTAGAAAGCATTTCAAAACAGATTCAGCTTTTTGGTCATGATTCACTGTGATCAGATAAGTTTGGAAGAGGCACCTGATTCATAAAGCATGTGACTGTTCAGAGAAATTTATAAACAGAGATTTCTTTCCCTTAAGACTGAAGAAAGATACTTTAATATGAGGGACCTGCTTTCCTACTTAAGGCAATGTAACTTCTTGCCACTCTGTGTTCTTACTGTGAACTCCAAGTCAACAGCATTTACTCAAGCTGTATGACATATATCGTAACTTATTGCTTAAGTGATTTAGCAACGTGTTTATATCCTGTCTTTGTCTAGTTTAGTAGGCACAAGAACATTTAGTAATTAATGCTATTTAAGGACTAGTAGCTGATGGATGGTGATGTTATTTTAGTAAATCGTTTCTTTACAGTAAAGTGATGGTGTTGGTTTTTTGTTCCTTGGCAATATAGGGCTTTTTCACATTAGAAATGTGGACTGTATTAACTGTTCTGTAACGACTGTATAGTTGCCTCTATGTGGGTATGGATGCCATTATATTTGTCAGATGATGATTAATGTAGGCATAGCTATTTCCATAAAGGACACATTTCCACTTCTGTATCAGTGGAACTTCACCCATGCTACTTTTGCATCCAAGTTATTCTTGTTAATGCTCAGATATGGGATCTTAAGATCATAAGATAACTGAGGTTGGAAAGGACATCAGGAGGTCTCTGGCCCAACCTCATGCTCAAAGCAGGGCCAGCTATAAGGCAGCCCATGTTACTTAAGGCTTAGTCTAATTGGATCTAGAAAATTTCTGAGGATGGAGACAGCACCTCTCCGGGCAACATGTTGCTCTGTTTGACTCTCCTACGAGCTCCTTGTGTAAACACTCTCTCTCCCCACCCTCCTCTTTCTCCTTATACCCCCCCTCCCTCCCTCCCTCAGCAGCCCCTGCTTATCATCTCTTTTCATGGTACTTACTCACCCCTTCCTCTGCTTTTTTGCAAGTGTGTCATCAATTACTCTCTCCTGATAATGTCACTGCCACATCCTCATCAATGTTTCCTTGTATATAATGCCATCAACACACCCATGCTTCTTTTATCCATCAGACATATTATGTATTTTGACTTTCAAATTATTGCATTCATTTCAAAACCTGTCACTTCAGTGAAAATTTTAAGACACAGCATTGTGAACACTTCTCAACACTGAAATTATTTTTGCTTTACTTCCTGCTCTTCTGCATAGATTTTTGAGATTTTAATTTCGATGCCCAAACCTTGTCATAGATAGTACCTGAAATAATACAGCGAATTTTCCCTACCCATGTATGGGCTGCACTCAACCTGCATTCCCATTTTAAAACATTTAAATAAAGAAAGCAACTCCACAGTGCAGCCAACTCAGGGCTGTAGCTGTGATACTTAAAATCAAGTTTCCTCTATGTCTTAAAGTCCAAGTGGGTCCAAGATGGACCCACTGCTGGTGAAGGCTGAGCCCATCAGCGACTGTGGTAGTGCCTCTAGTATAACATATTTAAGAAGGGGGAAAAACTGCTGCAGAACAGCAGCTGGAAGAGGAGAGTAAGAATATGTGAGAGGAACAACCCTGCAGACACCAAGGTCAGTGAAGAAGGAGGGGGAGGAGATGCTCCTGGCACCAGAGCACAGATTCCCCTGCAGCCCATGGTGAAGACAATGGTGAGGCAGGCTGTGCCCCTGAAGCCCATGGAGGTTAATGGTAGAGCAGGTATCTATCTGCAGCCCATGGAGGACCCCACACCAGAGCACATGGATGCCCAAAGGAGGCTGTGACCCCCCCATGGGAAGCCTGCGCTGGAGCAGGCACCTGGCAGGACCTGTGGACCCATGGAGACAGGAGCCCACGCTGGAGCAGTTTTGCTGGCAGGACTTGTGACCCCTGTGGGGGACCCACACAGGAGCAGCCTGTTCCTGAAGGACTGTGCCCTGTGGAAGGGACCCACGCTGGAGCAGTTTGTGAAGAACTGTACTCCGTGGGAAAGACTCGTGTTGGTGAAATTCATAGAGGGCTGTCTCCCACGGGAGGGACCCCAAACTGGAGCAGGGGAAGAGTGTGAGGAGGCCTCCCCCTGAGGAGGAAGGAGCAGCAGAGACAGCGTGTGGTGAACTGACCACAACCCCCATTCCTTGTCCCCCTGCAGCACGCAGGGGGAGGAGGTAGAGAAGCCAGGTGTGAAGAAGGGAGGGGTGGGGGGAAGGGATCTTAAGATTTGATTTTGTTTCTCATTATCCTACTCTGACTTTTGATTGGCAATAAATTAAATTAATTTCCACAAGCTGAGTCTGGTTTGCCCATGATGGTAATTGGTGAGTGATCTCCCTGTCCTTATCTTGACCCACAAGCCTTTTGTTGCATTTTCTCTCCCCTGTTCAGCTGAGGAAGGGGAGTGATAGAGTGGCTTTGGTGGGCAGCTAATGTCCAGCCAAGGTCCACCCAGAACACAAGTGATTCATGTTCAAAACATATTTTGAAAGCTGCCATCTTCTTTTAGAGGGTAAGTGCATCTATTATTATGGGCATGACCAGACCTTGCCTGCTGTCTTCAAACTCAAATAAGTGACCCAGAAACTGCTTGATGTGTTAATATCCACATCACCATATAAGACAGAACCTCGGGTTATCAAAAGGGAGAATAATGTGATTTCTCCCACCTTCATTATAGTAAGGAAGGTCCATGAAGAATTATTTTTCTGATTGATGATGTTTTCTTGTGTTCCTTCAGCTGCTGTGGATATGCCAATCACATTAACGTGGGCTTTTGGCACACAGTGAGTTTGTCTTTTTTTATGATTCTTATTTTAATCTCTTGCTTAACTCCTTTTGCTTCTCTGTTGACAAAATAGTACTTTTGACGCTTGTCTTGGTTTAAAATCCCTAATCTATTAAACATATGGTTAATGGCAAAGTTAATTTTTAAAATTTTGAGTATTACTGATAGTTCTGTGCCAGTTTTACTAGGGGTTTCATTTGTTTCCAAATAAGTTTCTAGGTATTTCTTCTTCTTAGTACAAAAAGTTACTAATTTGCTTAAAAATGTTTTCTGTCATGGCATCCAGAGTAGCAAGAGTTCTCAAATATAGACTTGGTTTCACAGTAATTTTTAAATTCTCATCGTCCCTTTGTCTATGAAGTCCTAGTCATATTACTATCCAAACTATAAATTTTTACCCAAGAATAAAATTTCATTAAAATTGTATGACAAAATTAAATAAACCAATATTTATACATATATAATTTCATGTAATATCTATATATACGTGTATATGTGTTGTGCATGTGTGCATATACCCACCTGCATACAGATAAGTATATACAATGTATGGAGATAGGTCAGATTACCTCCTTGGAAGTACCAAAGCATTTCTGATAGACTGATTATCTCTGCCTGGAGCCCTAACATTGTTTGTGGAAGCATCCTGTTTAAAAAACACTAGTAAACAAAAGTCTGTGCTGGTTGAAGTTGAAAAACACCCCTAATTACATTGGCACTGAGAAGGTTACCCCAGTGTAAACCAGCAGGAAATGTGACTCAAATTCACATTTCAAGGTGATTTCTATTTGTCATTTCTAGTGTGCCAGGTAATATTTCACGTCCAATTGGTTTAATCAGGTCTTTCTTAAAAACTGCCAATACATTTTTTCACCCTTAGACATGTTTTATATTAAAGAGCAATATGCTTTTCTTATATTAATGTAGCACGTAGGCACTCTTCTCTTACACTCATGAGTGAACAACTCCTGTTATATTCAGTAGAAGGTACTTATCTCCTGGAAGTGGAAAACAGGATCCTATCTATTTGTTTCAGCCCTCATAACTGAGTTCAAAGTTGCTACTGGTAGTAAAGGTCAATACAGAGTGTAAAAGGGCACCAAGGACTTGTATTTTCCTAGTTGGGAACATAGAACTTTCTTCAAATGTAGAATTCATTAGTGCCACCTATTCGTGAGACTATGAAAGTACATACAATCCCTGCCAAAATGCGTCAAGTTAATAAGAAAATATGTGTAACTCTGCCTACCCAGGTGAAAGAGAACAAGGCATGTAGGACAGATGTCAAAGACCCAATGGAATTTCCTTCAGTACTGTGTTTATATAGTTGCAATATATGAATATGTTGTTCAAAGTACAACACATCTTTACATATACAATATACACAAATGTCAGTGGAAATTAAATATATTTATGTGATTTAAATAACACATTTTTAGAATCATAGAATGATTTAGGTTGGAAGGGACCTTTAGAGGTCATCTGGTCCACCCCCCCTCCTGCAATGAGCAGGGACATCTTCAATGAGATCAGGTTGCTCAGAGTCCCATCCAACCTGACCTTGAATGTTTCCAGGGATGGGGCATCTACCACCTTTCTGGACAACCTGTGCCAGTGTTTCACCAGCCTCATTGTAAAAAATTTTTTCCTTACATGCAGTCTAAACCTGCCTCTTAGTTTAAAACCATTACCTGTTGTCCTGTCACAGCAGGCCTTGCTAAAGAGGTTGCCCCCATCTTTCCTACAGCCCCCTTTTAAGTACTGAAAGGCCACAATAAGGTCTACACACAGCCTTCTCTTCTCCAGGATGAACAACCCCAACTCTCTCAGCCTTTCTTCATAGGAGAGGTGCTCCAGCCCTTGAATAATTTTTGTGGCCCTTCCCTGGACCTGCTCCAACAGGTCCATGTCCTTCCTGTGCTGAGGGATCCAGAGCTGGATGCAGGACTCAGGTGGGCGCTCACCAGAGTTAAGCAGAGGGGCAGAATTACTTCCCTCAACCTGCTGGCCACGCTGCTTTTGATGCAGCCCAGGATACAGTTGCCTTTCTGGGCCGTGTGGGTTCCATTCCTGGCTCCTGTCCAGCTTTTTGTTCATCAGTACCCCCAAGTGCTTCTCTGCTGGGCTGCTCTCAAATCCCTTCATCCCCCAGCCTATATTGATATTGGGGGTTGCCCCAAACCAGGTGCAGACCCTTGTACTTGGCCTTGTTGAACCTCATGAGGTTCTTACAGGCCCACCTCTCCAGCTTGTCTAGGTCTCCTTGGGTGACATCCTGGCCTTCAGGCGTGTCAACTGCACTGCTCAGCTTGGTGTCATCTGCAAATATGCTGAGGGTGCACTCGATCCCACTTGATCTATGTCACTGATGAAGATATTAAAAAATACTGATCCCAGTACAGACCCTTGAGGGACACCACTTGTCACCGGTCTCCATCTGGATATCAAGCCATTGACCACTACCCCTTGGATGTGGCCATCCAACCGTTCTTATCCAGTGAACAGTCCACCCATCAAATCCATATCTCCCCAGTTTAGAGAGAAGGATGTTGTGGGGGACCATGTCACAGGCCTTACAGAAGTCCAGTAGATGACATCCATAGCTCTTCCCTTGTCCACTGATGTAGTCACTCCATCATAGAAGGCCACTAGGTTGGTCAGGCAGGACTTGCCCTTGATGAATCCACCCTGGCTGCCTCAGATCACCTCCCTGTCTTCCATGTGCCTTGTTATAGCTTCTAGGTGGACCTGTTCCATGATCCTCCCAGGTACAGAGTTGAGGCTCACAGGATGGTGGTTCACCAGGTCCTCCTTTCTACCCTTTTTAAAGATAGTCACAATGTTTCCCTTCTTCCAGTCCCCAGGGGCTTTACCTGATTTCCGTGACTTTTTAAATGTCATGGGGAGTGTCTTGCCAACTACATCAGCCAATTCCCTCAGGACTCTGGGATGTATCTCACCAGGTCCTATAGACTTCTGTATATCCACATTCCTCAGGTGGTCATGAACCTGATCTTCCTTTACAGTGGGAGGGGCTTTATCCCCTTGGCCTCCATCCTGCAGCCCATCAGCTTGGGAAGGGTGAGGAGAGAGGTTACCAGTGAAGACTGAAGCAAAAAAATTGTTGATTACCTCAGCCTTCTCTTCATCTTTTGATATTAGGCCACCATTCTTGTTCAATGGTGAAGGGTACTCTTTCTTTGACTTTCCTTTTCTGGTTGACGTGCCTGTAGAAGCCTTTCTTGTTATTCTTTGCATCCCTTGCCAAACTCAGCTCTGGCTGCACCTTGGCCCTCCTGACCCCATCCCTACGCAACTGGGCAGTGTTATACTCTTCCCAGGATACCTGTCCCTGCTTACAGTTTCCATTGCCAAAAAACCCAAAGTTGTGTTGGTGACACTAGCCATGGAGCCATGTGTTGATGGATTGGGTCTGCCTGTTCCTTTTAACATCACTGCCTGCAACCAGAAGGAGGGAGGAAAAGATAACCTGCACCCCAGATTCCCTCACTAACTGTCCCAGGGCCCTAAAGTCTCTTAATCACCCTTGGGCTACATACTGCAACTTCATCACCACCCACACGGAAAAGGAGTAATGGGTAGTAGACTGGGGTACGTACCAGACTAGGAAGCTTCCTAATGATATGTCTAACCTCGGCTCCTGGGAGGCAGCAGACTTCCCTGTGAGGAGGATCAGCCCAGCATATTGGACCCTCTGTTCCCCTCAGAAGGGAGTCTCCTACAGCTATGACCAGTCTTTTTTTTTCCTTGTGGAGGTAATATGGAGGGTAGGTTTTTCTGACCTTGGCAACTCCTCTGGTGTAGATGGATCAACACCAACATCATCCACTGACTGGTCCTCCACATCTAAAGCCTTGTACCTATTGTGTAGAGACACAATAAGTATAAGTATATAACATTTCTACCAACAGCTCTAGACACATTTCTGCATTTGCAGAAACCCTGGTGCAAGAAAGCCAAAGGCAGGACAAGGCACTGACGTTATGGGAATGTATTGACATAGAAAAAGTAAAGATTTCCAGGGAAAGTTATATACTAAAGAAGGAATTGGAAAATTTTTATTAAAAATAAATATTTTTCCTCTTTTTTACCAGCTCTCCAATACTGCTTTAGATGAAGGATTAATCAAAATGTCATGGGTAAAAAAAAAATGCAAGAGAAGTCTTTGGAATTTTATTAATACCCTTGTCTCACCCCACTGTTGAAGTAGTGGATATTTCTGATATCGATGGGTATTTTCTGTTTTACTGCTTCCAGTCAAACTTTCTGGAGAGGTTTATGGTTAAGTTACCCTCATTTCATTCTGAAATTAGTTACCGTATTCTTTACATCTCTATAGAGAGATAGGGCTTTGAATGACAAGAAGGACGTTTATCATTAATACATGGTTGATTCATGTTGACATATGGCTTTAAACTTCAGAGGGACATCTGTAGCTTGAAGTATAATAACTAGAAGTATAGTTGTTATACAGCTATTTATACATGTGAAGATGTTCTAAATATGTTTGCCTGACTATAAACAGACACAGATTTAAAAAAAAAAAAAGATAAATTATTATCAAAATATTGTCAATTATCAGTAAATTCCTTTGCTGTCATCGCTGACAGTTTGATTTGGAAACATGTACAGGCATGTGTTACAAAACTCAATCCTCTGGCTGACAATATGCATGCAATGGCACAAGCAATGAATAAATAAATAAATACGTGAAAAGGGATGATGCTCTGGGGGGGGGGGGGGAAGTAACAAAAAAATGTAACTCTAATTTCAAGCATCTTTCAGTCAAATGATTCCTGTAATACACAGCTTGAACAGAGTAGCCCAGATTTTGAGTCCATATAGAAAATTGTTCACAGTTCATATGTTGTTTCCAAGACAATGAAAATACCTTGTAAGAAAAATGAAACAGGTAATTTTAAAAAAAAACTGTCAAGAACTTTGAAATTATTTTCTGTCAGTTCTCCTAACTTTGCCATAATCATGACGTTAGAACATTACTAAAAAATTATCAAGTGTATTTTAAAAGTATTTAAAATTCAGACATGTAAATAAAGCAAATAAAATTAACTTCAAGTATTTGAGATATACCAATTTGTTTTGATTTTTTCTGACATAAATATTGTGCTTGCTATAAACTTGCAGAAACAGACCTCAGTAGAGTGATTAAAAATTGTTCATGCTTCTTTTGTTCACTTATCTGTCAATGCATTGAGTTTCTCAAATATACATTTTTATTCAGTCATTTTGCTGCCTTTACAAATATATTTGACTCAGTGGCTTATTATTTCAATATAAGTCGTGTTCCATAGCTTAGTTGGCTGCATTCATGTTATTTTAGATCGATGACTGGTTGAACACATTATCCAAGGTTCAAAATCCTGACTGAAAGACAGGGTAAGGTTTTTTAAATGGAATCTGTGAACTTTTAAAATTAATTTTCTTTTTTAATAACCTTGTAACTAAGTCAAGTCTGATGACTGTCTGGGGAAAGCAAACAGAAAATGGTGGTAAATACACCAGAACAGATTAATTTAAAAAATCTTACAATGATCTAAAAAATATTCCTTGAACTTAATATTCATCAGTTCAACATACAATGAGAAACTAAACATCAGCAGTCCCACGAGGCTGTACAGAAGTAGAATGTTGCAGGTCATGCTGTATGCTAGCAATAATGCCAAAGTATTTGATGGGAGAAATATAAATCAGAGCAGTATACCCTAAGACTTATCTAGGATGTTTCTTACTGGAGTTGAAAAGTGAAAGCCAGAAGTTAGAAAAAAAAAAATTTCTCTTATGTGTACTTGATGTTCAATGATATAATCAAAATATGATATTATCTCTCAAGACCCTGACTCATTCAATGCGTAGGTTTGATGATGCTTATTTAGGAACAGCTGTTCAAGATTTTGTTTCTTTTCATTGTTATCTGTGTGGTTCCATGTTTTATTATTACACACTAATCAAGCCATCTTTTGAAGACAAGATGAACACTCCTGGCTTTAAAATACTTTTCTAGTTTTCAGTATTGTTTACTGCCTCCAAATCTCATCAGGAACCATTTGAAATATTCATGCCCACCATCTTTAAATGCCCTTTAAATACCAGCCAATTAGTCATATCTTTTCATATGTATTTAGATATTTAATTTATGTGTCTTAGCATGAATTCAACCCCTAATGAGGTGTACTTCATTAGGAATGCTAGACTTTTTGTTATTCTGTTTTCTTGGCTTTAGTTGATTGGCTATGCGAGAGAAAAAATTGTTGGCAGGTTGGTTGGTTTTTTTTCAGCAAATGTAGGATTTTACCTTTTTTCTCAGATAGAAGGTAATCGCCATGAAGAAGCTGAAAAGTTATTGTCCCTAAGACAACACTTTAAAGAATACATTGACATCTCTGAAAAAGTAAATTGTTAACACATCAAGATAGGGATAGTAGCATTTCATTTAATGATCAAACATAGAGCTACTGTCACCTGTAAAGAAATTATAACAATGGGGTGACCTACAGTAACCATATTAGTTAAGAATCCAATGCCTGGCACGGGATAAGTATTTCTCTCTTCCAGCACAGAAGCAATACTGCTTGGAGAGAAGATCCTTTTGAACTGCCTCATAATTATCCTCCTACTTCTTAAAATCTCTTTCACTCCTACCATATATATTTATTAGAACTTACAAAGATCTTTAGAATCAGCTCCATACTTTTTTATTATTATTATTATTATTATTGGAACACCAGTCAATAGACAGCCTGAAAACAGGTGAAATCAAGCAATAGGTGAATATGTGGGGTAACTTGTTTCACTATGTTCTGTGATGCAGTGGGATACCTCAACCTTGAATTGCCTCTCAAGACCAAAATATGCAGTGTGGCTGCAATATTTAATAGGTGGCACACCTCCATCTGAGTTAGCCCTGATCCATCACTCCAGACTGAAATAATCATTAGAGATGCTGTATTTTCCAATGAGTTGTATGTCTCAAGTATTTATAGATACATTTTTTGTAAAGAATGAAATGTTGCATAACTCTGATGTTCCAATGATGTTCCCACGAGATAGATGCAGAAAAATATTGATTTTTCATTTTTCAATCTTGAGATGCACTGATATCATCTTTATAACTCTTTACTTATTTATTTACTTATGTACATCTACACAGAGCTGCAGTCTGACAACACACCAGTTTTCCTTGCAGTTCTTTTTGAAACTGGCAATTGTTTAATCAAAATTTTTTGTACTTTTGAGAAGCTACTCAGCTTCAGACCAGAAAACAGTCAGCCTTCATAGTCTCTTTCTAAGTTGATAAAACAGTTAGAGTTCTTGTCTGCTCTGGGAACCTCTGAGAGTAAAAATGCCATATAACTGTCAGTTATACTTTTTGTCAAATTAATTGATACAGTATTTGTCTTGTATTTAAAATTCAGTATTTTTTTATTACTCTACCCTAGGGAGCAAGGCAGAACATGGACCAAAAGCAATGAAATAAAGTCAATTATATGTATTATTTTAAGACTCAGAAGTGCTATAATCAAATTGCAGATATAAAGACAAAGTTACAAAAGGGGCCATTATACTGATACCTTCTGCTACATCTGTTACAGAGCAGTTCAAGATTTCATGAAACAAACTAAATACACACTTCCTTTGGAAGTCTAAAGCTATTCCACAGCCAAACCCACAATTCTTTCCAGAACTGACATGTTTCACTGAAACCAGAAATCTGCAAAGAAAAGATACCTTTGTCCCATATTGATTGTCTTTTTAGCTGTATGTTTTACTAAGCATATAGTCAAGGTTTCAGACAGAATACTAAGAATCCTAAGGCACATGAAGATGATACCACAGTGCCTGTGAACCCTGTGATGTATCTTTTGCATGAATACACCACTATAATCTTTAACTTCAGGCGAGTCTGTAGGAAGGTGATAGCAGTACATACATCGTTATTTTGTAAGCAGATTTTTGTGATTCATTCCAGTCTGGTATGTTCTGCCAAGCCTTTTCTCAATAAATAGTTGGTCACTACAGAAGCTGTTTAGGTGACACATGATATAAAAATTGACTTATCAGTCTCTTAACTGTTACACATTCCAGAATAAATCACCCACTCATGAAACTTCAAAGAAATCAGCTGTCTAATCTGTGATTTAATCGGCTGTCAGTCTTGCAGAAAAATCTTTGCAATGTCACACACTAAAGGAGAAACTTCAGAGAAATGCTGATTGCCAAGAACAGCAAAAGAGTTTTTTTCTTCCTATGCCTTGAAAAGTAGTTTTAGAAATAAAAGCCATGGGTTTTTCTCTTTTGGGTACAGTCAGGATTTCTGGTATCTAAACAGAAAGCTTCTGCATTCAGCTGTAGGAATACTGTGTATGTAAAGAAACTAGTGCGCAAGTGTGGGAGGTCTGCTAAATATTTCTCAGGGGGGACTAGACAAGGAGTAGGACATAAAGTGACAGCTTTGGCACCAAAGTAATTTCAGGCATTGGAAAGAAGGGCACTGGAACAAACTCAGCTGAAGTTTTTTTGGATACTAGGAAGGGTTAGTTAGAGCAGTTACATCCTGGTTTGTTCAACTGTAGAGCTTTTTCACCTTGATCTTAAAATAAAAGAAAAATAAATTAAAATAATTATGTAGGCACTGTAGCCAGAGTGCTTATCTAGATCTGCTGAGGACAGTCACAACTTTAAAAAGTCCCATGCAGATTTGCTACAAAGATTTAATTTGGCTGCTAGTTGTCTACAGGCAAAGTTTTTCATATTGCTACAGGACTTCTTCAGACACAGTACAGTAGAGGTCAAAAAATATTTTACTTTTTTATTTATTAATGGTACGAACAAACCAGGAAATACAGCTAAGTTTAAAAGTAATTAAATGGCAAGTACAAAACCTTCCTGATTCTGGTAGAATCCCTTTTTTCTAATATGGAAATCAAATAACAAGCACTAACCAAAAGGTCATCTCTTGGTTTATAGTAACTGTGAAAGAAAACATATTAGATTGAAACAGCACATTTTGTGCTGCTTGCAAGATATTTGAAATAGGTGATCCTTTGTGCCAATCGTAAACTCATGTAGGCTGTAATCAAGAAGATTGTCTCACAGAGTACTTGAAGACTCTGAAATACATAAAGAAAATGTACAGTAGTTTGTTATAAAGTTTCTATTGTGTCTAAGAAAAAACATGATTTGAATTGCTGCTTGAGCAAGACTGAAGGAGTGTGTAGCAGCAGCAAAAGCACACCTAAATCATTAAAATGTAAGTCTTTATTCAGCAAGAGGTTTGCACCAGTGAGAATTGCTAGATCAGTCTCTTCAAGACAGTGAGCTTAATCATAAGCTGCTTTTGGCCTACATATAGGAAAATGTAGAGCATTTTAGACTGAAGTATGGAAAGGAATGCATCTGTAGTAAGTATAGGAAAACCTGATATTTAGTTTAGGCAAATTTAAGACACTAATGTGCATCTATTAGGATCAATTGAAGTTGAAACCTGAGACACAGAATAAGTTCATTTGATGCCCCCAGTGCAATGTTGTACAGAGCAATCATGTTTTACCTAAAGTTCACTGAAATGGACAAGGAAATTCATCCCTAAGTTAGAGTTCAGATTTTACCAGTGATGCCTCTTTGTCATTTTCAGTAAAAAGTTAGAGTCCACTACATTTTTTCAGGATGAGAGAAGCACCATTTCCTTTCTACCTCAGGTTGGAATGATCCTCTTCAAACTGACCAGAAAAAAAAGAGAAGTGGTTCCATGACTTATAACAGGTAATTGTGAAAATATCTGCAAATATGTCCATGATTTTGCTTTGTGTTACCAGTACAGAAGAAAAGTTGTTTAGGAAAAAGAAAACAGAGAAAACAGTTATGCACAGAATAACATTTTGTGGCTCCATGCTGAAATACCTGTGATGTTAGCTGGACCAAAAAAAATATAAAAATCTCTGTTTTCCATAATGGTATTTATGTTAACAGTCAATTTGCTTCTGTAGCATGACTTCACATTTTTATCCCTTACTCCTTGTGAGACAGAATGAAAAATTATGTCCATGAAAAAAAAAATGCACACAGCTTTTTGTCACTGAAACTTATCAAAATATTATTTGAATTTGTGACCTGTTTTCTGGCATGTTGCAAGCCAATAGTGCATCTCACTTTACAGAGCAAATGTTTTTGGAGTTTAGACTTTGCCCTTTGGAAATCTTGCAAAAAGGGGTTTAGAATTTGGAGCTCATTGTGAACTTCTTGGAAATTCACTTTATAAAGTCGATGATATTTATGCTAAAAAGAAGTTGAAGCTTTTCATGACGTTCAAAAGATATTTCTGCAACACAGTAAAATATCAAAAAGAAAGAAAAGCGTGAAATATATGATCCCTTTAACAATGCTGACCTAATCTGCACAAAGCTAGATATTGCCATAGACTGAAAAGAATTTGGAGGACTTAACAGTTATTTGTCTATTTTTTTTTCTAACATGTAGGTATGAAGATCAGTACTTTAATATATTTAAACATAACATATTATTTGTTTCTCATTGATTAAGTCTTCAGACCCCATAGAAGTTTGGAGCTAACAAATCACTTTTTTTGAAAAAATAAACATTTTCTCTATGTAGATAACAGAATAAGGATTTGAAAATAGTGAGTACAGAGAACTGTGCATTTAGAAGAGTGTAATTGCAGTCAGAGCAGCCTGCATGGCTCTCATTGGTATTCCCATCTACATCTACATCTTTGATGCACCTTTTGTATATCATATATATGCAGGCTGACTTCAGTAGGCTGCTCATTCTTCTCTGAGTGTCTTCAAGGCATCTTTAATCTTTGACCTCAGAGACAGACAGTTGGTCAAGACAGGATCTTGGCTGAATTTTTATTTTATGAAACAGTAAAATATGTCAGGTTACAGCACAGGCCAGTAGCTCCCTGGGGCCAGGAACAGCCGGCGCTCCCCAGGGACGTCAAAGCAGTTTCTGGCAGCCAGAACCCATCCCACTGCCCCAGACAGCTCCAGGGCACCCGGGGGGCAGCTGGGGGCAGCCCCAGCCCTGGACAACAGGCACCTCCCTGGGGACCAGGACAGACTGAGGCCAGGCAGGATGTCAGCCCTGGGGTTGGGCCTGGTAGATAATATGCTATCATATCATCAGAGATATCTAGAAAATACCTTTAGATGGGAAACAAGCAGAGCCAAGAGCTGACAACCCATATTGAGTACTCTTTTTCAGTGTGGTATAGACATAGCCATGTTGCCCACTAGTGCTGCTAAAATCTAGCTGTGCCCTCAATGGCATTAGTAATTCAATGTACTTCTGTCAAATTGCATTGGTTAGAGGGACGTGAATGAACATGTGGGCAAAGAGAAGAGGGGGAGTTGGGAATATTTTAAAGCTGCGCATAACAGAATTGGGAAAAAAATGCCTCTGAAACTGCTGAACTGAAACTTCTAGGTTAAAAACAAAATGTCTTATGGTGGTGTCTACTATCCTGAAGAATGCATTCCCCACGGCTGTCATGTCAGTGGTGCACAGGAAACTGCTAGAGCCTTCCTATCTTCACATTTGTAACCTGGAAAAAATTCTCAGGGGGATACTCAGTAACTTACACAAATTCAAAACCTATGAAATCAAAATGCTAGTGCATGGACTGTTTCCATGGATTCTGGTCAGAATCAGCTTAGAAGAGACATAAATGGACATCATAAAAGTTTTGGGCTGAAGGCAGCTTCTATAGAATTAAAGCACTTTGTAAATTGCTCATTAAATGCAATGGGTAGTAGCATGCTTAAATACATGAAGCATCTTCTTCCAGAAGGTTTTTGGTTCTCTTTGAGAGCTTAAGCATCAGTGTTGGATAACACTAATTTAAATTGTAATAAAGGGTATTATTTTTTAATACAAAATTGTGAGGATTTTCCATTAGTGTTTTCATGCCAAGTGACAAATGACAAAGTTTGAGGATTCTTAGGCAAAGGCCCTGCATTTAGTTCTGTTCTCCGAAAGAAAAGAAACTAAAACTGTAAGAGTGATTGGACTCTCTAGGTAAGGAATACAGACATTCATTTAAGAGTGGGTAAGCTTAGGCTGTATTTCACAGATATGGAATGATTGAAATACAATTGACATTAAAGGAACATTTCTTCTTTCCCTTAAAGAGTAAGTGAAGTATATTTACCAATCAAAGCCAATGGCTGAAATCATCTTACATATATAAGTTTAGAGCCAAAGGCAAAACTTACACTAATAAAACTGTCTGGCAGAAATTAAACTGCTTTTTTTCCTCACATCATAATCTTTACTCATAGTACTATTCTTAGCTTGCTTCCTGTGACCTAGAGCTTTTTCTTGGATTTACAACTGGTAATCCATCTCTAGTTTTAATCATCATCCTATTCTGAAGAAAATCTGTATTAAAAATAATAAAAAAAATGTCATGAAACATTTGTAAAGTAACACTTTCACATCTTCTTTACACATATTTTGTGGATTTTTCTCTGTTGAATTCTTGTGTTTTTTTCCAGAACCCTCTTACAAACTGAAATCAGAAATTTCCTTTCAAATATGATTGTTAAGTACTTTCCAGATTTAGTACAAAAATATGTCAAAAGTCTCACCCTTTCCTCTCCCAGATTGTTAAATCTGATGATAGAGTTTGAATTATAGTTCCTTTGCTACCATCTTTGATCCATTTTTTGTTCACCCCAAACCATCATTTTTCAGTCTGTTTAGTATAATTACATATCATGGTTAACTTTACCATGAAATAAAATGTAAATGTATTGTTCAAATATATTCATAAACAGTTGCCCAGTTGCAAAACAATTTTTCAGATAAGATATCACAAAGGGCTTTAACCTTCAGCAGTGTTTATATTTAATGACGTAAATGAAAGAGGATGACATTAAAACCTCAAAGCAGCAAAGATGATACATTCCAATCATGCTGTCACAGTGAGATCTACAGACAACATACTAAAACCCAAAGAACTGCTTTTTCATTTACTGAAGTTCAAGCATGACCCCATCTCATATAATATCTAACTCTACTGATACTTCAAATCCACCAAAGACCATTAAAGTGCCATAACAAATATATGTGATATTTTGGTAAATTGGTCTCTTAACACAAGAAAAATTGTTGTTCACTCTTTGTCTCAGAATGCCCATCCAAATTTAAAAGACTAGGATGTTAATATGGTTAGTCATCTGATGTGATGCTATATCAAAAAGACTGTGTATACAACAGAATGACAAGTAATTTAATTACTTCAGGACAAGACTATAAGTAAAACCTGTCCTCTATTTCGCCACTAGTTGATTCTGTGGGTTGGTTGAAACTATGATTTATAGTTTATGATACATATGATAGAGAACTATGATATAGCTTGAAACCTATAATCAGGTGAAATCACCTGATTTCACCAAAATTTGAATGGGCTTAATTTCACATAGGCATCTAAAGGTATGTTGTCTAAGGCTAACATAGGTTATATGAGATTACCATGGTTTTAATCTATGCAGAAAAATAGGTACTTTCAGATATCAATTCAAGTTCCCTTAAAATAGTGGTGTAGAATAATCTAATTGACCCCCACAGGTGCTTTGATCTGCCCATTGCTAGTAAGAAAGCCAAGAGTATATAACTTGAAATTAGATGTCCAATTTATATATATCTGAAATCAGATGAGATCAAAACTACCATTAAAACCAGCAAGAAACATAACAACATTCCTAAATACTGTTGTCATTGTTATATATCTTTAAAAAAGGAGATAGCATCATGCAGACTCTTCAATGTGTTTCACTTTCCATTTTTAACCTGTCTTTTGTTGGGCTGAACATCAATCCATCTGTTTCTTGTCCATAAATTGACCTCCTTCCAGCTTTTTATTACCTCTATGGTCCTCAAATGGCCATAATTGACAAAATAATCACTCTGAATCTTGTATTACTATCTCAAGTATTGAGTATGAACACAATGGAAAGGGTTGATTGTTAGTATTAATTGGTCAGAATATCCACAGGACTGGGCACAGGTTCCTACTTAACACTAGAGACAATTTAATGTGCGATTATATATATATTTTAACAAAATGGCTTTATTATTCTATGCTTTTCCTCAAAATATACAAAAAACATACACAAAATAAGATGCTTCATAAGGTTACTCCATTCATAAAAGGAAATACAGTTCACAGGCTGAAATGGTACACTTTTCTGAAACACAGAAATTCCATATTGGGCTGTATGAGCAGAGCATATCTTGTAGGTAATCCTGCTCCGTTATTCAGCACTACATTAACCTCTGTTCATTTTTAGCTTTCTGTGTCAGTAAAGGTTGGGATTAAATAAATAGAATCCAGAAGAAAGATCAGAGGTATAGAGAACATGACTAATGAGGAAGACTGAAAGCTCTGCATTTTTTTAATTTAAAGAGAAGTCAGGTACAGGAGGATGTGAGGTAAAATGGGGCAGGCAAGGAGTAATAGTCCTCAAATACTTGTTAGATGCGTTTCAAAGTGTATTCTCAGACCCTTGTGTTCTTGACAGTTTGGAGAAGAGGAACTGACTTAAACTAAAATATGGAATAATAGTTCATAGCGGGAAAACACTTCTGCCAAAAAGATTCGTGGTAGATTGCATTAGAAGATTATGGGAACCTCAAAAAATGGGCATCTTAAATAAAAGTTTAACCAAATGTCTATTAATAATGAAATACACAAAATATGTGAGACTTAAGCCTAAAGATGGACTAGGTAATACACTACAGGTCTTTCCTTATCCTATGATTCTGTGATTCTGTGTAATTTAAGTATTATAACTTTATATAGGCAAGTTATATTTAAATATATGGCATAACCTACTAAACATATTTTAATTCCTTTCCAGTTTTTGGAGGTCAATTAAAATTATCTCTAGTGAAAAAGCTACAACAAACCTTGCTCTCACAAAATGTTTTCATCATTATGGACTGAGTTTGGTCAATTTAATAAATATAAAACAGAGAACACAAAGGTGTAAAGAAATTGTATGGATTTGCTCACAAAGTAAGGTTCTGCTCAGTGTAAGAATGGTAGAACTAGGCTTCACTCTGAGAGATTTTCCAGTGTGGTTATGGTAGCTTTAGAGAGCTTTAGTTTGCAGCTAAAGTAACTATTTACAAGAATCTGTTTTCAAATTTGGAGCCAACAGAACAAAGGTCTGCTTTGAAATGGACTTCATTCTGAAGGTGTCTGAAAGAAAAAAAAAATGCGTAAAGGTGTCTAAGAATTAAGAAATAATATAAAAATAATGGTCATGTTTCTATTTATTTGCAAAGGCAGAACCAATGTATGCACCTTGACAAAGCCCTACGGAAATCACTAATGGACATATAACTGCATGAAGGTCATTAAGAGGATATGTACTTCCCAGCAAAATGTCAAATAATGTGGGATAAACCTAGTCAGTTGGCAGCCAAATTGTTTCTGTTGAACAACGCTGATGAAGCAATTGCCTTTTCTTATACCACTATTTACAGTGTAGCCTAATTATATGCAATCTGTTCATAGGCTGTTGTCAGAGGATTATGTTTTAGCAGTTTCTTTCCTTTTTTCCTTCTGAAACCTACAGGAAGTGCATACATTGTTTTATCTAATCTGACTAGCACCTGACTAGATTTCCTGATCCTAAACTTTTCATGAATGCCAACTATTGTCCTGCAAAGAATCTAAAGAAAAAGATATGTAACAGTTTTAAGGATAGTCATGGACACAGAAAACATTACAGTAGAGATCCTGTGACACAAGCATTTGAGAGTACATCAAAATTGTATAGAGATAAAAACAGGAGTTGATCACACATAATTATTATTGTCACAGAGGAAAATATTCAGTGCATTTCAATACCCAGCCCTGCCAAATGGGTCATCCATCAAATTCTGTTTATGCATACATACTAAAATCAGTCTCCCCCTTGTTAACAAAAGAGCTCTCAGACACCCCAGTATAATGTAAGGATTGAAACAGAATCATACATAGAGGCAGCCAGATAATTACCTGTGAAGTGCATGCATACAGAAACAGCAAAGTGAGTAGCTTTTATTCACGAAAGTTCTTCACTCATGACAGCAGCCATACTCACTGCATCCAGCATGAAATCTTTTCTCAGACAATGACCGAAATGAGTGTGTAGAGATCAGGGTAAGAAGAAGGCAAGGACACTTCTACTGAGTCTTAAGTTAGCCTGGAATCACGTGTGGCATAAGAGTCTCCTGTACCAGGAGTGGTTTGTCATTATTTAATAACACACAGAAGATTTCTATTCCATGATTTTTTCCAATCTCCCTATGAAAAGTTTAAGCTTTTAGCAACCACAGCACCCAGAGACAATGACTTCCACAGTTCAGCTGTGCATTATACTAAAAACTACTGATACATCCTATGTCACCCAAAACTCACACTAAATTACAGGAAGGGTCAGTGTCTAGTATGATTGGAAAACTGAGGCTTGCTGTAGTTTGGCTATAATTTAAACCAGTTTACTACCATAAATCTTAGAGCTAGAGTTATTTCAATAAAATTATAGGGCTGTGCTCTGAAATTATGACATTGAGAACAGTTTAGAATGCAAAATAAGCAAATGTTTCAGATGAAATAGCTGTCACATGGAAAATAGCCCATCAAAATTTTGTATATTTTCACTTGTGTCCTGATAGTGTGCCCTTGTGCAGCAGCTCTATTATTCTATAATGGTGTGGAAACACCTAAGGTTGTGAAAACACCTACAGGAAAATGGTCTGTCACAGAGTAAGATTTATAGAAACAAGCCATTTTGCAACCATGGGGAATTTAATGTATCAATAGCTTTATTCTCGGTCTGCACTAACTATAATTAAGTTGTGAAAAGAAGCTTCCTTCACTTGTGGCGTATTTGACAGGAAACAGCATCAGCATCGTGTAGTACACATATCATATAGCATATAATGAGTTACTGAGCCGCTCACTCTCCAGAGTACCCTAATTTGACACTTCTAAAATATTAGATGAAAGTCAGTTTGGAAGCTTTTGAGGTCAGCTAGCACAGACAGTGTTTTTTTTCTAAAGAAAAAAACAGGATTTCCCATTATAATCCTCTCTCTGTTATTCCCTCACACACAGCTCTTTAGAAATATCTTTGATGGAAGTGAATTTCACATATTAACTACTTCCTTGATTTGCTCATACTGTTGCCTGAAGGGCTTTATCTTAATTTCTTATTCAAGTCACTTTTTAAATCCCCAAAGATATTAATGGCACAAGATGAAGCACTAAAAGTCTTACTCTTTAAAGTTATTTCCTAAAATATAACCTAAAGCTTCCTGTACCGTGTCTTCAAGCTCTAGATCTTTCTCTGAAATGTCTCTATGTAGTAGGCCTCATTGTGTTCAATTTACGTTCCTCAGAGAGTTAATAGTCTATGTTGATGGTAGAAGAGACACTACAGTAGTCAAAGTTGTAACAACCCCTGTAACTCTCACACTTTACCTCTGAGGTATTTGTAAATAGTCATATCACTCTTTATAGTCTTTCCTTAAAGCAGTAGCAGAGTATATTAAATTGCCTTAATCTCCTCTCATCTGTCACAGCCTCTAATCCTTCCCTCTGGATTTTTTTTTTTAAAGTTTATAAAATGTTCTTTCTATATTGAGCATATTCACAGAAGATTCAAAGTGGAGTGACAGCAACAGGCTGCAGCTTACTAGGCCCTACAAATGTTCATATGTTCCTTCTCATTTAAATTCACTGAGGAAAGACAGTAACATTTTGTTGGAGCAACACACTGGAAAGCCTTATCTGCTAGCCACAAATGTCCTTGATCCTTTTTTGCTCTTTCTGTACAGAAAGTTGTCTGACAGGACAAGGCCACAGAATTAGGTAATCATTCTCCCTGGCATCCACCCACTGGGTTTTTACATAAGATCCATCTAAATTCTATCTTGTGCACAGAGATTTTTGTTTCTCCTGAAAATGGTTATCTTTGCCCCTGGAAAGCTTAAAAAAAAACTTACAAACATGATCTACATATCTACATACATTTTTTTTCCTTTTTCCAGTTTCTTGAATGTAACTTGGAGCCCAAAACTTGATTTCTGGCACCATGACAGGCCTGTCCAAAAATAATGTTAATAACAAGAAAGGCACAATTATCACTACAAACTCTGTGCTTTTATTTACAGTATTACTGTGAGGCTGGATGGAGTGGTTTAGAATTTGGCAGATACCAAAAGTAGTATTGCAGTTGAAAAGAACTGAAGCAAGCAAATAAACCCCAGAGATACCGAGAATATAGTCTGAAAAAAATTAGTGAAAAAAAGAAATCACAAGCAGCTCTCCTCCATGAGGCAGCTCTCAGGCAACTGCAAGGTTGTTTAACTTGTGTGATCTGCTGACATCACTGCTCAGAATAATACAGCTGCAGGTTAAAGGCCAACCTACGTAGTGCTTTGTCACCCTACCAGATATCAAATTTGCCAGCACTTTCTTGCATCAGTGCTGAGTAATTTCTCATGCATCCATCAGAAAGGTGTAGGACAGTACTGAGTCCTAACACTATGTAATTATGGTATACTCTATAATCAAACTATCTTTCAGATGCCTAGATAATATAATTTCAACTTGTCTATAGATTTTCCAGAAGAAATAGAAGAAATTTCTTTCCACAAAGAAATAGAAGGGCCTATAGGACTTTGTCGATTGCAGTTACTAAAAGTCATATATCAGCCAAGAAAATGAATCTTACTTTGGAAGTGCATACAGTATTTTAATAGAAGCTTTGGATGCAGTCAATACCAGAATTGGATCATGAGCCTGTAAAACAGCTAAAAAGACAAATTTAGTTTGCTAATGATGCTCAGCATAGCTATAATTTCTTATTGTACCCATATTATAGTCCTTTTCTTGAATAATTCCTGGGTTTTGTTGCCTGAGTTTCCTGAGTAGCAGGAGAATATGATTACTTTACAATAGGAATAAGGAATGTTACTTATCCTTCTTAAAAATTAACTTTAAAGGTAATTGATACCATTCTTTTTGACAGTGTATGATGTGTTTGGGTATGACTGTGTGGAACTTGGGAAAAAACCTTTACAGGTGCAACAAGACAGAAAATTACTAGTGAAATGAAAGCTTTATTCTGAACAAACAAGTTTCTATTTTTTCATGGCTAGGTCATAAACAGAAACCTCTGTATATAATTTGACTCATAAAAGCCACTAGAAAGGGCCACTACTTTTCTTAGCTATTCTGTTTACCATCTTACTTCTCACTTCAAAGATAATGTCAGTGGTTTAGAACTGGTGCCCCTCCTGTACTATTTGGTTTTCCCATATTCATTTAACCATGGAGTAACACAGTCTATGGTTGTTTCCATCAGTCCTGATAATTCATTTAAATATATTTTCAACTCTATTATTCACTGGTTTTAGCAGCTTAATGTCAACAATGCATTAAGTCAGTATGAAACTATGGTTTTCTGAATGCTCTCCTTTGCTTCCTATATCTGTTACCACATGCTTTGATGACTGCCTTAATGGTCTATTGGGATCTTTTCTCCTTTTTCTATACTCTTCTGTACTATACTGTATATGATTCACTACCATGTTTCAATTTTTTGATTAACCCTCTCTCCAGTTCTCACACATGCTTCCTCTGTTGCATATTCTTAGTGCATTGTTTTACTTTTCTGCCTTCATTGTCATACTGTCCACTCTGAATTTATCTATTTATCTTTAACATCTCTGCTCATGGGCTATTTGTGGAGTCTAACATAATGGAAGTGTATACACAATTCAATTAAAGTATTGTAAGTACTACATCAACTACAGTGACTGTCTAATATTTACCTCATAATGCTTTATGGATTTGGGCTCCCAGTCTCCCACCCTAAACATTCTCTGTACAGCTACAGAAGCTTTATCATTTCCAATTATTTCCAATTCTTAAAGGCTGGGTAGAGAGAAGAATAATCAAGAAGCATCTGATCCAACCTTCCTGTCTTTCCCAGTTTAATCCTGTCCTGCTCCTATCCTCTCTTGTACAGTGGAAGAGGACAAGTTATCCTCAAAAGTGAACTGCTCACTGCCCAAAACTTCTTCCTCCACTATATTACAGACTTTTACTAGTGTCATTTACTGATGGAGAAGAAGAAATTAAGAAATGTATTAGAGTTGTGATTTTGCTTTTCCTTTTGTACTGTACCACTCTTTTTTACAGAAAAGCCTACTTTGTCTCCAGCATCTAAAGCCTTTTATAAAGAGGTAAAAATGGGTAAAACTAGGCAAGTTAACCTGCTGTAGTAGTAAAGCTGAGAACTCACTACAGCACACACAGAAGTTGTCCTATCATGTGGCACCTATACTAAATGACTGAATCAAGGAAAACTTTTTCACACTTTGAAACTCCCGCCATTCTTAGAAGAACCAGCCTGTTTATACATGTCTGCCATTACATGATTCCCCTCTTTCATGACTTGAACTTCACATCTTCATTCACTTTTTCTTTTAAAAGAAAAAATCTCACTTCTATTTATGAACAGAATATAGAGCTACATGGTTGTCTTTGAGAAATGGGATGGAAAAGGAGGGAACAGTGAAAATCTGAATGGGAATTGTTCTTCTAACCTTCATTCTTTTTTTTTTTCTTTGTTAATGCAAAATGAAGACAATGTTTTGTGAAATACTGTCCATAGAAATATGTCCAAACATACCTAGTTTCAGTTCTCTGCTTCTTCTGCTAACAGTTGTCCTTCTTCATTCTGGACAAAATCTGATGACGTGAATCTTTTGGGCTAGGTTAATAGAATTGATACATTTCTAAAATATTTATTTCAAATAATGGAACATTTACTAGGGAAAATGACAGGTCTTTATAAGATTAACAGGGTCACAAATTCAGCTTATGACTAAATCCTGTAACTGCAGATGAAACAGGAATAGTCAGCTGTGACTGTGAAGGTTATCTGGATTTAGATTTTTCATCTGGACAGAAGTTGTTTTGCATATAGAAGCAGGTACTTATACAGTTTTTGTAAATCTAATGTCCTTTTTATATATGTGTGAGTTAAAAATAGCTAGTACAAAAAATGGATGTGGAAACATAAGGCATTTAAAATAACTAAATACTTATGACAAATTATTGAAAACAATTGTTTAAATAAAAGTATTTTAAAAACTGTGTTTCCTCTTCAGCAATATTTGTTCCTCTTCTACAGAAATGACCAAATGACCATTGACAAGAATGATCTGGATATAACCATGAATGTTTATGGTTAAGGCAACCTTTTAAAATCAACCTAAAGAGAAGTCTGAGCAATATGTCTGTGGTCTGTCTAGCTAGCAAAAAGCATCTCCTCTCCCCAGGCTGGAAGGTAAAATGTGATGTATGTTCCATATAGCTCACGTCAAACACATGCACAGCTGAAGTTGAACTAAACACCTTTTGTCATTGCCAGTACAGGAGGAATCACATGCTGATGCTCTTCAGACTCATTCTTCCTGGTTCTTGGAGAAAGCCCAGTTGCCAGCCTCTGTTGCAGTTTTTCAAAGAAAGCCTCCAAGATCATTTCCTTCAAACACTGCCATTTAGACTGAAGGATGGAGGCAAAGGAAACACTTACTGGAGAAGGCTTTTTTTTTTTTTTTTCCCCTAAGGTGTGATTTAAAAAAAAGAAACTGGTCAATCTGAAAAAAAGGAAAAGTTTAAGTCTCATTTTAAGGATTGTGATTGAGGAGGATCTATTTTAAGGGACTATTGATTTCTACAGGGTTTTGTTTAGGTTGAAATTTCTGTTGTCTCTTCCAGGCTGTGTAACTAATTTCAGGTAATCCTAATTATAAAGTAAATTTAGATCTGTAAAGGCTCGTGCAGTTGGTTTGGTTCTTAATAGCTCAAAGTCAACACGATTTGTATGAGGAGCTGAAATAGATAAGAAAGCACGTACTGAGACAATGAAAGTGTTCCTGTTCCTGTAACATGTCAGTAGTTAACCCAGGACTCTGGACAAACTTTGAAAATTGTGATTCAGGGAAATAAAAACCCTGAAAGACCATGTTCTGATATGGTATATGATGAAAAATTAATCCAGATTGCAGACCTTCAAGACTTGTGTGCTGGTTTTGGCTGGAGTAAAGTTTATTTTCTTCATAGTAGCTATATGGGCCTATGTTTTGGATTTGTGCTGAAAACAGTGGTGGTATTACAGGGATTTTTGTTATTGCAGAGAAGTTGTTACACAGAGTCAAGGCCTTTTCTGCTCCTCACACCCCACACCAGCGAGTGGGCTGGGCGCGCACAAGAAGCTGGGAGGGGGCACAGCCAGGACAGCTGACCCCAACCGAGCAAAGAGATATTCTATAATGTATGACGTCATGCTCAGCGTATAAAGCTGGGGGAAGAAGAAGGAAGGGGAGACATGCAGAGTGATGGCGTTTGTCTTCCCAAGTAACTGTTATGTGTGGTGGACCCCTGCTTTCCTGGAGATGGCTGAACCCCTGCCTGCTGGTGGGAATTAGTGTGTGAATTCCTCATTTGGCTTTGCTTGCATGTGTGGCTTTTGCTTTACCTATTAAACTGTCTTTACCATAACCCATGAGTTTTTTCATTTTTACTCTTCTGATTCTCTACCCCATCCAGCTGGTGGGGGAGTAAGCGAGCGGCTGTGAGGGGCTGAGTTTTCAGCTGGGGTTAAACCATGACAACTTGCAAAATTATACAGCTCTGGGAGAAAATTAGAAAACTAAAAAAACCAAAAATGAACATTCAGTTTAATTCTTCAAAGGAAAACTTTTAATTCTCTAGCCATCAGAAAAACATAAGTCACAATTTTCTGTGGCTATCTTAACCTTACAGTGTGCTATAGAAACTATTTTTAGAATATTTGAATTAAGAATTTTGGCTTAAGGAATGTACTTTACCTATTTTTCAACAAAGACTAGCAAACAGGTGGAGAATCTACTTCTCTTGTCACTTTTATAAATTGCTTTTGAGATAATTTATAGCTGGTACATATTTCTACAGAATTTCTTACTAAATTGCCCTTGGGTCAAACAGTTACATTAAATTTGTCATGTTTTTTAGTGAGAATATCCATACATTTAAAGCTGAAATATCATGAGGAGAAATACTAGTCTCAGATTTAGTGTGCATAGAAATATCCAGACTTCTCCTTGACATCCAAGGAAGAACTGGAAGATCTACCCAAACATATATTTATTTATACCCTTCATAAGTTTATACGTATACAAAAGGTATATGTAATTTATACCTACAATTTTAAGACGGATTTTTGTCTTGCGTTTTTGTCTGATAGCAAAAATGCAGGCTGAATAAAACTGCTATTTGATCCAAAGCTATTCACTGTAGAAAATCAAAACAAATCATTGAATATGGTGTCGATAAACAATTTGGGATGGATAGCATTACTTATTTCTATGACTCAGTGAGAATATTTTACAACTACTATAACTCATTTGATTACAAAATTTGTTTGGATAGAGTGTTTTATGTGTCTATCAATATATATCCTTCTCCACATATATATGTGTGCATACATGTAATTTGCATTTATATAAAGTACTCAAGCTCTTTAAACAAGCAAGTATCTCATTAGTTTCTTGTTTTTAGAACAAAAATCTTAGCGCTTAGAAAGAAATGTCATGTAGCACAGTACAGAAAGTATATTTAAATTTATTGATTTTACAGATAAGAACACATATGCTTGATCAGGCAAATTTATATAGCCTGGACTACATTTTTGACAGTGGCCAGTATCAGAAGAAGATGGTGAATATAGGGTGATATACCCAAAGTACCCAATTTCTGACAAATTGTAGTTTAGGTAGAGAATAACATTTTTCATCCTCTTACTAAATTTAATAACCCTTGAGACCTTTAGCACCATAAATTGGCTTAATCACTTTTTAAAATTCAATTACTCTTTTGGTATCCACAGCATTCCAACATTGAGTTTGGCTATAAAAATACTTATCATGTAAAAAGAAATTTTCTTTTGCATATTTTAAAAGAAAGTGTTTGCTTGATGTTCCTACTGAAACATCTAAGCTTGGGCTTCCTAACATGGGCTGCTAACTGTGGACAGAGTAAAGGGGCTGGGGACTGATGCAGGTACCTTCAGCATATTTTATTTGATCGCTAAGCTCAGGTATAATGTCAGGGAATTAAAGTCAGCTGGGGCTATAAGTGTCAATATTTTCATAAATGCATGTATTGAACTCTTTCTGCCTCTTCTTTCCATTCAAAAAATGAGATAATAATGATTGTTTTCCACATCCCCTGGAAGTAAGGTATGACGCAGTCATTAACTTTGTAGCAAGAAAATAATGAATAGCTTATCTATAAGCAAAAAAATAAAATCATACAAAGATCTGCAGGAACTAGAAAATATCAACTAGGGAAGATGTGGAATCTTTTCACAGGAAGATGGTAGTCAGACAGTACTTTTTTGGCACACCTATGATAGAGCTCAGAGATTGCCTTGTCACCTCACAGGGTCCCTTTGAACTCCCTATACTTGTTTCTTAATGTCTTTTAATAAGCTGAAGTTGTTCTTTTTCATGCTCTTTAAATATCAGCAACAAAGGAGTATTTATACTGCACTTTGATATTTCAGGAACCCAGTAAGGTGCCTACAGAAATGCAAAAGAATTTTGTATTAGATTAATAGAGGTTATCTATAATATTTTTTACAACTGCATAAAAAAAATCCTTGATGTGTGTTTGCTCAGCATGGAATAAACGATACTGATCTCAAATATCTCAGCACAAGACTAGAATTAGTATTTAGTACAAAATCAAATGGGGACAAATATAAATCAAAATGCAGTTTCCAAGTCACTGTTGCTTTGCCACTATAAAAGTGGAATGTCCTTGCATGTCCACCCTGAATCATAGCTTTCAAAGTGAAGATTAATCAGAAAGTGTTCCTCAGTCAGACTGCAGAAGGTAAATATGGCATATAGGTATCAGAGAGATGTATAAAAGAAAAACTATTAAATTTGATGATGGAAAAGACTAGTAAGACAAATAATTTTTCATGTTTTATTCCACTCCATAAATAATTCTGTTTGACTGTAATTGTGCATTTTTTTAGAATCAAATGTGAGCAGTGATTAAACCCCTGATCACATATATGCAGTAATCATAATCGTATTTAAGATATTAGGTAAGATTATTTATTTTCCTGACTTTAGATAACAGTCTGTACTTCCTAACAGTTAGTCAATGGTCATACAGCCTTACTGCAAATGCCTCACTGTATTCTTTATCCACTCTGTGTTTACCTTGTGTTATTGTGATAAATGTTCCGTGTACTTACTTAAACTGAATAAAGGGTGACATTCCTTGTTCAGGAAAGCATCTTTACATATGCTTAGCCTCAAAAACACACCGAGGCTCTTCGGTTTTTTACACTCATTCTATGGCAGTGTGATTACATAGTCCATGGATAAGCATATGATCTCAGGCCTCCAGATATTTCTGGATTAAAAAAATATAAACCGGCCCTTGCCAGTCTCTAAGTTAAGAAAATGAAAGCTTTACTCAATGTATTTCACAATTATGCATCCTCAAATATCACTATGTTGGATTTGGTGATCTTAAAGGTCTTTTCCAATGTAAACAACTCTATGCTTCTATGATTCTATTCTATGTTAAAAGGCAGCAGGCCACAATAAGTTTCCCTTTATTGCTAATTCATACTTCTGCATCTTCAATAAGAAACTTAACACTAAAGCAGCTGCTAATGGTCAGGCTACACCTTTCTATAATATACTGATAGCTTTTTCTTTTAAAGAAAGTCTAAGTGACAAAAACAGTCACTTAATATTAGATGCGAAATTATCCAATTCCCACCTTTGCCCTGCTCAGGTAAAAGTGAACAAGAGCCTTCTGGGTAGGTAATTTCTGCAGACATCCAAAGGAAGAAGGTGATGAAGACTACCAATCGGGTGCATTTTATACAGATTATATTTTAAGTAATTAATATATTTTAAACACTAAGGTCTCCTATCCCACTGTTATGGCCCCTGAGACTGGCAGTTTTATACAATCTCCTAAAAGTGTTTAAAAGATGCAGTCCTCAGCTCTGTGATCAGAAACTTACATTGTCTTTGGGAGAATAAAATTTTTAACTGCTGTTAATTTGATTGAAATTATATAAAACTTGCAAGTAAAATATATGGTTTAGTTACAAGTGAAAATGTTCAATTGCCTCTAAGCTATGGTCATGCATGTCAAAAAAATAAGCATTTTGGAAGTTGAATGGCAATTGTTAAATTAGCATATTAGTAACAGAGCAAAAATATTTTCCATATGAAAAGAGAAGTTAAGTGCAGTAAAATCACATTAATCTTTAAACAATTAAAACTATGTATTTTAAAATCTTAATTGCAGGGTTGATAACTGGCTATTTAAGAAGTAGAGATATTTTGTGACAGACAAATAAACATAAAAATGCAAGTAAACTTGGGGGGGACACCCCCACTTTTCTGTATTATAAGTAAGTTTAAAGTAAGCTCATTCACATATTTCTGGAATTATAGATGTTAAGATCAATTCACTGATGAGGCCTACTTTTTCTACTGTTGGTAGAAAGCCCACACAGCTTCTATCCTGTCTCTGATATCAAACTGTTATCGACAACCCAAATGGCAGGCAAGACAAGATGAAAACTGGCACTTTTTTTCTCCTGCCTCCACACCTGTTTAGTCTTAAAATGGATTTCAAGTACATAGTGGTTTTAAAATCCCTCGAGTCAGAAAGTTCAGAAAAGGAAGAAATTGAGGGAAGAAATTGAGTTTTATTTTAAGCTGCAAGGAGAAGATTTTAAAAAGGACAGAAAGGAAAACCAGTATAAATATTCAACCGGTTGCCTGAAGATTTGAGTATAAACACTTATGTCCCAGCATGGTGAACAACAGCTGCACTCACAAACCCCTAATCAACACCACCTCACATGTCTAATAGAATAACAGAATGACTGAATACAGTAAATATGAGCGGTCCCTCTCTCTCCCCCTCTCCCTCCCCCCCGTAGGAAATCATTTTTGCTGAACTGATAAAATTTTTACTTCCCATCATGAAGTACAGGACTTTCTGTTTTATATAAAACCAGAATTCCTAAAAAAAAAAAAAACCACCTCCCACCTCATGTCAGATGGTTTTTATCTCCTATTGTTCTTTACAGACCATAATCACTTTGTGCCTCTGATCATTCTTGTGGGACACTGAGGATTGCTTTGATCCCAATGGCTTAGTGTTTCACCTGGCATAGAGCTGTATTTTGAGTGAAACTCCTGCAGTGCAAATGCCTGCTGGAGTCAAAGATGCCTGTTTTCTTTTTAAATCAGTTTTGTAAGTTAATGCCACAGAGGAGGTGATTGAGCTCTTGGAGTATGGGAAGGGCTAAAAAACTGAGAAAAGCAGCACATATTAGGAGGATACAAACATACAAAATAGCCTTAGGAATGGTCAGCACAGGAAAATGGGTGCAGGAACAGTCGAGGAAATGCTGGCTTTGACTTATTAGTAATTCTTAATGCAAAATAGCCACTCTTCTCTTTCCAAACCAAGCAATTCCAGGGGACTGTTTTCTTTTATTTCTTCTCCTCCTCTCTTCTGCCACAGTCAGCTTCATGGGAGGACTGAATCCATAAACAATGCAGACATAAAGACCACACAAGAAAAACCAGTCCAAACATCATACATCCTCTGATGTAAGTACATGCTATTCCACTTATCTCAGAAGTGTAATGGGGAGTATCTAATGCAGTAGTGGTGCTAACCCTTCCTGTCTAACTGTGTAGAAACCACACCACTTGATACTACTGAGTCAGAAAATTAATCCAAATTATAACTAGTTTAACTATATCATAAACCAAGGCTCAGTTAGATCTATGGAAACACTCTCAGGGTCTGAGTATACATACTGAATGCAAGAATTTGCTAAAAGGATCCACCAAAATTATGAAACATTCCATCAGAGAACAGCAGAGAAAAATTGGTTGTTAATGATCATTTTTCAGTCTTAGTTAAACCATATGTGTTTTCTGGTACCCCATTCTCCAATCTGTCTGATAGCCTGACTTGTCGGGGCACAAAAATAAATTAATATTTCTTTTCTTTCTTTATGCTAATGTAATGCACATACTTCTAAATGATAAATGCAGCAAGATTTTAATAGCGTGTGAAATAAAGAAGAAAAGAGCCAGACCATTAAGAGGATGTTAAACTCAGATACAGTCTGATAACGTAACTAAACCCTGTAACTAAGTGCTGAATCTAAGGGCAACAAAGAAACCAATTTCATCTACATTCACTTTGTGCAAGCTTCACCCTCTCATTTACTGTGAAGAAAATTATCCCAGGTAAATAATATCATCCAACCATAGAATCTTTTTAAACCTATACATTTTATATTTATAAAATACATATTTTAACCTTCATGGTTTAAGTATGAAGCAGAGGTAAGGCTTGTAATTGGTTTAACTGCATTTGTACAGCTTAGCATATTAAGATTCTAAACCATGAGATTTAAACTTTTAAAAGTAATTAAAATGCTGCAATATATTCATTTGTATGTTCTGCCTATTTTATGTTTCTTGAGACACCATAATAAGCTACAGCTTTGCAGCCAAAGCAGAAGGGTTCAAAATTTTTTTGTTTCATTAGTGCAGAATGAGTAACTGGGTAAATATCCTGGATTCCCCCTATCATTAACTTGACAGAATACATCTGTCTCCTGCACCCTTATTTCAATGCAAGCATGTAGACACATTTATATACTAACTTACCTTTCTGTCTACATTCACAGTCCATTAAATTTCTTGTAACAGGAAAGGTTAGGAAGTAAATATTTAGTATTCTTCACAATATTTTTTCTGCTGGTTTCACAGAAATTCAGGAGCAATTACTTTTTTTTCAAATGTCTGTCATACCTCATTTATCAAAATTAGGTCATTTAAGCAGCTTTCAGGAAAGATGATGACCACCAACCAATGTGAAGAAGCAGGGACTATTTAGTCCTACTAAAATTAAGTGGAGACTGTCTTTTTCAAAAATGGTCACCTAAATGGTCAGTTTTGGCTTTGGTTCCCTATGGATTGGGGAAGTGGAACTCTTTTTTTAAAAGATATTTGTAATAAAAATTTGTATCATAATGTTGTTGTTTGATATAAACAAAAATAATTTTTTGCATCTAAAGAACAGTAATTCCAAAATATCTATTCCAGTGCAGCCCAGGACTATTTCAGCAGTATTTCATTCTACAGCTATATGACCTAAAAGCATGATTTATTCCATCATTAAGATCATTAAAATGTTACAATTTTAACAAGCTTCCTTTTATTTCTAAATCAAATAACCTATCACAGGTCAGATATATGTGACAAGTAGCACAGATCCTGTGATCCAGTTTTAATGACTGTTACAACATAAATCTGGACAATATTTTATCTCTACAGGACCTAAAATATCAACTTTATGCACAATGCTATGCAGTGGTCCTATGGGCTACCAGTATGTTAAACAGTTTCAGGCTGTAAACAGGTCAGTGGAATGAAACATAAATGCCTGTAATGGTAAATATTCAGAGAAGCTTTAGTATGCTTTTTGGCCTCGGCCGGTTGCTTCCTAAAAAAATTCCCAGGCATAGTTCAGAAGTTAGCAGAAACATGCAGGATGCAGGCTAAGATAATTTCATAGCATGGATGTACTCAAATTCTGCCAGCTGGACTCAGAAATGGAGAAAAACTCTGGCACTGCTCAGTTTCATATAAATACATCTATTAATAAATATTAATAGCCATTTTTCCTGTGTTTTTCAGAACTGAGGGAAGAAAAGAAAATATTAAAAGCATATTCCTGGTACAATGGTATCTTGATTTTAAGGGCAAGTCTTAGGTAATGTCTAAAAATGCTGGGAACTGAATTGTTCTGAATTGTAGGCAAACAGAAATGACCCTTCTTCACAAATATACTTCGTATGAGCTGATAAAAGGGGAAATTTCTCTAAAAATACTTTCATTTAACTATTACCCTGTCGTGGTTTAGCCCCAGTCAGCAACCAAGCACCATGCAGCCACTCGCTCACTCCCCCTTGGTGGGACGGGGGAAAGAAATGGAAGAGTAAAAGTGAGGTAACTCATGGTTTGAGATAAAGACAGTTTAACAGGTAAAGCAAAAGCTGCGCGCGGAAGCAAAGCAAAACAAGGAATTCATTCACTCCTTCCCATGGGCAGGCAGGTGCTCAGCCATCTCCAGGAGAGCAGGGCTCCATCATGTGTAACGATTACTTGGGAAGACAAACGCCATCGCTCCAAACGTCCCCCGCTTTCCTTCTTCTTTCCCAGCTTTATATGCTGACCATGACATCATACGGTGTGGGACATCCCTTTGGTCAGTTTGGGTCAGCTGTCCTGGCTGTGCCCCCTCCCAGCTCCTTGTGCACCCGGCAAAGCACGGGGAGCTGAAACAGTCCTTGACCAGTGTAAGGACTACTTAGCAACAACTAAAACATCTCCACGTTGTCACCGCTGTTTCCAGCACAAATCCAAAACATACCCTCATACTAGCTACTATGAAGAAATTTAACTATCCCAGCTGAAACCAGGACATACCCCATGACATAATTGTTGTATCTTTGTGTATTGAGTTTGTGAGGCAAGGTTTTGGTAGCAGGGCGACTACACAGGTAGCTTCTGTGAGAAGCTTCTGGAAGCTTATCCTATGTCTGATAGAGCCAATGTCAGCCGACTCAAAGATGGACCCACTGCTGGTGAAGGCTGAGCCCATCAGCGACTGTGGTAGGGCCTCTAGTATAACATATTTAAGAAAGGGGGAAAAAAAGCCCTCTGCAATTGCAGCAGCAAAGAGAAGTGTGAATATTAGAGAAACAGCCCTGCAGACACCAAGGTCAGTGAAGAAGGAGGGGGAGGAGATGCTCCTGGCACCAGAGCACAGATTCCCCTGCAGCCCATGGTGAAGACCATGGTGAGGCAGGCTGTGCCCCTGAAGCCCATGGAGGTTAATGGTAGAGCAGGTATCTATCTGCAGCCCATGGAGGACCCCACACCAGAGCACATGGATGCCCAAAGGAGGCTGTGACCCCCCCATGGGAAGCCTGCGCTGGAGCAGGCACCTGGCAGGACCTGTGGACCCATGGAGACAGGAGCCCACGCTGGAGCAGTTTTGCTGGCAGGACTTGTGACCCCTGTGGGGGACCCACGCAGGAGCAGCCTGTTCCTGAAGGGATGCACCCTGTGGAAGGGACCCACGCTGGAGCAGTTTGTGAAGAACTGTACTCTGTGGGAAAGACTCGTGTTGGTGAAATTCATGGAGGGCTGTCTCCCACGGGAGGGACCCCAAACTGGAGCAGGGGAAGAGTGTGAGGAGGCCTCCCCCTGAGGAGGAAGGAGCAGCAGAGACAGCGTGTGGTGAACTGACCACAACCCCCATTCCCTGTCCCCCTGCAGCACGCAGGGGGAGGAGGTAGAGAAGCCAGGTGTGAAGAAGGGAGGGGTGGGGGGAAGGGATCTTAAGATTTGATTTTGTTTCTCATTATCCTACTCTGACTTTTGATTGGCAATAAATTAAATTAATTTCCACAAGCTGAGTCTGGTTTGCCCATGATGGTAATTGGTGAGTGATCTCCCTGTCCTTATCTTGACCCACAAGCCTTTTGTTGCATTTTCTCTCCCCTGTTCAGCTGAGGAAGGGGAGTGATAGAGTGGCTTTGGTGGGCAGCTAATGTCCAGCCAGGGTCAGCCCACCACACCTTGTAATAGGGCTATTGGGGTCATTATTTTGTGGTACTATATTGAAAAAATGTAAACTGCTTAATTGCTCTCTCCTGGTGACTTTTCCAGGTTTCATAACACCTTGGGCCTTCTAAAATTCTAAAACCATCCTCCTCATGTATGCTTATATGAGCAACACATTTTTATTATAAGTAAGCAAAACTTAATATTGGATGTGAATTGATAGGTTTTCTCTTTTTTTGTCTTTTCCCCAATCCCCAGATAGCTTTTTATCAGCTCTACAGCAGCATAGCAATGTAGCTTCCACTGGGGAAGAAAACGGCATTTAATCATCAGTGATTGCTAGAAGGACTTGACATTTTGCATCTCATAGTATTTTATTTCTGTAAAGATATCATGTCCGGTCCATAGCCAAACCCAATAATCTGGTTTGACCCCTCCTTGAGGTTAATCAGATGCTCTGAGATAAAGACGACTGGAAATAACTGAAACCTTCTGAAATAACATGGCAAGGACAGGGTTGCTGTCTCTATTTTAAGTCTGAGGCACAGTGTAAAGGACATGTCAGGCTTTGACAAAACAGAGCAGAGAAATAAATCAATATATGGGTAAGTAAGGTAAAGTGTAAGAGCCAAAACACTTGATGTATAAATCAACATCTTGGACTGCTTAAAACTGCTATTTTGGTTTTTATTCTCAGTTGTGCTACCTGCAGTATACCAAGAAACCCTTGGAATGACTCTGTGGGACACTACCAGTCACTTAGGCTGGTACTAAAATATGCATATTGGTTTCAGTCAATATGCTTTCATGCAAGAGCAACTGCCCATCATGAGAAGCAGAGGACTGCCGTCTGGCTCCGTGTGCCAACCGATTTATGGGTTCCCCAGAGTATAAATAATAAACAATCACAGTAAAGTGCTTACACAGAAATCCCTTTGCTCCACTTGATTCTTCTATAAGGGGAAGATTTCACAGCATCTTTTGAAATGGAGAAGGTTAGAAATGGGCACACAACAAAGTCCTTTTTCTCCCCAATCTTTAATCATAACAACTGACAGATTAGTGACATTTAACCTTGAGTGTGTTATTTTCCTAATGTTGAGCTGGATTTTTCTATTTCTGTTACTGTGTCCTATGAAGCTGTTACTATATAAAATAATGATTTCAAAAGAAAAGAAAATAATGACTTTTTGAAAGACATCTTTCAAAATGGTTTTACTCCCACTGAATTCAGAAAACATTTTCCTCCCAAAAGATCTGAACAATGCTGTTGGCTGATGCAATTTGTTTTGAAGTTACTGAGTATCCAAAACAGTTCCTTGACAAGAAGGATAGGATTTACCCTCCCCTCTCTCTTTGCACTGTATGTACAAAAGAGCCCTTCTTTCCTTTTCACCCTTGATCCACCCTTTCGGGAGATTTTTTTTTTCCTGCTGTATGATTTATCTATGCCTCCCTCTGTGCTCTCCTCACACCACATACAAATCCAATACTGACAAGCCAGCACAGTTTAAATTATTCACGCTTCAGTGTACGTGAGCTGCAGTGCAACAATCAGCCAAGCAATCATTCCATTCATTGGTCTTTTCTGAACTTATTGATGAAAAATTGCAATAAGAGGAAAACTAGAGTCCTGCGTTGGTGTTGCTAATGAAAGCCTGAGTCTGAGCAAAATAATTTTCATATAAGTAAACAAACAAAAAAAAACCCCTTAGCAAGAATTAGAATAAATGTATAAATATATAAGTAAACTACAAAAATATTATTAAAAGACTGTGGAACAATTATTTAGACCTGTTTTGCACATCTGAGACAATAGCATAGAGTCACGTGGAAATCTTCAAAAACTCCTTTGTTTTCTTAACAAGTTGCAAGACCATCATAGAAAGATCATTTAATTTACTTCTGTTTTACATGTCAGAGCTAAAAGCAAGCTAGTAGAAATTGTAAAGGAGGTGGTCAGGAGACATTTCCCTCTCTTTTACCAAAACAGCTCATCTGACATAAAACCTGACACTGAAAGTCAGGTTTATGCATCACAACATTTAGTACTGTGAGTGAATACAACAAATAAGATATTTTGTGAAACTATAACGAAGCACAGATTTTACGGCTGAATTTTGTAGAAAACAGGCATTGTTGAAATTCATCTTCTACTAGAACGAAATCTGCCTTTTTTCTTAGTTTGTGTAATGGAGAGTAACTTCTCCAGGACAAATTGTAGTAGTGGTGGGCCAGGGGAGGACAGCAGAGTAAGCAACATTCCTTTAGAAGAAAAAGGATTGGAAAAAACAATTTATTCAGAAAAGAGGTTGCTCTTTTGGACCTGACCCATGTGAAATGTTTTTGATCCAGTGAACCTCAGCTCATATAGGAATCGTGTGGCTTACGGTGTGTAGTTATGCTAGTATATGAACCAAGTCCTGGGCACAGGCTCAGTCACAGGCTCCCTGCAGTTGTCCACGGTACTTAAGTACAAGAAGGTATGCCAGTACAGGATAGCCTGTTCCAGTTAGCATTCTCCACCCTATATAGAACCCCTGTAATGTCCCAGAGGCTCTTCACTCCAAGACACTCCCATGTGGTCTCAGACTGCACACAGGGCATGCAATTTCTACCTCCTCTTACAGAAAATCTCTACTGTGCTATGCTGCAACACCATTCTCAATTTCTTTCTGACATTTTGAACTCATCAGACAGAGAAGCTGCAGCAGACAGTATAGACTACAGTCACCCCAGTGGACACTGTGACTGTTGTCACCTGCTGGAGACAAAGGTATGAAGCCATATGCAAAAGTAAAAATTGGTAATGGGACAAGAGTGTTGTAACGCAGAAATATTTGCAATGTTGCTACTTCAGAAGCCCCTGGTTTACTGTGTTCATAGCTCATCAGCTGAAGGTACTTAAAATGTAAGCCAAAGGCAAAACTCCAACTTATAAAAGAGGCAACAAAACCCAAAGCTAGTAGGTATGGGGAAGCACATGAGAAATCTAATGAGCTCAGCAGCAGACAATTAAAGCTAGGTGCTCACTCAGCTTTTTGTAGTTATTTAGGGCTAGAGTGAAGTGGGTGAGTAGTATCAAGTTATACAAGCAGTTTGGTTAGTGGGTTGAAAAAGGTAGCTGAAAGGATTGAGGTAGGCTACTAGAATGACCAAATAATGCTAGGTCTTACTGAATTGTAAAAACAATGCTTAAATTTGAATAAAAGTCCATGTGAGCTAAAAAGAGATTTTTTGTTCATGGAGTTTGTATTTTTGAAATAAATAAAAATCAAGTGAGTTGAAGAAAACAGAATTGAAAAGATATTTCTCATTCAGAAAATGTCAGAGCAAATGTTTTGGTTCTGGTAGGAAAGATTATTTTCTCTGGATTGTTGCATCATTTTCTTTTCTTACATATCAGAGGATCTAACAATACAATGAATTCAATGCAAGGTCACAGGTGGTTTCAGTCAAACAAAACTTGTGTTGGGGGGGTAAAAAAGTCTTGCTGTTGAAATTTTTTGTGCAGACCTCACTATGATCTTGAAGACTCTAATTGAAGGCAGACGATTTTGTCTGACAGCCCAGACAACACAAAAGGGAGAATAAAATTACTTACATAACAGTAGGCAGATCTTTTCACTGACTATACTGCTTATTGCAAAGCCAGGACGTATAGTCACCCTAATCTTTACAAAGAAGCTTTATTTTGTGATTCAGGGTGCATATGCCTGTCTATCAGGCAAGCTTTGAATGAGGAATTTTCTAGCACATGCAGTTTCTCAGAGCAACTTTTTGGTAGTTTGGTAGCTCTGTGTATGTGTCATTACTACTTTTCATTAACAGCTTTATAACTTTCATATCATTCCGATATTGTTGCTTGTCTTTTTTTTTTCTTTTTCCTATCAGAAACAGAGAGTTCCTCTTTTTTCCCCCTTTCCCCTGCCTCTTCCATTTACCTCCAATTTTAGGATTTTTTTCAAGAAAGCCATTGACAAGAAAAACTTTGTTAATGGCTTCGGGGTCACAGCCTGCAGTTAAAGGTGTTGTAGTTAATCATAAACAGTGATATGGTCTAATTCTCCCAGATATTTTAAAAGATAAAATCTAGTCCTCTTACAAGAGATCTACAGTTTTAATAGCTTCTTTCTGTGTTTCAGGATTACAAAGAGTTGGCAGCTGTTGATTGCCCTACCTATCTTTTCAAAGAGTAAAATGCCACATTGAACACCTGGTAGAGTTCTTCTTCTAGCATCAAAAAATCTTATATCTTACAGAGTGCTTAGCCCAGCCAGGCAGCAAAGGATATTGTACTGTTAACAATTCACTTCTCCTCTTTCTGACTCTATATTAGATCACTGTCAGGTCTCCTTGACAGCCTTTAGCAGTAGAAGCGATCAAACTTACACAAATGTATACAAAGTATTTTAAAGTAACAAGTTATTCAAAAATTTTCATGCAACATTGTATGAAATTATACTGCTTTCAAGAACTTTTCTTCACTATTGTGTAATTTCTGGAATCAGGAGTGAAGGATGGGTGATGAGGAGGTTATTTTCAAGCAGTTTGTCTTGCTGTCTTCAAGAAAAACAAAGGTATTGGCTATGTGACTGGCTTTTATATGAACAAAACAAGATTTGGAAACACTCCTGTTCAGGATTTGAATCCATGCTAAATTCCATGATAGGTGGAATGCCAGAAGTCTAATCTGAGTGCTACCCCAGTTTTCCCTGAAGACCAGATATCAAGCACCAGACGCAGGCCTGAACAGTCTTTTATGTATGCACACAGGGAAGCATGAATCATTTTTTTTCCAGAGTCTGAGAGCGCAAGCTAAGCTGTTATGGTGACACAGCCAAAGGGTTTTATATTTTCCCAATAGGTCTGAGCACTTCTGACTGAAGGCACTGTTTGGCAACAGAAGGAAATACTTCTGATCCATATGTTTGTAGTTAACAAACATGTCACTGGATTCTCTCACTTGGCCACAGATCAGTTCTCCCAGGAATCCCCCTCATGACAACAGAATTTGCTTCAAAGGAACCAGGTCAGGTACTGGAATCAGTCTGGCCTTGGCAATATGGAGCTCCTCTTAGCTTGGAAAATCAGCTACTCTGCTGCAAAGAGCGAAGTTAGTTCATTTAAACTTAGCCCTATACTGCTATACTATATATATACTATAAGTTATTTCCAGCTGTGCTGGATGTCAACAGTACCTATTCTAAGATGGTTCTGATATATTTCCCTGGCCCTAACTCTTCCCATTTCAGAGGAAGTAGGTGCCTTAAAACATCTGGTGAGACTGTCTGTTATTGATGGTTTAAATTCTCCTCTTACACACCCACAAATGTTACTGAGCTGAGGTGCTCTGGGTTTTATAAAAGCAAATCCATGTTTCTATGAAACTTTTTGTAAATGTGTCAGATTATTGTACAGTTATCATTCAATATTTATCATTTATGTTACCATCCACACTGTTGCAGGCTTTTTCCAAACTGCCCCTATCTGAACAGCATTATTCCTTTATAAGTAAATCAGTGGTAGTGAAGTCAGGGATGTTGCACTCAGGATATACCACACTTATTTCTCTTTGTAACTGTTACCATCATGAATCCCCTCCAGCTCAGCTAAACAGAGAGCAAGAACATATTTTCTAGAACCACTCAGGAAAACATGGGAAATCATCCTTCCTTCTTGATTGTCTGAGAGGTCTAAGTCAGTAGCAAGAGACTGATTTAGAGGATGCAATATCCCAGGAAAACAGGGTATATTGAATAAAGGAAATGAATGCAAGTTGAAAAGATTCAACACTAGGTGCTTAATCTGATCCCAATTTCCCTACATTGCTATCTATGGAGAAGTAGTGAAAGATTGCTTTGAAAATGGTGGTGTTGATGCTTGAATCAGTCCCCGTCAGCTGCATCATACATGTGCATGATATCTCAGGATATTTTGCAAAAGAAGGTGAGACAGGTAGGATGAATGAGTTGAGTTTCACCAAACTAGACATCTGAAAAATAAGTTTCCTGTCTGAATAATTTGTATTAATTTGTTTCTAATCTTTGCATAGCAAAAAGATTATTGAGACCATGTTAGACTGAGGCAGCTCCAGAGGTCATTTTCCCCTACTCATCTTAGACAACATCTTAGCTCTCTGACCATCTTTTTTATACATCATCTTATGAATCGTCCTTAGAGATAACTAAGCTAGGAATTCCTGTTTCCCATAGGGGAAACAGAGCCAAGGCATGAGATTTACCTCCTGTTAGATACTTGAAGTTCATACTGCTCTCTATCCCTTGTACACATACTTCAAAGGCATGCAAATGTTCAGTATTTTCCTGCACATTTATTGTACAGCTTAACATTGGATCTGGTGCAATTTACATGTATTTTTACAGGTGAGGTGACTGAAAGCTATGAGTCTTACGCATACTACTTAAAGGAAAAAATCTTTTATGCAGTTATGAAGTGCCTCATAGCAACTTTTTTTTTTTAATTTCTGTAGCTACTTATAGAACAGTACTTATTGTCATGTAATTGATAATGGCAAAAATAATTTCAACAATGTAAACATTTTTTTCACCAGACTATGCCACTGATTTTTTTTTTTTTTTGCATCGGAAACTGATATCCTTCATGGGAGTTTTGTGTATACATGTATGTGTGTACAGGCACACGTGTCTGTGTGTCCAACAGAAAAGTGTTACTCCAACAAGGTTGACTTTCATTGTAACTGTAATATGATACCTTGAAAACATTATCCTTTTGATATTAATGAGAAAGTTCTATCTTTGCATCCTTTTGGAATATATTCTAATTCTGATGAAAGGTATTGTATTACTCCTTGTAAAGCTGCTATATCTTGTCTTCTGTTTTTGTGTGTTTGTCTATCCATATTAACTCATTCCTGGTCAGGTCAGAAGTGGAATTCCCTTTGACCTGGAGGGAAAATTTTGTGTGAAACAGATTGCACAACAGTTTCTGAAACAACGGAAAACTAAAATCAAATATGTAGCTAATGTACAAAACAGGGAAATGTTATTTTTTATTTCAACGCTTTAATACATTTTAATAAAAAATCCAAATAGATTAGTACCAAGAATTTTAATTTTTAAAAAAAATCTTTATAGATCAATAACAAGAATTCACAATTCCTGGAGTAAAATCTCAACCCTGTTGAAGTCCTCAGGAATATTAATTTTAACTTTGATGGGAGCAAAATTTTATGCTGCAGCTGCATGGAGAAACAGCAAGAATGAAGTAGCTGAGAAAGTGTAGTAATTTCAAAAGAAAACAACAGAGATAACATTCTGTCAATACAGATTGCTTTTTATTCAGACTGTATTAAATTGTGCTATATCTCTTAAATGTTATCTTTCACCTTTGCTGAAAAAGCCCACTATTTAGTCTCAGAGAACATAACAGAATTTGGCTTGTGTTCTACAGAGAGCTCATCAGCAAATCAAACATTTCTGTTCAGCACATATATTTCTCTATTGATTAATTTGATAACCAGCAAAACTATCACATGGTGTTACTCTTGTATATCAGATTTTAGACCCTTATCTCATTTTACAATGAAGGAGTTTAAATTGAAGCAATTAATAATTCATTTTCATGACAAATCACTTAATGGTACTATTTCCTTACCAAAACTCCCCAAAAAAGCAATTCTTTAACAAGAGACATTATAGACAAAAAACACATTAAAAGAACTGTATTCAAATCCATGAAAGCATGAAAAATAAAAATTAAAGACATGACCTCAAACCTCTAGGCACAACAGGGGGCATGTTAAAGAACATAACTGAACCCTTGCTGTGCCTAGTTTGTGAGCTTTAGTTATGTCACAGTTGACCCCACACTTTCAATAGCCTTATGCCAGATGGTTGACTGATGCATTTCTTTGATTTTGGGGTGGGACTGGGTTTTTGTTTTGTCAGACTGGGATTTATCTATTTCCCTCTGTGTTTGTTAATATTGATTATTTTGCAACGGTACTGGGTAAGGTAGACTCAAAAGGAAATTTACTATATTAACACATAATTAAAATAATTATTCTGTCCAGAATTGAAAAACAAATTCATAACTGAATGAAAAACAAACAAAACACCAGAAAAATTATTGTGGAATTTCATTAATATAGTATTCAGCTATTACTACTTCTTTCAAGAGTTTGATCTCATCAGTTAAAAGCTGTTCATATTACTGCATATTCATCAAGTTTACTGTATTTTTGTCTTTCTTTGTCTGCTTCAGTATTACATACAAACAGTATCTTACACTAAAAGAATTCACAGAATCACAGAATCACAGACTGGCTGGGGTTGGAAGGCACCTCTGAAGATCGTCTTGTCCAGCCCCCCGACTGAGCAGGCACCTCCAGAGCAGGGGCACAGGAACACGTCCAGGTGGGTTTCAAAGGTCTCCAGGGAAGGAGGCTCCACAGCCTCCCTGGGCAGCCTGTTCCCCTGCTCTGGCACCCTCACAGGAAATAAGTTTTTCCTCATATTGAGGTGGACCTTCCTGTGTTCCAACTTGTGCCCATTGCCCCTTGTTCTGTCACTGGCTATTGAAAAGAGCCTAGTCCTATCATCCTGACACCCACCCTTTAGGTATTTATCGGTATTTATGAATTCCCCCCTCAGTCTTCTCTTCTCCAGGCTGAACAAACCCAATTCTCTCAGCCTTTCCCAGAAGGGAGATGCTCCAGTCCCTGATCATCTTTGTAGCTCTCCGCTGGACTTGCTCAAGCAGTTCCACATCCTCCTTAAACTGGGGGGCCCAAAACTGGACACAGTACTCCAAATGTGGCCTCACTAGGGCAGAGTAGAGGGGCAGGATAACCCCCCTTGACCTGCTGGCCACACTCCTTTTAATGCATCCCAGGATACCATTGGCCTTCTTGGCCACAAGGGCACATTGTTGGTTCATGGGTCAGCTTGCTGCCCACCATCACTCCAAGGTCCCTCTCAACAGAGATGCTTTCCAGTAGGTCAGCCCCCAGCCTGTACTGGTGCATGGGGTGCAGGACCTTGCACTTGCTCTTTTTGAATTTCCCCTCTGGTTGATGTTCCCCTTGGCCCAGCTCTCCAGCCTGTCCAGGTCTTGCTGGATGGCAGCACAGCCTTCTGGTGTATCAGCCACTCCTTCCAGCTCGGTATCATCAGCGAACTTGCTGAGGTTACACTCTGTCCCATCATCCAGGTGATGACTATGTTGAACAGGACTGGACCCAGCACAGACCCCTGGGGAACACCACTAGTGACAGACCTCCATCCAGACTCTGCTCCATTGATCGCAGATTCCCCTTGATTTCAGTTGGTCTACTTACCGAAAAATACCTGTTCATATTAGTACAGGTGGATAATTGTGATCTACATCATAAATCTGAGAACAATTCCTGTTACTGTTAATGGTCTCCATTGCCATAAGCAGATTTTGTATTTATGTCCCTGAATTTTACTGTATGTACTACAGCATGAATTTCAAATTATTTTGTGAAAGAAATTGGATATGCACATCATTCTTGACTTTTCTGTGTCTTACAGGGTATTTCCATATTGTACTTTCCCCTATAGTAGCAATTGTGGACTGGCTCACATTTCTTCCCTTCCAAACCATGCTGCCTTGCAGAGTGACCACATGTGGATAACCAGTGCTGGCTGCTGGCCCACATGGAGTTCTTCAAGCCTTTGCCCCACAAATCCTACTTCACTTCTCTGGTTCATATCCATGGGCCAAAACTCTCCAACTTCAAAAGCAGGCTTGGGTACAAGAAGAAAAACACCTTCTCAGTTTTATGCACCTGTAGACCAGAACTAGGCACAATAGGTGCTGTCTTTCAGTCAGTTGTCACCTTCTACAGACCCATTCACATATAGACAACGACCTTCCTTTTCATCATCACATTACATATCACAAACCAATACTGCTACTAGACAGAAAGTCATTTTGAGCAGGCAAAAATATTACGAGCACGCTATTTTCAGACAATTTTGCAGATCCCAGCAAAGTCTGTATCAACCAAATCATTAAGATCCCAGGGAATCTCACCCAAAGAGGAAGAATTCGTAGTATTTCTGTGTCTTACAAGCTATGGAACATGGTTTCTGTAGACTGAAAAAGCCAGCATTCAGTTATTTTTCAGTCTTTCCTAAATCAACACAGGTGAACTGTGGACACTAGCAAGAACATGAGCCTGGGTTTAAACATTTTGAAGTTATTACAGTGGGAAGAGACAACTCTTCTTTTTTAGTGTACCTCACCATTAAAAGACATCAGTGCTTACAGTGCACTTTCCTGGTTCATACAGCTGGACCTCAACAGTAATGAAACAGATGCAGCCTTAAAAAAAGTAAAAATCCTCTGCATTCTTGCAAGGCCACAACTGAACTATTAAATGTCAAAACAGACATTGGACTGACAGTCAGGAAACAGGACTAGCAAGGCACTGCCACTGAGAATATTGCCAGGATCATCATGGTTTGTTACATCCCAGTATTGAAGTTTTGAGCTTTGTAAAAGGATATTCAGACTGACTTTATGCCTTGAAGACTGAATCCTAAAAAGGATTTTGGAGAGAAGCTCCAGAAATTATAGTCTTCCCACTGCTGGTCTTCTAGACTAGGAGTTATGCCTTTACCTAAGGCTTTAGTGACCTGCAGCAGCCCATGACACTCCAGGAAAAGGGAGCTAAGGCAGCAGCAGGCTGTGCATGTTTGCTGTGTGATGGACACATTTTGTTACTTCTCTGCTGTGTCTTTGCCATGTGTTCAAAGTGGCAGATGAATCCAGAACATCACATGGTTTCAGGTGTAGAGTGCCATTCCTATTTATCGTGCAGCTCTTATATGCCACACTATTGCTTCTTCAGAAGAAGAAATGATTTGGAGGGGTGTGCTACTGCAGCTGCTCTGTTCAATTCACACTTCCTTCATCCCTCATAACTATTTCTACATAGATAGGGCTGGGGAACATGTGTTGGCAGTTCTCTGGGTTCATGTAAAAACAGCTGAAACAGCTCACTGTAGCATGAATGCACATACAGAGAAACACCACTGCAGAGACTTGTATCCTGGATTTGCTACTTTAAATAAATTAAATCTGTACTGTTCAGGATTGCAGTCAGAAGGGGCAGTACCAACTTCCTAAGCTACTTCTACATATATACTTAGAGGAGTCTTCCCCACACCTTCCTCTTCATCTTACACACACAAGTCCATGAAGACATATGTTTCCCCATATATATAACTAATATTTAATATTCTCCATCCCTCTCCTCTGTAAACCTTTCAGACAATATTATTTATGGATCTCTGAGCCACACAAGACCCAAACAAAAACACAAGTTACTAGACCAAATACTGGAGACTGCTTGCAATCCATCATAATTATGTTTCTACAGCTTGTCAAGTGAGGACATTTGATGCATGCCTTGGATGCTAGTAAAGGCACAAGATCTGCTGGTATCATACTGGGGACTACACTAACAGAATGCGTGAATGCTGCAGTAGGCCATCTAGCCTAGCCTATGTGGGCTCAATCCTGCCTGAAGCAGGCTTTTGACTTCATTTGGGCTTGTTGCTGCGAGGACCTAGTTGTTTCACACCAGATGGGAACCTGAGAACCTGCTAATGTGGGTGATCGCTGAATAAAAATGAGGGGAAAATAAGAGGGACTAAGCTGACGATGCACAGACTGCCCATGCCTGAAACCACACTAAAGAGAAGTCAAAAACCTCACCTCAGAAATTCCAGTCATTGGCACTGAAAAAAATGCCCCTTGACCAGAAAAGAAAAGGTCAGCTCATCTTCTGAAAGTCACACAAATGTGTGCCTATTAAAAAGTGCAATTGAGTAAATATCAAACAAGCTGCACAAAAAAAAAAGTCCTATTTCAAAGCTGTGTTGCCCAGAACAGTGGGTAATACGGGATTATTTAGCAGAACAAATAGTTTTAGTATGAACACAATTGAGCAGGTGGGTCAAATTACTGTTTGGGCAGGTGAATTACTATAGAGTTGTAACAGAAAACAATCCAATCTTAACTCCAGAAGAACAAGCATACTTCAGTGTGCTGCTTGAGTCAGCAGTGCTTTGGACATGTGTCTGAGTGGCAAGTTAAAATACTGTGGGTAAGTCTACTAAATTGTGCTGGTACAAAAATTTACCTTTTTTTTTTTTAAAGTCATGAAAATAGTTTTAAAACCTATGAAACCCTTTTTGTTCTTATTAGAAATGTTATCTTGTTTTTTATTTGCATATTCTATATTCTGTGTTTCTGAGGCTAGGACCTCAAAAGCCATATTTTCAAGTTTTTCTGGCAACTTATTAATTTATTAATGAAAACTGAGATTCTCACACAGTCACATGAACCCAGGATTCAGAAAAAACACTGAATGTTGAACAGCTCTACATACAGTCCTGTAAATTACAACTAAGGCATTGGTTTAACTACCCAGGATATCAGTAGAACCTTACTGGTATATATCCACAGAACATTTGGGCATTGCAGAGGTAAGTGCAAAGATATCACTGGACTCATTTTAGCAGAGAAATGGAACAGGGAAGGTGAAGAATTTTGATTACATCTGTAATAGTAAAGAAAATAATGCTGGGGCATCCTCTCTGGTCCCTAAACCAATTGGCATGGTTTGGTTTTATCCATTCTGTGAAACTCTCTTAGCCCCCTCCCTAGCAAGCTGGATGCATTCAAACTGTGTACTTAGCCTATGCTAAACAGCTGAATTACACCTGGGAAACAATTTGGAGATTTCTAGTCTGCCAAGGTGAAAAACAGGCTAGGGACTACTGTAACAATCAAATAAGGAGCATAAGCAACTGAGTTCTAGTACCTGCACAACAGGAATATTACTGTAATTCTACCCTGGATAAGATCCGCAGATAATGCTATTGTAGCCCATATGGCTAATGATGTTGTAATCATCTGTTGAGCAAAGCAAAGAAAGGAAACAAAACTACAGTGTGGAGAAGGTGAAGGAGGAAGAAAGGATGGGAGCTGCCTCTTAAGGAAACGGAAGGTGTTTATTCTGCTGAGCCATTACTGTTGCTTATTTGTTTTCTGCTTTCCCAGTTGGCTGTAAGGGAAAACCAGAAAAGGTCGGCCTGCACATGAACGGTATTCAGTAATAGCTGAAGTCAAGGTTAAAAGATTGTAGTGAGAGGCCAATGGTTCTTTGGGGGACCTGAAACTGAGGAGCATCTTTGGGAACAAAAGAGAAACAGGAGTTGATAAGATGGGAGAAAACCTGAACATCTAAGGGAGCAAAGAAGATGGGACAGACTTTAGAACGGAGGAGCTAAGATAGGCATTTGAGATTCAGATGGTTAAGGGGGCATTGAGACACAAAAGTCTTGTTTAGGAGTAAAGAGGAAAATGAAGAGTTCAGGGTAGTGAGGAGAGACATTAATGCAGTGTGCCTAAGAGCTCTTCAAATAATTCATTATATAAAAGAACTTTCCCACTGATTAGAATTTCTTCTTGGTAGGAGCCCAGATCAGTAGAGTAAATAGAGGATCCCCAAACACTTTCCCACCAGTAATACTGTACGAAGATAGACTGACCAGCCTGATAATCTCTATACTTTCAACACAGATGAGAGAAGGTTCAGCTGGGCTGGATGATACTTTGAGTACATTTAAGGGGAAAAATGAGTTTTCATTAGTCTGATCCTCCTCTTTTGGTTTTTGGGGATTTGAGTTTTTTTTTTAAAACAAACCAAAACAAACACAGTATATTTTTTGTCCAGGAGAAAAAGAGGCATAGTTAAAAATGATAAATAAGATTATTTTCATTGCTGGCAAATGTCAGTGTATAAAAACAGGGGAATAGTGGAACAGCCAAATCAATTTGAAATGCTTGGCTGCAAAAGTTATTTTCAAGCTGGATATACAAGAACCTAATCCCTAATCTCCTGACAAGCTTTCTCCTGACATAGGCGAGAATATGCTTTCATCAATATAGAAAGCTTCCACTGAAAACCTTGAAAGAAAAATCTGGATCCAAACAGTAAAGGAAAATTGTAATGTATACATTGAATCCAGTCTTAATGGGCTCCCACAAGTCCTCATATACAGCCAAATAAAGGCTGGAGAGTTTTGTATCTGTCTGTATGCTCAAATGAAGCTGCCTTTACACCTAGTTCCCTGCCCAGATGGGATCAAATTATACAGCTTTTTCAATACAACTAACTCTATCTACAATCCAAACCAGGATAGTGAAAACCAGTTCTGGTCCCAAAGTAAATCTGTTAGAAGTGCAGGGATGTGCCTACAGGCTAGTAAGCCACCCGAGAGGCGGAATGCATTAACACTCTGCACAGTCATGTCATGTCAGGGTATGAGAATTTATCTAAATGTTTTCAGCACCAGAGTTGTCTTATGCCCTGGTGTTTTGGGACGCAAGGGAACTGGCCTGTGACTATCAGTACTTAACAGTCTGAACAAACTGCATAGGATTTATCTCATCTAATTTGGGCACCTAACAATTTATTTTGGTCAGTGGAGAGAAATAGGTAACTCCCAAGGATGATTCAACACACATATTTAGGAGGCTAAGGTAATTAGTTTGAACTGTAACAGCTAATGCTTAGCTACCTAAATTAGATTAAGCTGTGTATGTAACTGCAAATATCTTCTGAATATAAAACAGCTTCTTATAATGGCTACAGTTGCATCCGAAAAGTCAGTACTAGTCCTTTCTGAAGGAATAGCCACTCAATGTGTATTGGAATGAATTTTTAATAAGGAATGAATAAACTGGGGGAGGTGAGGGGATGAAGGAGAGCTTTAGAAGTGTTCCATTGTGCCTAATACTCTTTTCTAGAGTAGTACTCTTCAGAGTGAGAATGCGACTCAGGTCAGATAGTGGTTGGCCTCTTTAAGAAAGACTGCCAATATACCATGGTGTCAATTCTTGTGATTTTTACTAAGCATATTCTTTGGGAACAGCACCTTATTTCCTGAGAGGCGAAGTCAGGCTGGAAAACCATTTTATTTCTCCAGCAGACTGAAAGAACTCTCTGTGAGGAACAGCCCAAGCTATCTTTAAATTGGTGACTTACGGGTAAAACTGTAGTGAAAGGACATTGTGCAAATGGAAAAGCAGAAAATTTTAACTATCAACTTTGAAAATGAAAAATCCTGTGTGGAAAATGTGCAAATTCATGGATCCCTGGTAACATGAAACAAGGAATATCTGGCTTCTACAAGGCTGGCTGTTTACTTTACAGGTGCCCTCAAAATGCACTTCATGTTGTTGAAATCAACTAAAAACAGGTTTCACAGAGTAGAATGAGGACAGACATTACCAAAAATACACATTAACCTACAGTGTTTGATCCCATCTGTTTAAGAGAAAATGTGCTTCTGGTTTTGCGTCCTTCACATGAAAATATTGGCTTTGATTCTGCATCTTCTCTTGTATAAATAGAAGTTCATGTAATAGTTTTAAATGTAACTATTTATAATAATGACACAAATTAGGTAGAGAAATGTCAATGGCTCTTGCTTGTAACAAAAAAGAGTAAAATTGCGTACCAACTCACTGTGACAAGCAATATCACAAAATGTCACTTTTGGAAAAAAGATGTACTGAAGTAACTTTTTAGGGCTATGCATAGTAGATTAGACATGCAGTTCCCCTTAACATTAACAGAAATGACATGCTTAAACTACCACAAATGCTGCTGAGATTCCTTTCTGTGTTATAAAGCAAAAGCCATTGATTTCCACCAGAAAATAAAGCTTCACAGTCAAAGGGTTAGATGCAGAACATATTCCTATGTTGTCAACAGTCACAGACTGTGAGTACTGAAACAGCCACAGCTTAACAGAAAGGAAAACCTAGCATGTTCAAGCATAGCTATAACACCTTTTTCTTACAGTTTACTATCATTTACAATTTAGTTAATGATATAACTAAATTTCCAGCTTTCAAATAACATTGAAGTCCCCATCTTGCTTTTTCAGTTCTTTAGGTATAGATACAGGACTAAATAGCAGAAACTAACAGTATAGCAGTGTTAAATTATGAAGCCTTCTTTATTAATCACCAGCCTCTCAAATGAAGCATGGTGCTTGAAAACAACCTGAAAAGTACAGTACACCTAGAAATCACTTATCAAGGCAGTAGTGCATATGACGAATCTCCCATATTTCTCTTTTCAAATGGATTTTGTAATGGGTTTCATCATGGAGATATCTGAGGATGTAACAAAATGCTGAAGTATACCTATCTGGGCACAGCTATCTTCAGTCTGCAGTGACTTGAGAAGGGCTTTTTTTTTTTTTTTTTGAGATAGAAACAGGTGGGTTTTGTTTGGTTTATTTTTCTTTTCATTCTGGAGAGAAAACTCCATCAAAGACTCTATCTGTGACATTCCCCATCACTGTAATACCTATGCATTTAATAATCTGCTAAAATCTCCTGTCTTCAGCAACACTATTAATCCCATTTTTTTATTGAAGGGAATCTGAGCAAAAACTTCTTTCTCTGGGGAACATAGAAAATGTGGCAGAGATACCGATGAGCGTGGATCAAGGCCACTTTAGCCTGGTGGCATTTAGACTCACAGTCATTTTCCTTTCTACTCTGGCAGTTTCCCAAATTTGTGGGCAGTTTGGTGATGCAGCTTTGGCTCCTGCAAATGAACTGTGCTGTTATGACCTCAGGTGAATAAGCATTTTGCACATTCAAGAAAAGAGCAATTAGGAGACAAAAATTGCTGTGCCACACAAAACACTGTTGCTTCTATACTTCAGCTGTTACTTTTCTTTATTTGCTAACTAGTTTATACCAACTGTATGGTTACAACTGTGACACAACTGGAGTCAGAAACATTGTAGACTTGAGGATCAGTAGTTGTTTCTTATCACTACATGTTTGCTTTTAAACTTAATCAGGTTCATACCATTAATAAAGGTGTTATGTGAGTTGTTCTGATACATTAGCTTCTGGATTTATAAGCAAAACAAGAAAAGAGTTAAGATTCTTCATTTTATGCCTCTGGAATGAGCAAAACAAAGTCACAATCTCTCTGTATATGAACTTCCCATTATACAGCATGACAACAGCAATGACAAAAAAAGTCTGAAAAATCAGATAATGTTATGTAACAGTAATTAATTAAAGATAATTTCTTCATTCCATACTTTTTGGTTGTTTTTTTCCAGTAATTCAGGTAGTAATCTCTCCTCAAGTGGAAATGTGTCTGTACGAAATACAATCTGAAGGCACGGTAAGTATAATAAATTTACCACAAATGAAGATATCTCCTGGTTCAGTGATGATATATATTAATAACAACAACTTCTTAATTCAGCACCTTCCATTCAGATATGATATCATGCAGTCTTGCTGCTTATAAGTTAATACTGTCACAACGTGGCAGAGTAAACCTTAGCAACAGGAATAACCCTGTCTTCCTAACTGTCCTTGCATCATTCTGCAGCCCTGTCACCTTTGTCTGTGCAGGTGTGGCAGGAGAGAAATCCATGGGCTGCTTAGGAGATGAGACATTCCGGTTTATCTCCCTTCCTAGTAATATTCCCATTACACAGGTTTAAGCCATTTGTTGGTCATGCCTTGTCTAGCTCAGTTCAATTAATTCATAATTTTGCACATTTTTCAAATCCAGGTTAAAGATCCTGCTACTCCGACATGATAAATTGCCATTGTTTATATAGCATAACCTCAACAACTTGGTTCCAGTCACACCATGTCTAACAATAAAGCCCTGGACTCCACATGTAACTCAAAAAATTGCTAATTTCACACTTGATTTTCCACCTGCTCTACTCTGTAGATTTCACGGTTCTTGTCCATCTTTATATTTTTTTTAATAATTATTTTGGATCAAACCATTAATGGTCACAGTATTAAAAAAGTCCCTTGATATGAACAGTATAATCCTTAAGTCAGATTCTAATGCTTTTGACTTTGTCTTTCTTTAGATCAGTGGTTTCCAGCTTTGTCTATGCTATAGCTTAAAGAAGTTTGAAGCCTGTCTTGTTTAGCTGTAAAGAAAGGAACTTTGGTTCTGTCACCACCCTGTACCCATCAGGGGACATGCAACATGCCTGAAAATACATGTTCTAGACTCTCTTTTTATGTTGAAAAGTTTAGAGAGCTCTGCTAGGCATCCTTGTGCTTTCCCCTCCACTCTTCTCTGCTAGCAATCCTGGCAGAGAAAATCTCAGATAAAAGTGATGAGGAGTTCAGTGTTTAAGCTAAAGTACATTTACACTGTTGAACATATTTCCCTGATTTCTTCTCAGAAACCTATTCACTTAATTGTCTTTTCACTCTCTGACTCTCTTCTGGAGTAAACCAACTAGTCCTTCCTGAGATAAAACTTAGGTGCGCTCAAGAGGGTAATTCCCCCCAGGGCCATTCCAAATTGGCAACTTGATTATCTCTCTTACTTTCAGTGACTTTTACACCTTCAGATGATCCTGTATGCCTTTGTGCTTACCCAGTGCATGCATCAGCTGATCTTAGTTTCAAACTACAAAAACAGCCTTCACAGGATTTCAGACATTTTGATATGAAGAAAATGCATAAGCTAGTAATTGTTCCTCACACACTAAGTGACACAACATACAGCCCAAAGAAGACCTTGGCCTTCTGTGTTAAGATTATTATTTCCATCAATGAGGGAAGTCCAGTGGATGTTGTTTACTTTGACTTTAGCAATGCTTTTGACACAGTCATAGCATCATCCATGAAATACTTTTCACCATAGATTCCTTGCAGCCAAACTGAGGAGAGCTGGACTGGATGGGTAACCTACAAGGTGGGCTAAAAACTGCTTGATCATGGGGCTCAAAGTGTTGTGGTCATCAGGAAAAAAAGTCTAACTTGCTTCTGATTACCAGTGGGATCCCTTAAGAGCCAAAACTGTTTAATAACTTCATGAATGACCCAGTTTGCAGAGGACACAAAACCGATGTGGAAAGTGATCAATACACTGGTGGGTGGACTGTCATTCAGAGACTTTGACAGGCTGCAAAAATGGACTCTCAGTAACCTCATGAAGCTCAGCAAGGGCAGAGTCCTGCACCTGTGATGAAATATAGCCACGGAACAATAGGGGCTGCTAGTCAACAGACCAAAAAGCTGGTTCAGCTTTGCAGAAAAGGACCTAGGAGTCTTGCTGAAGAAGATGAACCTGAATCAACAGTGTTCCCTTGCAGCAAAGAAGGCAAACTTTATACAGGACTGTGTTAGCAGATGTGCAACCAGCTGGTGGAGGTCGATTCCTCCCTTCTACTCAGGCCTGTGGGCATCATTTAGATACTGTGTCCAGTTATATCCCAATACCATAAAGAAAAACATAGAAGCTGGCCCAGGAGAGGCCCACCAAGATTATCAGGGGACTTGAGCACATAATGTACAAGGAGAAGATAAGAAAGGTAGATTTGCTCAGCCTTAGAAGAGACAGCTGAGAGGAGATACTATTGCTCCTGGAAGCTACCTAATGGGAAGATATGGAGAAGATGGAGCCACACTCTTCTTGGAGAAGGACAGAGAAAGAATGAGTGGCATCTGTCAAAAGTGCACAGGAAAAGTTTTAATTATGCATTAGGATTTATTTTTCACCACAAGGGTAGACAAACACTGCAAGACGTTGTCCAGAGAGGCTGTGAACTCTCCACCTTTGGGTACCGTTGAAAGTTGAATGGGCAAGGCCCTGTGTAATCTAATCCAGGTTGACACTACTTGGAGTACAGATGAGACCAAATGATCTCCAGTGGTGACTTCCAGCTTAAACTGTTCTATGAATCTAAATGCTACATGGTGATCCATGCAGCTATACTGTACCAGGCAATCAACTTTATCAGTATACATGTAAACTACTCCGGAAGAGATCAGGCATGCATTAATTAATCCTGACGGTGAAAGCATCTTCCAGTAACAAAGCAGTCTAAGACTCTGTGTGGGACTACCAGGGAGACAAGACAGTCTATGGGGTTGGTGAGGGAAAGAGTGATGGAGATCGTACAACCAGAACTGAGCTGACAAGTGAAAAATGTGGGAAGTGCTGAGCCTTTACAGTGATCAGTGAAGGTGGTATGAGGAGGAAACTAGATCCTTTTAAAACCTGTATATTAGCTTGTATTTTCTCCCAGAGTAAATATGACAAACTGCTTTGCAAAATATCTCTATTAAAGTTGTGATTCAAACTCAGACTATAAATGCTTGTAGAGGAGAGAAAATAAAGTTTGAGATAGAATTATGATGGTATTTATGTATTGGAATTAAGCTGTGTTTCTAATTCTTTGTATTCTTATAGAGATGTTTGGAAGATTTAAATATTTATTTCAGAGAATAGGAACAAGACCCAAATAGGCCCCTTAGGTGCTTCCAATTTAGATTTTGTGATATCTAAAATTAGCCTCATGGGTGGTTCAATGAATAATCAGACATCCAGGCTCTCTAAAAGGTACATGATGAAAGAGACATTCTGCAAACAGCACAAAACAGTCCACTGGCATGCAGACTACATGAGTTAGGTGTTTATCCTAGATACATACAGGAGGTCCATAGCTGGAGTTCCCTTCTGATAGAAGATATCTCAAATGACATGACTCATTTGTTGAAACATAGTAAAAGGAAGAACTTCCAAGGGTGATGTTGGATACTTCTTATTAAATACTTAAGTCTTGCAGAGGAGTATAATACTCTCTCAGGAAGATGTCTTGGATTATTATATAGTTTTTAGCTAATATTACCCCCAGTGGGTTTTGCAGCTGCTCAAGCAGGAGTTTTCAGGATTGTTTTTTTTTTAAAGAAATGACAGAATTCCATTAAAAGTAAGTTAAATAAAGTTAGATATAAATTTTATATTCTTGCTCATTTTTCATACATTTATTTAAAAAAAAAATTAATTAGCAATAGAAGAAGGAATTGCTGTGATTATTGTACCCTCCTTTATAACACAGGGCATAGAATTTCAGCTACTAAGTCTTATATCAATAATTTCCGGCTGAACAACGTAATTTCTTTAAAAAATAAAAAGCAACACCTAAAATTTCTCCCCAGATCCCTAGTATTCTGAAATGCTCCTATTGTAACACACAGATCTGATTTGCCCAACTGTTTTCAGATGTTAGACATTCTCGACCTTCGGTAGGGTTCATTGCCTGGGAAAGTGGGTCTAAGGTTATTCTTAATTACTAAAAATATTATTAATGTGCTTCTCATTTAGCACATATATTTGAAGTCACAGACTTGTATTGTGAATGGTTGTACATTTCCATCCTTTTCGACCCTGAAGCCTTGGATTTATGCTAGTGAATTCCAGGTCTACTGCAACTTAGTTGTCTTAAAATTTTAGCATGTTTCCTGAGAAGTTTTTGGCACAGGCTGTCTAGCATTCTCCTAAACAAGTCCTTCAAGTAATTTGAAATTTATCATGGATCAGGGGCATTTTCCAGTTGGTTTGACTACCAGTGAACACCCAGATTGAATGCAGCCATCCTGTATTTTTGATCTTAAGAGGGTTTAGTAGCACTGATTCAACAAGTATTGGTCTTGCAGCCAGAAGAAGAATACCTACCAACTTAGCCCTGTATGTAGTCAGCTGGTTGGGAAAAAAAACAACACAACAAACCAGGACCACACCACAAAACAAAAACTAACAAACAAATAAACAAACAAAACCCCTTCCAAGGTGTATATATAGATAGTTAAAAGTAGTTATTTTTCTTGTTTTAATTAATGACAATGGATAATTGTGGTTAAATATATGAGCTAAATTACAGATCTACTTTCACATCAATGCATGCTGGAAAGGCTTAACAGGTAGAATAGGATAAAGTCAGAATTACACTATCTGCACTGTCACAATTAGAAGCACTGACTGTTTTGTCCTCATGAAAACCCTGGACTTACAGTAGACCCTCATACATCAGTTTTATTATATTTTAAATTGCTGAATTGCCAGCCTTGCAAATAGCATGTATTTCAAATAAATTCTCCCCATGGGCTTTCAGCATTGCATCCAGGAGTTCAAGAGGCCTTCAGACGCCCTTTAGTTTTCACCTAAATAGCACTAAGATCAGCCCTCCCATTGTTACACAGCACAAACCAGCTGTATGGAATTTTACACACAGAATACACACCCAGAATCATATAGGTTGGAAAAGACCTTTAAGATCATTGAGTCAAACCATTAACCTAGCACTGCCAAGTCCACCTCTAAACCATGACCTTAAGTGCCACATCTACTCATCTTTTAAATACCTCCAGGGACACTGACTCAACCACTTCATGGGCAGCTCATCTCCATACAACTTCAGCTGTGCTCCAGTGAACCCTGTGCATCTCAGAGACACAGGCTGAGTGCCCTCACTAGCACCCCATCCCTCTAACCTTGGTGTGTCATCCCTCAGCTTGTCTCGGGCAAGCCTGATATTAGCCCCTGCCCCCTTCAAGTCTAGTTTAAAGCTCTGTCAATGAGCCCTACAAGCTCATGAGCAAAGACCCTCTTTCCCCATCAAGAAAGGAGAATCCCATCAGAGGCCAGCAAGCCTGATGCTGTGTAGGCCATCCCATTTTCAAAAAAAACAAATTTGTGACAATGACACCAGCCACAGAGCCATGTGGTAATAGACTGGGTGCATCTCATCCTTCCAGTGTCACTGCCCACAACTAGAAGGAGAAAGGAGAAAATAATATGTGCTCCAGAGTGCCTTAGTAGCTGTCCCAAGGCCCTGAAGTCTCTTTTGATTGCCCTTGGACTCCATGTTGCAGCTTCATCACCTCCCACATGGGAGTATGCGTATGAGTCACTCAATAAATATGTTTGATCTGCAGTTAGTATGTGACTAGCTTCAGTCCATGAAGCAAAGCCTCCTTTAGTATCCAAGGTCTTTGTATTCCTATGACTTGGAATTGAAAGTTTGAGAAAGCAGAGAAATGCTTTTAATCAGTAAGCTTTCACAAGCTTTTTGAATACATGTGAACAATGTCAGGCCCCCAAATATACTGAAAGGGGTAGAGTTTGACAAATGTTAATGCTTTTTATATATTCAAATACTTAATTCACAAACGAGCAATATTGTCTGAGATTGTTTCTTTAATGACAATGCCAGGCAGTGGGGTAGAGGTGACATGTAAATTGTCTTTTATTCACTTGATCTGAAAATGGATTTTGCTGTTATGAGGCATTGTTTCTATTCAGTAGGCAGTTCACAGATGAATGCATTAAGAGCTGAGTTATCACAGAATAATGGTGACATCAACATGTTTCACCTTTGTAAGATTGTACATTTAAGCTTTTTTTCTGAACAAATGGTATTGATTTAATATATTTCACAAAAGTTCTAAGTTTGACAGATTTATATAGTCAGTACACGAAAGCTTTTTGCTGTTAAAATTACAGATATGACCTTTACTTTCTTAGACCTCAACTTCTGAGTATTTAGTATAAGGTATGTCAGGTATCTAATAGGTAGAATTTAATTTGGCTGTTTTACCCTTAATGATTCTACCAATTGATTGGTATTTTGCCCATTTTTTCTGTTTGTTTTTGTATCATTTAATTTTCTGGTATTTTTTTATTTTTTATCTAAGATTGAAGACCATACTATATAATTTCTTGTACAGAGTTAATATTCATGTCAGAAACAAAATTATGGATCTATTAAGTCACAATCATAAGCTCTAAGCACAAGCAAATGCTGCCTCTAATATGTCAAACAATACTTATTAATACTTATGTTTCTCTCTCTGCCTATTTTTGGAATATTTTCTTGGTGAAAGACTTAACTTGCTATAAGTATTGGCAGTCTGTTGGCAAAATTCCTTGTACCCCTACGTAAAGCGTACTAAAAATACTGAAGTATGTACTGCATATGCGACGTGAAAACTTAGACACATTTCTCCTTGGTGACTTTCCAGGGCTCAAACTTTCATTTGTAATATCTGATCTAAATCTTAAAACTAAAGTACTTTTTTTTTGCATAGGTTAAGTAAAATTCAAAACAAAATAAAGGAGAAGAATGTTGCCTTATCAAATGTTGCCCCTTTCAGAAGACCTAAGACATTTCAATAAAAATAATTTTGAATAATTTTTCAACTTCCCATATTTTATCTCCTCCTATAGTTAGAGGCTTATGTCACTGATAATTATATTATGCTAACCTCAATATATGTCACTTTTACCATGTGTAAATTGAGTACAAATTCTGTTATATTTTTGCAGGGGGCAAGCTAGTTTCTGGGAAATTTATCGCAGCATGAATTTAGAAAATGTTATCAGTTTCACAGTCTGTTACAATGCAGTTCTCCTAATGATGAGCTAGTCCACATAATTGTGACCACTAGCTGGCATTAACTTCACAAATTACTTACATTTAGCCCTTTGCGATCACTAAGATTTTGAGGTCAAATGAAATAACAAAGCAACTGGACTTTTCTCACTTGGTTTCATAATGAGTTAAAAGATGAAACCTTACTCATATATCATACCAATCTTGTGAAGTTTATATCCAAAAGAAAAGGAAGACACCGAGGTACCCAATGCCTTCTTTGCCTTGGTCTTTACTAGCAAAGTCTGCTCTCAGCCTTACCAGGTTGAAGTGGTCAAACACTGAAATAGGGAGTCCAGAAAGGCAGAAGAACATCCAACCTTGGAGATCTATAAAACAAGACCCTAAGCAACATATTCCAACTTCAAAGTCAATCCTACCTGGAGCAACGGTTTAGAATCATAGAATCATAGAATCATTAAGGTTGGAAAAGACCTCTAGGATCATCAAGTCCAACCGTCAATGCAGCACTACCATGTCTCCTAAACCATGCCCTGAAGTGCCACATCTACACACCTTTTAAAATACTTCCAGGGATGGTGACTCTACCACCTCTCTGGGCAGCCTATTCTGATGTCTGACCACTCTTTCACTGAAGAAATTTTTCCTAATACCCAATCTAAACCTCCCCTGATGCAGAATGGAGACATTTCCTCTCATCCTGTTACTAGTAACTTGGGAGAAAAGAACAACGCCAACCTCACTACAACCTCCTGTCAGGTAGTTGTAGAGAGCAGTAAGGTCTCCCCTCAGCCTCCTCCAGGCTAAATAACCCCAGTTACTTCAGCCGCTCCTCATAAGACTTGTGCTCTAGACCCTTCATCAGCTTCATTGCCCTTCTCTGGACACACTCCAGCAACTTGATGTCCTTCTTATACTAAGGGGCCCAAAACTGAACACAGTATTCAAGATGTGACCTTATCAGCATTGAGTACAGGGGCACAATGACTTTCCAACTCCTGCTGGCCACACTATTCCTGATATAAGCCAAGATGCTGTTGGCCTTCTTGGCCGACTGGGCACACTACTGGCTCATGTTCAGCCAATGGTCAACCAACACCCCCAGGTCTTTCTCCACCAGGCAGCTTTGCAGCCACTCTTTCTCAAGCCTGTAACATTGCATGGGGTTGTTGTGACCCATGTGCAGGACCCAGCACTTGGCCCTGTTAAACCTCATACAATTGGCCTCAGCCCATTGTTGCAGCTTGTCCAGTCCCCTCTGTAGACCCTTCCTACCCTCAAGCAAATCAACACTCCCACACAACTTGGTGTCATCTGCAAACTTACTAAGGGTGCACTCGATCACCTCATCCAGATCATTGACAAAGATATTAAAAATAACCAGCCCCAATGCTGAGCACTGGGGAACCCAACTTGTGACTGGCCACCAACTGGATCACCACAACTCTCTGGGCTTGGCCATCCAGTCAGTTTTTTACCCAGCTAAGAGTACACCCATCCAAGCCAAGAGCTGCCAGCTTCTCTAGGAGGGTGCTGTGGGAAATGGTGTCAAAGGCTCTACTGAAGTCCAGGTACACAACATCCACAACACTTCCCTCATACACTAGGCAGGTCACCTGGTCATAGAAGGAGAGGATGCTGGTCAGGCAGGACCTGCCTTTCATGAAGCCATGCTGGCTGGGCCTGATACCCTGGTTGTCCTGCACATGCTTGGTGAGCTCACTCAAGATGAACCACTCCATAATCCTCCCCAGTACCGAGGTCAGGCTGACAGGCCTGTAGTTCTCAGGATCCTCCTCCCGGCCCTTCTAGTAGATGGGTGTCACATCAGCAAGCCTCCAGCCATCTGGTACCTCCCTTGTTATCCAGCACTGCTGGTAAATGATGGAAAGCTGGTTGACAAGCTCCTCTGCCAGCTTCCTCAGTACTCTTGGGTGGATCCCATCCAGCCCCATAGATGTGTGAGTGTCCAGGTGGAGCAGCAGGTCATAAACTGCTTCCTCCTTGATTATGGGGTGTTTATTCTGTGATCCATCCCTGCCATCCAGCTCAGAGGGCTGAATACCCTGGGATAACTAATTTGATGGTTAAAGACTGAAGCAAAGAAGGCATTTAGTACCTCAGCCTTTCCTCCATCCTCGGTGGCAATGTTCCCTTCACGTCAGTAGAGGACAGAGATTCAATTTGGTTCTCTTTTTGTTAATGATGTATTTGTAAGAACATTTTTTTGTTAGCCCCCTAGACTAGTGGTCAAATTGAGTTCTAGGTGGGCTTTATCTTGCGTCATTTTGTCTCTGCAGGACGTAAAGAGATCTCTGTACTCTTCCTGAGTTGCCAGTTGGTTTGAATCAGTCTTCATCATGTCTTAGGCTTCCAGAAACAATTCTATTCTGATTCCTTGGGAGAAACCCCTACCGGCAATGATAAGGGCTAAGATAATGATGCAAAAAAGCAGGGGCCAAAAATTCCTTTGGAAACTAAGTCTGTAGACATGAACAGCCAAAAATTCGTGATGAGTTGTCATTATTTTCAACATAATTGTCCTCAGTTAGAGTCATATCCATAATCTACATGAAACTGACAAGCACCAACCAGGGGACTGAGATAGAAATTAAAGAAGGGGAATAATCCAGAAAAAAAGGAGGACAATATGATAAGAAGTGAAGATGCAAGATGAGGAAGTTAAAAAAAGGGGGGGGGCGGGAAGCGGGATTTGACAGACGGAAAGGAAAAGGAATATGAAACTGAAATACTGAAATAGATGATAAATAATAGTGCCCAGCTAGAAAAGAATAATATAAAGCATGAATGGAAACTGCTTACTGTTATCACCTTGTATGCTAATCTTTGTAGCTGCAGAACTCGGAATTATAGTACATTTCCCTCCTGTCTCTATTATTATCACTCTTTTTTAATCCACTCTCTACCTGCCTATCTTATTAGCTTTCAATTCAAAAACTTGGCCTTTGACTGGCTGATCTGCCTTTCTCTCACTTCATGTGACCCTCTACCTTCTTTTTTATCTTTTCCCACATATCAGATATGTCAGTATATATTGCTGTACATAAGAAAGTATATATAATTACTGGGTTTTACCATCACCTGCCCATTCTAAATTTAGTATGCATATTTTAGAGTCTGAAATATTTGAGACACCATTACCAGTACTGTATGGACCCCTAAGAGTATTCACAGAATATACATGAGATGAGATTTATAGTGGTACTGTTCGAATAGCTGAAATATTACAAATCCTAGCATGTACTACACTCATTTTCTTTACCTTGATCTCTTTTCATTTTGGTTGTTGAAATATACCCTGGATATATCTCTACTTACCTGAGACTTAATCGCCTTAGAGGGAGATTTATTTTCCTGCTGTGTTTACTGCTAATCTCAGATTATCACACATATAGAAATAAAAGAAAGAGAAATTATGACATGTACCTATCTGAGTAATATCTGCCACACAGGAAGCCATATATCAGCCTTACTGATATAGTAGATGACATCCTGACTTCACAGAAATTTATTCAGTGTGCCTAACCATAACATTTACTCACAAGAGCAGAGCTCATTAAAAATATGTTTAAAGATTCAAATCCTGCTTAAGAAGAGAAAGACAGTATGACTGCTACTAGAAGACAGAGACAAATACTAAAATTTGTTTATAACTCCAGACATTTAGTACTGCGCATTTATTATTGCCTTGTTTCTATTTGGCTCCAACTAAGTCCCTTTCAAGAGCAGGATGGATGCCTTTCACTTACTGGAATACAGTATATATAAACCACATCCATACTTGTAAACTAAATAATGTTGGACTTGTTGTCTCAACCTTAGGCCAGGCCACGTGCTGACTCCCACTTTGTACCAAAGGACTGCTTAGGTAAATGCCAGGTGGCCCCAGCCCTACCCATGCTAGGGACTGTTTGAATAATTTAGCAGTCTGGATGCAGGTATTCCACTTGCCCGTGCATTTCACCAGTTTAATTTACTAATAGCTCTAATATACAGATTATATTGGAGTGTCCATAGCTATCAATTTAACAAGAAATTGGGACATTATAACCAAATGTGCATTTTTCTGTCTGAATTTGTTGTCTAGATTCCCTGAGTTTCTGATAGTAAACCAAGAAATAAGCATTTCTGGGTGTTGTTTATCTCATCTGGAAATACACGTCCTAACGTGCTAGATAGATTGAGTTCTAAAATTGCTTTCATTGACTATAAAGGGAGATGAAGCTGGTTGTGAGAGATGTCAATGTATACATAGGAGATCTCTAAATTTCAATAAAATTAATCCCATTCTGACTACTTATAGGTGATATCACACATCTTTCAGCCTGTTCAGAGTTGGAAAGAAATTGCATGAGATCATGAACATTTGTTGCCAATTCTGGGAATTTTGAGGCAAAAGCTTTGCTTATTTACATTGTTTAATGCCTTGCTGAATTTAAGCTGTCTGTTGGGAATAAATCAATGCGAAAGGTATCATTTTATTCTGTCACATATGATGGAATGAAAGAAAATGGCAACAACTTAGGAAAAAGCATTGTTGTATTTTAAGAGGTGCTTGTTGGTGATTTGTAAGGTGCATCCCTTCTGTTCCTATTGACCGAGGTGTGCCACTGTCAGAAAGGTAGTTTATTGTCTCACTTCTCATTTCTGTGAGAATAGTTCTGCAGGCTATAACTGTTGTAACTATACCAACAAAATGTTTCTATAGAGATTTGTTTATTATATTCCCAAATATTATGTCAACAGCATTTAAATAAACTTCAGAGTGAAAAACAATTCTATCTGGTATGCATAGGTATGTTCACTGAGATGTCCATACTGTATATTGAAAGTCACAACGTCTTTTTCCTCAAGTTCTGCTTTATTCTCGGGAAAAAAGATGGATAGAAAGCCCATACTGTATTGCACAAGCAAAAGTAGGAACACAGGGAATGAAATCCATCTCTCATGTTAAATAGATTATGAGAAAATGGACATAGGACTTGATGAATCAGAAACATATTTTGTCCACATTTTGCTCAAATCACTCTTCCAAGTTAAATAAAGCAGTCCAGAGACCAGGTAAACATTACATAAGTAATTTCAAACAATACTCTCCAGCTGCTTATGGAGAAACCAAATTAATCTAGAAAGTCATTGTAGTTATTGCAGCCCAAAATATTAACATAGGAAAAGAAAGAGACAGAGGAAGAGCACAGAGTGAAACGCTGAGAAGTGGGGAAATATCAATACTACAGTTTTCAAAGCAAATATAGTGAGATGTATTTTTTGCATTCAGAATTTGATGCAGTCTTTAATTACAGGTTCACATAGCATTTTTTTTCTATACTGTTGCTGTCAATGCAGAGGACAGCAACGGTCCATGTAATGAGCAACTATTCAATAGCTGTTTTCTCGCTTATGCTCAATGAGTGGTTCAATGTGTTACTGCACGTTATTTAAACCCTGCTTTGAATACAGAGTTTATTCATTTCCCGTGGCTATTCTTCTGGTACTCATCAGTGTAGTATCTGAGTGCTCTACTTAGACTAATGACTTTTACTTCCACAACCATCTGATGAAATTATCATCCCCATTTTACAGATTGAGAACTGAGGCACACAGATACAAACACCCATCGTGCTCACTAATTTTCTCATTCAATCAGATACACACAGAACCTGATTTTGTGGAGTACTAAGAATTACACAGCAAATTAGATGTTCAAAGCAGCGTCCCACAGACAGCAGTGGCAGCTGTGAGAGTACACAATTTCTGCAAATCAGACCCTAGAGCCTCAATGAAGGCAGTTAGAAAATAAGGATCACAAAATTACATGTGTCTACATAGTATGTTGCGGATCTGTGAGAGATATCTGGGCTAGGAATGAACAATTTAGATATAAGAAGCCTCATAGTTGTGCGAACATGACATTCTGCCTTAACTATTTAGCTCTGACAAGCAGGATATTTCAGACCTGTTGCATCATTTTGTTGCTTTCCTCCAAGACCTTCTCTGCCCATCTCATAGTCTCCTGCACACCTGATGTCTTCTGCAGCAAATGACTCTGAATGTTCTATGACAATGACAAGGAGGGCTTTTTGTAACTGCACAGTCCCAATGTATTCTCTGAGGTGCACCCCACAGGAAGCGACGCTCAGTGAAAAAAAAGTCTGTAGTTATGTAACTATATCAAAATGCCTAGGCACTAGGAAGGCAAATTAAGACAGTGCTACCATTTCTTTGAGTGCTTTATGGGCAGTTCTCCTGAGTGAACTACTCTGGTCTAAAACAAAACAAAACAAAAAAAAACCAAAACAAAACAAAACAAAACAAAAAAAAAAAGAAAAGAAAAGAAAAGGAATTCCCTTCCTTTTCCTAGTGAAACAAATCCAGGCTGCTACAAACACTCATGGATGATTTTAACCCAAAAGATTCAAGCTTGGCAAAATTATCAGCAACTCAAATGGTTTTCCACATTTAGCAATCTTGAAATTCAATTTAATTTAATATTTAACTCTTAGAACTGCATTTGTTATTTTAACGTATTAGATGTAGCCATTTGGTATGGAACAATACTTACTGAGACGGAGCAATCATCATTGCAAACTAAGGACATGAACAACAGTTCCCTTGCATCTAGTTAAAACAAACATGTCTAATTGCTTGGTTAAAGGTGGTCTAAATGATAAGTGTAATTAAATATTGTACCTTCTTAAGTATATTTGGATGAAAGTGTTTTAAACAGTGCATATTTTCATAATGAAATAAATTTTTTTTTTACCTAGGATTTGGATTATGAAACTACAGAAATCAGTAGAAAAGACATTCTTCTATGCTTTATTTTTCATTCCTATTTATCTTAGAGTCTTATGACATATGAACATAGAGTTTTCAATCTTGCTTCTTTTTCTCCCCCAGTCTTAAATCAGGAAGCTGCCAAATGTGCAAAGCAAATTCATGAATTTTAAACATGAGATAGACCAGGAGCTTAGCTAAGGTGTTGGCCTTTTCATTGTTTGAAATTCATCACGTATCTGTTCCAGAGCAGTTTTAGGCAGGAGGATCATAGGGATTATCTAACTCCAGAGAACATTAATAAAACAGAGGAATTTTCAGCACTTAACAGCACTGTTAGCTTCAGAGTTTGGGACGATTAAGGAGAAATATTTCCAACATATGTTAAAATACTGTTGATTGTCACAGCAATTGAAAACAACAGCAAATAAACACATTTTCAAGGATGAAAGAAGTAAAAGGAAATACCGCAGGTAATAGAAACCTATTTACATTAAAATCTACTGCACTAAAAAGCAGATGTGACTTTAGGTAGAATTCAGCCCAGGTAATTCGACACCTCACCCAACATGTGGTCTTACCAAACTCCTAAGTGCCTGTCTTGAAGATGAGTTGTGCATGATGGTTCAGTCTCCCTACCATATACTTAATGGATGGAGAAGGAAACTGCTGAAAATGTTCAGGAGGGAGATCTCCCATCCCATTTTATGTTCTTTCCTCTCTATATCAGACATCTCTGTACATATTTAAATATAGACCTACTCCTTGTGAAGAGTAATGGGAACCAAAAGGAATTACTAGGTGAAAGGTATTTTTAAACTAAGTAAAAGACACCCAATTAATGAAGGTGCCTACAGAGTTTAGCACTGTTGTGCAGCAGGTAGACTACATTATTGTCTGGACCTTGAGTGGGTTTTGCAACTCTAACAATTTGATTAACATTTAGGAGACACATTTATTTGCCATTAGAAACATTTATTAGTAGCCAAAATAGAGTTTGATAAGTAATGAGCAAGATTATGAAAACAGTCAAAATAACAAATAACAACCAAAAAATGTCCAAACAAAGTACATAACGGTATATTTTAATATTTACATCTCCTTAGTGCTTCCTGTCGACCTTCTCAATAATTCTGTTTTGACTTTGCCCCAGATAATGGGGATGTAGTGTAAAATAGCTAGCATTCAATTTCTTATTTCTTGCACCTGAGCGTTAAAGAAGTTAACAACCAGAAACCCAGTTGCATTTACAAATGGGCCTCAACTGGCTGCCTGGGTCAAGATGGGAGACAGAAAAGTCATGGGTGAGGTTTTTTTAGCTGGAAAGGAAATTGGAGGTATTCTGTAAGAAAGTTAGAAAGAAGGCATTAAAGTACAATCTGAATTTTAGAAAGCCTAGTGTACCTGGAGAAGCAGAGTAGGTGTCAGAGAACAGAAAGTGCACTCTTCCCCTCCTTGCACCCCTGTGTGTGCACTGTTGCTGGTGTTCCCCTGTGGCAACAAAAAACCTTAAAAAGGGAAACTGCTAACTGCAAATTCAGCTCCTGAGAGTGATTGCTTTGTAGACCACAGTTTCTTTATGAATTAAACCCTCCTGGATCCATGCTGTAGAAAATGACTCTCAGATATTGAGAATCTTCTGGAAACCTGCCTTCCACCCACTGTTTATGACACTGTGAAAATGATGAGGAAGTGCTCATTTAAAACTGATATGTCTGTAAGCTCATATTTGGCATGCCGCAGTGCTGAAACGAATTCATTCATAGATATTAAATATACTGAGATAAGGAATACATGAGGTGCACTTGATGCCATATTAATCAGATGGAAGACACATGATTAAAAGAAGAGAGATGCTTAGAGAGGTAGTACAAGGCTGGCAGAACACTGTAAGAGAGAAGAAAACATAAATTAAAGTTTCAGAAAGCACCACACTTAGCACAACTAATCTGGGAAAAATTGAAAGTTTTGTACTCCAAAATTGTTCATGTACTTTTGGAAATTCTACTCCAGTGTGTCTGTGCACATGTTTATATTTAAATAAATAGAATTTTTATCACAGTAAAGGAAAAAGAAAATCAATAATTAAAATTGCACTCTTTCCTATTCCTGAAGGATTTTTTGTGTTTTGTAGATACCAGTCATACATTTTATGTAATAAAAATCAGTGTAAGTAAACATTCATTCTGAATTCCTTGGGACATGTCAACTCCATTGTGTAGTCCATATACTAATGAAAAAGGCCCTAGTCATCTGCAGCTGACAAAAACAAGACCGCATTGTAAGTTAAAACACAAAATGGAAATATATTAGAATACATGCATTTCTACTCTGAAATTATTTAGATGTTGTGTAGTAGAATTCCAGCAGATAGTCATTACAGGTGTCAACAGTGTCAGGGTATGAGGTTATGCTCCACCTTTCCTTTATTTCTTTCATCTGTAGGAGTTTTCCCTCACACAATCTGTGCTGTACTTAAAAAAAGCACTGTGTTCTCGCATGTGGATAGTTTGGAGAGTTGTTTATTGAGCTGCACAGTTTTTCTACAAAAAAGAGTACAAGGCATGAACTGATATTTTTCAAAACTTAAAAATCTCTACAAAAACATTTCCTTTAATTTTTTTTCTTCCTCCATCTGCCCCCATTACTTTACCTTTCTTACGGGGCCACCTTTCTTACAGAAAGCATTACCTTTTATACAGACCATCCATCCTCTGTGCCAAGTTCACCACTAGAAGCTTAGAAGTGAAATGCAACATATATCAAATTCTCGGTGTGTGTTTGGCCAACTACATAGGCCAACAACCCTTCTAAAAAAAATAAACTAATTTTTTTAATCTAAACCTTCCTTTTTATCAGAAAATCATCCCTCTCCGAAATGGAAGCGAGAAATAAGTTTTTAAAAGTATCATTCACTTGCTGGCTCTATTAAAGAATGAGCTCAGAAGTCCTCTTACGTGGCTAGTTTAGCAGGTATCCTTTTTTTGTTTATATTTTTGTTTCATTTAGCTGCAGATACTACTAAGCCCATCCCAACAGCAAAGCACTGTCAATGAAGTCTCATAGATATATGGAACTCTTAAAGATAGTGATTTTTCTTCTTCTGAGGTCTGCTAGGAAAGCCTGGCATCTGCTTTGGTATTGATGTCATCATTTGCCATCCCTTAGGCACTGGCTGGATTAGGATGAATACCTTTCATTATAAATTAAAAACATTTAGTAACTAGTTTGTTTTCCACACACTGTTCTCCAAGTGTTGTTGGAAAATCTTGCTGTGGGAGGCCTCCCTACATAGACTGAACTGTGTCAGACGTTGAGCCGTGAAGTCAGTGGAAGGTCTGTTGATGAACTAATAGCAACCCCTTGAAAGAAAGGCGTATATAGTGACACCGTTAATTTCGAATAGTAATTTGTCAAGCACATTATGTACTGATATTAATATGTCAGACTGTATTCTCTTAAATGTGAAACACTGTTTCCTTGACATGGGGGTTATAAGATTAGAGAATAGATCTCAGTGAAAATCCCTTTTTCTGATTGTGTAGCTATTCATATTGTGAATGATTTTATACTTGCTCCAGTTCTGTAGCTTTATAAAACACTGCTTTTGTATGCACTCCCACACATATGCCCACATGCATAACCAAGGCTGACCCTTGTAGCTATGAATATTTGGCATGGAGATATTTTATTATTGCACAATTCATTTTTTATAAACTAGAAAGTTCATTTTAGATAAACCTCTAATTTACAAATTTAACTTATTTGTTCTTATTCTCCACAGAAATAAAATTAATAACTGTAAAATTTTCTTTTTTGTTTGTTTTTTTCCTATGGAAAAATTGAAATATACAATGAATGTAAAAAATAAAATTTACAAAATCAACCATTGAAAACAGGAAGAGCTAAGTCCAGGTCATATTTACATTCCACTTACTGGCTTTAACCAGCTGTAAAATTCCCTCAACACAAAGCTTATTGCAAATTGAGGGCATTATAACATTCCTAAGTCAAAGATGCTCTCATGAACACAAAAGGAGGGGGGAAGGCAAGAACAAGCTAATATATTGAAGTAAATTGGCCTGATGATCCACTATATTATATGCATTTTGCACACCAGAACTCTCCTGTTATTTATTAAAGTAACAAAAAATTTGTGAAAAAAGGGGAAAAAATGTAAGTGGATCTATGCTAGAAGTATATATACAGACAGTAACATAAAACTGCTTGTATACATATGTACCCTACCTACATGTATACATAATTGTTCATGTACTTATGTGTATGTATATATATGAATGTATATCTATATACAACAGTCTTATGTGTGTTTCTGAATATTTCACATTGCTATAACCATAGAGTTGCAGTCTAGGGCTCAGAAAGTGGCTGAAGTACAGAATTCTGGAAGGTGAGGGGGTATTACAGGAAAGCATTACTGTGTGCTCACTGTATTCTTACAGTCTTTTACTAAGCATCTGCTTCTGGCTGCTCTCAAAGACAGGATATTGGTAGATACTGAGTCATACCCCACACTGCTCTTCTTATATTCTCATGTAAATAATTTTTATTTTTAATACCTCCAAGTAAGATCCTGTCTTATAGTAATAAATATGTATTACTCGGTGCTTGGGCTCTCCAAGGGCTGTCTCAACATGGGACAAATGTTTCATAGTGGTGCCTTACATTTCAGTCTTGAAAACCAGACTTTCACTTATGTAGGTCTTCAAAGAAGAACGATCTTCCTCCCTTTGTGACTTTAATCACTATGGGATATTGATTCAGCCATGTATCGGGTTAAAAGTTATTTCAAGCAATTATGGGACTTACCCTTCCTTTCCCACTGATGTCCTTGCCAGAGGAATATATTCCCGCATGATCATGACATGCTATTATTCTTTCTTACAAACTGGGGTTTCAGCAGGACTTCCTTCATTTTCCCTGGCTTCAGAGGAATATTGCTTTGACAGTTTGTCCATAAAAGGCTCATCATTTGTTTGTTATTTTGGCTGCTTACAGCATTGCTTGTTGGCCTCAGACTGACATTGTTCATTATTTAAAATAGTTAATGTGATACCTCTGAGACAATTCAGTGTAACTCAGTGCCATTGTTCCAGATTGCCTTCTCCTTTTCTTTCTTTTTTTTTCTTCCTCCATTAATTAAAACTACTGTGGTGTTCTCTGAGTTCAATTCCTTCCTGGGTTAAGAATTTCCAAAAATTCTCTTAACTCGGTAGTAATTTTAATGCTAATCTGATTAGCAAAGATAACCTTATAAAGATGGTACTCCTCCAGCTGAGACATTCTGAGCCGGAGGATCTTTTATATGCACACAGAGATGCTTCCTATTTCAGCAAGATGATTAGTTAGAACTAAATATTTTTCAGTTGTCTGTTTAGATTATCTGTCAGTTAAAATTTTACATATATGTGTATATACATATTTATATATATTCATAAATAAATGTATGCTTTCTGTGTGCATGAGACTGTTATGAAGTTAAAGACTCTGCAACAGTAATTTTCCCAATGATTCATAAAGATTCTGATTTTCTAAGATGAATAAGATTTAGGGTAGACTTAAAAAATCGCATACACAAGACTTTCCATCCTTTTTTACTAAGTTCATGTTCTGTGTTAGAAGCTGTATAAAGTTATTAGTATGCAATATACTTCAGTCCTTTCTTTTTAAGCCTGAGTCAACATGGCCATGCTGTTTTCTTTCAGTGCTGCAAACATTTCTTATTTCATAAAGAGACCTTTTAAATTTTAAGTAACTTACATATTCTTAAAAGCTAGAAAAATGAGTGGTCATTACCATGTTGATTTACGGACATTAGTAGGAGACTTTGGTCTCCTACGCCCACTGATATACACTAATCAGAAAAAAAGGAGAAGTGATATTGTAAGCGATAATCTTGAACTCTATGTGGGTTCAAGAAATAACCCGACATCACTGGGTCTTCTGTGTTAAGCTTGAATAGTATGTTGCACTTGTACAGGCAATGCCTAGCTCAAAAAATGGAGATACTTTTATAAGAACCTTTCTGGATTGGTTTCTCTGACTTCAATTCTTCTGAATGAGTTGGCTGATACCCAGCTCCATGCTAGCTAATCATTCTTGTGTCCAAGATAAAGATTAGGTTTTCTCTTTTACTATAGAATCATGGAATCACAAAGAATAGCTGAGGTTGGAAGAGAGCTCTGGAGATCATCTAGTGCACCTCAAAGCTGGTATTGTCAATTAGACAGATTTTAACACTACGAAGACCATGTTAATTTTGTGTTAGAGTGCAGTACATGACCAAGGTGAATACCTCACAAAATTGTAAGTACATTGTTTAAATCCTGTTGCTTTTATTAATCATGCTTGTCATCTTGTCTTCCATAAGACCATGTTGGCCTATCCTCCTTTCATTGTATGTGCATTACATGTTCATTTTATTTCATTTGGAAGTGAGGTCAAGCAAACTAATTGATATTTACATGCATAATTTATTTTACTATTTTAAATATTGTTGTAGATTTTTTTTTCACTTCCTAGTGATATGAAATTAGTGAAATTCAAATTACATTTTAGGGTTAAGTTTTCAACTTGTCTGACTTAAAAATGCTGATTCTTTTTAAGTTGACGTTTACATATACAGATATAGTGGCAGCTCTAAATGGGGCTGTGGTCTCCCCACCAGTACCACCCAGAGCAGAGTACAGGTTTTAAATCCTGTGACACTCTTCTATAGTTCTGGATTGCCTTGGAAAGCTCAAGCAACATCTTCACTAGGGAAACTGAGGAAACAGAAAAGTAATATAGAACCAGAGTATCTTATTTTTACCTTATCTTGTTTTCATGTCAGAGAATCATTGTGTTCCCCCTTCCCTAACAGTAATATCCATAAAATACTTTGAAGAAAGAAAAATACAGACCTTGTATCCAGCTGCAAACTTCCCAAGAGAAATGTTAGCCAGTAAAAAAAAAAAAAAGAGAATGTGGAAGTTTCCTTGTTTTGTAATTTCTGCTGCTATTGAGTTATACTTTGTTTCTTTTTCTTGTATTTGCCACAACTTAAAGAAATTAATTCTTTAACAAGGTGTTCCTCCTTATTTTCTCATATCAAATCAATATAGAATAAACTAAAATAGCCAGTCTCACTGACATCTGACACTACATAGAGATGCTACTGACAGGAAGTCCAATCTTTGTCAGGCTGAAGGAATACAAAACCTCGCAGCTGTGGTCTCTGGGTTATATCTAGCTTAGTTCCATAATGACCTTAAGTCATTATCACCCAGCAGGCATCTTCCAACCTATGGGAAACCACTGTCTTTTCAAACTCCTTCTCCTAGAAGGTGTTAGATTTGCTATGTATCTATAGCCCCAGATTCAAGGCTTTTCAGATAAGCAAACAGGTTGACAACTGAGTGAGCATGGACACTGAACAACACCATTGCTCTGTTAGAAATGGTTTCTTCGTAGCAGAGTTAAAGGTGCTGATAGAACAGTCCTTTTCCTTTGGATAGGCAAGAGAGGCAGGTTTCTAGTGCTGTCATTAAAAATCACCCTAAAAATGTCACTGTATGAAGGAATGCAAATTCAAGGCTTGAGGGGAGAAGGGAGAACTAATGGCCTTTCTATTTGTTTTATATCCATTTTGAAAATGTGAGGAAACTGCTTCAGAATTAAATTGCCCCATCCTAAAAAAGCTAATAATCACCAACTGCTATTGAAGCACTTAATTCTAATTAATTCCTCATTAACACTCAATTAGGATGCCACTCCACAAATACCCAATAGGAAGAAATAAATGAGATGAACAATTGATATTCTGGGCTACTGTATAAGCTTTTTTCCATGAAGCTGTGTTCAGCATCAGGATTGTCTCATCTGGGTGTGTCAGAAATCACCTCAATGTCCTCTCTGTGTTGATCAGGATAGATTTTTCTAATATTTTTGAAGGAAATGTTATTTTAAATCAGCATGTTCTCACTTTTTCAAAGAATCAGATCTCTTAAAATTAGTTTTAAACTCTGACAAAGTTATGAATTTAAGATGATAATGAATTGTTCTCTAAATTGGGGGGATATTGTACCAATTTCTGTTCATTATGTTTGTGTATGGATGGAAAACAAAGTGCTTTTTGAGAATAAGCACTGAAGTTACACTTAATGAACCTTCACTTCTGGTACAGTTTGGCATCATCTGTACATGTCTCTACAATATTGGTAGCTTCAGTGATTTTATTGTGAATCTCACAATGTATGGTGTCTTAAATCAAGCCACAGCTGCTGGAATCGAATCAGCTTTTACTTGATAAAGTAAGTTTCTGTCCCTCATGTTGGCAGACAAGAGTTTGTAAACCAGTGAAATAAAAAAACAGGGATTACTAATCAGGGGAGGGGGTGGGTGGAGAAGGGGGATGGGAAGGCAGGGGAGGTATTATTGTTTTCATAATTTTTAAATCCTATGTGGGGTTTTTTTGGGTTGTGTTTGTTTTTTTTTTTTTTATAAAAAGGGACACTTGTCATGATACATTTGGGTTGGTAGCAATTTTCTATCATCTACGCTGAAGAGATATTTATAGATTTTTTTTTACTTTTGTTTTTGTTTTATTCAATGTTAACCATGGTTTTGGAAATCTTTATGAACGTCACTTGATTCCATTTTACATTGGTTCAAAGAGAAATACTTGTATTCTGAATTCAACTTAGAATCATAGACTCATAGAATATCCTGAGTTGGAAGGGACCCACGAGGATCATCGAGTCCAGCTCCTCTCCTTGCACAACCCCAGAATTCACATCATGTCTCTGAGGGTGTTATCCAAGTGCTGTTCATCAGGCTTGGCACCGTGAGTACTTCCCTTGGGAGCTTGTTCCAGCACTTCACCACCCTCTGGGTGAAGAACATTTTCCTAATATCCAACCTAAACCTCCCCTGGCACATCTTCCTGCCAACTTCTCAAAAATCATGAAGCTGGAAGCTTTCATAATGCTTGAAGTCTTGTGGCTCCATCACTGCCTCCTAAGAAATAGGTTATAATGGTGCTGCATCAATCATATCGATAGATACATGATTGCACATATCCTAATACATGATAGAGATATATCACTGTCAAATTACGTATTATAGATTATATTTACATTAATAAATATTTAAAGGTTTATACATGTATATCCTATATCTAGCTACCCTGATAGATATGAAGACATACACTCATATCTTAACAATGTCACGTCTTATCGAATGCATGATAAGTATTAGAAAATGGGTGTAAAAAATAATCTCATGCTCAGGATTATCAGTATTATTAAAAGCATTTGTTTGTTTGTTTATTTAGTTTCTGAAACAGTTATTTAACTCAACAGTTATTTAACTGAATATGTTGGTCCCATGAGCCAGAGTTAAACTCAGAATTTCTCTCAATCTGTCATACAACATTATTGTCAAGTCCTTAAATTTAATTAAATTAACCACATATTTCTAGCTATGGACATTTTGCAGAGCATACCATCAAATTACCAGAATCATCAAAAAATCATGTAAGAACATCTGGCACAGCCAGTTTTTAAAATGTGATATTTCTGACAGAGAATTCATACTTAATTCATTCAAAATGTTTATTCTGTGACATATACTGTACATGGAGTCTCAGAGGTGTGGCGCATGCAAATAAAGTGGAAAGAACTTATTTTCTTCATGGCTTTCTTGTCATTCTCCACCACAACTCTATATACTCCCTGTTTCAAATATTCTACAACATTTAATAGAAATAGACCTTGTCACAACAATTCCTAAAATAAGGACAAATTTTCTAAACAGATGGACCTTTCCAACAGGCTGGAACCACATTTTACAAGGACTATTAATCAATCGAGTCTGTTGTGATTAGATAATTAATACAAGGAAAAGTACTTGACAAAAAGGGTGGATTTTAAATTTTTAATGACGTATCATGAATTAGCTTGCAGAATTTAATGAGGAGCTCTGCTTCCTACTGTCCATATTTCCTGATGAAAAAATCAACGGTCCAAAGGTTTTGAGTGGCTGTTAGGAACATCTAAATGTACAATTTCCTAGTCTTAAATTGAGGCATAATAGAACATTTTCATGGGGTGTCAAACTTGGAAATGCATTAGCTCTCTCAGCAGATGTGGGCTTATATTTTTAAAAAAACAGTAAATCTATCAGATGGCACATGTTTCACAGCTGCAGAAATCTTTCAGTGCTATAGATTGCTCCTAACCGTTCGGAAACTCATTTACCTATGAATCGCTCCATCTGAATTCCAGTGCTTTGAGTTAGCTACACTAGTGCAGACCTGGAGGATGGTGTGAATTGGGCTGCTGTCAGCTTTTCCACTAAGAAGCCTGTCCACTTTTCCTCTGACAGCAGACTGGATTTGATGGAGTAATTGCCCAACCCTACAGCTGTGACTGAAACACCTGACCAAAGTCAAGGACAAATGGAAAGGCCTCCGAGACCTCTTAATTCTCAAAGAATTATGAATTCTGCACTTTAGTGTATTAAGGTGTATACTTACTATGTTTTTGCTCTGTCTGAAATATTTACCTCTTTAGATATTGTAAGATTTTGTTTTCATATATGAATATAAATTTTTGAAATTATAAAAAATTATTATTTATCCACCATTATACTTTATGAGGTATACATTTATGACAATAAATAGTGTAATTTATATTAGCCCACATTCTGTCACTATTTCAGAGTGGACCAGTTGATGCAACTACTTTATAATCTTAGCATAATATAATTTGGATTTTTTTTTTTTTACCAGTAAAATTTGTAGTCCAAGATCTTGTCTATGTAGTATAGACATGAGCAGGTACAGGCTGAAACTAGATGATCCCTGAGGTCCCTTCCAACCTCTGATCCTGTGTGTGTGTGATTCTGTGTGAAAGCTCATGGTAGGCAGTGAAGTGAAAGGATTAGATACTTTTTCTGGGGTATTACATGATGTGCAAACTAGACTGTAGCAGCATTTCGAAGTGTCAGGCGTGATCAGGAAGCACAGCATGCCCATTTTGTATGCATCCTTCCTAAACTACCATGTTGTCTCTATACCTGTACAGGTTATTCCTGAATGTTACAGCTCAGCTTCCAGTCCAAGTTATTGACCTGTGTGAATTAATGAGTAAGCAGACACAGAGACATGCACACACATGGATGAAAAGACATATAGCCTCTGTGAGGTCTTTAGCTCATTTCAGGAACAAATTACATTTCTGATTTTGTTCTCTGTGATACATTGGAACTTTCAGAGTCTTAATTACAGTACACAACTTTATTGACAAGATAGTATGGCAGTAATATTGCATTTCTACATGTAAATTATGACATAAATTGACCATGTGATCAAGTTCATCATGTCAGATTGCCCTTCCATTCCCAAATAGACAGTAAAAACATATTCTAATGCAATTTGAGACCGTCACTGATGTCAGCATAAGATGATCAGATAGAGTCTGTGTTGCCAAACACAGGGAAAGAAAAACGGGAAAAAAGGCCTCTGGGAAATGCCATTCGTTTAGAGCTGCACAAGAAGCAGCGCATGTATGAGTTAGGGCACCTGTTCTCCCTTGTCCTCCAAAAACTCTTTCTGACAGCATAAAGGTGCCCTTAAAGTTCATTTCCACAGGAGGAGCAATAAGAAATACACAAGACCCAGTAAAGTGAAAAAACAATTGAACTGGTTGCACTCACCTCCCTCTCACCAGCAAGCCTGTAGTGGGCTCCCAGCAGCTGCTTTCCCATGGTCCATCAGTGGACAAAGTACTTTTGGGAACCAGCTGGTGGGCTTCATGAACAAAAGTAGGTCAATTTTTACTTTTCACCTTTCTGAAGTCCCTCTTCTTTGCACATCATGCTCATTTTGTAGGCACTGCACAACTGATCCAATCTTGCATGGGTGCAAAAAGGCCTCCTTCCCCACTAAATATAGGGGAATGCCTCTTAGCTGGAAAGTCTGTGTATCGCTGATCTTTATCATTCAGAGGTTTGTTTGCTTTAGACACACTAATTACATGTGGTACGTGATCATAATTTACTCTTCCCTGACACCCAGATTGGAGAGCTTGGGGGTACCTGACAGATCCCTTCTGGGGCTTTCACAGCTAGTGGAGCTTCCAGGGATTCACAGCTCTGTCTGTGAACCATATTAATCTGCTAAGGTGCATTGTCTCCACACTGCTCTAAACTTTGCAGTGAACCTGTTGCCTTTCCTCTGAGTCAGAAGCACATTCCTGTTGGGGCTTGCACTACAGAAATGTTGTCTGTGCCAATGTATTTACTTAGTCATTTGGGTGTCTGTAATTGCTGCAACCGAATCATTTTGACCTATCATCCTCATTCAACAATCAAGTGAAGTTTCCAAATTGCAGACCATAAGAAATCTTATAAGGCTCCATTCTAAAATGTATTCTGTCAAAACAAATGCCAGCAAGAAACCATCAAAGTGAAAAGTTGATTTAAAGTCTTTCATTAATATGCCAGAGTCATGTAAATTTTCTGTGTTAATTTTTTGGTCTTCACCCAAGACAGGTAGTTATCATAGCAGCTACTACTTTTCTCATTAATGCTGTTGTGTAGCTAATACTCAAAACACCTTCAGTTCTTTTTCACCTCAGGAGAAATCTGTGATGTAAGCAATCTTACTTTGAGATCCATTAGGCAGGATAAATCCTTGTGTGGTGCTTTTGGAGCTGTCGGGATTTTTTTTTCTAAATCCCCTGTGTGTTTTTAAAATAAGATTTAAAATTAACAAAAATGGGAAGACAATAATTTTGGAGATAGTAAGAATGTCTCAGGTCACTTAGGTGTAAGGGAAATCTGGAGAAGTTTTCATTTGCAGTTTTATTTTGTTACTAGAAATACAGTAAAATCAAGTTTGTAGGGAACCTGGACTCCATTCAGTTTCAGTGAAAGCAATAGAAATCAAATTTATTAATTGAAGTAGGTTTTTGAATAGTACATATTTTTTAATTTAAAATTGTTGATTGACAGTATCCTACACTATCACTACTAAATGTGTCCATATCTGTTCAAAATGAAAGCTGAGCTACATGTCTTAACAGGAATCTTGACAAATACCATACAGTTAGCTGTTGCTTAGCATAGAGTAACCATGCCCCTGTCCATCACTAAGCTGCCTTTGCAATGTTGCATAACTGCGCCTGTGAAAACATGAGAGCACAAGGCACGCCCAAGCAAGAAATGAAAACCCAATGAGCAAATTAATTTCTGTAATCATCACATAAGAACAAATTTAGAAAGCACAATGATTTAAATTCATCAAAGGAAATCTCTGAAACTGTTCTCTTAGTGGGGAGAGGGAGACGGAGGAAAAACACAAAAACAAAACAAAACAAAACAAAAAACTTAGAAGCCTACCTGTATGTAATTTCTCACTTAGTGGCATAAATAACACTGGGGAACACATACATACTATAGACCACTGTGTCCAAATGTGACTGACCCCAAAGGAACTTGATGCATTTCAGAAAAGGGGAACCATGCAGGTACGTTGAACTTCCCAAGCTGGATTACTAAACTGGTAGCAGGCTTGTACAGATCAGCTGAGGACTGGCTCTGTCTCCTTGACATGTATCACCTCAGGCCCTCTGCAGTCAGAAACTGCAGGGTTAGGAACATCCTGGGCATTTCCTTCACACTGAAAGCTGAGAAGGAGCTGCCATTGGAGATGACTTTTGGGTAGTCAGCTCAATTTAGGATTAGGGAAATTTTCAAACAAGGTCTATATCTCACTGAGGTAATAAGAAAATACACACTTTTCATACTTCTCAGCAAAATTTTTGATTTGAGTGTAGGAAATACAGCTAATATAATACACAGTGACCATCAACAGTTCCTGATCTAACTTAACTTCTAACCTTAAATGTGCCTCCATAAAGCTTGGAAGCAACCTTAATATTGTCTGGTTCAGATCCTTATAACTTAAGACAACCGCAGAAAGTTATCCAGGAAAGTGAAAATCCCACCTGAAAGTGAAAATCCCACCTAAAAGTGAATCTCAAATACATCTGAGTAACTGGAGGCATTTACAGAGTAGGAGCTGACATCTGACCTAGTGGTCTAGACTCCCCTGATAGTGAAGAGAGATAGATATTTCTAGGTACCATTCATTATTTCCTAATGTAGATTTATAAAACAAAGGTGAGAAACTGTATTTTCAGTGTCTGTTTCTCCCCACAGATTACAACACAAGGTTAAGGCTACTTCCTGAAATGTAGGTGTTTCTGAAAATGTGTAACATTAGGAGATATTGAGACCCATCCCCAGCGAACAAGGCTTAGTTTGCTGACCTTGCTATCCATTTTCTTTGTTATATAGTCCTTGTGTATTACTTGGGCATTGTTCACTTCAATTTTTCTGATGGCATATTAAAATATAAAATGTTTCAGAACTCCTTGTCTTATTCGGGACAAACAGTGGAACACACGAGCCATTACACCCATTTTAGCCATTTTGCATTACTTCAGGTAGAGATTACACTTTCATGACTACTTGGTGTTCACAGAGCAAGGCATATCTATTACACTCAGTTTTGAGCTGTGCAACCCTCCTGTTTGATTTACACACATATTAAAAAGTGAAAAATTATGACCTTTGAAATGCATCGATAGCTGCATTATTACTGACAGAAAATAGGAAAAAAAAACCCTGTACTTCGCTATGTATCGGAGTCATACAAAACTCAAAAATTAAATATTGTTCAAATCTTTGTGGCCGTAAAAAAGAAATGTTGATCTCAGTAGTATGGGGTTTTTTTCTGAAAATTTATCCACAAACAAGCAGTATCTTTTCCCAATTAAGCTTTTCAAAACAAAACATCCAGCTCCAGTGAATTTTCACAACCAAGTAAAAACCATGAAAGAAAGGTTTAAAAAGGAAAGTTGTCGTGCACTCTCTGGCACTGCTATTGCAAATTGTGTAGTATATTTTAAAAGTTGTTGGAAATTACTTCATTATTTCATTTTTTTCCTTTTTATAACTTTGAGCTGAGTTTTCGACAGACATTAACATTTCCTTTGTTCATATTTGAGTGCTGAATTATCTTTAATTGCCATGAACATTCTGACTGCATGAAAGAATTAATAAAACACTACTGTCAACTTTTGCATGCTTATGTTCTGCTTACACATGAGGTATCAAAGACTGAGAAGAGGAAAAATTAAGTAAATTAATATAAATGGACCCAGGAGCCTTTTAGGATATAGAATGGAATGCAAGCTAAGAAAAATTATTCATTTTCCCCTTGGGTTTTTCAGAACTTTCAACCTCTTTTATCACATCTGAGGAAAAGAAACAAATTTAAGCTTTCCACTCATTGGACAAAATCATATTTTATACTTTCTCTGGGACAGAACCTGTTTTTCAACCTGAAGGGGGGAATCATCTTACAAATCTCCTTCTGTTAGCACGAGCAAAATATGTTAAATAAAATTTCTCTTGATCTACCAGAAAACACTTTTTATTGTTTATAAAAATACCCAATATTGATATTATTCAAATACTAGTTACATATTTTTCAATTAATAGTTACAGGTTACAAATACTGAATACATGTTACAGGTCTAACCATGCCGTGTGCGGAGGACACATGAAAGTTGCATGAAAATATAAAACACAAAATCGATTACAGGATAGTCCGGAGGTGTTGACATGTTTGGATTGCCTGCCAGGAATAATACACCACTTTCACAAGTTGCCTGAAAGAATAAAGTTTATCCCTTGTAAGCCTGAGTTCAAACTCATTCCTTACTTCAAGAAACAGCAGAAGTAAAACTGCAAGCAGCCACTCTTCTGCACCTGCATGTAGAAGGGTTCAATAGCCACACAGTGCACAGGGTAAGAAGTGGAACCATGTTTGAAATCTTGTCGTGGTTTGGCCCCAGCAGGCAATTAAGCACCACACAGCCACTCACTCACAACCCCCACTCCCAGTGGGATGGGGGAGAGAATCAGAACAGTAAAAGTGAGAACACTTATGAGTTGAGATAAAGACAACTTAATAACTGAAATAAATAATAATAGTAATAGTAATGAAAACAAAAATAACAAAAAGAGAGACAAATAAAACCCAAGAAAGACAAGTGATGCAAATGAAAAACAATTGCTCATCACCAATGCCCAGCCAGTCCCCCAGCACCCCGACCAACTCCTCCCAGTTTATATGCTGAGCATGTTGTCATATGGTATGGAATGTCCCTTTGGCCAGTTTGGGTCAGCTGTCACGGCTATGCCCCCTCCCAGTTTCTTGTGTACCTCCAGCCTACTTTTTGGCCCGCTAGCATGAGTAGATGAAAACTGCTTGACTGCTCAGCAACTAAAATGTCAGTGTGTTATCAACATCATTCTCATCCTAAATCCAAAACACAACACTGTACCAGCTACTAGAAAGAAAATTAACTCCATCCCAGCTGAAACCAGGACAGTCTATTTTTAATGTGCCAGAATCAAATTAACTTTGGTAATAGCTTTCACATTGTATTTATTACTTTGAGTGCCTACGGGTCATGTAACTCTGTTAGGTTTCACTGGCATGTCATAATCTTCTTTAAATACATGGGTTTTTTCTTACAAATTTTTTCAGAAATTGTAATTTTAAGAGAAATTAAAGCATTCATCAATTTACTTAAATTACAGCAACTAATTTCACCTGAGAAATTTAAAAATGCAGAATTAAAAGTTACTGTAATTACAGCTTTGCTAAAAAGCCTGTTATGCCAAATGTTTTATTTTTTCATTTTAAAATCATGTTGAGCCTGACACAATTACTGAATAGCAAAACCATCTCAATAAGCCTTGAATGACAGGTCAACACTAAACTATTTCTCTGACCAATTTTCAGTTCAACTACTAAGCCTAAAAAATTATCTATTCACCAATATAAGCAGAATGTATAATAGTATTGTGTACAGCAAAGATAAATATTTTTTCCTGCTGGAATTATATCTGTGCCTCCCAAAGTGCTCGATTACCACCTCTCCCTTCTTCATTCCTTCATCCTCTTCTTCATGCTGTCATAAGGGCATACATAGCCTCTGCGACCTGCGCAAGCCGCGGTACCAGTGCTGCAGAGGAGAGGCTGTACTCATAACTGCCATTATCTTTCACTTGGTGAAAGTCTAGCTGGCATATGTGACAGTGTACTGGATCATGGCTTTCCAGAACATCCTCGAGGCATCCCTGTAAAATACTCTAAGATATGCTTCACTGCCCACTGATAAGCCACCACACAGAAAGCTGACTTCAAGGGATGTCTTGAACATTGTCTCGCAAATCTTCATCTGTTTAGTCCCCTTTTCCAAGGCCGTTACTGCATTTTCTCTGCAGTTTAGTCTTCCAACGTGCTGGTAGCAACTGGGAAAGTCCCTCTGACTCACCACTGCCCTACACATCAGAAAGGTGACCTCAAGGACTATGCTAAATGACTGGATAAAACAGAGGGAGGACAGAGGCTAATACTAGATTCTTGTAATCCACATTAATTGTCAGCACTCTCACCAGTACAGCTTTGGTGCCTGCCACCTAGCATGCTCTTAGGCAACCCCAGACACATTTAGGAGGGACAGTAGCACAGGCAAGGGACTTTTCCCAGCAGGTGAGAGCAATCCTGCTTGGGCAGGGAGACGGTATCATCATAGACATATATATACACACAAAAGCATATACACATACATACAGGTATATGTTTATGCACATATACATATGTAAGTAGATATATGCACATAAGCATACACACCTGTGCCATGCTACTTGCCCTCTGAGCCCAGCAGAGGCTCTAGCTTGTTTAATAACACAGCCTGAGAGGTTAAGTACTTTTTACACCACAAAACCAAATGTGCTTTGAGACTCACTCATGGTCAAAGCCAATGTAAGTTCTAGTCTTTCAAGTGTTTTTAAGGAGAAAGGGGAAAATGTTTCATAAGAAACACAGGATGAATTAGTTTTGTTTTGGTTTATTTTGTTTCTCACACTGAAGCATTTCTCCCTTTTCCCATTATAGATGAAAAAGTGCTAAAAATATTAATTCATGAGTGATACTCATTTTACCTTTTTTAATACTCATTCCAAGATTTGCTATTTGAGACTGTTATCCATGATGGCAATAGGAGCAGAAGAGGACCGTAGGCAGCAAAAGAATGGATACGTCCATTCAACTCAAAAAGAAACCTGGTAGTTTTACATATTTAAAATAATTAGATCAGAAACTTGCATTAAATATGGCCCCTTCCGAGAGTGGAAGAGAAGAAAATACAAAAGTCTACCACTGCAGCCTGGAATGTGCGGTATGCTGTAGTTAAGTTTTGCTTGTCTGGGTGTGTTTTCTTGTTTTTCTTTATTTTGCGTTATTACTTAGATTTGCGTTTCCCTGCATCCCTCATCTTCACTGACTTTTCATTTATTTCCAGTTCTCTTCTGAACATGTACATTGTCTCCCTTGCCAGAATCTCTCAATTTCTTTGAATCACTGTTATATTAAATACTGTAATTGATTAGCTTAGTTCTCCAAAGCATTTTGTCATGTGGCATGGATGAAAAATACCAGTGAGACAAGAAAAAAAAAAACAAACCCAAAAAAGCAGCAAACCCATAGCCAATCATGACTTTAGAGTAGTTACAATACTCTGCACAATAACTCAATAACTTCAAGACGTTAGCAGGGATACAATTTTTGATTCCAGTTTTGAACAGTTATTAAGCTCAAAGGGAATCATCAATCAGAGTTAGGAAAACAGCAACTTTGAAACACACTATTTTCTTCCTGAGGCATATAGTGCTGTACACTAATTAACTTTTTACTGTATTATTTGTCAGGTTATCAGTTATTTATGACAATGCCAGCATTGATAATCTTCTGAAGTATAGGTCATCATTAGTTAATTATGCATTATCAAACCTAGGATTAATTTCTACATAGCAAAACAAATCATTCATAGCAGATGCACAGATGTCTTTAAGCTTAAAGTAAATACAGCAGATGATTAGGTATGGTGATTTTGGAAAATATTCACCCTGGGCTAGGGACACACCTAATTCACAGCAAACACCTCCTTTTGCATTCTGTGTTTTTAATGAAGTTATTCTATTTATGATTTACTCTATTCAGGGTCTTCAACCATTTTCCATATTGCAGCATATCTGATCTTGCTGCTGATTTTATTAATGTTATTATCAATAAATTCCAACAAAGCTCAGCTTGTAAATAATTCTTCTGGAGGTACTGCAAGATAAAATGTGTCTTAAAATGGTGGCAATTCCACTTGGTTCCTCACACCCATGCAAATGAATACACACACTCATGCATGCAATATACACACCATCAGTCATCCAAAATGACCCACTATGAATTAAAAAAAATATATATTCCTGAATGCCAGCTTTGGTTCTATCGTGCCAAGAGTTTATCCCATTTGGATTTTTCTGTCTTCAGTTCTCACGAGCTCAGAAACTTAAATTTGTTTATACTTCTGGGTTGCCTGCCAAAAGAGGTCAGCATATTAAGAGTGCCTTTCTGTACAAGCACCTGACACCTAACAGCCAGGTGAGTCAGCAGCAGAGCTCAGCAGCAATGGGTGATATAATCAGACCTGATGTGGTATAACACTGCTGGTCTAATGAGTATTGCACATCCAAATGAAATAGAAAAAAATGAACCTCCTTTCTTTCACAAACTGAAGCTAAAGACTGAAGAAGAAGATAATGATAAAATAAAAGCTAAAAATCTTCAGTCTAAGCACTGTAGAAAGACAGAAAAGAAAACGAATGATGAGAGAGAAGCACTCTCAACATCAAACAAACATCTATGTTATTTCTGGCTCCGCTAACACAAACCAATCCCAGAGAAAGACACCAATTCCAGTGCAGCCTGTAATACCAGTTATACAATCCTGGATTACCACTGATTCTGCATAGAGTGCATGGAGCTTACTATAACATCTTGCTGTGTCTTTGTGTGCTGTGCTCCAACTGTTCTAGTAGGGTCATTATCATTATTAGTTCTAACATTCCCTAAACATTTTCACTGCCTCATCTATTTTATGACTCTTGCAGTGAGTATATTCCGTTATGATTAGTAAAGCAGAGGTATTTAGAGAAGTATTTATGGATTAAATTCTATTAAAATTTTAAGAAGAGGATATTTCTAACAGTGCTTGTTTATTGTATGAGAAATACCAGCCACAACAACAAAACCAAGAACAGCAGAATGCACCAGCTCCAGCTGCCTCATCCTTATATTTCTTATTGAATCCCTCTTAATAACTCTGCTGAATTCCAGTCTAAATACACATAAACTACGCTGAATGGGTGCACACACATTTAAAACAATGGAGCTACATTCATTTACACCATTTCAGGATTTGACTCATATGTTACCACGTCACCTAGCATTTTTAAGTCCCAACTTGGAACAGCAGGTGTTGTTCCATGAATCATGAATTATAGCCAATTATATTTGTTTTCTATTGTGAAATATTTTTCACTAAGGATTACAATGAGAGTTAGTCTAAATGAAACTTTAATAGACAATAATCTCATCTCTGGTAGAACAGCTTGAGTCAGAAGTAGCTTCACTGAACCCAACAGCACTGATTTCCATTGTCTTGTAATGTAAGTTATATCTTTCCAAAGCAGAACATGGACATTTTATACTTTTTAGTATGCTTCCATGAAACAAGTTCATAACAGGGCAGGTCTGCCACAGTTCTTCTGTACTTCTTGTTGTGGGTTAATCCTGGTGGGCATCTAAGCACCACACAGCCACTTGCTCACTTCCCCAGCTCCCAGTGGGATAGGGAATGAGGAAAGGAAGAATAAAAGCAAGAAAACTTGGAGGTCAAGATAAAAAAAATAAAAACAATAAAAAGTTTAATAAGTAAAGGATAAGTAGAAAAACAGAGAAGAAAAAAAGAACCCCAGGTGTTGCAACAGCAATCACTCCCCATCTCCATGGGTTAACAAATGCCCAGCCAGCTCCCGAGCAAAAGGTGGCTAACCTCCCCAAAACCCCCTCTTTTCCCTTTTATTGCTGAGCATGATGTCATATCTCTTCAGTTAGTTGGGGTCATCTGCCCGGTTGTGTTCCCTCCCAGCCTATTGCACATCCCCTGGTCTGTTCACTGGGCCACACCAGAGTGAGCACCAGAGAAGGCCTTGGTGCTGTGCAAGCACCGTTCAGCAAAAGCTAGAAGGTTAATGTGTTATCAGCACTGGTTTGGCCACAAACCTAAAATATAGCATCATATGAGTCCCTATGAAGAAAATTAACTCTATCCCAGCCAGACCCAGTACAACTGCCTTATAAATTGGAATAATTCTTCTGATTTCATTGAATTTAAGCTGGAACCATAATAACTGGTGACTGAAATAAGAATCCAGTTTACACACTTCAATACTTATCTCTGTTGTTTGAAAGTGTGTTGCTTAAACTATGTTATTTAAAAATAATCATCATTTATTCTCTTGTCTCAGTTTAAAGTACTATTAGCCAGTTTCTAATCAAACTGTGGAAGAATTACCACTTTCATGAGTGTTCCAAATCATCTTGGCACGTTTTCTGGAAAAAACCCAATCAAATATCTGTGGTGATATATTACATGTATACAGCCGAAGAAACATATTGCACATTTTAATTTCTGTATGCCTTAGCATTGCTAAAGAAAACCCAGCAACTCTTGTGGCTTTAGATGAATGCACATGTTCACTGAGAGTATAATTTAAGTTAGTTTTCACAGTGTTTTTGAACCAGGGAACACACTTTAGAATTCTGTGCTGTGCTCTGAAGCACCAGTGACTAGTCTTCTCTGCAGGGCAATCTGGGCACATGGGCCCACCTCAGCTGACTTGACAGACCTTAGGACATGAGCCACGCTGAGAAGAGAGGGGCTACACTGCTAACACAGGCCTTTCTCATTTCTAGCTATGAACACAAATAGGAGAGAGATCTGAACTGAATTTTGGTAATCAGAAAATGGACCCAGAACCTTAGAGGTGCTGTTATTGTTGGTGTGGACAGAATGCTTTGATGATGTGGCCATTCTGCTTCCAGAACCTAATTGGGTTGTGTGGAAAGGAATTGTTCACAGGGGCTCCACCATATCTCCCCGTACTTCCAGCTTTGGGGCTGACCCACACAGGAGCAATTGTATTGCCTTTACACCTGCAGCAGCATCACATCTCTGTCTAAGTGGAAGACAGAAAGTGGAAGTGTCTCAGCACTGTTGCAAATGAGATACAGATTTCAAATTGCTTACAGATTTTAGAAAACATTAACCCTTGCAATGATCTTTGTTTCTAATAGAAGAAAAGAGGTCAGCTACAAAGGTGCTACATTACCTTACATAAAAACAGGTTACCTTTTGCCAGCTGATGGTTGGGGCTCAAAATACTCCTTCAGTATTAATTTTCTGTTTAAGTGGATTATTGTTGTTCTTTCCCAGCTTGAATGGAAGTCTGATGTCCATCAGATGATTTTGCTAACTGTGATCAACACTGTAGGAGGCCTACAAGTTCCCTTTTTGTTGTGGTTATGTAGAAATACTATGCCAGACTTTCACTATTACATGCTGCTCCTTTTTCTTTGGCCAGTTTGAACAGCTGTGATACTGTCTAGAGAATAAATAAAAGCATCAAAAGAATGTGATACATATTTTAACTCAAAGTGGAACAGTATTTGTAATCAGCTTCCCCTTTACCCAACAACCAAAAACACCCCAGCTCACAAGCTAGCAGTCTTTCCACTAGCCATTCACAGTCCCTTATTCCCCTTCCTCCTGCCTTTCTATCTCAGTCGCAGGCATCATAACCATACCAGTCACACTTCCAAACACATTCTCTAATTGGCCCCATTAACCATCATCAGTGAGACATTTAATTACCTCTTCTGCAGTTCATCAACACGTTGGAATTGTGTTTCATTTAGTCTATGTCAAACCACTACAGAAAGTCCAGTTACTATATTTCACTTTTCAGTTTATTTTCCAGTGCAGTACTTGTTATAATGTGCTACATGCTGAGAATTCTCAGGTTATAAAGTACACAACCAAAATCGTTCCTTAAAAGCTTTTGGTGATTGCTCATGCCTTTCAGTACTAATGCATCAGTGAAATCTTTGGAAGAAAATTACAATGCAAGGATATTTTAGAAAATCCTCATTGTTTATTTGTTTATTCCCACATTAAATGTAGAAAAATAATCTCACATATTATTATTTCTATTGAAGCCAGAAATCTCCCATACTGTGCAGAAAAAGGGAAGGCAGTGTTACAGGGATTAATAATGCATCCAATATGAATCTCTTGGTAAAATTAAAGATGAAAGAAACAACATAAAAATAGCATGAAAGCTGAGACATCAAAACACAAAAGCATGGGCATTCTGAATTCAGACTGCCATTTCATTTTTATTACAGATCTTTTGTGCCTCGTTGTTGTAACAAAGAATACACAAATCCAAAGCACATTTGAACCAAATTCTTGCACCCATTTATAAAAAAAATTATAAGAATACATACAGTTCAAAAAGTTTATTAAATACCCAGTCAGACACCAGTAACTTACTGGTGCAGGAAGTTGGTAGCATAATGTACTACTGAGGCTCCCTGACACTTCATAATACAAATCCTTGTTTTCACATCTTATAATTTCACAAAATATTAATGATTTGGGCTGAAATTTTCTATGACAGATGCCTGCCTGAGGCTATTTCTTTGGTGGGCAACATTCAATCAAATAACTCAGCCATTTGGGGAAACTGAATTAGGGGAAAATTAGCATTAAAAAAGTGTTAGCTACCTTGTTATATAAAGCCAATCCATGCTTTGAAGACCAAACATTACAAATGAAGTCAGGGTGCTTTTTATTACCTTTTAAAAATATACAGAAATTTTACCAGTTCTAAACACTTGAAAAGAAAATTATAAACTCATGTCTGCATACTCTGGAAAAAAGCTTGTTAGAACTTGTTTTGACCTGACACAGTTCTGAGTGCTGTGCACAGAATTGCATGTGTTCTAGGCCTCAGAGTGACTGAGGATGCTGCACATGGCTCAACCGTGTATGTGCCATCCCAACTGAAGGAATGAGCACACCTTATCCCTCAAGATTCCCGCACATCACAGATCTGCACAACATTTGCTATAGCTTGCCCACAGCTAAGGGGGAAGGGCTAGACCAGGATAATATTAACCAGACACCAAACTAGAAGGCAAAGAACCACAATCTGCTGTGTGATTAATGAATATCCTACTGGCAAAAATAGGCTGAGAGAGATCAGTGTCAAAAGTATCCACTAAACTTAGTCACCTAATCTGAAACACCAGCACCCTTCTTTATTTCTGGAATGCTGAGTATCATGAAGTTTACTGATATTAGGTCTGTCCCACAGAACAACACAGTGGCAGGGTCATTTTTAGGGGATAGTGAGACCGCTGCTAGTAAGGAGATGCCACATTATCACTAAGGCAAGTAGCAATGAAGCATGCAATGTGCTTGATGACCTAGGTATCTGTTTTGGATGAGGATGACAACCTGGCAATGAATGACAAGGAAAACTGAAATACTTTTTTCTCACCCTTACCAAGCAAGCCTGCTCCCAGCCCTCTGCTCATACCAGCATAGTTTGGAAAGAAGAATGATTGGGTAGCAACAGGCAAGGGATTACTTATTAAAACTGGATTATTCAGTCTATAAAGCCTAAAACGATACCCAAAGCTTAGAAGAGTTGTCCGATGTAATTATAAAGCTGTTTACTAGCTATTAAAAATCATGGCAATGACAGATCAGGCCCATATTTAAGAAAGGTAAGAAGGACAACCTGGGGAACTACGAGGTGGACACATTAAGTGTGGCCCCTGGTGGGATGGAGGATGTATGTCCTCCTGACGTCCATTTATGAGCATGCAAAGGACAAGAAGGCAATCAAGAACAGCCAGCACAGATTTACAAAGGCAAATCATACCTGACCAACTTGACTGCCTTCTGTGACAAAATGATTGACTGCAAAGATAAGGTGTAACAGTTCCTGTAACTTTCACTCTACTGAGGCATTTGGGAATGCCTTCCCCACATTCTTCTTTGGATGTTGAGAAAATGTAGTGGGATAAATAGTATTTTCACTGGACTGAGAACTGTCTACAACACTGGGCTCCAAGGCAGTATTCAATGTCTTGAGGTCTAAAGGTTGGTAATGAAACAAGTACTATAGGGTTTGAAAGCAGTGACAGTGCAGTTCAATATCATCTCCTGGATGATGAGGCAGAATGCTCCCTCAGGAAATTTTCTGAATCTGGTTTGACACACCAGATGATACAGATTCAGCTCTAGGGGCCTTGAGAAAACTGAAGACTGGGCCAAGAGAAACTTTGTGAAGCTCAAGAGTGATAAGTGCCGAGTTCTGCGTGTGGGGTAGAATAACCTCATGCAGCAGAACTGGCTGAATGGCACCTCCCTAAAAAGACCTGGAGGTTACAGTGGGTACCAAGCTGAATATGAGCAGAATGTGCACTGCCAATATGAATAAGATAAAGTGCATTTTGGCCTACACTAGTAGAAGTGAGGCCAGCACTTAGCATGTCACTTTACACAGTGTTGGGCAAGGCCGCAACTGGAGTCCCATGTCCAGTTTTGGGCTCCACTGCTCAAAATGAGTGTTGGAAAACTGGAAAGGGTCCATCATAAAGCTAACAAGTTGTTCAGGAGCCTAGAGCATATGGCCTGCAAGAAATTGAGGGACCTGTAAGTGTTTAGTCTGGCAAAGAGGAGGCTAAGGGACAATCCAAATGCAGCCTACTACCAGAAGAAGAGTTACAAAGATAACACAGCCAAAATCTTCTTTGTAGTGGCAGAAAATTTAATAAGAAGCAGCTGCGACGATTTGCAGCTTGAGAAATTCAAATTGGACATTACAAAAATCTTTCTCACTATACAGATAGCACAGCACTGGAGCAATCTGCAAAGCAGTGAAATCTCTATCCTTTCTAAGACAAGATTAGAAGATGCCACAGCTGATGTAGACCTAGGATTAATATTAGCCTCACTTGGAGCAGCAGGTGCATTAGACAGACTACCAGATATCCCTTCCAACTACTACTTCTCTGAGTTTAGGACAGAAAAAAAGCCCTTCTGCTAAACCTTAGTCCTTCCAAATGGTGTACTTCAAGAAATCTGAATTGCCTAGGAATAAGAATACAGCTGGATAATGATTACTAAAAATTTCCATTAATATATATTCCATTCTTAAAAGCATTTACACTAATTATGTTTACAACTCCCTTTTCACTCCCTTTTCACAAATGAATTTTGCCTGGAGAAAGCTTCAGTGAATTCTAGCTATTGGGCATCAGCCTTGGCAAGTGAATTTTTCCTCTGTAGAGGACCATCTACTAAAATCTTATTCAAACTCTCTCTGCAGAGTTTGACTTCTCTTTCAGGGTCTTTCGATTTAAACAGATGGACTGCTAATTCAACAAGAGATTTATTGATACGAAGTTCTTCTAAGATGAAAGAATTTGTGAATATAATCACCAGGGAAATAAGTAAGAAAGTAGAAATTTATAAGACTCACAGATTCCAAAATTTTAAGGTCAGAAATAGGGATGTGGGAAATAACCTACCAATATAAGGGTTTCACAGAAAAAGGTGTAGCTGGATAACAATCTAAATGTGAATCAACAATGCCACTCTGTTGCAAAAAGGTATAGACCATACTGAAAGGTATAAATAGACAGACAGCCTGTAAACGATTCTTCTTTTCTACTCTGCTGTTAAAGCCTCAGCTGGGTTTCTTTTTCCAATTTTGGGCACCACAGTTTGTGAAAGATGTAAAATTGACGAAAGCTCAGTAGAATAATAACAACAACTGGATTCTAGAAAACATAACTGGAGAGAAAAAAACCTGAATGAATTATGATTCTTTAACCCAAAGAAAAAGAGAAGACTAAAAGGGGGAATTCTTGAAGTCTATAAAAGGCTGCAAGTAGGAGAGAAGGACCCAATTATTCTCCATGACTTAAGAAATTGAACAGGAAATGATCGGTTTAAACTGCAACAAAGTTTCAAATTAGGATTAGGATATTAGAAAAGAGAAATACATTGGTAAGAATAGTGAAGTGCTGAAATAGATCTTCTGGAGATTAGGGGCTCTCGAACTATGGACACCTTCAAAACAACGTACATGAGCTACAAGTACTCACAGAGATATTGCTGAGGAAGGAGGCAAATTAGATAATAAATCTATGAAAATGTTTCTTTCTATTTTTCCTTTCACTATATGGAAACCAATTACTTTGACTGTTCCATAAAATACACTCAGTTTTGAACATTAGATATTACAAGCATTGCATTACTCTGTATTTTTTTTTCTAAGAGTTAATAATTTTCTTTTTAAAATATGGCATTTTATTTCTCCTTTGGATTTGTTTGGGTTTATCTTTCTTCCAGCTGTCTTGTACTGATGGGATGTTATCCTGGAACAATGGAAATTTCCACTATTTCATTTACACAAAGGACTTAAGAGAGGAGGTTGAATTGTGTGGCCCAAACATTTTCATACCATATTTTTTTACAAGCTTCTGCTCATGAGCAAAAATAATAATCAATAAATTTAATATGAAAATAAGATGCAATTTCTGTTCATGGAAATTATTCAACAAAATATTTTTTTCCAATCAACTCATTTGATGAAACAGTTATTTTTTTTCATAAGCTATTTGCGAACAGAAGAAAAAAAGAAAGGGAAAAGAAAAAGAAACAATGTGTCAAATAGATGATTCACTAAGAATCACGAGCCCACTTAAGAGCTGAGATGAACATATGTGACTTACACCATTTTCAGTTAAATTTACTACAGCTGGTTCTTTGCAGACTCTTTCCTCTTCATTAGCTTCATTTATTTCTGTAATCCTCAACTAGCCATATAATAAGGCTTAATCATATTTGGTGAGGGGAGGTTATCAGAGCCCAGTAGTTCTGTACAGGTGTCTCTGGGGCTGCAAGGAATTATCTGTTTCTGGCCTTGGAAAAGCAATTCATGTGCCCATACCACATATGACTGTAGTCATAAGCGCAGCTCACATGCTGCTGTCAGGATGGTTTATTAGAACAGTTACATTTTTTTTTCTTTTGTCAAATACGCTCTATACCAGAAATATATTACTCAGTTATCAAAAATATTTTTCAAGTCCCAGGTAAGATCAGCAAAACCTTTCAGCCTCACAATATTCAGCGCTTTGAATATTCTGAATATTTTGTTCTAACATTAGCATTTAGTCTTTCTAATTAAGGGAGAAAAAGACCCTCATCTTTCAAAAGAAAATTTCACTTTCTACCTACTTACGCTTCATATTTAATTATCAATCTTTTTTTGTTTTCAGGTTAAAAAGTGCGTGTTTAAAAAATCCTGCTCTTCAGGTCAAAAACATTGGACTTAATAGAAATTTTTTTCACAGGTTAATTTTTTGTCTGGGGTGGTTTTCAATGTCTGGTAAAGTTTTGAAGGCAGCACAACTCATAAGCTGCTTTTTTTAACTAGGCTAAAAGGATCACTGGCCATATCTAGGCTCTATAATTGTGTATTTTATCATATCCTGGACATGGGGTTACCATCTCAGCCTCAGGTGAGTACATCCCTATGAAATGGTCACAGAACAACTATCTTTACAAGCTTATCCCACAGATCAGAGTCTTTAAAGGCTTTTTATCATTAGCATTTCTCTCATACTCTGCAAACACAACACAGGGGCTGCATGGGCCATGCTTTCACACCCACAATTTTATCCATATTGTGGATTATTACCCCCCAAACTTGATGACATCCAAACCAATATAATCCTTACAGCACTGTATGTGAAACATCCGTGATGGTCTAGGCAACAGGTAAGTGAAATGGAATGAGCATGCAGTTATATTATTTAAATTAATTTATTTTTGACTGTACCTCCATATCCAATGTTTATTGCATTTCACTTAACACATCCCCTGCAGAGATATATTAGCATCATGTTTAATTAACAGCATTACATTGTCTCCCCAGACCAGCACTGACAACTGTAGCACTATTGTCTTCTATGTCCTAAATTACTGTCTCACATTGCCACAGATTGTTATTTTTTCTCTAGTAAGGAACAGATATTTTCACTATATTATTCAGCATCTCATACCTAACTCTTCTAGTAGGAACTTGTATCCCAGTCAAGACAGTCCCCAGAAGAAACAGACTTGTGAGAATTACTATAAACAAATAGGCAGCCCTTGTCCTATATAACTGCTATTAGGCAGCACAGAAGGTAAAGAGAGGTGAAAGAAGCATGAATATGCCCATTTACACAGGGGAAGGTAAGCAGTACAGAGATTAAAGGATAGAGCCAATAACAGATTTGAACATCTAAAGCAGGATTTGGAGAAAATGGAGATGTTTAGGTAGAAAACTGTAATCTGAAAAGCAAAGCAACAGCTGCTGCCTAAACTTGGAGGCACTTAAACCCAAGAGAGACTGTAGATTTCGTTTTACAAGAGGTTAGCGTTTCTCATTACAGGCATGCCTGAAGTTTTCTGAGTGTTAGCAACACAGCACCTATCAACAGTGGCCTGCTGTGAGCTTGTGCTAAATCCTTGGGGGTCCTCCCTGGGGCTCTGTGCTGTGCTCTGCAACACTGACCATGCACTGCAGGCCTAAGCACAACACAAAATCATGGACTTTTAAGATACTGCAGCCACAAATGGTGATGTACTTGACCACCCATTTTGTAATCGAGAGTCAAATCAGAAATCAGTTATCAGGAAAGTAGGATCCAATTATTTTTTCTGTTTTGTAGGAAAGAATGAAGCACCTATTTTTTGCAGGAACACTCTCATCTCAAGGCTATTTCCATTTTTATATTAAATAGTCTTTGGATTATGGGAACAGAAATAGGAGAAATAGGAACCTAGGTTTCTTTGTCTTCAGAGGAGTACTCTAATCACTTAGTTAAGTTTTATTCATGTTTCCTTGAATTATTTTCTTAACAAGGACAGGGTTACAACATGATGACTGGAGAATAGCCAGATAGCCTGTAGTGTGTCTAACTCATAGATACAATTAAACTGAATGATAGAGATTTAACCCACTGTGGCTACCCAGAGAACTGAAAACAGATTTTTCACACCTAAGATGAGTAGCATGCCCACGTTTTAAAACAGAAAAGTGCTTCTAGTTCCTCCACTTTAAATAACAATTGATGGCACCAGTCTAGCTCTCAGTCACATGACCACGGTCACTACGAGACTTTCTAGCACAGCTGAGAACAAAACAAGCAGGTACAAAACCAGTCTTGTCTCAAATCAGATTTTTTTTTCTTTCCTCTTCAGTAAAATTTTCTCTCTATCAAAAATCACATTAATTTATGCTTTTTTTTTTTAGGGGGAAGGAGAAAGTTATGGTAAAGTACAGTCATACCATATGCAACTTATCCTGAGTAATTCAAGTCATGCTGCATCTTCTAAACTTAGGAATAAACATAAATTTTGAATGGCTTTTTACTTCCGTTATTGTTAAAGGAACAACACAACTAAGTACAATGAGTTGTAGTCTACACTCGTGTGTATTATACATGAAGTCATTGGTTAAAGTTTATTATGCTACATCTCAAAAAAAACTTTTGTAAACAATCGTTTTTTATGGACATGATCACAAAAAACCCCCAACAAACAACCCCCCCAGAAAAACCCAGGGTTAACCTCCGAGTCTAATTAGGTCAGCCAGACTATTAGCTCAAAGAATTATATACATGAATAGACACTGTTTGCATTTGAGACCCAAGGTTGAGTTTAGAGGCTGGGAAAATGTTGTTTAGAAATTTTTACTGGAAATAGTATTGAATTTACAAATGTGGACTACTTACATTAATTTTTGTTCAGCAGAAACTTATTTTTAAAAGCGTCACAGTGCAGCCTCAATGAATTTATTGAATACTTACTCACCTTAGCAAACTGAATGAATTCTAATTGTGTACATTTGTCATTTCTAAGCATCTAAGGCTGTATTCTTTCTTTGAATGCACACAGAGATCTCATTGGCTTTGAAGGAAATTGTGTGCCTATATCTGCTGACAGCCTTTTCTGTATTACAGGAAAGATGATGCTGGCCTGGCAACAAAATTGATATGAATTTTGAATTACTTAGGCCTGCAGGATTGGGCTCTGCATTCGAAAAAGGAAAATAGAGGCTAACGCCAACAGGTATTTATATATTGCAAGGTATGATTCCCTTACTGAATCTAGTTCTCTAACTCAGTCAAAAGGGTTCAGCTGACATCATAAACCATGAGAGTGAAGCTCGAACAGTTTATGAATAGCAACTGTCACACAGATTGAATTTCTTCTTTGCTATTCAGTCAAGCAGTATTTGTTGTTGCTTATAATATTTAGAAAGTCATTTTGGAGTTGAGGTATTGAAAGCCTCATAGATAAAAATATTTTATAAAATATTAACTAGACTAATAGAAAGAAGCATTGGGTGCTCACTTTATTTAAACATTTAATTTTCATGAGAGTCCTTCAGGGCAGCAGAAATATCGTACATATTATTAAAAAAGAATTGTAATAGAATGCAGTTACAGAACAGTGACTTAATAAAGGATCCCAAAGCACATACAAAAAAGGAAAGGGCCAAGCAAATAACCTTGTTATAACACATGCAGGCAAATTTTAGGTTGCTAACAGCTTTTCCGTTAAAAAAAAAAAAATGTGTATAATGGACAATCTTTCTAGTTTTAAAGGGGAAATGTAAGAAAACTTCATGTCTTATACTGGAGAAACCATCTTGCCTTTTCTCTTTCAGGAGCTTAGAAAACAATTTAATAAAATGCTAATAATTTAGTAACCAATGTGCACTTAGATACATATTTATGTTGTATTTCTCATTAGGTCATTTAGGGACAGAGTGAAGACATTATTAGTGGAGAATCATACACTGAAAACATCATTTTTGTGAAGAACCACTGCTTTATTCCTTATGGTCAGATATTTCTAAAAAGGTTTCCAATCTATAAAAATTATTAGGAAAGCATTGCCTGCAGTTGTAAAACGTTAGTCGAAGAAAAACATCCAAAAGTTGGTTTGCCATCTGACAGTAGTGCTCCTATTAAAATTGCATTAGAAGACAGTTACAAATACTTTTTTACTTTTTTCTTTTTTTTTTTCCTCTTTTTTCTTTTTTCTGTCAGCTTATTTTCTGAAGTGGCACTAGTTTCTGGAGATATTTTTTCTGTACAAACATTATGACATCATTTTTATTTTAGATTTCTTTGTAGCAGAGCTACATAGTATATATGTATTAGTATATAGTATTCCTACTATAGGAATTTTCCTACTAGGCTGCCATTATCATCCTCCTTTTACAGAAGGAACAATGTAACCACCTTTATTAAAGCCACGTCAAAACCATATATTCAGAAGGGACCAATACCCATGACCGTTTCAGTTTCAGAGTACCAGCTACAGAACGCAAACACCTTTAAAAAATATGTTTTTCATCTGGCACATATTCAACACCTTGTTACAGTGGTGTTGTAAGCTTAACTCACCTTGTAACTACATGATCACAAGATCAGCTGTAAAAGAAGTCGAAGGGGTAGGTAGCTGGGACTAAAGTTTGCTATCAGTTCGAACCCTCTTATTAATGATTAAACATAATGTGAAACTGCATCTTTACTGGAGGAAAAAAAAACCCAACCAAACCCTGAATAAAATTTGTCTTATAGTGTACCTACTTGGACCCATATATGATTGAATCAGCAAATTTAAGATCAGGCTTACTTTACCAAAAGCTTTCAAACACATAGCCACTGAAAAACAGATTCTGTGGCTACAATCACTTGGTTACATTCGCCACAAGGCTAGGCCATATTTTATTTTGTTTCCTAACAGAGATAAAAAGTAAGATGAAATTTATCTAAATAGTATGAACTTTTAGACTATGTTCCTGACTCAAAAAAAATCCTGCAAAACTGTAAATATTCTGCAATGAATAAGCAAATTTTCCCTATTTGACTGTGGTCATGTCTGCTTAGAGGGTGGTGTTGTTTGTTTCTTCTGTCCCTAAACAAAAACAGTCGCATGTCAGAGAACGTTGGAATGTTCAAAATAACGTTGAGAAGGAGATAATCCTGGAAATACAAATATTAAGAAGTAAGAGTCACTGTTAATTTATCTAACCTTATGTCATCAACATCCAATTCTTCAAAAGTTCATAAAGCATATTATTGTAATCCTGGGGAAGGCTTCTTTGCATATCGTTGCACGTAATTCATGATTAACCACACACACACACACAAAAAGCCTATGCATTCAGATTGCATTTAGTGTAGAGACAGACATCTAAATGAAAATCTAGTCCCTCAGCTATTTTTCTTTCATACTCCAGTGAATGAATATGATGCTACTGTCAGGGCCCTGAGTGCACTAGCAAGATCTACAAGGTCTGCCCAACCTTCCTCAGGGTTTGCTGTCTGTGTTCAAGATCAGCTCTGATAAGAGGAACCTTGGATCAGATATCTTGAAGAAAAGCAAAGTTGATGAAAAGCTTTGAGGAGGCTCAGATGGGACTTCGGCCTGATTTGGGAGGTACACTCAAGCCCTGGCCCATGCCTAGGCTAGGCTGCTGGTTTGCCTGTGTTGGGATGGTCTCACATGGCTGCTGTGACCTGCTGGCTGGGCCTCAGCTGGCCCCAGTGCCCCACCCCTGCTCTGATCGCTTCACCAGGGCACTGAGGGGGCTCCACTTGGGGGTGAGGGCACCCCTGGCTCCCCAGACCCTGCCCTTGCCCAGCACCCTGCCCTGCTGCTCCCTAACAGCTGAAAAGTGATGAAAGTTCCCCATTTGGGATCCTGTCTATTTAACAGTCTTTCAAAGATGAATATGTTTAAAAGGAAGGTAGTTTCTTCCCAACCCTCCACAAAATCTTTTCTGCTACAATGGCTTTTTGGTTGTATCCCTTGTTCAGGAAGCATAAATTGTCTTTACAAGTGTTATCTGACAAAAAATACACTTGGTCATGCTACACCTCTCCTTCAGGAGCTACGTCTAAATAGTTGGCTACATAGGGCCAGGTCCAAGGACTGGCACAGTATTATTCACAATATTAAATGGGTAGCATAGGCCTTTGAAAAGTTTTGGCACAGGCCTGCTACTATTCTTCTGTACAGGCCAGGGATTGAAATGGATTAGGAATAATTCCTAATAGGCAGCTTTGATGCAGCCACCTAGTTTCGGAGTTTAGAGGGTTCAGCTGGACTATTATATTGTTATAAGCCCCTGGCCAATTTTACTTACAAGTGACTATGAATGCAAGAATCATGAAGCCACCAGAAGCCAGGAGAAGAGCAGAAAAGAGGCAAAGAGCAAAACTGTGGCCACAATTATCTTCTTGAGTGAGTTTTCACATTTTATATTTCACCATCACTGGATAAAAATGGCAGATGTCCAAAAGTCAAGGATCAAAATTTCAGGACTCTCTCAGACTAGTTAGATGTAGAAACTGTACTAAGTTATGCAGTGTGTCTGCTGCTGTAAGGCTGGCAGGGCACACATTTATCCGGAATATCCCAGATCTGGGTAGTATGGCCTTGCTTTGGTATGTAGACAACATGTATGCAAAGCTGTTTGCAAAAAGTGAGCAGCTCTGCAAAAAGTGGTTCAAATCACAGGTTTCTCAAAATACTCATGTCTCTATGGCCTTACATACACTGAGACTGTAATGAGGATATAGGCACAGAAGAAGTACACATGGAGTGTGCCACTTTAGAGAATTTCAGGTGGAGAAGATCCTTCCTGGTACCTTTTATGTTTAGGTGCCTCTGGGCAGACCAGATTGCAATCTGAAGTAGATGTGAGTTTCTGGGCATCTGAGATTCAATGTTAACAGAATTGTAATGGACAGATTTCTACAGTCCAGAGAAAGTTTACAATACATAGGAAAGTTCCCATCCTTATCATCACTTTTTTAATCTCTGGTTGTTTATTGAAACATGCCTTCCTAAATTTTTCTGTGCAAATGTTCTCCACTCATTCAAATCAACGCAGGTTTCAGGTCCACTTTTAGCAACAGGGGTCCAAGGTTCCAAAGCTCAGCTCAAGGCAAGATGATAAGAATATTTAAAAAATAAGGTTTAAAAAATAAGCTACTGGGTATCTATTTCATTACATAATTTAAGAGTTTTCACTGTATTAAATTAAACATTGATGCAACAGTGACAAAATGCCAAGGATGGAAAAAGGCACAAAAGGAAAAAATAGCAGTGGAAAAATTTAAGTTCCAGCCTTTGGAGTAGAATGGGACAGAACCAGAGATGTTCCCAGATTTCTTTCCTATGCTGAGAATGAGATAAAAATTGTTAGGGTTAGTAACAATGGACTAGGGTTAGTAACATGGCCAATTTCCGTGTTCTGGTACAAGGAGAGATTATGACCGTGGTTAATGAGGCTGAAGTTGGTCAATGGGAGTGTGAACAGAGTGACACCGCACTCCAGTGCCATAGTCTGAGGAGCAGCCAAGCCTGCACTCACTGTCTTGCTAAATAAGCCTCCATGAGCTCCCAGAAGTAAAACAATTAAAGAAGACAATGAATGTATTCACCAAAATACCTCAGACAAAAGAAGCATCTCCAGCAGCCCACTTCAATACACTTCTGTGGACACCGTGGACTGCCTCTGTAACAGCCTCTAACATCAAAAGAAGCATTCAAACTCAGAGGTTTGTATCAAGCCGTTGGTTTACATAATCCTTATGATTTTTTATAGTGTCCTTTAATCACAGTTTTATATAACTATGCTTATAAGTTTGAGGGTTTTTTTGGCTTGTTTGTTTGTTAGTTGGGATTTTTTAAGACCGCTTCTTTTTCATAATTTAAAATTGGGATTGAAGAGAAACTAAGCGAAAAAGTCCTTCTTGAGGGATGGCAGTAGAGCATGAAGCACTGATGAGGTAGACTGTTGAGCCAAGAAAACTGAAATGAAATGAGAAAATGAGTGCTGGAGGTGTGTTGAAGAGAGGTCATGGAGAGATGTAGATTGCAAGGCATTGTAAGTGCTTCAGCAAGAGACAGAATACCCTCACTGAGCAGACTTGCAAAGCATGGAAGACACAAAGAAAATGGTTAAAATTTGGCAGGAGATATTCCACCTAAGTAGAAGTGCAGAGCTGTCCTTAGACCCAGGCTCTTTCCTTCTGCACCTGCAGTTTACTGAAGCAGTCTGTTCTCCACTCTTTTGCATGGAAATGATGAAATAATGTTTTGTTTGTTGAGAAATATCTAAAAATTACTCCACATAGCCTTGATGATTGGCAAATGTAGGAAGTGTGAACTGTGTGAGTGCAACTTAAAAAGATGCAGACTTTAAACAGGAAAAATGTAAAGTGTTTAGAAAACAGAAACTGTTGATGAAGGCCTACGGAAAATGGCCTTCAACTTGGACTAGCTTTAACAATGAAGCACATTAACAGTTATTAAAAAAATCAAAATATTTAAGCACTGTTTTACAGCCTTAACTCTAAATTTATTAGAGTGTTTTCATAATTTAATTTAAAATGTTGCAGTTGGTGAAGGTCATGCCATAAAAGAACATATAATTTCTGACAATCATTAGAAAAGCATTTACAAAGTTCCAGAGATTAATAACACCCATCTGTTATGCTTAGTCCTGTGAAACCTTTAAATGCATATATTAGAATAGAATCCTTTTTTAGATAAACTTTTTATTTTAAAATTCACTTTCTAGTTCTGCAGACCCTGAATGCTACATCCTTAACTACTGCAAATCAACTTAAATCCTGTGAGCCTCAGCTGTAGCCCCTGGGTTTATGTGACATGGAAAGACTGTAACCATCAACAGATTAGTATAATTGCCACAGTGAAAAATAATTTATGTCAGTCTTTGAATGTCATAACACTAAACACACCCTTTTTTCTGTTCCATTTATGATGTGGTGCCTTTGCATATGTTAAAAGAATAACGAGAACAAAAAAATGTTGTTCTAGAAAGACAGCCATATAAATATTTTAATGGAAAAGGAAACGGGTGATTCAAAGTAAACACATCTGTCTAAGAAACTCAGTATTTGATCCATATGAACTTAGGTGTACGACTTGTACCCGGAGAAACTGAAACTCACTATATTTATTTAGGATGTGCACCTCTCTATGATGAGAATAGAGCACTGGCTTTATTGCACTCAGTTAATTAAACCTGAAGACTGGAGAAAGGCCAGCAGCGAAGAGAGATATTATCCACAAACACCGGAAGCAGAAATACTTACGTCTAGATGACAAAACTATTTCCACTGTGAAGAAGGTAGTAAATTTACTTCTAGATAAAAATGGTACTTTAATATGATTCACATATGAACCAAAGAATGTAATTAGATTTTTTTCATGAAGTGTCTTAAAATATTTAAATTCTCACTTCTCAGAAGTTTGCATGATTAGAGCACAAGACTAGGAACTCGGAAGAACTAGGTTAAAATCCCATCATTTGCTAGTGCCTTACAGGGAAATGGTGGTCTAATGAACTAATCATTTCTGAGTTTCATTACCATAATGTGCAAAATTAGGTGTAAAAGTGTGTATTGGTATTAACTGCTACAGATGACAGATTTTAGATTTCATACGTTTTATGAAGGACTGGACTGCTATTGTCAGGCAGTGTAATTTTTTACTTGAGACAATTCATAGAACATCTTCTAGTCACATCTGAGGGCAGCCCAGGACCGCTGCTTCAGCCAGGTGTGGGAAGACAAACACAGGGAGTCCTCTCACCTAGCAACAACCACCTAACGTTTCAATGTCCCGTCCAGGCGACAGCAACAAACAGGCACCTCCTTAGGGCAGGTCATCGCTTCCTAAAACAGGTCACGCAACGGGCGAGAAGAACAGTCCCCTGGAAATGCCTGTCTCTCCTGACGACAGGGAAACCCATGGAATCAGTTTCTATTACGCAGGTACAACCCGAGGTTACGGAAGTTAGGTGAGGGGCACCCCACCTCCGGCCTCGAGGGACGGGGCAACTCCTTGCAACCCTTCAGCTGACACCTGGGCGGTTTTTCTTGGTGAAAATGACTTTTTTTTCTTTCTTTTTCTTTCTTTCCTTTCGGCGCAGGGTCGCTTGGCAGGGGCACCGCTCTCTACCCGCCCTGGGAAGCCAGCGGGCCGGGCCGGGCCGGGCCGGGCCGGGGGGCGGCAGGGCCCGGGGGGGGCGGCGGGGCCCGGGGGGGCCCGGTGGGGCGGGGGGGCTGCCGCTGCCGGTGCCGGTGGCGGGCGCAGGGCGGCGCGGCGCGGCCAATGAGCGGGGCCGGGGCGGGCTCGGGAGCGGCGCCGCCGGTACTTAGGCTCGCCGGAGGGGCCGGGCAGCCCAGAGCGGAGCGGGGTGGAGCGGAGCCGAGCCGGGCGCGCCGCGGGGAGGACGGAGCTCACCTCCTCTGCAGCGCTCATGGGGACAGGACGACTTTAAAGGAGTTTCGGGGGGGGGTTTCTGGCGCTGGGCGACCACGGGTACGGAGGGGGCCGAGAGGGACCCCTTGGGTGTGTGGTGGGGATGCCGATTGCCTGTTCCTTGCCGGGTCCCGGCCGGGCTGCGGGGGTCGGGCGGGCAGGAAGGAGTGCCAGCTCCGAGGCCGTGCGCTCCTCCAGCCGCCTCCCCGCATGCAGCGCTGCCCAGCGCAGGCGGAGGGGAGGGCTCGGGACCCCCCAGGCCAGCCCCTCCCCGCACCCGGGAGCCCTCGTCCCTTGCAGAGCGGGGAGCGGATCCTCCCGGCGGAACTCCGTCCCCCCCGCGCAGAGCTGGCCGGCGGCGGGGAGCCGCCTTCTCCCGCGGCGGCGGGAGCCGGGCGCTCCGGGACCGCGGGGCTCGGGCAGCCCGGCACGGCGCAGCCCGGGGAGCGCCGGGGAGAGGGGGCTCTGCCCTGCCCTGCCCCGCACCCCGGGGGAAGGATGCGCATTGGGAGTTTCTCGCTTGCACGGAGGGGAGGGAAGGAGTGGGGGAGGGATGGGGGCTTAGGGCGGAATCGCTGGAATCTTTTGTATGTGCCTTGATTTTTTTTTTTCCCCCCTTTCTCTCTTTCCTTCCCTCCGTTTGCACTGTCCTTCCCTTCTCTTGTTCGCTCTGTCCCTGCCCACCCCACCCTTCCTTCAGATCCGGCGATTCCTGCCCTCGCCTCGCCCTGTCATTGATGGGAAATCAACTGGATCGCATCACCCACCTGAATTACAGCGAGCTGCCGACCGGGGACCCCTCGGGGATCGAGAAAGACGAGCTGCGCGTCGGGGTGGCTTACTTCTTCTCGGATGAGGAGGAGGACCTGGACGAGCGAGGCCAGCCAGACAAGTACGGCGTGAAGGGCTCCGGCAGCCCTGGCCAGGAGACGCCCACCCACCACCTCCACCACCAGCTGGTGCTGAACGAGACCCAGTTCTCCGCTTTCCGCGGCCAGGAATGCATCTTCTCCAAGGTCAGCAGCGGCCCCCAGGCCGGGGACCTCAGCGTCTACTCGGTGTCAGCCCTGCCTGCCCTCTGCAAGCCGGGGGACCTGCTGGAGCTGCTGTACCTGGGGCCGTCGGAGCACCCGCCGCCGCACTGGGCAGTGTACGTGGGCAGCGGGCAGATCATCCACCTGCACCAGGGGCAGATCCGGCAGGACAGCTTGTACGAGGCGGCCGCGGGCAACGTGGGCCGGGTGGTGAATAGCTGGTACCGCTTTCGCCCGCTGGTGGCTGAGCTGGTGGTGCAAAACGCCTGCGGGCACCTGGGCTTAAAAAGCGATGAAATCTGCTGGACTAACTCCGAGAGCTTCGCCGCCTGGTGCCGCTTCGGGAAAAGGGAGTTCAAAGCCGGGGGGGAGCTGCAGGCTGCTGCCGGCACCCAGCACCAGCAGCAATACTATCTCAAGATCCACTTGGCGGAGAACAAGGTGCACACGGTGAGGTTCCACAGCCTGGAGGATCTAATACGTGAGAAGCGCAGGATCGATGCCAGTGGCAAACTGAGGGTGATCAAAGACCTGGCTATAGTGGATGGGAAAGAATAGGGAGTAGCGGGGGTACGTGGCTATCTTCCATCTGCCCTGCCCGGGGAGATCAGCCTGCCACAGAGACAGGAGGCTGTACGCTTTTTCTGTGGGACATGACTGGAAGCAGGATCCATGGCAACATTCCAAAAAACCAGCATTCTTTACACCCATAGCCAGTATTTTGTTTGGCTTTTAATAGCATTAATGCTGAAAGAGCAAGAAAAGAGGAGGGAGGGTGCAGGAAGGCTGTTCTCAGAGTATGTGGACAAAGTCTCTCCTGTTGATCAATGTTGACCATTCTAGCAACACGCCAATAAAATTTCAAATTGAAATTTTTAAGTTTTATTTCATGGCTTTAATCCATGATACATTTTAAACACCTGGGGCCATGGATGTGGATCTAGCTAAATAAGTTTCTAGTTAATATTTGCCTTGCAGTCAACCAAAAGCATCAGTTGTACTTTGCTAACTGGGAGGGGAAGGGGGTGGTAAATGCCTATTTGTTTTGTTTCTCAGCACTGTTGCTTCAGCCTGCAGCTGCAACCCAAATTTTGTCCCAGCCAACTCTGGCAAGATATTAACAGGAGAAAATGCTTCCACACTTCTGGTTGAAATTTATCACATTTAAAATATTTTTCATCTTTGCTTTCTCTTTGCAGCTCTCTGCTAAATGTCATCATGATGTATAAGCTTTTTCTACCTCTTCCCTCTTCCTACCCTCCCTGCCTTTTTTTTCTTTCGGAAAAAAGTTGGTGAGCAGCTATTTTCCTGAAACTAAGCTCATTAGTTAAAGGAAGTGGTGTATTTTGGAGAACAGTGTACTCAGTGTTGTTCCTCAGAGGTCCAGCCTCTAGGTTCTCATGCTTGAGCTGTGGATTTGTATCGCTGTACTGATTCTCACTGCACCACTGCTTCAATACCTCTTCATGCACAGGTCACTAGAACCCTGCAAGAAACAAATAGGTTTGAATTCTGCATGTTGCCTCTTTGAAAGAGCAATTTATTGCATATTTACAATTCCACTTAAAGAAAAAAAGATGTCATGTAGCCAAGTTCAGCTTGCATTTCAAATTCCAAGCAACTGAAAATCCTGTTCAGTGTAAGTTAAAAATCCACAGCTGCATTTAAAAGATTACTTTTAATGTGACGTGAGCAACGGCTTGGCTGTATTTCAGATCCTATTCACTCATTGCTTAATTCTAAGTTTTGAAGTGAAAGATCAGAGTATTAAATATATATTAAAAAAATCTAAACAAATTTAGTATACTGGGGCATTTCTAGAGCTGTCTATTTTTATTATTATTTTGAGCTGCATACAACCTGTACTAAGCATTTTGTCTTTGCATGTTTCAGTACTGGAAAGAAAATGCATTTGTTTTTGTCCCCTTTTATCACATCAATGTCAGATGGCAGAACAGACGTAATACCCCTCTTCTGTATATACAATACACTCCACCCCCTGTTAATGTACTGTGTCCTGGCTCCTTTTTGTATTAAACAATGTCAAGCAACCTTGTTGCAACAGTAACTTCATTTCTACAAAGTGTTTGCCTCCCATAGCTGAAGCTGTGAGGGTGGAGTGTACTTCATTATAATAAAATTGTCAGCATAAAAATCTTTTTTTCAAAGGAAAAAAACCCCAACCAACCCACTTCCCCCCCCCCCCCCCCCCCCCAAAAAAAAAAAAAAAAAAACCAAACCAAACAAACTGTGCCAGTTCAGTGAAGGTCATCTGACTGGCTTTGTGTCTGCTGATACACTTGGCAAAGATATGTGGTAATAGGCAGTGTTACTTTTATCCTCTTCCCTGAAGTACCTCGGTTAGTACAATATAGGGTAAAGATGTGAAAAATGTGAACTGTCATTATTATCGAATTACTGCTGAAATAGCCTCAAATCACAACATACCTTTTAATAAATGTGTAACATTTTAGCTTTATATTGGCAATAGTTGCTGTCTGATGATAGCTTTTTCCATAACATGTCCAGAGTCTTCTGCATAGTGTTTGTGTATCTTAATTATTATACCACATTAAATCTCCCAAGTTGTCTGTTAGAACTGATTTCCCTATATCACTTGGTGGGATTGCAGAAAGGCACTGGTTTTACACCTAAGGCACTTACAAAAAATTAAAACTTAAGTGGTAGAAGAAGGAAGGGTAGGCAAAAATAATTTATTTTAATTTCTCTTTATTAAAAATATGCATTAGAGAACTGAGGTTGGTAGAGGCAGGGAGACTTGCATAAAGAAGAAATAACAATGTTTATGAAGATGGGAAGAACAAAATAAGCGTCATGTTATTTTTGATTTCTGGAATGTTTTTTCTTCAAATTGCTCTTAGATTAATACTGTAGGATTAGGGAGAGAATCCTTGCAAGAACAGCATTGCTCATCCTCACTAGTGAGAATGTAAAATGTACTGGCTTTAAACTTTTCAATGTGCTTTCCAAATACTCCATCACCCTATCTAAACAGCCATTTTAACTCTGGATTTTTTTGTACAGACTTACTAACCTGGTTCATAAACATGAAAATTTTCCTTGTTTTGCCCAGCTAGATGTAGAACAGTATCTTTTAGCATATAAGGGAAGTGATAGGAACTAGTCTATGCTTATTTATTCAAGCTCTGTCAGAAGTCTTTGGCACTGCTCCAAATTTGTACAGAAAAGGTAACAACAAAATTAAGGCATTCATCCTTTGCATAAGGTCTGGAGAAAATGTATTGAAAATATTCACAGATGCTGTTAACCTAGGATACAGTATTGCCATGACTATGCTCAAGTAGCAGTCTGTTATTAACAGCACAGATACCCATAGAGATCCTTTTGGTTTTTTCTTTTGCTAGATTTCAGTCCAGAGTTACTGACAGCAATCTAGTCCTGATTCATAGTCCACTGAGGTTAATGGAAAAGGCTCTCATTGACTGCAGTGAGCTTTGGATCAGATTTTATTGTTTAGGAGGTGGTTAAAATTTGCAGACCTTTAGAAGTGAGATTTAAGATGGCATTTCAGAGACCAGAAGGGCCACCTTTCTGAGATGGGAGACAGTGGAAACAGGCAATACTGTGAAAATAAGGCAAGAAAACATACTAGTTCTGAAACAAGAAGTGTTAATCTGAGATGGCAGTAGGGAATCAGTGAAAAAGACCAAGTGAAAAGTGGATATAAAAAGTTGTTCAGTGCCTTGAAACAAGAAATAGAAGGCAGGGAAGCAGTCAGGTGTGAGAAAAGCAATGACTGACAGGTGAAAAATGTAATTGATTATACTCATCTTTCAGGATCAGTGACCGGCTGAGTTAACATTTCCATTTCCAGCGGTAAAGATATTGACAAATTATATCTGTGGAATCTGTTTACGTTCTTCAGTCTAGCTACCTACGGTAAATATTTATATCTCACTCATTGCTCTTGAAGTACTGACCTGTAATATGACTGCGATGTTAGGATACTTTGTACACCTTCCTTTTGTGTCACGTTTCAAGCTTTCTGTTAGCTATTTGGGCAGTGGTTTTATAGGATCTCTTTTGCTCGGGTAGTATTTTCTTAGTCTTTTCAAAATCCAAACTTTGGAATTGCTTTAAGGCTAAAATTTTATTAAAAATTCAATTCATGTCCTCTTGAAACATAAAGAACCTTTGTGAATGTTTTACTGTTATGACCGAAAAGTTTGCTGGTTATTGGCTGTGCATATAAGTAGAGGACTGTAAAGATGGTAGCAAAATAGGTTTTGTCACTGTCAAATTTTGTCTGTGTCTCCATCTTATGTTTCAAGGTTACTTTGTTTTCATTTGTTAGGATTTTTTCCCCTCTCAAGCCATTATGGTTGTATAAAATGAAAAAAAAACAAAACCAAACAAACCCAAAAACAACACAAACAAACCCCACCACCAAAAACCAAAAAACCCACCCTTATAGTGTATTTTTTAGGGCAATATGCTATCGATCCATATGTGGATTTTAGATTAAAATCAGGGTGTAATAAGGTGCAGCTTTCAGGGTGTGACAAAAAATTGGCCTTCAGTTTGTGCTAGAGTGAGCAGTCTTATTTATCCTGCTTCATTTCATTTTAGGGTCTTTCATATTCAGGTAAGTGATGTGCAAAAATCTGTCAGAGTTTATAGACCTGTTTATGCGATATGTTGAACATCTGTAACTCCAACCAACATTAGCTGGGGTTGAGAGAATGCTGGATCTCACTCGAGACATACAGCATCTTGTGGGATCAGGTACCTCAGCCCATCCAGTTCCCAACCCGCTGTCTGCAGCTAGAGGAGGTAGTGCACTGATAGCTACTGCTAGTTTTAAGATTTAGTTATTTTCTGTGAAAGATTTCTACTAGGGTAGCTGACAGTGTTCTGACCATAATTATACCTGGCTTTGTCTAAGAGGTTGTACGTGTTGCTGCTTATGCTGTGCAAACAGTGTGTTTTCTGTTTTATAACCCAGGAGAAAGATGAAAGCCCCAGTCCCAAAGAATTAATAGAGAAATATGTAAGGAGGTATGATTGGGCTACTATGCTGAAGGCAATTTCACTTAAGAATTAGGGTCTAAAGGATAATGATATATGACTAGAGTATGATCATGTGCTGCTGTTAGTTCATGGCAAGTCTGAAATTTATTTGCTGACTTTGTTATTATGAAATATTTAACTTCTCTGTACTTTGAGTTCAAATTTGACATGCACAACTGCCCTACGCTCATGGATCCTCTGGCACAATGTTAGTTTAATCTGTCAGATTTTTTTATAGTTTTACTGTAAAGAAAATACTGGGATCAGATACTTTACTGAACTGCTTGTAAATCAAAAAGAGGGTAGCGTAGATGTCGGAAAAAGACAATGAACTAAGAATCTTCTGTTACTTGGCATACTGGTGGATTTACTCCAGATTATATAGATATAATCTATACATATATAAACTACCAGTGCTGTATTTTTTTAAAGTGGTTGTGATACTCTGCATTATCTCTTTTGCAAAACAGTATTATCTTGTCTAAACAACACAAATCCCCTGTGAACTTCTATTTTTTTGTATTGAAATGCCACCATGACATTGAAAATAAGTTACTTTAAACATATTTACCTTTGAGAAATAAACTAGCAGACGACTAATAGGATGTATAACTGAGCAGCTAGTAATATGCACTTTCATTTCTTAATTTTAAATACTTTGCATCAAGCACAAACATATTCAGGTGGATGTGTCTAGAGGCATCACAGAACTTCCAATAGCAGAGGCTAATCAGATTGAGATTATGCTTTTATATGGTGACGCTTTCCTCTTTTTTTTTTTCATATTTTTATTTTGGGGCTCTGGGACATTTCTGATTCTGTATATGATCCATCTATGTAAAACTGCTTGCCTCTTCAAGTGTTTGCAGGATGGGGATCTTTATAATAAAAAACAACCTTCATGTGGCAATTACTTTGGGCTAAAATCAAGGAGTAGGACTAGCCAGGATCAAGACCTCAGCATCAGTCTCCTATAGAATTAAATGGAAGGCTCAAGTGTGTGATGTCTACCAGAAGGGCCTTAAATGCATGTTCATACTTGTACATAAAGTAATGATCTATGCAAATTGGCACTTTCCTAGGTAAAGTGGATTAATGCTTTTCAAACATCCCATTGACTTTCTGTTGTGTGGCTGTGTGGGTGCATATATATTGGGCACAAATAGAAAATTGGAGTTTAGTTTATGGGCTTGAGCCCCCGAAGTGCTTAGAGCCGGTATCTCCAGCTATTTTGACAAGAACTCAGGTGGAATTTGGAACTAATGTGGGTACAACAGAAAAGGGTGAGAGAATTTGCAGTTAAGCTTCAGGCTGTTCAAGGAAGATGTTCAGAGCTAAGCTTGAAATTCTGTTCTTTCTTTCTCTCCTCCAAGGTGCATGAGGGTGAGTAACCATGCACCCCTCATACATAAAACCATTCACACTTTGGAGATCCATGCTACTGCCTAGGCAAAATAGGGTGAGTAAAATATGCAGTGTCTCATCAGCCTTAACAAGTAAATTATTTTTCACAGTTTAAATACTATTTGGATACAGGGTAGGATTGGCAATCTATTTTGAAAAGTCATACTTTTAGGCTCATAAACTAAGCAGCACAATGCTTATAAATAGGAGACCTCAATAATCCTTCTCTGTAATTCCTATACAGTAGAGGTAAGAGCTTGTTCCCAATTTGTGTAAATAAAAAAGTAACCCTTATTCAAGAAAATTATCTTGGGGTAGAATTTGCAAATAAATGAAACAATCAAACCCCAGATTTAGTTCTGACACGACACTATCACTGCTGCAGATAAATAAATGGCAAATATCTAAGAGTGTGAGTAAATACAAAGTGCTGCATGATGACACTTCTTCACAGCAGAGTACTTTATGCCACAGAAGGCATATTCCTCGTGTGTTATTCAACATGACTAAACATATCACAATCTGGTCTTAAAACAGATCTTTTTTTCCATATGTTCCTATTGTTTCCATATGCCCTTTCAGTTAGCTGAAAGCAATATAAAAACTGAGTCTGAAAAATATACTAATTGTTTGTAAATATTTAAGCAGGAATTTGTATACATATTGGTATATAACTAATAGATATACTTGTATACATATGCGTATATGCATACCATGTGTGTATATATTATGCATACGCACACACAAGAAAACTTGACTATTTTGTTAGCATTGGTAATAAAAAGAAGTCATTTCAGTATGGATATTATCTGTGCAACAGATGGATAGCCAAGACTTCACTGACGGGATTTTAACACTATTCAAATATTTGTTCTTTAGGGTATACCATGGTCTTCTGACATCAAGAGAAGTGAGTTAAATATGTGGGGTCTGACATATTGCTACTTACTGGAGGAAAAATATCAAGGAACACTACACTTTGCAATAATGAAGTACCCTTTTAGAATGAACTATGCTGCTACTGATTTTTGTATTTATAAATAAAAGAATGCTTCAGTGAAGTATCCATCTTTCTCTTTGGCATATTTTAATGGATAATGCCACAAAGTTATTTTTTCATAAATTGAATGTTTTTCCCCTCACTGTAAGATTTTGGAAGCATAACACTGAAATGAGCTGTGTTCTGTTGTTCAGACATGCTCAACTACTGTTGTATAGATGTTCCTAAGTAAAGAGGTGGCTGGCATTGATATTTCTTGACTTTTCTCATCATATCTTCCTTTGAACTGATACATGCATTTCAAAAGCTAAATGGCAGGACTTTGAAAAGTACTATCTATTGACTCTTCCCCCACTGAACTAATTCGCAAACTTTCACCAAAGTTATTTGGGCCACAGTTAACACTGTCAGATAACACTCACTGCTTTTAGAAATCTTGCCTAATGCATACACGGTGAAAATCATCTCTGTCAAGACCTGTGAGCGCTTCATGTGGACTGGATCACTGAGAGTTATACTTCTGAATCTGACAGATGAACTTACATTTCAAGAACTAGAATAGCTCAGTTATTCCCATGATGTGTTTCTCTCACCTGATAAAAGATTACAGATTTTTTTGCCTATCAAAAAAACTTCCTTCTCATCACCTGTGGGTGATATAAGGCCCTTGTCCATGAACAAGTCCGTCACTAGAAATCACTGTTACAGAAACTGTCAGAACTGAATCCTTGCCCAGAAAATACTGCAATTTCCAGAGGTTGTGGAAGAAAAAGAATTCACTCACCTGCCCTGCTACAGTCCTTTAATTAAAAAAAAAATATTGGAGTAAATAAATAAAAAAGTCTATTGCTACTGAAAGTAGATACAATATAAAAAATCATGGACCACCATAACATCACTGCTATTTAAAATATCTGACTGACTGTCAGCAACAGTTACTTTTAAGAACCTTAGGTTGCTTGTGTTAAGCTACAGCTTCACTGAACGGAGGCATCTTAGATGAATCCAAGGCCCTGTTAATATTTATCATAGAACTATATGGTAGAACTCAGTTTATTTCCTAATATGACACGGCCCTACTTTAGCTTTAAATTCAAACCTTATTACATGGTATGTCTGCCTACCTGACAGGCTTTCTGGATTAGTATTTCTAGCCTGTGCTGACTTTATGCCATTGATTCTTCCGTTAGGTGTAGTCAAAGGTCTTTAATATTGAAAAGTTCACTTTAATTGACCCATTGACTCATTTTAATTATGGCAATATAAAAGAGTGTCAAGTGCTAGACCGCTACACAAAGGGTCAGTTAATATGCAGATTCATCCTGGCAGTAATATTGCCTGGGTTCTATTAGCTCTAGCTGAGGACTATAAAAGAGTTTCCTACTTCTTTATCTCTTTTTCAAGTTGAAGGAATAAGGGAAAAAAGATTGGCAGAAGAAAAAGGTTCTAAAAAAGGGTCATGCTCAGCAGAAATCTCTGGCTGTTCTGTTATATTTATGCTTTGTATAGAGATAAACTCAGAAACATGCAGATAAAACTTTCACTGTGTTAGAAGCACCAATTATAGAAATGATACCCTTTAAATTTTGGCATGCTAGAAGCTTGCATATGTATGCTAAATAAAGAGGATAATCTTCTGCTTTTCCATTTCACAGGATGCTAGCAACTTTTCTTAATCCATAGCAACCCAAAGTTGAGTTCACTATCTGCTGATAATGTACCCCAAGAGCAATAGAAATGTCAAATGTTTGTATGCTGCAAGTGATATCAGTACCGAAAGCCTATCTTCAGTTTCATTCTCCTGAAATCCTTAATCTCATACATACTTTTGAGCTTTTAATGACTTTCCTAAAAATAATATTCAAGATAATGTGAATGGAAATAAAGCAGGAACATAAAATGTCAGGGGAAGAATTTGTTTCATGTTCAGCTACAGACTGTCATAGATTTCTTCTTTCCTCAAAACAGGAATAAGATTTGTATTGATATTTAGGGAGCAGTTCGGTTTGCAATATCCATAGATCTTTTTCAAAATTCAGGTGTGCTTTACTGAAACACACAGTGCTAAGGAAAAGGAAAATGTACCATTTTGAGTTTAATATTCATATTCTCAAATCATATTCTTTAACCGTTCCAAATCTTATATGCACTAGTTTCAGACTGAATAGCTCAAAAAGACTAAACACTTAGTTGTGTATTAGTTTTGTTCATAATGGTCAGTGTTTTACAAATACAACTAGTCATTTGTTGTGCCTCATCTTCTCAGTACTTCACTCAAGACCTGCCAGACTGGTTATTTTTTCCAAACAATGTCAAACTTCTGCCACCTGAAAATGAAACCCCTAAACAGACTCTAGTCCAAAACTGAATGCTGAAGACATCTGAAGTGGAACTTAGCAAATATTGCTGACATATTCTAAAAAGCTTTCATAGCTGTAACATAAATCTTACAAAGCATAGAATTCAATATCTATCCTACTAAACATTAAATATATTAGAATTTTTAAACATACAGTTTAGAACCAGTGTATTACATGTAAAAAAGGTAGCTACTAATCAGTTTACCTTAAAAATGGACCCACTATATCTTGAATGCAAGATGTAGAGGCTGAAAAGGTATTCCTTAAATCTGATTTATGAGCTAATATACCCCTTCTTCATGAGGTTTCCATTATCATTCAGAAAAATGTATCTATGTACATGAATGCTTGTGGGATCTCTGTTATTACTTTTGTTTATGGTGAGGCACTGGAACAGGTTGACCAGAGAAGCTGTGGATGCCTGTACCTGGAAGTGTTCAAGGCCAGGTTGAATGGGGCTTTGAGCAACCTGGTCTAGTGGAAGGTGTCCCCAGCCATGGCAGGGGGGTTGGAAGCAGGTGATCTTTAAGGTCACTTCCAACCAAAACCATTCTGTGATTCCATGATTCTATTTGTGTGTGACAACAGCTCTGTGTGATCACAGCTAACTGCTACAGGGATACTGCCATCTCTATTATCTGTACATTGAGTGTGATCATTAACTGTTAACAAGGAAGAAGGCGGTAGAAAAAAAAATGCAACTTTGGTCAGAGGGAAAATAAACCAAGGAGATAGTAGTGGGAATGATCCTTCTGCAAATGACATTTCATCTAATGTATGAGTGGGGGGAATGTGTAAATGAATGATGCAAATGCAATAGGGAATGGATATTTTAAAAAAAAATCAATTCTAGGACTTACCAGACATACCAAATAGTGTATTGGAGATGGCACAGTGGAGCACATAATGGTCCTCCCACTAGGGCCTGTAGTATCATATGAGCCAATGAACGATGTTTAGAAATGTCAGTGTCATCAGGGAATATAAGTATAAAATGTGCAATAAAGCCAATCAGCCTGGATTCTCCTCTCTTTTGGTTAGCTAAGAAGCATCACAATTACTCTAAGACCTTGGCAAAATGCAACCTTTTGTTACATAAAGATCTGAGTCATCTGATTTCAATTATCAATATAGACTTTTTCAGTACTTAGTAGGAATGGGGTGTCCAAGCTACATCATTCTCTGAAGATGCCTGTATCTCCATTGGCTATAGCGGTAACAGTAACAATGCTCTTAATTTATGTACTTATGTAATTTATGTACTGTTGTTAAGTGGGACAAAAACAGACCGAAGGGCACTGATTCTGCCCCCGCCACCCACCCAATTTTTTTCACCTAAAAGTTTTATGTATAGTCTAAGTTACCGACCTGAGCAGTAGAGCACCATGCTTTCAGAGGACAACTCATCCTATCTCAACACACATGTAATAAAATCACACTTAAATGCCTTTCTCTCTTTCTGTTTACTGTTTACATAACTAGGATTAATCTACTGCTGTAGTAGCTACAAAGATGAGATGAACTGAGAAAAAATTGTCCTGAAATTACATGCTTATTTGTCTCCCAAGAAGACCTCCACTGCTTTGTCAAACATCAGGCTAATAAACCTTGGGTTACTGAGTTGGAGAATGCTGTGTGATCCATAAACAATGACAGTCTTAGATAGACTGTAGATAATTGATAAACCCTAATATTTAACAAATAGGCAATTACACAGAAATTATGTCATAATTGTAAACAATGTATTAATTTAAAAAGATTTTAAAAACCCAATTTTGAAAAGGTATCCTGAATCATTTGCCCAATTCTAATCACACACAGAGGAAAACCTGCTGTCCTCTAGTAAGTTTTTAGTAGTAAGTAATTAGTCAATTATTTTAAGGGTTTCCCAGGAAATGATTTCCAGAGCATCTGGACATCTTACAATAAATTAAAACCAAATATTAATTACACAACCATCCATTCAGATGGCTCAATGCACTTTAGCTGCCTTTTATTTCCCTCACAAAGGACCAACATACTGACATGTTAGTTAATTGAACGCTTGATTGAACAAGTAAACCTTACACTACACTACAGCCTGCCAAATTTGAATTCTGGTGTCCTGCCAGAGGAATAGTTTTCCAGTGTGAGAACCCACCACTGATATCTTAGAAAATGTTAATCTGATGGCTCATTTTAGGAGATCTGCAACTGATTTTAATTTTATGAGGGAAAATAATGTGAGAGGTGTTGTAATGTGTATCTGATTTCCATACCTCTCAGTTTTAAATATTGTTAATGACATCTTCAAGTTTCTCTGAACAAAGATGAAGTATCAGCACATATTTATCAATTCATGTTTTATGATAGTTATAGCAGATTCTTTTAAAAAAAGAAAAGATACATTATATATTTGCTGAAAATTCTGAGGTGATTGTTGACATCAGTCTTGCCATTGTCTTAGGTAGCATACCTGCAGACAGAAGAGACATGGGTAACTAATACAGATTACATTTCAAAGGATGCCTTGTGTTAGTGAGAAAAATAAGCATTATTAAATTATTAATCCTTATGCAGTAATAGATCTTCTAGGATATCAGCTGGATAATCATACTAGGCTTTAACACTTATGTTCTGTATTTCTATGGGTGACAGGATGTCTTGTCAGCCAGAGATATATTCACTTGTCTTCATAAAACTCAGTTAGTTAGTGTTAGTGATGGTCAGTACAGCAGCGAGACAGCAGACCGCATTTCAGAATGAAGTTCAAGAAGTGAATGTGACCACTTGTGACTGAGTTAACATATTTTAAGTGTAACAGCTCAGCTTAGCTTTTACTCCAAAACAATAAAAAAAAAAGAGTTGAAAATTATGCAAGAGATTGTAACAGAGCTCTGAAAAATCTCAGAATAAATTCTAAAGTTGAGATCCTGATGTTAAGCTAATGTAGGCTGAAGAAAGCTGAAGTTAAGACAGAGGTAAAGGCAGGCAGAAGACCCAAGTTTGATAACCTTACAAGTATTGTAATTTCACAAGTGCTTAATTGCTGTATTTTGTTCATATGTTTGACTTCTCCATTAACCAGATTCTTGTTTAGTCTTTTGAAAGCAGAGGAGGGAGTTTGCTCTTCTGTAACATAGAGTGTAGTCTGCTTTCTAACATCATCTGCAAAGTTTTATTTAACAGAATTCATGCAATTCCCACAATCTCCTCTGCTTTATTCCTGTGATTTGTGGATATTGGAACATAGTATGTGGCTCATGATGGCAAATGGAGTAGATGTTCTGCAAAATCTATTTATGTATAACAGAAAAACTTTCACTTTTTTTGAGGATTGGACACGGTTATTCAAGTGATTCCATTCTTATGGTCTAAAATTAGTTCACTAGCTGGGGACTTGTTATTGAAAAGTGTTATAAGAAGCCCATCTTTCAGGGTTTGAAACTGCTAGTTTCTATTAGTGGCAACATTGAATTTCTTTCACCATTTGTTTCTAGTACTTTTGAATTAATTGTCTTACTGCCTTCAAACTTCAAAGTTAGTGTAGCTGTTGCTTTTCTTCAAAGGAAAGATAATCTTATATGTTTTGATGGCAATGCCATTTCATATTCCATCAATGTAAATCTCTTTGACAAGACTGGTGACCTGTAGGTGCATGCTCGATTCAGGCAGTGGGTGGTAGGTCATTTGTCCCTCTTGTCATGTTCTTAGATCAGCACATTCCTCTCACATAAGTGGAGATAAAGGCTGCAAACTTTCAAAGACTTAGTCTCACCTCCTAAAATCACAGAAACACTTAGTCACATCTCTTCAGCTTTTCTAAAGCAGAAAGCTGTTATTTCCCAGGTACCTTGCTCTTGGTCTGACAGTTCCTTATAATGCTTGCTGTCCTGTCTTTTCCCGCAGTCAGGCAGCTTTGGAGTCCAATGAAATGCAATGAAAACTGTTTTCTGCTCAAACTTGGTATGTGCAGTTTTGACCCAAGCCTGAACGGTTGCACAAGTAATTTTGATGTGGACAGTGATTCTTTTCCTCTTTTGTCCATGAGCATTCCATCTGACCTCACTTGTCCAGTCACCCCGGACTAATTCTGGTGTGACGGAAGATATCCCTAATGCAAAATTTGTGTCACTGTGCAGGAAATCACAGAAAATTCAGAGGCATTGAAAAAAAAAAGGCTGCTTTTCTTGCATTCACTGTTAAAGCACCATCCTGGAAAGCAGAAGTCCTATATTCCTGGGCCTATTCCAAGTGCTGTTCAATACATATAAATAAACAGCAATTGAATAAAATACTTGAACATCATCTGGAGTCATGATCAGAAGCCAAGACTGCCTGTAGAAGCTGAAAAAGTTCAAGCCAAAGTCCATCAAAGTCAATAGACACCCTTTCATCCATTTCAAAGGGTTTTGAATGAGGGCCAGACTTGCTTCTGAAGCTCTCTATAGACTCAATTTGTCCATGGCTGTAGTCTGTCTGTAGCTGCCATGGCACAGAATATGAAAGAAACTACTTAAAATGAGGAAGACATTGAAGTGCTAATGTTGCACAATTCTGGAGTATCAAAGGTGAATTTATGTAATAAAAAATTCTAGCTACCTTTCTGCAGGTTTTCTTGACCTTGTGTTTTCCCAATATTAATTTCAGGTCCTAGCTGACAAATTTTACAATGCAAGACAATTACAGGAAGCACTGGTATATCCTGATTTCACTGTTCATCTATATTTTTTCAAGTTTTCTGGGATGGTATATGGTCTGATTGATCAGACTCCATAAATCACTCTGTCAAATGCCATCAAATAATGACACCTCCTATCTAGAAAACCAGATGAATAAAGGATACCCAGATTAAAAAGTGAGATGCAGAAATCCTAAATGCTCCTTTGCTGAATTTTACACTTGGCTGAAAATTATCTAATGAAAATGGCTGCCTGAGAAATTCCAGTGCCACTATGTGGTCTCTGCTTAAGTCGTTCCTCATGAAGCATGAAAAGTAGATCAGAGACAAAGCAGGGAATGAAACTGAAATATCATTTACAGTAATACAGTTGTCACCAGGTCTTTATTCTAAGGCTTTACCTTTACTCATTTTTTTTAATTACTGGAAGGATTTACAAATACTTTTAAATAATCCCATCTTGAAATAAAAAGGGATAGTATCTTGAAATAAAAAGTGATGATAACTTGGAAAGATGTAATAGTTAACATTTGTTTTATTAACTTGAACTAGTTATTAATTCACTCATAAGTGCATTTTAGAATAAATTTTGAAAATGCAGATGAGAATTCAAATACTTCTGAAATCCTCATCACTTTGATGAAAACACTTTTTTAGTTGTAATGAGTAAATATAATTCATTTTATTTCCTGCTTGAATTTGAGGATTAGAACATTTTAATAGAGAACCAAAATAAATCTTTTTTCTCCTACTTTCAGATATCACAGTAAACTTCCAGTGATCAAAAAATTATTTTTTAATAATATCTTTTGAAAATACAGTCATCTCTAGAGCTGGTCAAATAATGGTTTTGCTTCACTGGTGATTCTGCTGATACTATAAAAAACTATGCTAGGTGAGTATTCATTTCACGTGATCTTCAAATTTGTCCCACTTACTCCATCAGACATAAGCAGTAGCCAATGACAAAGTTAAATGTATTTGGATAAAAAAGTCCAACTTTTTTATACCACATGACAGTAATTTACATTGGGAAGGTTTGTAAACAATCTAAAAAGAATAAGCATCTGCTGTAGGAGTGTTAGTTCGTGGACTTCTCATAAACAAATAGAAGTACTTCTACCAAAATTTGGTTTGCTGAGTTGCCTAATGCCATCCAGTTTAATAGGTAACAGTGAATAACATCCTACTCACAGCATAGCAGTCTGCTTAAGATTCTGAAGACCAAATAGCAGCCATACCATCTGCTTTTTGAATCAGCAGAAAACACTAGAGCATACTGCATCTTGGGATTTATTGCAAGTCCTCATCTGCTGATTCTGTTCAGAGGCCTGCATAATCTACCTGGTCAGTTTACTAGGCTTCTCAAGCTCTAAAATGCTGCAGATATCAGCTCTGCAGTCAGCCTTACAAATCACGATTCAGAATGACCTTCATCAAGACATTCCTCAGCTGTGGAATGCCAAATTAGAGCTGAATTTTTTGCTACCATACACCTGCATTCAAGTCCCTATTATTAAGAAACATACTATATCTCTACTGGGAGGAAGAGGGAGGTGGGAAGGAGAGAAGTGTGAATCACAGTAACTGTAACATTTATGGTACACCAACTTCCTGAAGCTCTTGTGGTAGAAGTGGAGGGATGACAGTACCAATTCTAATGAAGACACTGAAATTGCTGAAGGTAAGAACTGAAACTGTATGGAGTTTTCGGGACTAAATAACATCAGTGAAATGACTATAAGACACCATTTCCTACCATCACCTATTTTTCATGTGATGCTAGCAACACTAGAGTCTCACCTTTGCCTGTTAGGTTTGTCAAGGCTGCCTATTTTCTCCTTTGTATCTGTGTATGATTGCTTATCTTTAAATCTTGGGAGACCCTTGAAGGGAAAAAACAACCAACCAAACAAGCAAACAAGGGGTTTGGATGTAAAAATACATTAGCTTGAATTTTGTCTTGGCCTCTGGGTAGTTGTCCCACACTATCTTAGCATACCAATCTACTGATAGCAACAACAACAAAAAAAACCAACCCAAAATCAAAAAACCCCTCCTGGCATCCATTTCTGTGTTCGCAGCGTCTACTGCTTTTCTTGCTGAATTTCAATAGATCAGACAGTCATCCAGTGGTCAAACAAAGAAATTTTGAATAAGTTTTCTACTCAGGAGGTCTCACCTGTCCTCAGCTCCCATGGGCTCTCTCAGACACCGATAGCAGATAGGAATCAGGCAGCAGTGGGTGAAATGATCATTTAGGATGAAATAAGAAGAGAGATAAAACCTATCCTCTGCGACAGAAATAAAACAGTACACTCATTCATGGCCATTTTATCATTAATGTCAGCTGAAAATTTGAGCATGACTATATCAGGCACTTTAGAGTACTGAGAGTTAGTGTCTTAGCTTAACCATAAAGAATATCCATGATTTGGTGACACCAATAGCTTAATCTAAATTCTGTGTTTCCATGTAACTGAAGGGTAGATACTAGGCAGGGAAATAAAAGTCTCAAGAATCTGTCTTTTCCGTTTCCCTCTGTAGGTACACAAAGCAACCCAACAAAAAAGCACTAGGCAGTTCCTTAGGTTATTAGTGTTTGTGCTTTGTCCTACTGTATCCCCTAAAAAAGGCTTCCTCTCCCTTTGATCAATGAACTGTTGCGTCTTTAAATTGAGTTTACTACATCAAACCTTAACAGCCAAATTTTATATCATTTACATTTAATTTTGGAAGCAATTTTGTCTGACGATTTTGTGTTTTTCTAACTCACAAACCCATCTTTTTACAGTGACCAACACCAGAGGCTGTAAGAGAATATGTATATATTTATCTTCTTTTCCTCTAATTTTTAAAAAGGCACAATATCTTTTCCACAACATTCATTATAAATTATTACAATTTGGAACAGTCTGGAGAACTTATAAACATCTGCTCCCTCTTTGTTTTCAGTTAAGTTCTTGTCTCAGCATTTTCTGTTTTGATATCCTACCTTTATTTCTCATGTAAAATCAATTCTTGTTCTATGATACAGCAAGAAGTTCCCAATCTACTTTCAATATATTAATAATGATTTTCTATCCTTTTTTGTGGCTGTCTTCTGAGTCCTTCCACTTTAGTAATGCTTTTCTTGAGACTGCTAGATACCTGAGACAAGGCTCTGAATATTCTTTACTAATTTGCATCATGGTTTTGTGTAAAGACATTGTACAGCTCCCTGTGTACACTATGATATTCTTTAATACAACTTAACATCTTCCTTCTTTAAAAGCAAATTTGCTTGCTTGAAGCAAATTCTTAAGCAACTCTAAAACTCTTAAAATAATTGTTAAGATTCTTCCCTGGTTTTATTTTTCTCCAACAGATTATAAAGAATACTGCGGGACTTCCATATTACCTGACACAAATTTAGGGCCAGTAGGAAAAGGACAGATGAAGTGGTTTGGAGAGATAACTTACACAGTTGCTCTAAGCAAAATGTTTCTTTATCCTTGGAGTACAACTGTCAGGTCGTGTTGTAAAACATTGTACTCAAGAACTTGGCAAAATACAGATGAAATTTCAAATTAGTTCCACATAAGGATTTTGTTTCTTCCACAGCAGTTTAAAATATTTTGAAGTTCCATTTTCAGAGGAAAGCAGTAAATGAATTGGAGGTTTTCAGTTATTAAAGATTTAAAGAAGCTGTTAGGCCTCAATCCAAAATGGCTGCAATAACCCAGTGTTACAGAGAAATTAAAATAGTTACAACTCATGTACGAGAGCATAGCAAACTTGCCACATTGATTTGAAATATTTTCTGCAATCATCTATGTAATACTTAACCACGTCTACTGCAAATCCACCTGAAATGTCAATTTTTTCACTTGCAAAACACTACATACAGTATTTTAATGTCTGCTGTCATTTCCACGTTTTCCTTCTTCCCAAGAGAGCACCCAAAAGTTTGGCTTTCTGCTTCTTTTGATCTTGCTTGGGCTTCAACAGTTTTACACAAGCTGATGAGCTGCCTTCTTCTTTCAAAGTACTCACTCTGTGACTAAGAGACAAAGGTGTGTTGTCCTTTGGTGCTCTGAGGGAACAGGCTGGCTGTGAGAAATATGTAGCATACATTTTGAGCTATCGTTAAGCAGGTTTGCTGAGAAAGATGGAGTAAAGGTGCTACTTCACTGCTCCTCTGACAGTGACAAATGATACCGACTGGCACAATGGGGCATTCAGGGTGTTGCCAAAGCATAAAAAGCACAACCTTGGCCAGTGCTGGTTGTGTGAGCTTACAAAAAACCCCAGTGCTGGTAAGGGAGTAACATAAAGTTGGTGTTTTGTTCTTTCCTAGTTTTCATGTCATCTTCTCTTTCCTCTTCCCCTGAGGTTCCATATGGTCACCTTTCCAGACACCCATGCAGGATACCTTCAGCAATGTACCACCAGTAATGGACACACAGCTGCAATTAACATCAGCTTTCTTTGTCAGACAGTGCTAGAGATATGGTGTCAGATAAAGAAAGGATAAGACCCCTTGCTTGCTTAGTTCAGCCTAGGTGGTGGGAAGTGGCTATGGCCCATCATGTCCAAATAAGAAGTATATAACCACTTTTTCAATATCCTAATGGACTGCCAGAAAGCCACAGGCTCTCCACAGCAGATTTGTGGAGTTGTTTGGCTTCAAACACATGGGACAAATCTTGTAAATATTCCAGAGAGGACATTCCACACTGTACAATCCCAGTCCCAGCAAAAGCCCTAAATAAATAACACATTATGATCTTTACAGACCACACTGACAAAACCTATCATTTAATTTAACCTTCAAAACATCTTCCATGTCTTTCCCCCAGAATCAATTTGAGAGTTCAGCAGGGAATATCATTACTGAACAATGAGTGTTTCTCAGAAAAAAAGCCAACATAGTGAGCTTGGAGAATAAGCAGCCTTTTCAGTTTTCTCTCACTAAAGCACCCTTGTAAATTTACTTGAACTCTGATGAGAAAAAGACAGCTGCATTCAAGAGGAGTAAGACAGTGTGAGTCACAAGGAGCGTTTATTCCCTGAAAGCAAGACAGAAGGGAGTTCTTTTCCTCTATTATCTGTAGGGGTCCAAAATGTTGTTGGTGTTGGCAAGGACCTAACTGCCTGCTCAAAAAACTTCAGGGGAGAATTATCTAGTCTTGCCTTAGTCACAAAAACATTAACATTTCAGAAGGAGCATCACTGTGATTTCAGTCTAAAAAGATTTCAGGGAGAGCGCTAGTGTCAAACAGCTGGTATGGACAGACAAGTGGCTTACAAGTGTTTCTAAAGCCTACTTTTTACTATTCTTTTTCCTTTTCTGTATTCTTAGGGAAATATATTCTATGTGTCCATTTATAGCACGTAATGTGTAATTTTCTGTAAACTGAGTGGCAATTGAGTCAGGCTGTCTTAAGCACACAGAAGAATTATTAAATAAATAAATAAAGCCCTAGTTTTCTAAGGAGCAAATTGACAGCAGAAGAATGATGTGAAAGTCAGTCATTAGGGAAGCAAATAGATGTGGGGCTACATTTTCTAAAGATCTGTTGTGATCAGCAGTATCCACAATTACATAGTAAGTTTTTCAAAAAGTACTAATGGCAGTACTAATGACTAGAGAACTGAAAGAGCTCAGCCTACAATATGCAAAGCTGACAACTTACTTTTATGCTTTGGTAGGAGTTATGCTGTCATAGATGGTGGCTAAAAAGCCGTTAGGAGAGCACGTGAGCTTCTTTACACACAGGCTGAACATCAGTAAAATGTGGCATTCCTGCCTCCAGTCATTGAATCTGATGTAGCTAAAATGTTTCCTTTTCAGCAAAGGAATTAGCTTTTGTTTTCACTGAAGTTAAAGAGTATCCCAGGTTATGGACCTTTGTAATGTTCAACATTGATCCACTTTACATTTTGTTCATCCATCTGTGCTCAGAGAACTGCCCATTTGGGGAGTTACATGGTTCTTGCTTTTCCAGAGAGGTGTCAGCTTTGATCAGCTGCCAAAGTGTTTAGAGGGCTAAACATCTCAGAAAGGGAGGAGTTTCCAGAGGTTTCTAAGTCATGGAGTAAGAATCAGGCAGAAATAGTATTCGGTGCAGAATTTTAGTATTTGGCTTTTGAAGATGTTAAATATCAGTTGCAGGACTGTGGAGAAACTGGAAAATCTAGATCTTCTGCAAATTCATATGGGCTCAGTAAGATAACAACGACCATAATATCATTATTTTAACTCTTTCCTGCATCATCCCTCTCAGCCTGTTGGGAGAAGGCAGCCAATGGGTGACGGCCACCAGACATCTAGACCTGCAGAAGGTAGCTTACATTGTCTACCACACAGTGGCTCTGAGTGTGGAAAGGTCCTGAGATCCATGGCTTTCAGAGATCTGAGTCTTCATCTCAGTTGCCATGAGAGTGGTTGTGGTTTAGCCGGCAGCTCAGCCCCACACAGTCGCTCCCTCACTCCCCCACTGGTGGGAAGGGGGAGAGGATCAGAAGGGTAACGCTTGTGGGTTGAGGTAAGAACAGTTTAATAATTAAAATAATAAAAACAACAACAACAAAAATGCATTGGAAAGGAGAACAACGAGAGGCTCGAAACCCAGGGGGTGGAGGGGGAACGAACCGCCGAAACAAACCGCACGCGCCGCTCCTGAGCCGCAACTGCCCCCCCTTCATGTACTGGTCATGGTGTCACGTGGTATGGGATGAACCTGCCATTGGCCAGTCGGGGTCAGCCGCCCCCGCCATGGCCGTTCCCCTCCCGGCCTCCTGCCCACACGGCAGAGCGCGGGAAGCTGGAAAGGTCTCTGACCACCACAGTCACCACAGTGAAGAGAATTAACCCCTTCTCAGCCAAACCAGCACTAGGGTTTCTGCTTCTCAAGAGAAAATAATTCATCAGACATGACTCAGTTTAAACACTCCAAAAGTCTGAAATAGCCTAGGTAGCACAGTAGGGATTGACATCTTAGTGTTTTTTCTTCCAGACTTGAATTACGTCTGCAGGATTTAAGGGGGAAACAATTACATGGAGAGTTATATGTCTGATCAACGATTCATGTTAGTGTCTGACTGGAGACTGCTGGTTTAGTTTTAATTTTTAAATATTTGTTTATTGTCAAAACTCTTTCCACTTCAGGTACTTTTTATTGATGTTCCTGCTTCTTCTTCTATGCATTTATGAAGATTTATTATCATTACTGCACATTCAGAAAGAGTCATCTTCTGCGTAACTTACATAACAAAACCATAAAAATTCAGTTGGAAAGGAAAAGAATAATATCTAATATTTTTAAAAATGTTTGAATATGGAAAGTATCAGCATAAAACCAATGGATTCTAGTGACAGGCAAAGCAACACACACATTGCCTGTTTAAATTAAATGCTTGAAATCTCTGAGGCTCTTCTGCAAGCCTGCTATTTTTCTGTGTGAAGCTGGTGGATGTTTTGAGCCTTTGTGATTTTGGAATACACCAATTCTGTTTTTCAGTGAAACAGCATATTAATCTACAGAGAAAACTGCCATTGCTGTTATTTTCTTGAAAACAGTTGAACTTAGATATAAAATACTCTCTTTTATTTTTGTTATAAGTTTGGAGATAAATCTATTGAGACTTTGAAGAACTGGTGTTTACAATTATACATAATTAGTATTTACAGAACAATTTTTCAAGGGAATTCCATTTATTTCTGGTTTTCATCTGCCACTAGAAGTGTGTAAATGACTATGTCTTGCTCCATTGTTGTCACTCAGCTAAGAAGCTCCTTAAGACATTCTTTAGCCTAAGAAGGGCTTATGATCATGTTCTTAAAATTGTTGGAAAACTTGCTCATTATAAGAAGCTAAAATATTTTCATAAATCTTTTTACAAACACATGAATTATTTTGGTTTTGCTATAATGTGTACATTATATACATGCATTTTTCTTTTCCTTTGAAGTATTTTTGTATCAAATAGTAAAGAGCATGGTATTATAGGGAGTGTAAAAAAATCCCCAAAATCTAAGTAGCCATGATCTCTTCTTAAAGAGTCTTAAACTTTAATATAGAGAACAGCTCTGAGATTTCAGTCCTTCCACTATTTGTCAGACTTCTGTTCATTGCATTTGAATCAGACACTATACAGTTTCTTAATAGACAAAGCAGCTTTCCATAACAGAACTGCACAGGCATAGATTGTGTGACTGTATAATGCAATCATGTACATTTCTTTTTAAAACTATGTGGTTTTGTTCTATTGATTAGAAACAAAGTTATTCCTAGCAGCAAAATTTCAAACTTAAAAATTACACAATTCACTACTTATTCATGTTCTGAGCCAACTGTTTTGTCTTTTTTTTTCTTTTCCTTTTTTTTAGCTATTTAACATACAAAATGCTTGAGCCCAGCTGGAAAACTTACTTGGAGTCATCTTTTCTACTAAAAAATTATCATACATTGCTATCTTTGATAGTAACCATTGTCCAGGAAAGGAGAAGAAATTTATGTGCAAATACTTTGCTATCTAGGTTGTCTACTCAGGTGTAATTTTTTGTTAATCTAAGGCTCATGGAAAGTAATGGTCTGCACCTGCACAACTAAAATTAAATCAGTTTGGCTAGTGATGTCAATGAAATTAGGATTTAAAGTGTGGCTAATTCCCTTATCACTCTTCATTTCCTATAGTCAGGGGAATAAATCAGGTACCTAAGCATAGCTGTGAACTGCTATTTGAGATGTTGTAGGGTATCTGAGGTACCGGCCCACAGTTGGGCACACACGTCTTGAATATTTTCTTCAGTTTTGGGCCCCTCAGTACAAGAAGGACATTGAGTTGCTAGAGCATGTCCAGAGAAGAACAATGAAGCTGGTGAACGGTCTAGAGCACAAATCTTATGAGGAGCAGCTGAGGAAACTGGGGTTGTTTCGCCTGGAGAAGAGGAGGCTGAGAGGAGACCTCATTGCTCTCTACAACTACCTGAAAGGAGGTTGCAGTGAGGTGGGTGTTGGTTTCTTTGCCCAAGTAACAAGCAATAGGGCAAGAGTAAATGGCCTCAAATTGCATCAGAGGAGGCTTAGATTGGATATTATGAAAAAATTCTTCACCGAAAGGGTTGTCAAGCACTAGAACAGGCTGCCCAGGGAAGTTGTTGAGTCACCATCCCTGGAGGTATTTAAAAGACATGTAGATGTGGTGCTTAGGGAAATGGTTTAGTGGTGGACTTGACAGTGCCAGCTTAATGGTTGGACTTGATGATCTTAAAGGTCCTTTCCAGCCTAAATGATTCTATGTTTCTATGATTTTGTTTTACATAGCTGAAGTTAAATAGTGCCTCATATCCTTGGAGTAAGCCTTACTGGAAATGAAAGAAAACCATTAATGTGTGTTTGCCATTTTGATCTGAAAAGCTTGTCTGCCATTTACAAAAAGCTAAACTCCCAGCAAAAATGAATAAAATATTTGAATATAAATATGTGAACAAAAAGTTTAGTTTGAAATTATGCAAGGTAAACCAGAGCTGAGCAGTCAGAGCAACTGCAACGTACGAGTACGTTATTCACAGAGGATACAAGCGTTACAGCTCCCAGCTACAGAGGGTTGGTTTTTTAGCTCAAGCTGTTGCATTTTAGGTTTTAGTTCTTGAGGTTCCTGGCTCAGTCCCCGTTGTATTAACCAAGAGTTCAGCTGTCACACAAAAGCTTGCAAACACAAAGAAGAGAAAGTGAAACTGAGTTCATTAATGATATAAAAGGATAAAACTCCCTGTGCTAATGTGGTCTATGGTTATTTTCTGTCCAAAAGGGCTATGCAAGCCTCTATGCACCCCATTTTGTGAAAGAACAAAGAACCCGAGTAGGACTTTTGAGGAATTCACATCTCGCAATCAACAAATTACAGTCCTCTTTCTTAGGATGATATTTTCACCCTCACTGATGGAAAGCTAAACCACACCCACCAGCAGGGATACTGACTTTAATTAAACTAGCCATAGAGGAAGATATTACTCAACATATTAGTTTTGGCCTTGCATTTAGTTTTTGCTTCTGCCAATGTATCAGAGAGGGAATGAAATGTCAATATCTGTTCTTAACAAAATGGCACAGCACAGGATCACATTTTTGTAAGGCCCTTGGGATCTACTGGAATGAATTGTATGCTGTTTTGAATGTTTCTCTTAGCTTTTTGTTGGAGGTGGATGAAAATAGAAAAGTGTACATAAAGGAATATACAAAGATAACAGGAATCTTCTGGAAGAAACTTTTTTCTTTCTTTCTTTTTTTTCTCTGAAAGCTACAATTCAGGGTTATTCACATTAGGAATCTTCCCAACAAGTCTATTTTTAGAATAATTTTGAGAGCTATTTATCAATAGAGAGCAAGAGCAAGAAAGTTACTAACTTGTCTTGACAGAAAATAAAAGCATGAGGTACTGTGGGAAAGTGGAAATAAAATACATGTTTCATGTGAACACCACTCTGAGGAACAGACCTTGTAAGCCTGAGTCATCATGCTCTTGATCCACAATGCCTCTGTTGTCACATGGGTCAGGAGCCAGGTCCAGCAAGCAGGAATTAATCTATTTCTCCTGCCTTATCCATCAATCTATGGAGAGAAGTCTTCAAAAGGAGATGATTTAACCCTCCCCTAATTTTCTCCTTCTAGCTAACTGAAACCGTTATTATCAGTCCCTGCCTCCATTACACTAGTATTCACAAATGGTACAAGGCCATTCTGTGCTGACACAAAATACAAAGTATGAGGAAGTGTCCTGAGGAATTTAGTCTCGTTTCCGACAAGAAGCAACAGGTTGCTGTGTAGATGACTAACATCAGTCCGTAGCTGCCGTTGAATGGAGGATTACAAACCACAACACTAAGGAGGGGAGCAAGACAACATACAGAAAAACCCAAAAGGGCAGCAGCAAGCGTGGAAAACAACACTGGCAATGGGTTATGGTTTTTTTCCTAAAGAAAAGATATAAAAATTAATGGAGACAACATCCCCATGTCTATGTTTGGTAAAGTTATATACTGCTCCTGGAAAGCAGTACAGTGTTCTCTCTCATATTCTCTCTCATTCTTTCTCTTTTTTTTTTTTTTCCTCTCCCTCTCTGTCCCGTTGTCCCTATTTTTTTTTTTTGCTTGTTTAACGGTTGCCACTCCTAAATCTGTAGGTTGTAGGTGTGGACTACTTGAGTATGTCCACTGGAGAGCTAGCAAGATGATCAGGGGACAGGAGCACCTCTGTTATGAGAAAAGGCTGAGAGACTTGGGTTTGTTTAGCCTGGAGAAGACTGGGGGGATTTCATCAATACCTATAAATATCTAAAGGGTGGGTGTCAGGATGATGGGACTGGACTCTTTTCAGTGGTGCCCAATGACAGGACAAGGGGCAATGGGCACAAATTGGAACACAGGAAGGTCCACCTTAATATGAGGAAAAACTTCTTTCCTGTGCAGGTGCCAGAGCAGTGGCACAGGCTGCCCAGGGAGGCTGTGGGGTCCCTTCCCTGGAGACATTCGAAACCCGCCTGGACACATTCCTGTGCCCCCTGCTCTGGGTGTGCCTGCTCAAGCAGGGGGGTTGGACGAGATGATCTCCAGAGGCCCCTTCCAACCCCTCCATTCTGTGATTCTGTATCTGGAAAAATGCCATGTTTCTATTCTGTACAGTAACAGGTTTGATTTTGTGTTACAATTATGTTTTTGAGGAACTTTGTAATTCTCTGTTTATGGTCATTCACTGCCAACTTCTGGCACCAAACACTTTATTTTCATTTTTAAGAGATGACATGACAGATATAACAAGACAGTAAATCACAATTATGGTGCCTGAATAAACATTAGAAATGTTGATTACAGCACAATGATAGTAGCCTCATCCTTATTTGCTGAGACATGTTAGCCATCCATACTCAAAATTATGTTCTTGCTTTTAAATTATTGTATAAATATAAAATAGGAATATTTAAGGCCTTTTAAAGAATGAGCTGCTGTTGGGAGAGGGGATAATAGAAGTAATTTTCTTTGGAGCTAAATACAAGAAAATAAGAATATTGTGCAACTGGGAAGTGTTGAAATTTTGTAACCTAAATAAGAAGAAATTCCACACTGTAAAGAACTTTTTGGAATCCATTTTGCTCTGAAGTACACATGAAGATACATGTATTTGGTTATAAATGTATTATAATTCACACATAGGATGGCTTTAAGATTGGAGTACTCCTTTTAATTCTTGACTGATGATTGCTCAGTTACTATAGATTTGTCTTAGGTATTTTTCTTCAAATTACTTTTCCTTACCTTATTAAACAAAGTGGAGAGGGAGGTGCTGATCTCTTCTCCCTGGGATCCAATGATAGGACGTGTGAGAATTGTTCAAAGTTGTGCCAGGGGAGGCTTATACTGGACATTTTTTTGCCAAGAGGGAGGTCGAACACTGGAACAGGCTTCCTGGAGAGGTGGTCGATGCTCCAAGCCTGTCAGTTTTTAAGAGGCCTTTGGACAAAGCTCTTAACAACATGCTTTTACTTTTGGTCAGCGTGAATTGGTCAGGCAGTTGGACTAGATGATCTCTTCCCTTCCAACGGAAATAGTCTATTCTATTCTACTCTAATTCCATAGTCTGAAAAATTTGACTGGATACTGTCAATATTACGTTCCATAGATCACGGCTACGATCACTTTGGCCTCAAAACCAGGTTATGAAGCATCACTGGAAGATTTTGAAGTGTTTGCTTCCTGCTTTTACTAGAAGAGTTTGAGTTCAGCAGCAACGGTATTTTTATACATTTTTATTTGGCAAAAAATCCACAGAAACTGTACTTTTGATTAAATGAATAACATATACAGCTGTGGCTGAATCCAACATTTAGTGGTTATGATGTTAATGCATAAGTCTTTATTCACTGGACAATATTCTTGATTACCTTGAACAAACAAATTTAATTCTGCTGGGATGACCCAAAGCACTTGGATCTACTTCTACTACTCCCATCAACAAATTACTTTAGAGAGACACCAGCCCAGTGTAGGACACTGAAGCTAAATGCCTAAATTATAGTCTGATATTCTTTAAAATAAAATAAATTTTTTTAAAAAAAATATAATTTGGAAAATGAAGTGCAAATCACAAGAAGTTAGAGGCACTAAGATTTTGAGATGCAAACTGCCAATGACTTAGAATTTAATAACAAAAGGTTTCCCCAAAATATGAAGCCTGATACAGAGCCTGTAGCAGAAATAGGTGATCAAGAATAAAGAAAGCATTCATTAGACCTTTTGGTAAATGAAATATGTAGATATTTTAGATCAGTATACACTACAAATAGCTAAGGGAATTTGACAGACTGGGATTGTTTATATGGGGACAGAAATAGGTAACTTCCTGCAAGTGAAATCAGTAGTAGAGCTGGATTCAGAATCAATTTATATAAAGAAACAAATTTCAAGGACTACATGGAATCATTCAAGAGTTCTAAAATAACTTAATTATGATTAAATAGTTCCTATTTATACATTTAAAGTACTAACAATGATAGGTAACTATTATTTGCTGGTAGCTGGATTTGGTAATAGAATAAGAAATTACTTTTATGAAAAGATTTGGGAGATGATAAAGAGATAAACAGTTGAACAAGTATGAGGAGATACATGGATAGATATGACATACAGAATTCAATATCAGTAATTAAACATCTTTCTTACAGATGGAAGGTATGCCTCACAAAGCTATTAAGTTTCTGTGAGGAAGTGAAATCACACATAAATATGGGTGGTCCATTCAGACTTGCATACACAAGGCTCTTACAAGCTTTTGGCAATATTCTTGTCAGAAAGTTCTTAGAAAAATAAATTATCATTGGTAAGAAAGAAGTTTCACTTACAGATTAGTAACTGATTAAAATAAGATAATAAGTTCAAGCCTAAACAAAATACCAATAAACAGAAAGGAAGAAGGTTCCTGAAATTAGGACACTGGTTCATTGTATCCATAAAAATAATTCAGTTAAGAACACAGATAGTGAGGTGACAAAGTTTGCTGATGACACACAGTTATTCAAGAAATTCAATGCTAATGCTGATTACAGATTTATGGAAGTGAACGGGTAATAAAATATATAAAAGAGTCAGTGTTGACAAATGCAAAGTAATAAGCATGGGAAAACTCTATGTAAAATGATAGGTTCTAAATGGGCAATTATCACTTAGAGGACAGATTTTTTGAGTCATAGATATTTCTAAGGAAATGCCTACTTAACAGAAGTCAAAACCGAAATATAAAGTTAAGAAATTATTAGGAGAGAGATTGAGAGCAAAACCGAAAATTTAGTATTTCCACTGTGTGCGGCTGCATCCTGAACCCTGTATACAATATTTCTTAAAGCATAGACAAGCACTAAAAAACTGTAATAAATAAAAAAGGCAAAACCAATGTATAGAACTAATTTAGAGTCTATTAGTGGTCCAGATTAAAAGTCCAGTTCAGCAGCTACCTGAAACATTACTGCTGGGAGCTGGAGAGCATACTGGGGGAGGATCAGGCTGCATTCAGGATTTCTTATAATTTTTCTTTCCTTTTTTTTTTTTTTTTTCTGTGGGGTTGTTAGCAGAATCAAGGGAGAAAGAGTGAAGGGTTCATCCAAAGGCTGATCAAAAACACAGAAGGTAATATTTTACGAGGAATTGTGCTTAAGAGGGAGTCCACCTCGCTCCTGTGACTGTACAGACAGCCTGGGAGGACTCTTGTCCTAAGGCAAGTAAGTCAAGGTTTCCAAAGTTGGGCAGCATGGTGAAATCCCTTTACCTTTCTTTGTATTAAAGATTAACTTGTTAACAGGTTTTTTTATCATTTTAATTAAGGAAAATGGAATTATTTTCTTTTCTACTTTAAAAATGAATAAATTATATAATTTTTAATTTTCCAGACTAGATCGCTTATGCAGTGAAATTCCTTATACATTGGAAGGGCCAATTCCTGAATAAACTGGGAACTACGTTATACGAACAACATTAAAGCAAACTCAACAGGACCATCTTAGCAAAAAATGAATTGAAGGGTGACAGACATCAGCTCACTGTACTCTGGAGCAAAAGGTCACCATGAGAATTTTACTTCAGTTCTCCTCTAATTCAATAAACAACTCTAATGGGAGTTGCACTGGGTCCCAGAATAGAAATATTATTACAGTGGGGGCCATTATTTCAATGGAGTGGTGAAAGCGAAATATTTGCAGCAAGTCCTTGAAGTATCATCAGTTGGCAGGAAAAAAAAATCTTTGTAGCACAGAAATAAGGTAATCATCATCTGGCTAATATTAATGGGAGCGGTTTGCCTGAGCTGAGCCAAAACAGATGTTCAGGGGATGCAAACCACCAAAGGTTCATCAACTACAATAATTTATAATAATATCTGACCAAAAACCCCCATTACACTCTTCCAGTGAAGAAAGGTTTGAATTAAAATGTCAGGTTTTTTTCCTCCACAGCTTTGATCAGTGTTTCATTCCAATTCTTAGAGATCTGTGGGATGGCTCTTGAGTCCATGCACTGCTTTGTTTACCCATTCAGGATTTTGCAGGGTTGTCAACAATCATTTCCCCCATACCAAGCAAAGGCATTCATATGGATACTGAAAAAATAAATTTGCTTTTAAACATCAGCTTGATCTGCTGAAAGCATCCTGAAATCACGATCTACCAAGAAAGAATATTCCAAATCTTCTGGACAGATCAGCAAAAAATGAAAGCAAAATGTAGAAGCCTAGTGTATGGTACAGATTGGTTAAAAAATCAGGAGAGCTTGTTAGTGGCACTGAACTGTGCAACTTAGTGAGGTAAATAAAATACAGTCATTTGGGAAAACATTGAGTATCTAAAGGTTAGAGAAAATATTCCAGGGATTAACTGCCATACTGTTTGAAACTAAGGTGTTTTATAACACATACCATTATGGATATGAGCGTTTGAGTAGTTGACACAATAAAAAATTATTTCTGACAGTTATTCCTGGAATGAAGGGGAAAAAACCAAAATGTTGCTGTGACATTCAGTATGGCATAAGGGCATGTCGCATTAATTGTATCTCTCAAGTTGACACAGTGTATCATGATGAGCATGGTGTAAAGTCAGGGTCATCACTGCAATGCCGTTCATCTGGTTGTACCCAAAAAAAAAAACAAAACCAGAGTCCCAGGAGAGTTTGAAAAGCTGCAATTAAACAAATACTTTCCTCTAAAAATTATATCTAACTTCAATGAAAAAGGAGCACAACACAGCAGCTGCGTGAAATTTTGCAGCAAAGGGCAAAACCATACCAATCACACGTGACTTCTCTAACCTGTTTTGTCCTCCAGACATGCAAAACTCAATTTTAGTGAACAAAGCTTTAGCTTTTGTAAGGCAATGCAATCATACTGGGAATCAAACCCGGTACTAAGCAGTAGCAATGTAAGCAACCAAATACCTGGAGACAAACCAGCTGGTACCTGTGACCCAGCATGCCCTACAACACTGATCCCCCACAGCGGAGGGTGAAATCAGGTGTGGTAAATCAGAAAGGTCACAGGTATCAAAGAGAATATTTCCACCTAGCAACAGCAGCAGCAGCAACCAACAGAACAACCTGAATCTTTAGGGTTTTCCTTTCTTGTAGCTTTCTACCCACTACCAGGATATTTTATCCCTCTTCAGTCCTTTCCTTTTACCTATGGCAGATCTTCGTCCTTGAGGTGGCAAAATTCAGTTTTGCCTACATGGATTTGAAACTTTCAAGCAGCTTTTCTGAGAGCTACTGGAGAAGCAGGGCTGGTTTTTGGAAACAGAGCACTACTCAGCTGACTCATCTCTCTTGCTGCGCCTTGGTGTAATTTCGTTGATTTTCACAATGTGTGGGCTGTGTCTTTTAAGTGCAGCTCAGGCAGAGCTCAACCACTTTGCATTTACTTTGGCAGTAGCTAGGTGGTCGATGAGAACATTTATAAGGGAACCCATATGTTTAAGCTAGCCACAACATGTGCTGTCCCTGGCTCAGCAGAGGTTTATATGGGTAGAAAAGAGTTACAGCTATGGTCCACTCGGGTACCTCCAGTAATTTAAAAGTTAGGCCTCTAGTTTAGGTCATTTAGCTTTCTGCTATAGTGCTGCACCTATTGACCACCTTGTAAATTGAAATTACAATCATAATCCCCAAATACATGCCTAAGAATATTTATGAAATTATTCCTGGTAGCTTACTCAAACCCATGGGTTTGCCAGTATAAGGAGCTCTACATTTGGCTGGATAAAAAGTGGATGCTGCTATATTTCTATGCAAAGTTCCTCAGTCTGCATAGCAAGATTTGTGATTAGTACAGAATTTCACCTCCCATGCAAGTTTTCCGCAGACATCTTTCTCCCTCAAGTCAAGTAGCTTACAAATAATAGAACCATCAGAGAGTAATGCTTTATTAAGCTTTGGCAGGAAGTCTATGTGCATTTTCACCAGAGTTCAGGTCACTGTCTGTCTTGAATTGCAAGAAATCCATGAACCAAATCTCTGAAGAAGTAATAAAGTCCTTCATTCCCTACATCCAAAGGAAGGCCAAAGATTTTGAGGCTTTCAAATGTAGCTCCAGCATCTGAAGTTTACATCAGAAACAGTTCATTAGTCCACTGGAGGAAAAATTAATAATATAGTAATCTTGAACGTTTCTTTATATATGTTAAATTATTTTCTCAATCTGAGATGCTCTCTTTAGGGAAATTAAGTGTTAGGGAAAAAGAGATTAATCTATTTCATCTATTTTACTAGAAATAATCACAGTAAATTAATTTGTGCTGATTTGCAAAATCAGCTAAAATAACACCAGTTAAATTATATCAATTCTTTCTGGTTCAGTATTATACGCACCATATCACTTGGCAGGCAATCTGGGAAATAGAGAGATCTGAGGAGCTAAACTACTGGAAGCTATGTAGTAATATTTATAGGTAGATCTGGCTACAAAACAGAAAATCTGCTTCATTAAAGAAAATCACATTGTGAAATGTTTTTGTTCTGCATATGTTGAAAGAATTTTTTTCCTAAGAAAAAACATTTAAGAAAGAAAAGGGTAGCTTTCAGAGCAGATAGTACTTACAGCTTTCACACGAAGATCACTAGGTGTCTTTCTGAATCCCTAGTTTGTCCAGCTGAAGATATAGCTACACAGTAGAGGCATCAGAGCAAATTTTGACATCAACAGTCTTCTGTAATGAGCATGGAAATCTGGATGGCCTAGAATATCTAGACTATTTGGGACTTTGTGCTCCTATTATTTTGTTGTCTAAGCAGGCACAAATACTCAAACATCATGTTACAGTCTATAGGGTCAATCTACCCTCAGTCTTGCAATTTAAACCTGGATTTTGATGTTTCAGCTGAGATTTTTTACCACCAGGGGATTGTTTGTTTCTAAAGTTGATGCTAGGTATCTTTACTAGATGCTAGCAGGTATTTTTTTTTTATTAACTGTTATTGAAAAGATTGTAATCAGGAACAGAAAGATAAAGAGCACCCTGCATCATTGTGTGTGTCTTGTAACCAGCAATCTTATCACTGGTAATCCAAAGAACCTGTGTATCTGTTGCTTTAATAAATTGCGCCATTCATTAATCTAGCCATGATCATTCTTAACATGACTGGCCTGGGCATCTGCCAAATTAGTTACTAACAACAAATACTCTGATGGGTGGTTACATCTACAACCCTTAGAAAATAAATTGTTTACCAAGTCTGAGACTAAGACTGGACTTAGCTGCACCTAGACTCCTCTCTGAGAAAGAGTTTAGAAAGCAAGGGAGTCCTGTCTGAACCTCGTGACTCAATGGTAGGGTTTCCCCCTGGCCACTCCTCAGACCCCTACTATTAATGCAACAGTTTGAAATACTAATTTTCTTGGTTTTGAGGTCTAGACTGTCTTGTTTCCTTCCTTCCTAACTTCTTCCTTTTTTATGAGAGATTAATTAAAATATATGAATGTCAATTATGATAATATAATAAATACAAACATATAGTAACTTGAGGATTAGGCAATCAATATGCTTGAAAGCAGAGATGCCATTCAGAGAGACCTAGACAGGCTGGTGGAATGGGTTCATGAAATTCAACAAGGATTCAGGCAAACTCCTGCACCTGGGAAGAAAGAAACTCCTGTAATGATAAAGGCTGGGGATGGACTGGCTGGGGACCAATTCTGCTGCAAAGATGGCAGCAGAGTAAACATGAGTCAGCAGTGCATCCTAGTACATTGGGCTGTATTAACAGGCCAGTGATCATTGAATGGTTGGAGGATTGGAGAACTGCCTTATAAGAGGGGTGAGGGAACAGGGCTTGTTCAGTCTGGAGAAGAGATGACTTTCAGGGGACCTAACAGCAGCATGCCAATATCTGTGAGGAGGTCATCAAGGATATGGAGCCATGTCCTTCAAAGCTGTGCATGGTGGAAGAATGAGCGATACCTTCATAAACTGAATCAAGAAAGATTCCATTTGGAGATAAAAAGAAAACTTTTCCCCATGTCAAACAGTAAAACAGTGGAGCAGGTTATCCAAAGAGTCTGCAGATTCTCTGTCCTCAGAGGTCTTGAAGATCTGACTGGATAAAGCCCTGAGCACCCTTGTCTGAAATCAGTGTTGAAGTGGTTTAAGCAGAAGGCTGGGTTAGATGACCTGATGTCCATTTCAAACTGAATAACTAGGCCAGCTCCCACATACCTGACTATCCTGTTAGACTACAGAGTAATCTGACCTTCTTTAAATAGCTGGATAAGCAAAGTATTCCTTTTTCTGAACTGTAAACATCCAATTTAGTTAACAGGAAAGTATATTAAAATTGTAGTGCAAACAGAATGAAAAATGTGCACTGTTTGGAAATGCAATGTTAGCCACTTGTCCAAGTATAGCAGTTTTAACGTCAAAGGTAAGGTGGAAAGGTTTCATCATACCCAAATATTCATGTCTACATGCAGTACCGATATGACATATGTCTACTAAAGAACTGACCAAGTCACCTTGGACTCCCTCGGCAGTCAATGAAGAAAAATAGGCAATTTTAGGTACAATTCAGCATTTTCTGAACTGGATATGCAAAGCGGGCCTGATGAATCAAGTCCTAGAATTATTTTTCTTTTTTTCCACCGATTATAAAGTGGATTTAAGGTGACTGATTCAGCCATGGAAGTTTACACGTGGTACATCAGAAATGAAGTATGATGAAACCCAGCAGTTGTATCTAATTAATTTCCTAAAGGAAATCACGCAAACACTCCCAAAGTATAAAAACAAAGCACAGTACTGAAGATGTGACAAAAAGAACTCTCCATCCTAAGAACTGAAGTATCCAGTTGTATAAAATATAAACTTCTCTTAATCTTTCTAGTAGGATAGATCAGCATTTACATTTTACATGGCAATATAATATTTTATTTTAGAATAAAAAATAAAAGGCTGAGTAAACAAAATGGGAAATATAAATTGAATTCTGCCTCTTTCACTAAGTGTATAAGAAATCAGGAGAAAGTATCAAGCATCCTCCACCTAGGTTTTGCACCCAGGCTGTCTGACCCTTTTCTTAGAATCAACACCTACTAGAGTAAGGTTGGCTCTAATAAAAGGAAGATGATTTGTAGAAAATGTGGTCTTACAGTTCTACAGTATCCTACTATTTACAATACTTGACAGGAATGAGAGAACTGTAATTTCAGAGTATCCTCAGTCTAAGCAGGCTTGAATTTATTGCTTCTGCTTCCTAAAAAAGTACTTTACTCCTTATGGCCTAGCATTTCTAGGTCATACTCTTCATTAAACAATATGTGGCTCAGATACAACGTCGCAAGATCCATGATCTTACTGAAAGAGACGAGGTGTCATAAACCTAATCTTCACTGAAAGAGGGGGTATGCTGAAAAAAAAATGGGTGTCAACAAAATGTGTGTCCTTATAATGTGCCTTTTATACTAGTTTGTTACTGGATTAAGAGAATAAAAGTATACAAGAACAGTTGCAAGAACAGTAATCAAAATAGTAACTAGGTAACTGCAAACACTGTCATTGCATCCTAATCAGTGCAAGTCCATTTTATGCCCTGACTTTCATGTATCCTGTACACTTAACTACATAAACTTTAAGTACATTTCACTTGTGAAAATGCTTATGTGATGGCTTAGAACTAAGAGAACCCTTCTGAGCTCAAAAAGAACTCTCTTTGAATTATATGGATTTAATTCCCTCCAGGCCAAACATCTCTTTCTTCTTGGTTAAATTTGTGATGTAACAAGCTAGTAAGTAATCCATCACCAGCCTCACATCTCTTGTATTAGTTCTAATAGTCACATTCAAGATCATGATGAAGGCCACAGAAGTTTAGACTTTCCTAGGCAACTGTCTTCTTGGACCTGGATTGCCATGGAAATTAAACTGATATCTGTCTTTCTAAATCAGGGTACTTCTGTATAAGCTTTTGTATCTGTAGTCAAGCATCAAGAGAAACTATGGACAACCCAGAAACACAAAGATTATGTATTTATCTATTTGGGTAGTGTGGGAAAATATACGATGACACCGTAAGCAGAATTTGGGTTTCTTATCCTCATTTAAGGCAGGATTTAAGATTACCTAGTTCAACAGTTTCTTAACATTGCCATGCCATCATGCCCTAGGAAAGAAAGAAAGAAAGTAACTATCCATGATAATCACTCATTTTGAGTCGTGTTTGCTTTGGGGAGCTTGGTTTTTTATTTTAATCTTTATATTAGTGTTCTCCATATTTGATGATTGCCAAGGAATAATTTTTTTTTTTTTTTTGGGGGGGGGGAAGGGGGCGGGGAGGTTTCAGTACAATACTGTGATTTTTTTGGGGAGAGTTAAAAGTAAGAAAATATAATTTCTCCACTACGGTGGCAACAGAAGAAGAGAACAGTGACAGGTGTACAGTCAGAAATCACACAGTTTGAAAGATGATACTCTGTACAGAATAACTTTAAACAATTATCTGTGAATGACCTTTTCCTGACAGACACTGGTTTGAGTTTTCTTTTAGTTTGGTGTTGTTTCTTTTCTTCATGAGGAACAAGCATTTGCAAAACTCATCATGAAATGTACTACATATTTTTCATTAAACTACACAAGGGCCTGATTCAAACCACTTGAGGGCTAACTGAGTACCTATAGAATAGTTCCATATTCTTTCAGACAGTCAGATTGCTGTAACTTCTGTGTCAACTTGACATGGAAAGATTTCAGCAAAAAGTTTCACCTATACTGGGCTGAAGACTAATTCTATTTTGGTATCTCCAAATAACAAATGTGAAGCAAGAAGGACATCTTATATTGTTTTAGCTAGACAGTCACATTCAAAACACACATTAATTTAGCTTGTTTTTGCAAATCTAAAATACCTTATGCAAATCTAAAATACCTTAATTCTCAACTAGTCAAAAATTTTCTATTGCTCTTTGCTTACTAAGAAAAATTATGTAGGAAAGCATTTAATGATTTTATTGAAAAACTATTAATTCATCATTATATGGGCTTTAGGCAATACCATTCCACCAGAAAGTATCTATTCCTGAAAAAAACCCAACCTATCATTTATGGAATTTTATGACAATGGGTTTGCTCACAGGAATACATGCTCTGTCAGGGTGCTGGAGTTTGCAACATTAAAGTCTAAATATACATATAAAAATTCAGTCCTGTTCCTGGTTTTATATGTACCATGTAACATCCTGAATTACAGTTTTACCAGTTCTTTTTTTTCCCCTCTACCTTTTTTTTCCCATTGGAACTATCTAAAACACCAATCAGATCAGTGCTTGAGATTCCCCTTTTCCCATTTTCTCTTTTGTGTTGTACCATTTTTCATTATTAAACACAAGAAAATAGTCTCATATTCATTAAGTGGTTTAAGTTGGGCTTTTATTTTCAGACTTTTTCATAAAAGACTCCCAGGTAGTTTTCAGTTGGGTTGTAATGGGGCTAAGAAGATGAAGAACACTGTAGAAGTAATAAGTTTAAAACAGACATTAATTTCTTCTTAAGATACATGCTTTGTATAAACATTATTTAACCACTTACTTTGTATAAATTCAGTTAAAGATTATAATTAACTTCTCCTGTACTTTAGCCATAAATGACCCCCTGAACTTGGTCAATTTGATCATTTTAATTTGCAGTGAATACATCTTTCAAATTCTTCTCACACCAAACTTTGCTGTGTTGCCATTCATGAACTCCCCTTCCGCCCTCTTGTCTCTTCCATCTGCAAAAAACAAAGCACAGCGGCACAAGCAGTTATATGAGCCAAAGCAGAAGTATGTGGTCTTCACCCATGAGCAATATAGTTCAAAACTAAATGTAATATATTTTGTTTAATCTAATCAAAGCAAATCATTACTTTGAAGATACTTTCATCTCATCCCATCTGAATTGCTCTCATATCCTTATTCTAGTCACTGTTACCTAAAATAAGTAACAGCCGTGGTAGTCTACAGCTAATACATTGAAAAAAATCACAGAGAAAACTGCCTTGCTGAAAGTTAGATACAGTATTTGTCTTACTAGTTAGGGGCAAAATGTCCATAGCAAGAATTATCTATAGATGGTATAGACTTTTGGTCTGACTGCTTGTTTAAAGAACAAACTCTTCTGCAGACTGTTACAGTCACTGTAAAGCAGAGTAGGCGTCCAAGGAACAGAACCGTGGCCCTGTGGGAAGTCAAGTCTCCTCATTTTTGCTTGAACTTGCAACTCAGGCCAATCTCAAAGGGATATATTTATAACTTTATAGTTTGTTTCTTGATTTCCCCCCCTTCTTTTACATATTCTAATTACCTGCATGTCACTTTCACCTTTATCCTCAGATTGCCTGACAATTCCTCTGGAAGGTTTTGTTTGTTACCTTCTTTTGAGTGTTTCCAGTATTTGCTCCAGGATTTTTACATGCTTGGGAGGGAAACCATATTGATATTTTCTAATTTTAAAATTACTGAATTAAGCAGCATCTTTTTAATGGACTTCTGCAACGGTGCTTATGGCAATTGAATAAAACTCAGGGAGGGTATGTCACATCATCAGAGGGTTAAAGCAAGGACAGGTAGCCTGGGAGGAATACAGAGAAACTCTCTCAGCAGCAAGGAATCAGGTTAGGAAAGCTAAAGCCATGGTAGAATTACATCTGGCCAGGGATGTCAAGGGCAGCAAGAAAAGCTTCTGTATGTGCATCATGTGGGCCCTCTCCAGAAGGAAATGGGAGACCTGGTTGCCCAGGATGTGGAGAAGGCTGCAGTACTCAATGACTTTTTTGCCTCAGTCTTCATGGGGATGTGCTCAAGCCACCCTGTCCATGTTGCATAAAGCAAAGGCAGGGACTGGGAGAATGAATGACCATGCACTGGAGAAGATCAGGTCTGAGACCATCTAAGGAACCTGAAGGTGCACAAGTCCATGAGACCTGATGAGATGCATCTGAGGGTCCTGAGGGAACAGGTGGATGAAGTTGCTAAACCACTATCCATCATATCTGAGAAGTGGCAGTCCAATGAAATTTCCACTGACTGAAAAAGGGGAAACATAACCCCCATTTTTAAAAAGGGAAAAAAGGAAGACCTGGGGAACTACAGGCCAGTCAGTCTCAGTTCTGTGCCCAACAAGATCATACAGCAGATCCTCCAGGAAACTATGCTAAGGCACAAGGAAAATGCCAACATGGTTTCACTAAGGGCAAATGGTGCCTGATAAATTTGGTGGCTTTCTATGATGGGTTTACGGCATTGGTGGATATAGGAAGAACAACAGACATCATCTACATTTACATCTCATGCAAAACATTTTACACCGTTCCACACAGCATCCTTGCCTCTAAATTGGAGAGACATGGATTTGACAGGTGGACCACTTGGTAGATAAGGAATTGGCTGGGTGGTCTCACTCAAAGGATTAGGGTCAACAGTTCAATGTCCCCACCCACAGCTTGATGTGAGGCCACACCTGGAATGCTGTGTTCAGTTTTGGTCCCCGCTGTATAAAAAAGATCTAGACAGGCTGGAGAGGGTCGAGAGAAGGGTCACAAAAATGGTCAAAGGACTGGGAAGCTGCCATATGAGGATAGGCTGGGGGAACTGGATTTGTTCAACCTTGACAAAAGCAGGCTTAGGGGAGACCTTATCACCATGTTCCAGTATTTAAAGGGTGTCTACAAAGAAGATGGAGACTCCCTTTTTACAAGGAGTCACATGGAAAAGAAAGCTACTACTAATAAATTTAACTCTATCCCAGCTGAAACCAGGACAAGAGGTAACGGGTACAAGTTGCTCCTAGGGAGATTGGGATTAGACACTAGACAAAAATTTTTCACAATGAGAACAGTCAGCCATTGGAATAATCTCCCCAGGAAAGTGGTGGATTCCCCAACATTGGACACATTAAAGGTTTGGCTGGATAGGGTGCTGGGCCATCTTGTTTAGACCATGCTTTTGTCAAGAAAGGTTGGACCAGAAGGTCCCTGAGGTCCCTTCCAACATGGTAATCTATGATTCTCTGATTTGTTTAACCTCTCACACTCACAGGCAGGGGTTATAGGAAAAAAAAAAAAAAAAAAAAGACTTATTAACCCCTGTAGTCTTCCATTCATCTTTGCTGTAGGATCACTTGCATCTTGAAGCTTGAAGTGACTCATCCTTTTCTTTGACAAGGGTTTCCAAACAAAGCTACTTAGATGAGTATTGCTAGCTTCCTTAAAAGGCCATTAATAAAGCAGCTGAAAAAGCTGCAGTGATAAGCTATGCAAATTATACCTTACTACTAGAAGAAAAATGCCAGAAAATGAGAGCTAAATCCTCTCCCCCCACTGTTCACCTACCAACCATACAAACAAGGAACAAGGTGCTTAGCAGCAATATCCATTGTATACAGTGAAAATTTGTTCTCACTCCCACCTAACTGGTAATTTCTAGAAGGGGGGTGGGGGCGGTGGGGGAAATTGGAAGGATTATCCAGTTCACAGCACAGCGTATCCAACAAATGAAACACCAAAAGATACATTTGCTGGTAACAGATCACACTGTAGAACTTGCAATATACCACTACTCAGTGATTTTGGACCTAAAACTTCATTAATCATTCATGAACCTGTGCACTGCTAAAGGGAATAACACAATCTATAATCTTCAGGAAGTGTGTGGGGAAAAATCCCACTTTTTATTAGAATAAATCAAAATGGCTTTAACTCCTAAATTGCTTAGGCTCTGCAGCTCCTTTTCGGTAAGACAGGCAATAAATTTTGGAAGAGGGCACCTGCTACTAAATTTCAGAGATCCCTTCACGTTGCATTACACTGGGCCGTTGCCCTGTGTCATGCCAGATACACAACTTCAACACAGCTCATTTTCCCCATGGCTAAATTAAGAATAATAATGGTTTTTTTCACTGGTGTATTTATAAGGCTTAGTCATAGCACTATTCAGACCTGCAGTCTTAGCCCCTATGCACCACAGATCCTTCATTTTCAACCAATTCTTTTTGGTTCTCAGCTCCATACTTTGCTTTTGACTAACACAGATTTTTCATAAATATTTTAATCTGGAGAAATTAGGAAGTGAAAACCTACCATTTTTTTCTAAATTATTTTCTCTAGTCGCTAAAAACATCTTCAAATTTTATCTAAGCGTATCTTTTTTCAGCAATTAGCCATTGGAATACGTTCTGTCTTTTTCCACAGGGCTGCATGTCATTCGACAATCAGCATGTTTTCTCCCTACTTTGGTACTTGTGATTAGAGCTACAGGAGAGCTGGGGCACTCCTTTGTCCATTCAGTTACCCAATCCAACACTCAAATGAGCTTAGATGTCTGGCACCTTTGGTTCCATCTATACCCTCGGCTGGTTTTCTGGCCCTGAGTTGCACAAAAACTGTTGAACTTTCTTGTGTTCCTGTCCAAAATAAAGTAGCTTCATCTGTATTGCCTACTGGAGCCCTGCCTAGCCAATGCTAACCTAAATCAGGCATTGCTTGGGAGAGTTCTTTTTGGCCTGAGTCAAAGCCATAACAGGGAATGCACTAACAATTATTCATCGCAGACTGCTGCTGGCCAGTCGGCAAAACCATACCCGCTCCTCTTCTGCTTGTTACTACAGACGTAGCCCTAGTTTCTAAGAATAACATTCTTAAGTGCTTACACTGCCAGTAGTGGGTGTCCTGAGCTTTATCATCTCCATCATGTTCAAGTCCCGACAGGGACTAATAGAGTTGTTCAAGATATGTGTAAAACCTCAGCAGTTAGTCGTTCTGGCACAACAAACAGCTGTTTATATGTCTAGCAGCAGTGTAGCATATAATCATGAAACACTTACCTGGAGAGCAGAATTATCTCTGTGAGTACTGAATATGGTTTGTACACAAACAAAATTAGCTCCATATTATATTTACAAAAAAGGGAGTGTGTTTTCTCTTTCTCACACATACACAATACACATACTACACATGCAAAGGGGCAAATCCTGTTCATATCTCAGGGATGCAGCCATCATAGGCTTAGGGTATTACTTAGTGAGTGAATGGATGCAGTATACTAATAAAAGATGAAAACAGCACTTCTAAAAATTTCTGGAAGATGAAACAATATCTGCAGGAATACCTTAAATTTGCAAAAGCTCCACAGAGATTTGGCTTCCCTGCTTCCTTGAAGCAACATCATATGCACCAACTATTCTGACAATAAATAAAAATCTGGTTTATGCTAGCTCAATTGTTAAATAAACCCAGACATTTGTTTGCCAGTTATAAAAGTATACTGCTGTTGTGATGTTATCCATCTGTAGTACATGCCACATTGCAGTTGTGTTGCCTAAAATGAGGTAGAATGAGTCCATTAGAAAAATACCACTTCATGGTTTATAAAGTATTCCTGCTAGGTGCACCTCATGCTTTCTTCTTTCTTTTTTTTTTTTTTTTTTTTTTGTTCAGGGACTTTTCTTTTTTATAATGAAAAGTTTTCTCCAAGATAATTCATATCAAGTGCACAGTAAATACTAGTTAGGAAAAAATGGTGTAGATCCTTTACAGGTCCTATTCACATGACATTATATACCAATTCCTTTATGTATGGCTTCAGGAGAAATGGGGACAGGTAGAAAGCACTGTGAGAAGCTAAAAAACAGGGTAGAGTTTTGGAAGGTGCATGGTGAACCCAGGAAGCTGGGAGAGGGCAAAACGTTAGTCAGACCTGAAGGGGACTGTACTGCTTTTGGCTGGGATAGAGTTAATTTTCTTCATAGTAGCCTGGATGGTGCTATGTTTTGGATTTGTGATTAAAATAGTTGAGGGTTAAATGGGTGAAAGCAATTGAGACCAGAACAGGCCAGTGATAGCATTGCCAGGAGGGGAATGAGGGCAGTCCAGGATCATGTCTGTGGTAGGGAAAAATGGCCTTGATCATTGTCTTTTCTCCCCTAGGGCCAGGCTAGTAGGTGGATGGCACCCAACAGTGATGCTTTGCTCAGAGATGCCAGCAGTCAAGGCAGCAGAGGTGGGACACCCACCCCAGGAGTTTCATCCTCCCAGTGACATGGATGACCAGGTAGGCCATGGCTTGGAGAGAGCTTGTGAAGAGCTCCTATGTCTCCCTGGTGCCTCAGGTGGGGAGGAAAGCTAGGAAAGATATGAAGAAACATGTGAGAAAAGAGCACAAGGTGCAAACAAAAGGGTGTTATTGGAAAAGGTAAATATTTGAGAAATAGAATAGATTGTCATTGATATATTTGCACTGCATTTAAATCTCTTACTGCTCATAACTATACTTCTTTTTGTGATATGTTGTACAAAATCAGACAGATATAGATTTTAAAGCAAGTTATTGAGATAGTCTCAAATCATTTCCTTTCTCTATCCTCTATTCACATTCTTTAGGCACACATGCTTCCTGAGACTGAATTGTGTAAGCTTAAAAGAGGTGCTTTTTTTAAAAGAAGGCATTGAATGACATGTTGGGTGGAAACACTCTGACCAAGGTCCTGACAGAGAAGCAATAAAACAAGCCCAATAGGAAATGCAAAATCAGATTATTTTTAATTTTCAGAGGAGGATTTCAATGTTTGCCACTTTTGGCATCCCTTTCCCTAGTTCTCCACTTAACTATATTCTTTTGAAGATACCAATTTGCATGTACTGTTTTGAGGTGTTAAGTTGTAATTCTTAATCTCACCTGGTCATTATGTGAAACATCAAGGTACAGTCAAAATCATGCTAGCTCAGGTTTCAAAAATCAAAGATCAAGTACTGAGTAGCCATAATAATTAAATCATGATGAATCTATACATTTTATAGGTGTGTACATTTGTTACATATCTAATTCATTTCATTAATTATTTATGGCAAAACTAAAATCTGCCTGTGGTATTTTGACAGGCAGAAACTGTAACCGAATAGATCAAGTAAATTGAGAGTGTTCTTTACTTAGACTAACTAACCTATGATGTAGCATTTAATATGAGTTAAGAAATGGATAGCTATATATGGTGGATGTTCTTGTACACTACCATGTTCCAAGCAGTGGTGCTGTCATGCAACAGAACTGAAAAAGATAGATTTTCACTATTAATTATACCCACAATAGAATAAAACTTTGATGCATTAAAGTTATATAAGACAAATTAAAATCTTGGTGATCTAAAGAGGACTGTCAGTGTACTAACACTCAATATTGTAATGCCAGAAATGTATCTGTATTCCTGTAGTTCTGGAATTAGTCATTGACAAGTGCCTGCATTTTCTGCCTGATGAGTGGAGAGTTCGGACCCTGAAACAGGAATTCACAGTAGCTATTGCAATAAGTTATGGGTAGATAGTCATTAGGAGCTATTGAAGAAAGCACTATGACACAATCTAAAATTGGTTCCACCTAGTCCTAGATTAAACACCTATGAGAAGATGGGTCAGAATATGAAATCGTACCAGCAGTTTCACACATTTAAAGGGTACAGCTAAAGGGAGAGGCTGCAGGACTTCTTGCCTAAAAGCAGCAAGAGTTAGGCATTTCCTCCTCCCTCCCCCCACTTTCCGCCAGCTGCATTTTCTTTTTTTCACCCAGGATGTCTCAGAGTTCAGTGAGATGGTTCTAGAGATTATTCTTCTGTGTGGTATCAAGGCATCTTCTGCCTTGATACTTCTGCTAAGTATTCTACTGGATTCCTGCCCATCTAAATATTAAACACAGCAGTATTCAGATCTCATACTCATGCTGTGTCTCTTAATGAGGTGAATATTTCCATTGAAACACAGTTCATATAAAACTCTTTTATGAGCATGGATTTGCAGCACCTGGCTTTCAAATTTGCAGTTACCTCTTATTTCCATGATAATTATGTTTAAAGTCTTTATGAAAGGTAATGACCTGTAATCAAGGCCAGTTATTTGTTAAAACAAAAGCAAATTTAAATTTCATGGATAACTTCTCAAAGCTATGAAGACTTCAGACTAACCTTGGAGGGACAGAAAAGGAAAGATGGGTTATTTAGGTTTTGTGAAGTGGACTGGAGTAAGGGCAAAAGCAAACAGTGCAGAGGAAGTAACACTGAGGACAGACTGTATGATCTAATATGTCTTTCTCATCTTTCAGAGGTTATTGCCTGGGTCAATGCCACATACAAAACTCCATCACAATACTCAGAACAGTGTCCCACCAACAAGCTAATTAAATAGTATAGCCTCTCAAGCCAGGCTTTACATTTCTCCTCTGTACAGGCACAGAATATGGAAGGGTTCCCTTCCTGCTCCCCTCTGGCTTACCAGAGGCTGACGAGCCTGAGGTCTTACAGTCTCCGGGGTTATAAATCACCTGTGTGTGCAAAACTGCATGGCAACTTGGATACAAGTGAAAGGTAACTAAGGGTGAGATGGAAGACGCACTTGTAACAAAAATACACAGTGCTGAGCTGTATCTAAATGGTTATACTGTGAGTGGGAAAAGAGGTAAGATGATGGATTGTCTGGTGCCAAGCCATTCTTCTAATTTCTGCTTTTCCCCCACCTCTTCCTTTGTCCTAGTCTGCTACTCAGGATCAGCTCCTATTAGAAGCTTCCTGCATAGGAAGAAGGGCTGGAAAACAGAGGCTTGGCACTGCTCCTGCACCACAGATAGGGTCAGACAGTGTGTATGGAAAAGGCAAGGAGGAATGTGCCCACAGCTTTCAGTATTTCTGTCAACTCTTTTTCCCTTCCTCCCTACTCCCAGCTCCCTCGGACTCTTCTTGTTCATTCCTACCACCCACTCCCTAACTTGAAGCTGTGGCCAATGTTCAATCTCACACTTAGTTCTCAGCATGAGACTCACATTTTCTGGCTAAGAATCAAGTAAGTACATTTTTGCTAAGGATGTAAAATGAAATAACAATTCTACCCCATTGGATGTCAGCATCTCAGCTAATTGTAATTACTCCTTCCATTACACACAAAATGTTCTTCTTTCTGGATAAAAATACCTAGCTTAGTCTGAAGCTGTTATGTGGATGGATCTCTGGCAATATTAAAAAATAAATTAATTCCACAGAACAAAGAAAAAAGGAACTGTTGAGTCCTTTGCAAAAATTCTCCAATAGCTTGTTTATTCCCTAAGTAGCTGTCCTCCAGCGTGTTTCCACACTCCTCTGTGTTCCTGGAAAAAAAATAAGAAGTGTTTTAATGTTGAGATTTTATTCCATCTTCACTTCTGTATTTTATGCTGTTGTAATTACCAGATGTGCTAAGAGGAAGAACAGTGAAAATTCTCTATGTCTAATCCATTCTACTCAAATATGAATAACGTCAAGCTGAGTAATGTTCGCTTTTAAAATTTTGCCAGCCAAATCACTTTCCCAGTGTTGCCATCTCTTTATACTCCTAAATGCAGTTTAAATAAAACAAATGTGATACCCTAATTTTGCTTCCAAGGTGAACAAACACACTCAGTGTGTTCCAGCTGATATTCCTGCCTTGGTTATAAAACAACTGCCATCTTTTCATTGAGAAGTGTCCCATTAATTAAAAATGAGCATCACTCTGCTGCATCCTCTAGACATATGTATATTGCCTAAACCTGTTCTCTGCTCCACTAGCACAATTTTAACATACCACAAGATCCACAGAGCATCACTCTTGCAGCTCATCAGCATGATGTTGTCAAAAAAAAATGTTAGGTTTTAAAAAAAGCAAAGTAATAAAACTAGTGTACAGTGATACAAAAAGGACAACATTTCAAAGCAAGCCACAAAAGACAAAGTCAAAGCAGCAGCTGCACCTCACTGCTGATGAGCCCAAGAAGAGTAAAGCACATCTGTTAGTTTCTGTTCCTTTTTTGGCAGGCTTAATGTAAAGCCCTCAGTTGGTAATTTTTAAATACAGCTAAAGCTGTCAGCCTAAAAGATAATTAAATTACTGACAATGTTTTTCACTGCTGTTTTGTTTCGAAAAAGCCAGTGTGGTGTTGTTTGGGGTTTTTCATTTTCTTTTTTCTGGGAGAGCAGGAAGAATATACTGCCTGTTTGATAAATGATCACTCATGCAATCAGTCAGCTGAGCATTAAGAGACTGCGTAAGGTACCCTCTACTACCCAGTGTGAAGGATTAAAAAAGCATGGAAGACTGGGGCTCAGGAAGGAGAGCAAAGCAAAACTGCAACACCCCTCCCTCTGCATAGAACACTTATGTCAGTATTTGGGATAAAGCTTTGCTGTTTTCATTCTTAGCTGTAGTAGATCCCTTTTAACTGTGGATAAGCCACACTTCACAGTGGATTTTATGTTTAGATAGGTTTCCATATGAAAATCTGAGTCACCCTGAGCTGCCCAGCAGCAGCTCCCCTCCTGCATTCATAATATTGGAGAGTATGAGTTTACCATTCCTCCAAGGCATTACATGAGAAAACAGCTACTCAGGACCCTGAGAGTAGCGGAGAGATATCCTGAGATCCACAGGTGTGGATTGACTCTACCTGCTCCCTGCTTAACAAGGAGAGTGAATCTTGCCCCTGTGTGTTTTGTCAGGGAGGTGAGCATCCAGCCCACCCCATCTCCTTCAGCGATTTCCCGGGTGCTCCGAGTACAGTACAGAAATGCATACTTCCCAAGCACTCACTAGGATGATAGATAGATAATAGATAGCATGGGTATATCCTTACATTCTCAGGGGGATCTGCCTAAAAGGCAGCCAGAACCTCTCATCCTAGTTACGGCATCAAATTTATAGTAGGCAGCCTAAACACAACTCTTCATGATATTCAGGTGCACAGACCACCACCACACCCCGCAGGCATAGGTGGAGATGCTGAAATACAAGGTAGGCTGGTATTTTTAATGTTATAATCAGACCTTTACAAGTTGTGAAAAATGTATTTAAATCACCTGGCCATTAAAATCATCCGAATGCCTCCCTCTGATATTTTCTGGGGAACTGATTTTGCAAGTTACAGGGAAAACAAAACAAAAAAATAAAATAAAACAGAACAAACAAAAAAGGTCCTTTATATGATATTTAAGAATAGTCAGAAAAATGGAATTATGAAAAGTACTTTAAATTATATCACCTACATGCCTTTAAAAACATCTGTATGTCTTTGTGTTTGTAAAGAAGCATAATCAGAAAGAAAAAGTTTCTCCAGTTTATACTAATTTCATAACTACTCATAACTACTTTTAACTGGAATATCAGATCACAGATTTTATTTGCATTGACAGTGGCAGTAACCCATCTTGGATTTCTTATTGTGCATAAAACCTTTATGACAGGATCCAGGCTAAACAGACACATGCACAGATGCAAGCACCCCCTCTCCTCTCTTCTACACTGAAACTCATAAATATACTGAAGTAAAATTACAATGGAAAATAAAACAAGGAAACCATCTCCTCTGTTCCTTGGGAGGAGGATGGGTCTTTTAATGACTACTATCTACTTTTAATGTTACTATCATCATGAGGAAAGTTAAGCCAATTTTGTTAAGCAACACAATTTTATGTTTTAATAAAATGCTTCATAAATTCATATCAAACTAAAGGATTTTGATAAGAGAAAAAAGCACTGGAAGAAACAAAGTGTTTTGCTCCCACAATTTCCAAACGAAACATGTTGATTTGCAGGAAGTTTGCTTAAATGTATAAAGTTCTATTTTAGAGTTGAAAAAAAAATAACAAGAGGAATAGTTTCTTTTTTCCTAAATGTTGTTGGGTTTTGTTCATTGCTTTTTCTTTTGGTTTGGATTGGTTTGATTTGTTTTGCCGTGGAAGAATTCCCAGAGGGAAATGCGGTTTGGACAAGAAAAAATATAGTTATAACCAGTCTGAATTTTAAATGTGCACAATCTATTAATTCTGTCAATAAGGCAAAATATTATTTGCACAGCAGTGGTCCTGGTCCTACAATTTTTTCTGTATAGATGAATGTCATGAGTTCTGGTTATGGAATTATAGTGTTCAGGGGTATTCTGCTTGCTGGTATTTTTATTGCTATTGTTTTGTTACAATTTGGTAATCAGTAATTTGACATTTTTTAAACAATATAAACTAGAAAACAGAAATTCACGCTATAGTTTGAAGACATCTGTTTCTGCTGGTTTTAATTACTGTAACTCTATTTATACTGTTCTCTTTGGGAAAAATCTTTCTTTTTCTTGTTTCAAAACAAACCTTTTTGTTGATTCTGAGGTTTTCTGAATGACTTCAGCTGTCTAATGAAACTGGAGGTGAACATTTAGTGCAAATTAAAGTGCAGGGTAGACATAATGGAGCCATTGTATCTGCATATAGATTAAATGATAAGGAAAATTGGACCTTTATTTTTCTTTAAGGAAGAAGCTGTAAGTTGCTCACAAAATTCCATATTTTCCACTTAGTAAGAAAAAGAAAGTGTTTTGTCAGCTTCAGCGGAAGTTGGATCACACCTGAAATTGCTCTCATATGGATAAGTGGTTGTGTTTCCTGAAACAGAGCTTTAAACATTAAACAATAATAATTCAATGATAAGAAAACATCAGTTCAGTTCTGTTGAAACAGATTTCTTCAAGAAGTAGGTAATCCATTCTCCACAGACTGTGATTTAAGTTAGATTTTGAGAATGGAACAAGTGGTAGTAATTTGGACTATTTACAGAATAAGTGTTCAAGTCAGTGTGAATGCAATAGTATTGGAGACTATGAGTTGGCAAATTATTATCTTGTATCACCAAAACAACTGTCTCAACTCTGGTGCCTAGCATTACAAAGACGACATTTAATGTCAGGCTTCTGATGCCTGTAGGGAACACAGTGTGGAAGAAAAGTGCATGTGGTGAACCCCACATTCACAGGTGTGAGGCAATAGCCAAGAACAGAGACAGCATGAGCAGCTGCTGGTGAGCAGGACATCTCACCAGGAGGACAGAAAGCTCGTGTTTGGCTCCTTTGTTAAATGACAACTAAGGGAGCGCCAGGGAGGAGGATGTGCAGAGAGAAACCAGGTTGTTAATGTGGTAGCTGGTGCAGAAGGGGTCCAGAAGCACTGCTGGAGAATGACTGAGGCTGCCAGACTTGGTACAGCAGTGGTGACAACACGTGGCAAGATAAGGTGCCCTGCCTGATGTGACCACCTGTGATGCACCAGAGCCTTCAGACCAGAATGACCTATGGTGGCAGGCCAACTCCATGCATTTTGTGGTCCACAGGTTATACCCAGTCATCCCTCCTTTGATAGGAACTGGGGATGAGAGTGACCATCCTGCAGCACCTGTGCAGTTGCTGAGCAGGGAGGAGACCAGACAAGGAATTAAAGAAAAGGAGGCACTGTAACTCAACAGGGTCTTTGTGAAAACTCTGCAGGGGTAAGAATACAAGTCCTACAGTGCACATAAGGAGGGATGCCCTGGGACAACGTTGGATCAGAGTGAAGACAGGGTCTGCTTTGACATTGGGGGCAGAAGCTTGTGACTTCCAGAGACAAGAATATTCCTTCTCCACCTGCAGACATTCAGTTGGAGAACAGGTACAAAGCCCCATACAGAAGGTGAGAGCAAGCATCTGAGCTGGTCATGACTGATCAACAGATTCACACTAGTGCCACCAACAGAACACACCACATAATGGAGATGTGGTAATCACTTCTGCACACAATGGAGGTGCTTCTCTGCAAATCAGATCTGCTGTTCCCCGGGGCGTGCTGTTTGTCTGCAACCAAGGACATTATGGAGAGAGCCCTGGTGTTCTTCCAAACCTCATAACAATGTCTTATTGTTCATCTGTGGGTACACCACTGATTATGCTGAGGAAGATCTTGAGTGGATCTAGTATGACTCTGGAGTCTCGGTTGAAAGGAGCAGGAGTCTGGGTACGGTTCTTCCCCATCCTCCTAGCCAAGCAGATTGAGGCAGGAGCAGATGCATACTGCAGAACAACACCTGACCACATGGCTGCTTTCAACAGCAAGCCTTTAGCTACTATAAGCCAGGGAACAACTGCTGGAGAGACACGACTTACCTGACAAAGTGGGCCAGGAGCATCTTTGCCAGAAAGCTTACCTAGGTTTAGGAAAGCTTTAAATTAGGATTTTCCAGGAATGGAGGCCAAAACCCAAAGAAAAACAGAGAAAGAGGGAGTAAGAGAGAGGCACAAATGGCACATGCAAAGGAGGAGGCTTTCATAGTTTCCTAGAGAAAGCGATGAAATAGAGGGTCTGTTTGAACTGCCTGTACACAAATGGATGCAGCCATGGGAAACACATGGGAAGAACTGGAAATCCATGTGCAGTCACAGATCAGACACCAGTGGGAATATACAGATGTGGTGGGATAGTTTATATGGCTAGAGCATTCCTATGGATGCAGGATCTTAGAAAAAGACATTCAGGGAAGTCAAGGGGATGGGGGTTCTCTCTACAAAAATCAATGGTTTGAATACATGGAGATCTGCTATGGAATGGGAAAAGGGCTGCTCAAGATGATTAAGAGGAGGACAGTAAGGGAGATATGGTGGGCATCTGCTTCAGACCCCAGGGGATGTGCTCTGCTGGAGCTGTAACTTGCTGATAACGAGCTAGTTGGAACGTGATAGTCAATAACAGCTTTCGTTCAAGTGACTGTTAGTTGGAGGTTCCAGATCCTAAAAGAAGGCAAGCTGTAGAACTTGAACTTCAAGAAAGCAGGTATCTGATGGACAGGCTGCTCTGAGAGAGACCAGAAGAGCCAGTTTTTCTTCAGAGGCAGTCCCCTGATAGCACAAGAATGGTCCGTTTTGATTGCAGAAAGTAGAGTAGAAAGTAGACTGAGCTCAAATACAAACAAGAAGTATATGGAAAGTGAAAATGAGGAGGGGCCGTCCAGGAGAATCACCGGACACACAAGGATGGAATTAACAAAAACAAAGATTGGCTGCAGTCAAAGTTGGAGATGGATATGAAGTGCAACGCGAAGGCTACCTACAGTTATATCAGGAGCAAAATGATGAAGAAAAATGCTAACTTGATACTTGCTCCTGAGTGGGTCGGGTAACACAGTGACAAAGGACAAAAAACATTGATAAGTATTTTGCCTCAGTTTTCGCTGGCCTCCCCAGACATTCTGGACTATTAGCAAAGTTCAGGGGGCAAAGATACTACTCATGATAGAAGAGGATTAAGTTAGAGACTAGTTACTTAAATTGAGCATAAGAACAAGTCCATAGGATCAGACAGGATGCATCCAAGGGTGGTGAGATCAATAACATCATAAGACTATCCTTTGCCACCTCTCAAAGATTGTGGAGATCAGAGAAAATCCTTGGTGACTGGAAAAACTCCTGGGAGCTCCAACAATCTGGTTGTGCTCCTTTAAGGCACAGCACTTCCAATAACAGGGAGATTTCAAAGTAGAAATTAAGTGTACAGACTGAAAACAAGTGGTGGCCTTTCATAGTATCCATTTCTCATAATACTTTTAGACTTTGAGTTATTTATAACATCAAATTCCATATTTTAGTTTCCAAAGCATATTTTTTTTTTTACATCTTCTACTGAATCCATTAATGATAATGTGGATTTCACATTTCACTCAAGCACTTATTCTGCTGACACTTCCTTCTGCTGGAAGTGCTCAAGACATTTAGGTTCCCACTCTTCAAATCATGACCTAGGTAGTTTCAAAGTTGCCATAGCTACCTAGGATTTTGTGCATTCCTTCTGAAGGACTGAAGAGATAATCCAGCTGATCTGTATAGCTGAAGATCCATGTTCCATAGCTTTCCCCCTGTCATTAACGCAGTAGAATAAATGTTACATTTTAGTGATATATAGTGGTCATGGATCATTGAGACCATGTTGTGTGCCCTACCTTGCTGTTGCTCACATTGGTTCTGCTGCGTTCCAGGCCTTCCGTGACCACAGAGGTTATGTGAGATGGGATTTGTCTGGTCATGATTACTTTACCATGAAATTCTTTTTCATAAAATTGTTTTGGACACAATGACTCTTTCTAAATAAAGGTAGAAGCTGTACTGGGAACCTTGAAGAAGACATTGTATTTAAGGAGTTAATGATTTTGAACAAGTCAGGTCTGCTGTACTGGGTCTTCTTAGGGCTTGAGAAGCCCTTAGGTTAGCATGAGTAGCTGCTGTATGGGAACCTGCTGGAGTGCCCCACGCCAGGCTGTGCAGCACATTGGCAGGTGTTGTGACAGAGATAGCAGCGAGTAAGCTTTCTCTTAGCTGAACAGTTTGCTAATACGATCTATAATTTAAAACATCTGTATGTGGATCAAGGGGTGAGATGTGATCCTGACGAGGAGACCATTGTACATCAAGGTGTGATACACACAACAGTTAACTGGAGCATGGCCAGGTCCGTGTGGTGCTGCAGGTACACGGTGACTGTCACACGGTGCTGTGCGGCACAATTCCCTTGGCCACCAGATAAACTCAGCCAGGTCATCGCAGGAGAGGAGGCTGCAGGCAGCCCCACACGGCACCTCCAATTGTGCCACCTGTAGCCTTGCCTTTATAGAAAAGTGCAGCAAGAAGTTCGCATGCAAGTGTCCTTTATGAACAGAGTTGCTTTTCTGTAAGAAATTTATATAATAGCTTCAGGGACCAGAAAAGGGGAACTTCTCTCCACAGAAAGCACCTGCACAGTGTGCTGTGGGAAAATCCATCTGGAGTCCATCTGACACTGCACGAATGCAGGGTGCCCGACATCCGAAGGGACAGAAGATTTATTTGCTATCTATATTCTTGTTATTCTACCTTATTAAAACAACTCTTTTATTAATCCATTTGTTGTTGGGCCTTTTTTATTGAGATCCAGAAAGAATCCTTCATCATCTCTCTCTTTCACCTCACCTCCTTCCCTGGTGCAGAACAGAAGTCTACTTAAAAGATGCAGATTTCCATCTGATCAAGCATGGAACTGGTTTATATCTCCGTAAAAAAAAAGTCAAGACAGAGATTCAGTTCTGCTTCAGCTCCCATTATTCAAAACCAACAAATCTAGGGAACGATGTCAAAATTTAACATTTTCAGAAACATAGGTGATTAGTATGGAAAAATCACACTCACTTACCTGCAAATGGAAAAGAAAGGATCCCTATAGATCTTTAAAGATGGACTAAGTTGGCAGCCATTTCAAATACAGCTGAGCTGGCTGTATTGCTTCCCTACCACTGGTATTGAACTTCTCAGATACGAAGTTGACTGCTGCTCCAAATATTGACTCCTCCTCCGATATCTCCTCATCACTCTGACATGTGGATGAAAAAGACCTGACAAACAGTTAATGAAGGCTGCTTTGGCTAAGCCCGCTCATTACTATTGAGACATATTAGGGAATGTTAGCTCCCTGCCCCAAAAGCAGGTTAATTACACATAGAGTAAGTACTTATACAGGGGTATGGTGGGAAATACCAATTGGGGGTGGGGGTGGGGGTGTGTATTTATTTCTGTTTCAGCCCACTCAGACTCATACACAGTTAACAGACCTGTATTCTCAGACACACACTCATTCCAGCTAAGTTTAATCATTTAATCAAGCCACCCATGTCAGAAGCACCATTGCTCCAGGTTTCTTCTGCAGGCATTGAAATAAAAAAGTATCTCCAGACCTGACCAAGGATCTGAATGGCCTTTTTGGATATATTTCTCTCTTGACTATAGCAGCAATCAAGGATATATAGGCTTCACTTCTATATGCACTAAGTGTAAACATATACTTTTAAAGATAATCTCTTTAAAGATAAGCGGGTGAATCTGATCACCTGGAGCAGATCCCACTACATGAGGTATGTAGGATTAAAAATACAGAGCTCTGAGCAACCAGCATCATCCTTCCTCTCCATCCTTTTTAGGAGCATTCTGTCAATTGGCTTTCATGCACAGATCATGCTGACTCTTTCTTACAGAAAGAGTGTTTCATTCCTTCAGAAATATCTTGTCACAGTTATCCACTGCCCATGTGCAGCATCACATGATGGTGCCTGTGTTAATTGCTAAACAACTAGTTACAAGGAGAATATTTTTATGAATGTCTGACTTCCCAGTGTCATTTCAGTTGCTTTTATTTCAGTAATTATTCCTCTGTGTTAGAATGAATGATTAGAACTTTGGAACATTATATGTTTCTACATCTACTGGGAGTATTTAAAAAATGAATAATTAATAACAATAAACAGTAACTATGTTTGGAAATAAAAATCTGGATATGCTCATTTTTGTGAATCTGTTGAAGAACAAAACAATGTGTTAGGAACTTGAGATCTGAGACACTGCTGCTTTTTTGCTGCACTATCTCAGGCTCCTGGTTTAGTGCTCTGTTCTAATATAAGGCAGCTTCATCATCCTTGTTAAAATCAACAATGAAATATCTACCTTTTTTTTCTTCTTACCTTCAAAATAAAAAGCAGAGATAGTTTAATTTTGATCATGTTCCAACAGCGCTCACATAAACATATGCACCGCAACTTACCCAAATTTCTTCATCTCATTCACTTTTCTCCTCAAGCAGCTGTCCAAGAGACTGATGGAAGACCTGTGCTGTTAAGTTTATCTCTATTTGGCTGGCTGCCTGGTTGGCTGGGAAGGAACCAGGAGCCTCAGATTCTCTCGCAGCTCCTCAAAAGTGTAATCTCGCAGACCTCTCTGCCCCTAGTCCTGACATGTGGGCTGTTTCAGAAGGGGGTACCACCACCACCTGTGGGACTGAGGAGGCTGATGTGTGAACTGCCCTGTAATCAGGATTGAACTCCCCTTTTTCTAGAAAGTTTTGTGATTTGAGGTTTTTTCTCCAGATAGCAACTAAACTAAAGGTTTAATCATTAAAAGACTTCTTAAAAAAGAATTAGCTCTCTGCTCACTCTTCTAGGTCTTATTATAGAATGTGTTTTTTAGAGAGTGGAAAATAGCTTTGGCTAAATCCTGAGTTTCATTTAGGATATGATGCTCAGTGCTCTGCTGTTTTCCCCTCCCTGATGCATCATTTTCCTCCCAGCTTATTCTTTTTCCTTTCCTATTCTTTTTCTTTCTGATTTCTGCCTAATAGCCTGGCTCAGACTGCCAAATCAATTCTATTTCTTCTATTACTGCTGGGAATGTATGACTAGAAGAGCAAACAAAAAGCAATGACTTAAATAGATTGACACTGGAAGAAGTTTTTCAGTCCTCAGACAGGCTGCTAAGACCTTATGCTGTCAGTAATATCCATCAGTAAGGTTCAAATGAAAGAAAACCGTTTCTATTTTCTGTCTCTGACAATGTTCTTCCTAGCATTTTATTTAAGATCATCCTGCTTTCTTTTACAGGGAAGTTTAACAATAGATCGTTATTGTCTAACCTGGCTTTGTCTTCATCCCAAGGAAAAGAGGGTCAATATGAAATGAAGACTAACAGATAAAAGAACTACTTTTTCCTGCTAAAGGGAAAGGGAATAACGGATACAGTTAACAAACCTCCATCCATAAGAAAGTTTGCTCACTTCTTTTAATTAAAATACTTAACCTGTTTTCTTTCCTTCCCTCCCTTACCCCCCATATTTAATGAAAGATTTTTAAAATGTGCACTGGTAGCTGTTACAGCGAAAGTTTCCACCAATGCTTTGGCATGATATCCCAAACTAAATCTCACATTTTAATACTGTAACAATGAGTAAAGCTGTTATTAATCTCTTATCTCAAAAGTGTTTCTTATGAACACAGCATGAATAAAGGAGTTCCTCAAATCCTCTGAGTAGGCATGCAAACAAGATCACAGCAGAGTGCTTTCAGCAGTACTTAACACTATAAATAACTTATTGTAGTATCTGTGGGTGTGTAAGGAAAATGGAGCATTTAAGGTTGGCTCACAGAATAGAACTTTGTTCAACAAGTGCTACAAAATGTATCTTTTGCCCTGCCAAGTGTTACCAAAATTTGATAATGATTTTAAATAGAGCTTCAGTAGTATTAAATGTAATACATGACGTATCAGTGAAAAAAATCTAGTATTAGACAGGCCTTGATGAAGAACTGTTGCATGTAAATTAATGGCATAATTAGCTAAACGATCAAACTCTGAGATCTCAAACCCAGAACTCCTTATGAGAAAGGAATATTTTTTACATCACTAAGAAATTAGTTTGACCTTGTCTCAAGCTTTTACAATTTCATACTCTTTCAGTACATAATTAACTGGAGAAAAAATATTAGTGAGAGTCATGTTTGTGACTAATATCAGTATGGCTGTGTAAAATTCCACTTATAATGTATGAGCCCTGGGAGTAATAAAGTATTAAAAGCTAATATTTTACAATACAACAAGATGGAGAGTTACACATCTGTGCAAGCTCAGAAGCTTTAAAAACTTTTTTTTTCTAATAAATGTCACATTGATATTTCATGGTTCCTATGGAGTATATGGTTTATGGAGAGCAGCTTAAGTGAATTTGTATTGCCATGGTACCCATAGCAGAGCCAACACAGTGCAACATAGAGTTTAATCTCCTTTGCTGGAACTGCACAGAAGACTTTTAGACAGCTTTAATAGTAGCTTAGTTCTAAAGCTACACAAATCAATGGGATTTAATGACACTTCTAGAACCATAAGAATGGAGTTTTATACAATCAGTGCTTTAAACCATGAATAATTCTCCCATGTTGTAGCCTAGTTTATTTTTATGTATTTTGCTCTCCCCTTGTCCACACCAATCACATTGGTTAAGCATGATTTACCTTTGGTAAACCCAAGCTGCCTGTTCTCAGTCACCTTCTTCTCCATCATAAGTCCAAAAATTACTTCCAAGAGAATTTTCTCTACGATTTTCTGAGGGACTGAACTAAGATTTTCAGGTCTGCAATTTTCTGGAGCATCCTTCTGGCCTTTTGTGAAGATGGTTACAACATTTGCATTTCTCCAGTCACTGGGGTCCTCCCTCAGTCTTCACACTTAAAAGATGGTAGAGCGTGGCCTTGCAAGAGCATTGCTAGTTCTTTCAGTACCCTCAGGTGCAGCCCACCAGATTCTGTGGACTTGAATGGATCAAGTTCTCTCACATAATCTTTTGCTCAGTCCTTACCCTCTTCTCCTTCCTGAACCAATCGTTCAAGCACAGAGGCCCGGGAGACTGAAGCAGTGAAGGTGAAGGTTAAGAAGGCCTTATCTGTGTCTGCTGTAACCAAAATACCTACCTCATTCAGCAAAAGACTTATATTTTCCTTGCTCTGCCCTTATGGTCTGTCGTGGTTTGGCTGGCAGCTCAGCCCCACACAGCCGCTCGCTCACTCCCCCACTGGTGGGACGGGAGAGAATCAGAAGGGTATCGCTCGTGGGTTGGGATAAGAACAGTTTAATAATTAAAATTAAAAGAAACAACAACAGAAATGCAATGTAAAGGAGAACAACGAGAGGCACAAAGCCCCGAGGGGAGGGGAGGGAACCACCAAAACAAACCAGACACAACACAGCCACTCACCGCCCACCCCCGAACCACAACCTGCCCCCCCTTCATGTACTGGCCATGGTGTCACGTGGTATGGGATGAACCTGCCATTGGCCAGTCGGGGTCGGCCGCCCCTGCCATGGCCCCGCCCCTCCCAGCCCTCCCCCTCCCCACCCCACCCGCCACGCGGCAGAGTGTGGGAAGCTGGAAAGGTAGCCGACCCCCACAGTGAGGAGAATTTACCCCTTCTCAGCCAAAACCAGCACATGGTCTTAAGTAGGAATTTACAACTGTCATATGACAGTAAGATTTGGATACATCTGGATAAATGAGGATAGCTGTATGTGGCACATGGCCAACCGTGAATACAGAAAAAAAGACACTTCATGATGCAAAACAACTCATGCACCAGTGGACCCTAAAAGTGTCTGTTTCTTTCCATTCCCTTTAAAACTCCATCTCACCCCATTCTCTCAGGTGACTAATTGGTGACTTTTGAATCTTGCTATTAGCCCTCCTAAAAAAAGGGTGGTCAAGGAGACACAGAAGCAGTAAACACAGTAGACAGCTATCTGAAAATAAGTTGAGAGTGAGCAGAAAATTGGAACTCCCGTAAGCAAACGTCACAGCAAACAAGCTTATGAACTGCTGTAAAGCCCTGTGTGTGCCCTGCAACAGAACTGGAAGCTGAAGTGTCTCCTTTCTTTCCACACATTCAGCCTGGCAAGTATCTCAGAAGGCTCCGTTCCCAGAAGGACCCATCTGTTATCAGATGCCCTTTTTGCTTAATCTTTTTTAATTTTAGATCTACTACTTCTAGTTCCCCTGTTGGCCTGTGCTTTTTATCCCTTCATTCTATTATCCATGGTGGTTTCCCATTTGCTGACAAATGTATGTCTTCTGACTAATTCAATTGCTATTCCTCTTGGTACCTAGTGGGAGGGATAGATTACATCTCATAGTAAAGAACAATTAATAAAGTATGGATTTTAAATGCACCAGCATTTCTAGGGGTGTAATTGGGGTACTTTTGGAGGAAATAATGTCTCCCCTGGTCTGATTCTACTTAACCTATCCCTAATGTGATTGTCTTTATAGTTAAAAGATGAAGTGCAGTGGTTTAACAAGGCCTTTTCTTTAAAGCCATGTAAAGAACAAAAAACCCCAGATCATGTCTCCTTTACTGCAACTTAAAGGAAAATCAGACTGTAAAACTACTTGACTGTAATGAAGCTGTGTAATATATGCTTGCTTCAGTTTGGACTACCAAACTGTAGGTTCATCATGAAGAAAAGATTTCTTTATAAATGAGGTCAGGAAGCCCTCAAAGACCAAACACTGATTCTTCAGCTTTGTTACTAATGTTATGCATAGAAGCAGCCCCATAATCCAGTTGTAAATGAAAGGCAGGACGACGCAATACTTAAGAATTCACAGAATTAGCCTTCTTCCCATCCTTTTACTCTTTTAAGAAGAGTTTCGTGTTGCATACCAGCTGTACAAACAAATGTAATTGCACACACAGATACAATCCAATGATGGCAACAAAACCTAGAGCAGAAGAGATATGTCAGTAAACATGTAAAACTTTATGACAGATTACTTTTAGGCTCTTTCCTCAGAAATTATACATAATAAGGCATATGACTTTTCCAGTCATCCAAATAGTTTCATTTCTGTTCTTTCCAAGTTGTTTATTTATTTTGTAAGATATTAAATAATTCAAAGGGAAGTTAATTTGATGCTTCATTTAACTCATAAAACTAATTCATATAAATGGGGATCAGACTCCATTCACTCATAGACGTTAACACCTACACTGAAAAGTGAAATGAAAACAATAATCTTATTAGTATTTCTTTACAGATGATTCAATATGCTGTACATTTCCCATCAACTTCTATTATGCTCTGAAGTGCCCTGAGAACACTGTACATCTAGAAGAGTCTTTTTAAGTAAGCAGCAGTTCTTGCAACATCCCCAGATTTCCATTAGAATTCCTCTTTGAATTGAGGGAGTGTACGTACCTAATGCCTTCTTCAGCATACTTTGTTTTCTTTTTGCTACAGTCAAATCAAGTCATTGCAGTGATCGAGGTGTTAAATACTTGGAAACAAATTTATTTCATACATCAAGAAGACAGTGTTGCTTTCACTTTAATAGACTTGCATGAACCAAAGGCAACAGTAAATTTGCATTTTTCTTTTCCTCCATGTTTCTAAATATTTTGATGTATGCAGTTGTCATTTCTCTGGTAGTTAAAAATCCTCTTTCAGGCTTTACCATGATGAAGTCACTGCTGATGTGAATTTGTAAAAGATACATGCTTATCCAGCATCAGGCATGATCTGCTGGTATTTGGGGAAGAATTTTCACTGTACAGACCCAGGCATCTGTACGATGCATACAGCAGGAACAGTCTCCATAGCATTTTTGCATTGCCAGTTGGGAGAATCAGATTCCTCCGGAAAGAAATTCAGAGACTATGTAAGTCTCTTGTATATCATAGGAACAGAGACATTAATGAGAGGTTTAAGGCTATCTAGCATTTGGGTAGTTCTGGACTCCTTATCTGTCCCTTTCTCATGGTTTATGGTATAATCTTGCACTCAAAAGCGATTGCTTATGGCAGTATTCAGAAGCATGTTTTCACTTACAGTGTGGTAGCAAGGAAAAAACTACCAATGTGCTGTGAGTGTGAGGAACTAATGAAAGTTTTAAGTCTGATACTGCCTGAGTTAGGAACCAATATGCAGTGCTGCAAAGCCATGATTCCAAGCTTTCTGTTGGTGTATACAGGAATAATCCCTGGCTTCAGGGATCCTTAAGCAGAGCAAAGTGCTGAGAGGAAAGTATCTGATAAATCAGGATAATGTAGTTTTAAATTCTGGTGTCTCATTACCTGTCATGGGTCTTAGAATTCAAGCCGGCCTGGGGAGCTGAAAGATATCAGATCTCAAAACTAATCCTGTTTTCTTGTCTTCATTCTATATCAGTAAGTGTTGCCTTCTGCTGCTGCTATTACTGTAAGTAAATTAAATAGGTTTTTCCTTCCTGCCAGTGATAAGTAGAGGCCCGGAATATGGACTAGAGGGTGCACTGACTCCCAGTCTTTGGTAGAAACTATGGAAAAAAAAAAAGTACATGCATACAACAACATACCTTCTCTATTAGCACATTAACAAGATATCTGGGGTGCAGCAGAGGTTTACAGTTTATTTCTGTGCTTGTGTGCCCCTTGTGTCTCTGAAAATCTTTAGCCAAGTTGTTTTCAGCCAAAAAAGCTATGTATTCCATTTTTGTCACCTCTGTCAGCATTGCTTGCCTTGTTCAATCACTCATCTTGGGAGGTCTTCTGCCATCAAGATGAATGGTGTGTTCATTCATTGCCCTGCCTCTGGTCCACATGGAGGAGGTACTCAAAGATGTCAGCTTGCCTTTTTTCTGCTATCCTTCTATTGCTGTTTTTTCCCCTCCTTGTTCATAGTGACATGGTCATCAGCTTTTCTACTATTTTTGTTTGCAGTCACAGAATTCTACATTCCTACTGTAACTGTTAATTAACAAATCTCTCTGACTATTTAACAGACAAAAGCATCTATTTAAAGCCCTGCGGACTTCTCTGTTCCTCTCTCTTTCACTTTTTTCCTTAGAAGTGTGAAAAAACCCTCCCCTCCACATAAAACTATATGGCTCATCAATATCAAACTGATTAAATTCACAATCCTAGTTAGATCCTTAATTAATTGATGTTAGCATTCTTGAGTGCTCGAGGTTTATAAAAACAAAATATTGAATCCTCAGAAGCTAAACACTATTACATTAAAAGAGTAAGAGTAAGGCATAAATTCTTACAAATGTTGAGACTTTGGAAACAAGAAGCAAACCCAAAACCTCTTCTTTTTGTCCGGAATGAGTTTAACAGGAGCAGCAGCTGTATTAGCTTCCCCTATTGCCAGCAAATGTGATTGCATCTGAGTCAGAAGGACCATGCTTCAAGGAAATAAGATATTTTAACCTCTCTGCTGAAAATTGTAACTAAAGTGCAAATATTAGGAACAGTGAGCTAAAACCACATACACCTTAAAATTGTGCTCAGGATAACAACTGCCTCCCGATTATACCTCACCCTGAATTTGAAAATAATCACATAGTTTTCCTAAAACCCACTGGGCTTTTGCAGTATTTTCTGTCATTATTTTACCACTGGAGGCTTCAGTTACAATGAGTAGTTTTCTGAAACTGAACTTTGACATTTTTTATGTCAATGTACTTTCAATCAACCTTGAAGAGTTGGGGAGCTGTGTCACCACTACATAAAATTGCAGAGCCTACACAACATGACAAATTGTTCCATTTGCACTATGACTATAACACTACAAGTTTTCCTTAGGAATGAAATATAGAGAAAAAGTAATCTAGAGTCTTTGATAACTGGTCCTCTAAAGGAAGCACCTAAAGGGGAAAAACTGATCTCATTTTAATGTTTTCTTACAAAAGAAATTGTGGGTTCCGTGTTGCACACTTAATGTTAGGTACTTTAAATTGCTTAACTCAACCCTTCTGGCTTAGGAAACTGCTGAGAAGGCAGGCTAGAGGATTGAGTCCCAGCCCTCTTAAACTTGAAAGGAAGATCTGCTTTCCTTCTATGAGTTCCAGACAGTGAGGCATATCTCACCTACCTTAAATGGCTGCAACTGAGATAGCCAAGTAAATGAGAGAGGAAAGCACTTCATCAGACCGATATGAAAAAATTGTTTTAGAATAAAATTATTCACACTGTCACATTATCATTTATTTATCATTGACTATAAAGATGTCCTTGAATAATTTATTCATATGTAAATGCCTGCACTGTAGATATATCTATTTGGAAAGATGGATCTGATCCAGCCTCTCAAGTGGAGTTTGATATCTAAAATGGTATAATAATTTTCTGTATAAAAACAAATTAAGAAAAAGCCTCACTGAGATAGTGTAGGAGGAAGACTGATCATCTGGGTAGCAGAAGAGTTTGGTTCAAGTGCCTGCTGTAGTTAATTTTTACTTGCTTATGCAAAATGAAATACCTATAAAAAAGGGACTGAAAAAAACCTCATTGCACAAAAGTAACTTCTTGCCTGGTAGATAATTAGGACCGTTTTGAAGACTTGTAGAGTCATAGGGGAGAGGAGAAAGAAGGAAGCTTAAGTTCTTAGTGCAAATCAGGCATTGTAAAGGAAGGGCAAGATATTTCAGAAGCAAGTCTCTAGTACCTTCATCCAGGACTAATGGATGCCCATTACATACTTTGTCGCCTTCGAAAATCACAGTCTGCTTTCTGTGCTAGGTAACATTCAGAAGCAGTGCAGTGAGAGCTCTGATGCAACACCTGAGTTAAAGTCAAGAGCTGGGCTTCTGCTCTGTGTAAGTTATTCAGGTTTACTTCTGCACTTGCACAGTGGCAGACACTCAGATGACCTGAAGGAGGGAAATTTTTTTCTTAAACACAAGCTTTATATCATATGTCATAAGATATCATTCCTAGGCGCTAGTGGCCTTTCCAGAGGGGAAAAAAGAAAATCCCTCATAGATCCTGCACCAGCTCAATGGAGATATCTCAGACAGTCTGTGTCAACTCATACGTCATACATATTTTCCTGTGTTCTACCCTATGACCTGAGTTTAGGGAACAGAATCAAACCCTAACAGAGGCATCCATTAAAACACATAGTTTCTTACATGTAGATGCCAACACATGTAACAGTTAAGTCTCCATTATAGTCAATGCAGATCTAGTCAGTGGAGCCTAGGTAGTACTTCAACTTAGAATACTCAGCTTAATGATTGGCCAGTTTAGGTACTTTTGATCTTAGTGGTCAGTAGTCCAAATGAGGGAGCCTGGTGGGCGGCTGCAGTATGGAGAAAAGAGAGGAGATTAGAAGCTGATAAAAGGAGATGCTGCCTCATTACTCATCTCTTTTGCCTCTAGAAAACCTCACTGAGCAAGAGTGATTTTTAGAGGTCCCTCCTGTCAGGGGCTTAGATTAGGCAGGAAGCCTATGATGGTGGAAGTGGTTTTCAGCAGCTCTCTCAGGGTGGAGGAAGAAAAGAGTTGGAGTAGTTCAGGTGCTACTGTTATCTATATTATTTCCTTGGTCCAACCTCCAAAAGTTTTCCTCCTCTAAACAAATATGAAGAATCTTTTTGTGTGTGTGTCTGTGTCCTCTTTTAACAATCTCTCTAAATTACCCTCTTGAGGATAGATCATCTCATCCCCAGTTATCCTCACATCACCTTGAAGAGTACTGAAAGGAAGGAATAGTTTGTGTACCTTTTTTCATTTGTTTCTGATGAAAACAGTGAATTTAGTCACACATTTTTTTGTGTATGTTGAACCTGTTGTCTAATTTCAAACAAGACCAGAGGTCCCATACACCATCCCCCTAAAAACAGCAGACTGGGTAAAAGAGAAATTGGGGATGAAAATTCATAAATTTGCTCCCAGTAATCTTCATCCTGGTTGTAAACAGTAGTGAAAATCAAATATGGCATCTTGTCTTCCAAAATACTCTACGAGAAAGGCTTTTAGATACAGGTGCAGATAGCAGAAGAGATTAGCATCATTTGATTTAAAGGTCAATCGACTAAAAGTCAGGAACCCACAGGAAATTAAGTTACATTCATTTACAACTGAATGTGATTGCAAATGAAGAGCATGTGATTCATATAACTTTAATTACTGCAAACATTAATATAAATAAACCAACAGTTTTTATATGAAGTAGGTACACAGGGAAGTTACAGTTTTAGGGAGTATTATTCATTTAATTCATTCCACAGTAGACATCCAATATGCCTTGCTAAGAATCAGTTCCAGTTTCCATTGATGTATTTACAGGCTTTTAAGGTGGCCTTCCTCATTTCAGAAGAACTGGTTTCCTTAATATTTTCAAAGACAGAAGAATTTCACACTTCTCTGAATGCCACTTGCCTGCAAGTAAAAATGCTAACAGCTTGTGAGAGTGCTAATTAGAGCATCATAAAATTTATTGGGCTTCTTTGACACTAACTTAACCAGAAGATGAAACTCAATGTATTTGAGTAAGCTGAGGATTTTACTTCTATCTTCGTGTCTGAGCAAGGAATCTTAAAAGTCAGAATTCAGTTTTAGTTCATATAATGCCACTTCTTATGTTGCACGTCTTTTCATCATAATCCTGTATACTTCCTGGTTCCAGAGTCACTTATCACTGGCAGACCTGTTAGGTTTGTACTGGAAAAGATAAATTTCTGTCCTCCTTTTCATCATTCAGCTCTTGTCAGCACAACACACATAAGCCTACAAACATGTACACTCACTCAATTAATAAAATTAACACAAGACATCCATTGTGACGGACACAACTTGCTATTAATTTTTCAGCAGATTCTTCATTTATTAATTTTCTGTTTTGGTGGATGCCTCTACAGTGCCTTAAAGAGAGGGTTAAAAATACGACAACTTTGCTTTCTCAGTGAGAAAGAGTTGAAGCCTGAATTGAGGAAATAGCTGTGCCTAAATTTGAGGCATCTAGTCAGAGCTGGTTAAGTCTTTATACACTGTTGATGGCATTAGGTAAGATGTCACAACAGTCTCAGGGAAGAAATGCCGTCTGCTTCATTTCTGTCACTGAAGTTTGCAGACAGGGTGTTCCTCTGGAGGCCGTCACAGGTATCTACCTCTTCTCATTGGTCTTTGTATACATGTGTGGGGTCATACATGGTGTGGTCACATACACAGGGCATAGGCACTCCCACAGATACAACCTATTCTCTCAGTGCCAAAAATTCACATGCAGGTTCAATTCCCTGTTAGATAAACTGGGACTCCACATCCCTGATGTAGACATGGCAGCAAGTGAATCTTTATGAAATTAAGGTGGTTGGAAAATAAAACTTTCATGTTATATTTCAGAAACAGTTTTGCATGTCATGCTTCCTTTCAGCATCTACATGACATGGCTAAGGTACCCTAGGGTTCAGCTCACTGCGACTCCCACTGGTTTTGCCATATCTGGGGGTTTGAAAATCTGGCTAACTTTTCTTTAAGTTAAGAATTCTGTTTAGGTCAATTTTTCTTGAATAGGTCCCAAGATCTTCTAAAAACCTGACATCAGTTGCTCATGTCAATTGCTTTGAAATCTGCAGCTTAATATCTGGAAACTATTAAAAGTTTACCCTGTTCTCCTTATCACTTACTTTTATTAGGAAAAGTATTGATGCTTAATTTCAGTCTACCTCACATAATTTTAACTGTTTGATGAAACAGCAGTCCTGAGATAGATAAAAGCCCATCTTCCTTGTGTAGCCAATAGAGCTAAGTAAGTTGTTTCAAAGTTATCTGTTATTTACCTGACTTCAAAAAACGGACAAAAATAAAAACCACAGTTTTGAAAACTTTGAGTAACTCACTTTTTAAACTGAAAAACATTATTCTTTGTAGGGTTTTTTCATCTATGTTGTCTGATTCAGCATGGGAATTGCAAGTATCTTTGAGATATTTGGGGGGGTTTCTCATGAATTATTCAGACTATATTCAACTACACAGGGAAATTCTCAAAAGCAACTAAAAGGACTTTTAGAAGAAATTTTAAACATTTCCATTAATTTATCTAACAAGCTAGTAATTTGTTTATTTTTATTACACATGCATTGGAAGCGACAATGACAACTGGGGATTGTTTTAAATGTCAGATTGCTTAATTAATTTTTGTATTGAATTAATCATTCATATTTTAATGCTCAGAAGGCATAGTATATGTGTAGAGGGGCTGTTTTCTCAATACACATGAGTACCAAGATATTTACAGTTTCATTTTTATGATGTAAAGCACCATGCTAATCTTATAACACAAAAAACCTGCTTTCTGTAAACATTGTTGTTACTTTTCCTGACAAAAGAAAGCATACATCCTTTTATGAAGAAACACTTGAATAAGAGTGTAATGAAAATGTCACACAAACTTTGTTTTAATGACCACTTCTGCTAACACATCAGATTTCAAACCTGAAGCACTTTTCCTACAATACTGATTTGACTTTAGATGGTATACGGTCTACTTGAACACTTCTTAAAATGCTTCTACTGACACACCTGAAATAGAAACATGAAAAATATCCCTCAAAGCATTATCCATCTCATAAGAAAAAGAATTGGTTTTGCTTCCACAAAAATCAAGTGCTATTATCTCACCTGCACAGCAATTCCAAGAAAAGCATTGCCTATGAAAATTGTGACTTGGGCCCTGAAAACAGAGATCTTTTTAGCACAGGTCAGTGGTTGTATTTTTTTTTAATTGGCCACTTAATTTTTTCATGTTCATATTTTCAAACTTTCTGCAAAAGCCAGAAAGGTTAAAATGTGTCTTTATTTTAAGAAGACTTGAACATGGGGAAATTATTTCAGGAGCTAGGACTTTAAGAACACCAAGTACCCTGAATCTTGAACACACAGAAGTTGCATAAAGCCATACAAAATGCTTGAATCAGGAAATCCTGGGAAGATAGCATTCAGGAGGGCTAACTAGAGCACACTTCATCAAAACTGACCGTGCAAGAGAAAGTGTGAAATTGGCAAGATGTAAAGTGCTCCAAATACACCAGGCCAACAAAATTAATTCTTTCTAGCTCCTTCAGCTGCTACAGTTACACTGTCTTCAGAATAGACTGGGATAATAAAGTTATTGTCTATTTATTGATATGTTTAAAGTTATTTTTTTAATATCTATCAATACAATCGGACTTCTATGCTTATACACACTACAGTTATGCTTTATATATGTTATGATAAACTATATTAAATTATATATCTTTATATTTGTACACAAACATACAGCCTAGGTCAAGAATATACATTAATTAGGAAACTGAAATAATTTCTAGAAACTTTCCATCTTCTCAATGGATTTGTGAGGGTTAAAATGCATGCACTATGTTATGAAAGAGTAAACGTTTATTGTAGAAAGAAACAGGAGCATTACTTAATACTATTTACACTGGAAAGATTCTGTTCTAGGAGTCATGTGCAAATGAGCTTTTAGCACAAAGAGACCTGACTAGAAAAAGTGAAGTAGCATATATGGCTTTTTGCTGACATTTTTTTTTCTGGTCTCATAAGCATTATTATCCCCTTATCCTCAGCTGACAAAGGCAACAGAAACACTTGCTCTTCAGCAGTGATAATAAATAGTCAGAACAAGACGTGAATCACACCTGAATTTCTTGGTTTATAAATTTATGTACCAGTCTATGAAGAGCAGAGATTTTTTTTTTATATTGCTCTAGTTTTGAAAGATTTTAATCTTCTTTTTTGGCAGAACAAACATTTCCTTCATCCTTGGAACAAGTTTTTCCCACACCATTGCAGACATCTGATGCGGTCTTGGTCAGCATAACGCTCATTTTCTTTTAAAAATATACGCTTTTCTGTCTATGAAAAGAAGTTCCATTATAGAACCAATTATCTGATTTCCTTCTTACATCAGTTCCTTGTGCTATATGGCTGTTGTCACAGAAATACAATTTATGATAAAGCACTTCTAAGCTGGAAAACTGCTGTTTTCATTGGTAACTGTGATCTTTTTTTTTAATGTTACAAGCATGAAAGTTTTCCAGAGCAGTCCACATACTTCTCTACTCTAGCTGTGTAAATGGCCCTTGGAAAATACAGTTGCACTTACTTCCTGTAGTATAAAAGAGTTGTGGCATCATTTGGTTTCACATGCATTAAAAGGAGGGAGAGCTTTTCTCCAAGTTTCTGCAAGCTCTTCAGAAGAAATTCATTATTTATGTAGACACTAAAGCAGTAATAGTATTATGTTACCTTTGTGTGTACTCCTGAACTCAAAAAGAGTGGTTTGGCATTCAAGATATAACCAAAGCTCAAGGGTGGAGTACTAGACGAAACATGCCTAACAGAATAAGTAATAAGAAACAGGATACAAGACCAAACAGCAATAGATGTGTGTTTCCCTTTTTTATGATAATAAAAAAAGGCACGCACGCACATGCATACACACAGAGGATGCCAGAGTAATTAACTCTTCATCCCCAGTTCAGAAGGAGGTGCCAGCGCAACTGTCTGATTTCTTAGGGTCTTATGGAGGATCTTCCCACTTATGCTTGCAATCATGGGGAGCTGCAATAGGTTTTCACAGAATCCTAGGCATGTTATGTCTTAAAAGAGAATTTATGCAGTTCTGAAGGTTGTGTTTTTCCAGTGACCAGTAGTAAACATTTGTGTATATGTTTGGAACATTTTGGGGTTATAGATAACACACCATAAATATTCATGACCTTTCTACTAAGTTCATTGAATATTTCATTATACAGATATATTAGTACATTGGAAAATATAAGCATAGAGTTTTGGTAACTTGTATTTATTAGAACCTATTAATTACAGAAAATGATCATGTAAGACTGTAAACAATACCCTTTCTAAACTGTGGCACTATTCACTCTTCTGTATTTACAACTGGACAATGTAAAACCTTCCTCCTTGCTGCTCCTACCTTAGCACTTTTGTATATGGCTTGAGACGTATTTTCCCTTAATACTTTTAATTAGTGGTGTAAGTACCTTGCAGCTGCAACAGAGTCAGCAGAGTGATGCGCTATCCTAGTTCCACAGTAAAGAATAGGGTTTATGTGTAACCATAGAGCAGATATTTCAGAAAAAATAAAATTTCATATTAAAAAAAATGTAAAAATAATAATTTAAGAATTTTCATCACTTAAACAAAAAGATTCCTGGAACTTTTTCATAACAGTTACCATTAAGACTGTGTCTCTGATTTAATCTATACACCAGGTCAAACTGTCTTTTTTTCCACTTGTATGATAACAGTGTGAGGATTAAGCAAGGTGACCTGCTATCCTTAACCAGGTATTGCTCTCCCGCAGGAGTCAATCTACAGGGAAGAAAAACAAAGGAAAAGAAAAAAAACTCCACACACCACACACCACCCCCCCAAAACATGTTAGGTTATTATCTAGTTAAGAAGATATTTCAACTGCATTCCTATTGGCTCTGTCCTTGCACGTGGTTCTTCCTTTCATCATTGCAGAAACTCTGCAAGTATATGCCTGCCTGACAACCTTGCTTCATCCTTCCACAAACACGTAAAAAACTTAGGTGATTCACTGACATTTTAAAAAAATAAAAAGTAATTTGTAAAATCTAGTTGAATAACTTCATCAATACCTGAGAAAAAGGTAAAATCTGAAATCTAGAAAAAAAATCCCTGTATTTTAATTCCAGCCATGTTACTTCTTGTAAACTCTAAGTATGTTCAAGCTGATGAAAAACTGTTTTTGGCTCTCTCCAAACTGCAGCTACACAGTTACTTGAAAAAGCATTTTGGAAGTCTTAGTTAAGCTAGGTTATTCTGTGAACTGTACTCATTCAGATAGGAAGTTCAGCTGAGTATATTGAAATTTCACGTGAATCATGGATACACACAAGACTAACAAAACAACATCTAGACACCTAATGATTGCACCTGTGATTTGTGGATAAAAGATTTTACAGAAGGTCAATATATTTTTATTTTATTTTATTTTATTTTATTTTATTTTATTTTGTTTTATTTTGTTTTATTTTATTTTATTTTATTTTATTTTATTTTACTTTATTTTATTTTATTTTATTTTATTTTGTTTTAATTTAATTTAATTTAATTTAATTTTTAATATTACACGGATCTGGTTAATGTCTAAGGATAAGCTCATCTTCATAACTTTTGGACATATTAATATTTAAAAGTGGTATGTTTTTAATCAGGAGATGTTACTTGCCCTCACTTAGGGCATAAATCTTAAATAATTTTACTTGAATGAATCTTATTATAATATAACTGGAGTATCAGCAGAGCATAGGAGGTAAAAAACCATAGCATTACAGTGTAAGCTCTATGAATTTCACTTATTCTACACAAATATTATTATCAAGGAATGTTAATTATGTATTCCTCCATTTCCTCTTTTTTATGATGTGTTCTTTTCAGAATCTACTTTTCTGCTTCCTTTAAATACATTTTTAAAATATTAATAAACAGTTTCAGGGTTTTTTTCCCTGTTTTTACAAAATCATATTGTATTCATTTAAAGAAAAAAAAGTCCTTATTTTCAGACCCCTGCTTCCTCCATTCTATCTTTATGGATCTCTGGATAAATCTTTGGCAATTTCATATCTGTTTTCAAAACTTTGTGTGAACATTTTGCTTTGAAAGGATTTGATGTATAAACAGTTAGTTACAACACCAACAATAAATTTTAAGAAATTAATGTCTGATGTCTCTTTCAATTACAGAGTCTCTGAGGAGGATATATAGAGGCAACTAAAATACTCTCACTTTAATATTTATCATAAGATCCTGAAGTGGGAACACCACGAATATTTAAGGTTTTGAGTTGCTTTTGTTTAAATAAATCTATTCAAGAGGAGAGCCACCCTAATGAGTAACATAATGCTTCATGCAGATACCGCAGCTCCCTAGCAGAATAACAGTAAGGAAGCCAGAACAGCCAGGACAATTGTATTGTAATAGATTTCAGCACTCAAATTCTAGTAGCTTATCAAACTATAAAAAAGATTGCTTAAAATCCCCGAGGTGCAGGACCTTTTGCCTCTGCACACATATCAGCTAGAATGAGACCATTCCAGCCTTTCACACATTTCAAGAGTGAACTCCATCAAATAACATGGCTTTTCCCAGTTGCTGATCCCTGACATTTTGGTGATGGGTCATCAGTTCATCAGTTTGCTTAACTGCAGTTAGCTTTGAATGCTTTGAAAACAGAGTTTAGTTTTTATTGCCATTTGCAGCTAGGCTAGTTTCCTCAAACGTTCATTTTTAACTCATCTAAATAGATGAATGTCTGGCTTCAAGGTAAATGATGCTTGATTCATAGTTCTGTGCAATACCATTCCCTTGAAAGGAACTGCAGGAAATGGGAGGATCAAGGATAATTGCTTTGCAATGGGCTTCAGCTCTCAGCTCCACTCTTTTCGAAGATTCAAAAGTAAAGATTAAGCCCCAAGGGTATAAGAAAGAAAAGCCACCACCTACCAGTCAAATAGCAGAAGCCCTCTTCTCCTCCTTCCCTTTCTCACACTTCAAGAGGAACCTCTAACATACATGTGAGCTGTGTACTGTGAGCATTTGGATCAAAAGCTACCCCTGTGTAGAGTCAGTGATAGATCAAGACTTAATTTGTTACAAGAGTTCTTTGATAAAGCAAATGGAAGAAATAAAACTGTGAGGCTGGAAATAGGGCTGGTTTTTAATCACCCTTGCAGTCTTCCAGAAGGCTTATTTTGGTCAAGTTATTCATTTAATTAAGTGCCATATAGCAACTATAATTAATTACTAATTTCATAGCACATTTTCCTTCAGACTCAGCCTACTGGAAGGAGGTAGACAGCACTGCCATTGGCAAGTAGAACTGCTCGCTTTTTGTGCATAATACAGTAGGACTGCTGCTTTCTCCCTTGCATCCTATTTGCATGATAAGCCTTTAGGAGAGAAGATCCTTCTATGATTAACTAGCTAGCTCCAGTGCTAAAAGCAGTACTGAGAGCAGTCTACACTGCTTTAACTTATCAGCGGTAGAGTAGACTACCTCTACTGCAATTACAACTCAGGGCAAAGCCTCAATAGAAAAGCATACTGTAAAACTCATCACTGATAGGGACTTGTAATATTGGTAACCTCTGAAACTGGCAGTAATCTTAGACCTGTATTGACAGTGCCAAATATTAAGCTGTTGTTTATGATGCTTGTCCCACCCCTGTCCCACAAGAGGAAAGGAATGAGGAAAAAATTGTGAGCAATGTTTATATGAATATTAAATTTTCTCATTCCCTTAACAGTTCATCTTTCACTCTATCCATATATGAAAATGGCAGCCAAATATACCTGCGAATTATGACGATGATGATAACAATTACTAATATTATTACTATTATTTTTAAAATACCCATTTTGCTTTGAAAACATACCCTAGAAATTGGGGGGGGGGGGGGGGGTAATAATTACATAATTAAATATAGTTACCATATATACACACACACACCCCCCAGTTGGCAGAAGCCTTTGATGTGTTCGGAGTAAATTTTCACAGGCAGAAAAAAAATTTCAGTAAAATAAAAAAATGCATGTTCAGATTTGATGTATTCATAACAAGGAAATACATGCAAATCTGCATCTGAGTATTAACATTAAAAACCTAAAAACACAAAAGAGTACTTGCACACAACTCACTGACTGGCATTCAGGCTGCACAATTTAACAGAAATGCTGTAGTAGGATTATTGGATAGAGGTTTTCCAGTCTAAAAGCCTAAGTACAAAACAAATGACTTGCATGCTGTGCTTACATTCAGGTAATAGACAGAAATGGTTGCTCGCTCAGGGGTTCCTACTCCGACTGATTGCAGAGCTAGCTAGTGATCATGACTTTCCTCCTCTTGTGCAGCATCTGGTTTGTTCTTTTTCCCTACTGACATTGTTTTACTGATATGTTCAAATAAACATTGTTTGCTCTTCGCCCACTCACTGTTAAGAAGCCCAACCTTATTTTTGCCTCCTGGAGAAGCAGACTTCCTTGTGCCAGCCACAAAACCTTCTGGGTTACTGCTGGTGTAAGCGCTAGCATCATATGGGCTGTGGAGACCTCAAAATATCATCTCTCTCCAAACCTGCTTAAAGCCTGAGCAAGATAAAATATTAAATAAATCTTTAGCAATAATATGTCACCAGAACTGGTTGAGGTGTGCATCAGGACATCATACCACACATCAGACAATTAATGTTGACGTTTGGAAGTGCTGATAGGCAAGACCCAGATATCTTTCCTAGCAGCCCTCATGGTCAATAAGGAAAGCCTGAGGATTGCATATGGAGTCCAAACTCATAGCACCTCACACATTTCTTCAGTACTCTATGAATGTTATTTCCTTCTGAATATTAATGTTTCTCTGTTTTCTGATGTGTCCATAGGGAAAGTTTATGGTGTTCAAAGTTATTGAAAATGGTTCATGAAAAGGGTTAAAGAATAGAGAGTGTCTTTTCATCTTCACTCAGAGTATCGATGATGTTTCATCAAATCAGATTGTTATGTGAGAACCACAGTTAGAAGAAATCATGATATAAAAATGACTAAGTCTTTAAACACTTCATTTTGACAACCATCTTGTGATTTGGTATTGAATTCTAAAGATTCTGTTCCCATAGTAAAGGCTACTGTAATTTTCTAACAGGTGCAACATCTATGAAATTGAATGTTTTGGGTACAATGCACTGGCAGATTTTGACCTCAGTGGATAATTTTGTATCTCTGGATACTCTGCAATTTTGTACTCTTAGAAATTAGACTATTAAGCTTTGACCAGCCAGCTGGTTGTGCTGAGCTGTTGAACTGTACATCTTGAAAAGGGAAACTACAAGATCATACTGAACTGTGGAGCAGTAGGCCAACAGAGCCACCCTAGTGGGAGAAATAAAGCAATATTAATTTTGGAAATTACTCTATTTACAACAAAACTAATCTCAAGAGAGCTGCCAGAACAGTCAAAACTACATTCATGCTGTCAAGGTGTTAGGATGGATTTAAGTAATCCTGAACTCCTCTGCAGTGGTTCACACAAAGTGGTACAAAGACAGAATTCAGAGCATAGCTGCACAATAATAAATGTCATGGAAAATACACAGAGCTAAAGTGGGGGGAGGGGGGGGGAAGAGAGAGAACCAGAGAGTTTATTATGAGAGAAACATGTCTAGGGAAGACACAATAGCTTTCTGCAAACAATTGTACTAATACGAAGAGGGCAGGACTCGATTATTCAAATTGACTGCAGTAAGAAAAGGACAAATACAGCATAGAAATGTTTGGCTGTAAGTAAAATAAAGGGAAAATTATTTTTAAAAAATGAAGCACTAAAATTAGCATTAAAAATATTACAATGATAACTACAAATATTCTAAGGGTTTTCTTAACAGGCTTTTTTTCTTATCATAAAAAGAGTAAAAAGAGTTAAAACCAGTCCTGCATTTAGAGAAAGAGACTTGGTGGCCTTTACAATAACTTCTTTCTGATTTAATGGATTGCATTCAGGATGCCGCTAAAAAAATGGTATTTGTAATGCCATAGAATTCAGGTACTTATGACAAAGTAAAAAAAAAATATCAGTTGATTTGAATCATTCTGTGCTGGCCATGTGCCCTTTTTAAATGTTACAATATCTAGATTACGGACATAGAATAGGCACCTAGATTATGGGCCACATCATTCTTCACTTTCTTTAAGGTAAGTAAGTCAGTATCATAATGAGAACGTAAGAATAATCACTCTGTCTCAGGAAAGATTCATCTCATAACAGGCAGTTGTAGGGCACCGAGAAAGAATGCCTCCTCTGCAATTTCACCAACATTCAGCACAAAGTCTTCCTGAGGTGGTTGTTGTATTTGCACCTTTATGTTTAATAGCCCATGTATTCAGAAGATTTTTTCAATACTGCCTTTTTTAGAAACTGCCAACTGTCCTAAACTCCCTTTTCTCACAAGAATTCTCTCTTGTCAGGGCTGATCTACAGAACCTGAGTCTCATGTCTGTTTTGCTTAGTTGTGGGGTTTTTAAATCCATTGCCGTTATTCTGCTGCTGTTTCATTTCTTTAGTAGCATGAATGCTATCAATTCATAATTACTTTCACATAAACTGGCTTCCCTATTTTCCAATTTTCAGTCAGTCATTGGGACTTAGTCAAAATCAAATTAGAATAAAATCTAAAATAACTGATCTTCATTACCAACACAGGGTATTTTCTTTATTACTTCTGCACTTTACAAGAACTTTGGAAGTGATTCTTTTTTAAAAAAAATATGATCTGGTGTAATGCTTCTCCAACAGACAATCAAGTAATGAAAGTTTATCGTTATTACTAGTCCCACCTTCTGATAGGTATCCTGTGTTAAAAGAAAAACATAATCTACCTACTACTGCAAGGATCTAGAATAGATTTGTCCCACAACATTCCTCAGTTCCCTTCCTTTTGTATTTCACTCAACAAATCTCACTGTGCTTCCTCTCTTATATCTGGAGTCCTCTACATACAACACTTTCTTCTTGACATCTTTCCTGATCTGGTTTATACTAATATTCCAGACCTGACCTTATCTCATGAAATCTAAGTGATGCCAGAGGGCTATTTTTGTTGTTTACAGTTTGTGTATACTAACATTAAGATTCCTTTTTGTTTCCTTCCTATAATAATGCATAGCTAACTAAGATTACAACAACACATGTTGCTATATCCTCTTGTATCTCTTGCATAATCCTGGAGCCATTTCTACTCTTTTTCTCAGTGAGATTTCAATCTGTGGGCCAAATAATTTTCCTTTTCCTTTTCCTTTTCCTTTTCCTTTTCCTTTTCCTTTTCCTTTTCCTTTTCCTTTTCCTTTTCCTTTTCCTTTTCCTTTTCCTTTTCCTTTTCCTTTTCCTTTTCCTTTTCCTTTTCCTTTTCCTTTTCCTTTCCCTTTTCCTTTCCCTTTCCCTTTCCCTTTCCCTTTTCCTTTCCTTTTTCCTTTTCCTTTCCCTTTTCCTTTTCCTTTTTCCTTTACCTCTTTTTCTTTTTCCCCTTTTCCTTTTCCTTTTTTACATGACTTTTTTAACACACTTTATCGCAAGTCCCCTACCCATAATTTAAACTTTAAACTTATTCATAAGTCAATGACCTTCCCCTATCTCAGCAGATAAATCACTATGTTTCCTGGCAGTCTTCTTTCATGGAATATCATGCAGTGCAGAATTGGAAAGAATTTTCAAGGCAATAGAAGGGAAAACTGATTCTGGAGGATCCTTAAGAATTGCTCTCTGTAAGGGAAAGTAGATTCATGGAAAAAGTTACTTTTACTGTTGAGTATATGATGACAACCTTACCTTCTAAAAGCTCATTTGTTAAAAGTGACCCACAAGTGAAACTTTCTTATTAATTCTTCAGGTTTTCTTAGCTGACTTCAAAAAGTTCTGCTGAGGAACTGTATTAAGGTTTTTACACAAATAACAATTTGGAAAGGACCCCCAGTTCATAAAAAATTGTAATAAATAAATGAATATGTTTAAAGCTGCTCTGTGCTCCGCTGGTCATTTCAATAAACAGCAGTATTTGTCTTGGGAACTGTGAAAGCCTGTACTAAATGTTACATAAAACAGTCTACCAGACAGTTATAAATAAGCTAAATAGCTATGAGCTGCTGAAATTTGGTGGAACTGTGAAAAATTCATTCAGTTTCTAGACTTATCTTTACATTTCATATGGAATAGCCTACATAAAAAATGAAAACTAGAAAGCAGAGGAACCTATAAAACTCCAATGTTCCCAGTGTTAAAGTAAGAGAGGAAGTAAAGCTTTCTCATAAGGAGAGGAATTTTGAAACTCAGAGAAGTAACTTCTGTCAGATTGTGAAATGGCTGCCACCACCCTAAAGAGGACAGAGCAGTAATGTGGAATTTTTGTGCCATTACACAAAGAAAGGGTACAAAAGATGTACAACAAACTCCCAGGGAGGCCCAAAGCACAGCTGTGACATTCTGAACAGTCTATGTATGTATCACATAATCGGAAAGCTATGGATTATGGAACATTTTAACCCCCAGTTTTGGAAATTACTGAGCCTCTACTAGTGCTCAACCTAGCATCGTTAGAGGGATAATGATGGCAGCTTTGCAAATATATCTCTCCAGATCTTCCTTTTTTGTTTGTTATATCCCTGGAGAGTTAATGCTCAGCAGGGTCAAGGAATAAACAGACCTTGTATCAAAAAATCAAAACTGTAAATAGGCAACACTATTTAAATATGAAAGCAGAGCTTGATTCCCAGAAATCCTTTACAACTTCAATTCCATATAAAGATGATGAGTGACTGAATTCTTAATAAATCAGAAAAACCCAACCCAATGACACTAATTCAAGTGGGGAAGTAGACGCTCCAGAAGGGAAAGCTGCTCTGCAGGGAGATCTGGATAGGCTGGAAGAGTGGGCCAACAAGAACCTTATGAAGTTCAGCAAGGACAAGTGTAAGGTCTTGCACCTGGGAAAATATAATCTGGGAGTGCAGCACAGACTGGGATCCACCTGGCTGGAGAGCAGCTCTATGGATAGGGACCTGGGGGTGCTGGTGGACAGAAAGCTCAACATGGGCGAACAGTGTGCTGCTGCGGCCAAGAAGGCCAACAGGGTGCTGGGTTGCATCAAAAAGGGCATCACCAGCAGAGAGAAAGAAGTCATTATCCCACTCTACTCAGCACTCGTCAGGCCACATCTGGAGTACTGTGCACAGTTCTGGTCCCCGCTATACAAAAAGGATGTGGACAGGCTGGAAGGGGTCCAGAGAAGGGCCACCAAGATGACCAAAGGACTGGGAAGCTGCCATATGAGGACAGGCTGGGAGAGCTGGGTTTGTTCAGCCTTGAGAAAAGGAAGATCAGAGGGGATCTCATAACCATGCACCAGTACTTACGGGGTAGCTACGAAGAAGAGGGAGACTCCCTTTTTACACAGAGTCACATGGAGAGGAGAAGGGGGAATGGACACAAATTGCTCTTGGGGAGATTCCAATTGGACACCAGAGGGGAATTTTTCACAGTGAGGACAGTCACCATTGGAATAATCTCCCCAGGGAAGTGGTTGACTCGGCCACGTTGGACACCTTTAAGAGTCATCTGGACAGGGTGCTGGGCCATCTTGTCTAGACTGTGCTCTTCCTAGAAAGGTTGGACTAGGTGATCCCTGAGGTCCCTTCCAACCTGGGATTCTGTGATTCTGTGATTTACATCTCAAGATTAAGACTTATTTAGTGACAACAATATATTTAGGCTCACTTTCTCCCACATTCTCAAAAGAGTATGGGACAGTTTTTTCTAGCCATAATATTAATGAATCAGTTTTTGTCAGAAGTTCAAATAATTAGACATGAAAAACATATTTTTGCAACCAGTACAAAAGATTTATTTAGACAAAATATTTCAAAACCAGAACTAAGTTATCATCTTCTAAATCTAATAGGGTGAAACCTTCAGAGAGCTAGAAATAGAAATAGAAATACAGAAATTATTTAAACTTTTCAGGCAGTTCCTTTTGGTATTATTTTTGACATGATAGAGAACAGAGGGAACATGAGATCAGATTCTTTTTAGAGAAGAAGCTGGGATTGAAGTCATGCAACACACACACAGAGTAGACAAAAATAAATGTTACTATTACATCTCTTACTTAGGGGACTCATTCTCTCCTTTCACACCAGATGTGTGCAAAGAATACGCTGCTCAGCTACTTTAATGAATACTACTTCCATGAACCTGACGTCATTTAGTCATCTAGCAGCTGTGCAAACAAAGATAGAAGAAAAAAAGTAAACTCTGTCTCTTGGAAAATGCTAGACAGCTCTGGGTCATCCTGCAACTGCATCATAACCCACAAGTCGAGGATTCTTTCTTACAGAAAGCAAAACATATGAGGAAGATTGAAGAAGAGGAGGAGTGGCTGGTGGGTTTTCAACTACAGTTTCAGTTTCTAGACCTTTGTTTATACTTCACATGGAATAGCTCCACTGTAGGATTGGAAGTGGTACAATACTCATCCAGAAATAGGTATTTGGAAGTGCTCCAGACCCACCAGTTCACAGTACATGCCAGGGAGCTGAGCTTAAGGTGTCAGCTGGGCTCTGAGACGCCATGAAAGAAAAAAAAAAAAAAAAAAAAAGTATTTTTGCCTCTGTCTGGCCATGATTATGCCCCAAAAATCTCCCCGGTATTTCCACTAAAGAAGCGCAAAAGCCCACTGTGTCTTCTAGATCAGCCTATAAACTGGAACAAGGACAGTCTGTCCAGGTATTCATGAAAAGGTCATGGAAAGAACAAGTCCTGTTATTACCAGATCCTTTGAACAATCAGTGCCAAGGAAAATGGGTGCAATATGTAAATTGCTCTGATAACACAGAGTGTTTCTCAGCAGTGCATCCCTTTCCATCCTGTAGTCATGACTATGAAAGGCAAGGAAAAATGGAAGATGAACTGGAAGCTCCAGCTTTCTTTGTTCATGTCAGCAGCTGAGGATTTGTTAATTCTAGGGCAATCCTGACCAGGGAGTGGAAATGGTAGCTTCAGCAGACCTGGGAATACAAGCCTACTTTAAAAAAAAAACAAGCAAAGGGAAAAGGGATTTGGGGAGATCAAGGAAAGCTCAAGGCAGATTAGCAGCCTGTGAAGCTAGCAACCCCTCATGGATTTACATGCTTCTCTGTCTTTTGGGCCCCATGCTTCTTACTATCATACACCTACCAGTTCAATATCATGCTCCAAATGCCAGGGATGCAAGTGCATTTTGCAGTGGTGCTTTCTCTACAAAAATGATTCTCCACACACAAACTGCAATTCAGGTAGCGAACTGTATATTTTCAAAACATTCCTCTGCACGACACCCTCTTCAAAATGTCAAGGCTATACTAGAGAAACTGCTATATAGAGGCTTTCTGAAAAGGTCTGTAATACACAGCGTTGAGGTTCAGCTGTTTGTGACTTAAGATTCAGTTTTGTGAACCACGGCTGTGTGATATTGGCTTGCTTTTACAAAGAAATCAGTTCCTTGAGCACAAGCAGAATGTTGAGAGACTGATGGCTATCAACTCAAGGTTTCAAAATATTTTCATGAAAAGATATAAAACACTAAGACAGAAAAGAATAGTGAATCAGAAAAAAAAGAAGTTCAAGGAGGAGATTGTGCCAATGGAGTTTGACTCTAGCTGGCTGATGCTTGCCAGCTAACAGGGACTGTCATGGTTTTAGCTGGGATAGAGTTAATTTTCTTCACTGCAGCTGGCACAGTGCTGTGCCTTGAACGTAGTATAAAAACAATGTAGATAACACACCAATGTTTTAGTTGTTGCTGGGTAGTGCTTGTACTAGCCAGGGACTTTTCCAGCTTCCCATGCTTTGCCAGGTGCACAAGAAGCCAGGAGGGGAGGGGGCACAGCTAAGAGAGCTGATCCAAACTGGCCAAAGGCATATTCCATATCATGTAACGTCACGCTCAGTATGTTACCTGGGAGGGGCTGGCCGGGGGAGGGAGGCAGCAATCGCAGCTTGGGGATGGGCAGCGTTGGTCGGCAGGTGGTGAGCAGTTGTATCATTTGTTTCTGGTTTATTTTTTCCTTTTCCATTTTATTATCATTATTGTTATTATTATCATAATCATTATTATTATAATTATTATTTTTATTGTAATTATTAACCTGTGCTTATCTCAACCCACAAGTTCTTTTGCTCTCCCAATTCTCTCCCCCTTCCCACAGGGGTGGGGGGAGTGAGTGAGCGGCTGCGTGGTGTTTAGTTGCCGACTGAGGCTGAACAACGACAGGGACTCATCAGGTGTCTCAATGGGAGTGGGGATCACATTAATGCTTAGGTCAGTAAGACAAAAATCCTTGACATCTATTATTAACAAAAAAAAAAAATTGTCATGCACTAGCAGCTTACTTGAATCTTGCTTGTAGAGTCTTTTTGTACATGGTGAAAGATGCATAAACAGAAGTGACTGGGTAGAGAGATTACAGGCTTGCACACGAATAAGTAAACTCATAGGCAGAGGACACTGTTTCAGCAAGACTGTTTTTCCCTGCTGGGCTGGAGAACCAGCAAAGGCGACTGAGAGGGCTGCTGGCTGCATTCAGTAGTAATTACGGTGAGGACAGAGAATTGTATTCTCAACATGAAGTCAATGCCAAGGCAGGGCAGCACTTCTTCCTGCTTGCTGCAAGGAGGTTCGCTGCAGAATGCTCTCCAGACCCAACCCAGTATCCCAAAAGTTCTCCTTGTAACCTGCTGCTGTGGTACACACCTGCTGTCAGTTGAGTTCTGATGTGGACTCCACAAAGAGGGAGTGTTCAGTGCACAGCCAACAAATGGTAGATTATTTGTGCCCGCTATGTATAACATTACTGCCAGCCCCAAAACAATATTGTTGACTCATCCATCTCCTGCTAGGAAGAAGGCAGGCCTCAGGAGGCACCTCCCATGGTTGAGCACTGTATATGCTGAAAAGCTCCATACACGCTTGCATGGGCCATGCAGTTGCGCTGAGTGGCATCATCCCAGGCTCAAATATGAGACTACTTCTTAGCTACATTTACATCACCCGTAAAACCCAATCTTAGTTTTGCTAGCAGTGTTTTAACAGAAATGTGTGGTAAGAGGTATTGTCAATGAAAGTCACTGGGTTAGTAGTTCATGAGGTTTTATAATTATACTGGGTTGCCGGACTGCTTCTTGTGTGGCTGTAGGAACATGCTCATGTTCTTCAGTGTAGCCTGTCCTAGAGTCTAACTAGGATTAATCTGTGGTGGGGAAGGTTTCCCTCCTGATATCTGTGGTCATCTTAGCAAATAAGAGGGAGAAAGTCCTACCTGGACTGTAGAGTTCGCAGGGGACAGATGTAAACTAAACTCAAACAAGATAAAGGTGTCCACTGGTGGTTGCTTATTTATTTAACAGAATTGAAGTTATATTTGCAAACAGGGTCTCTGCCTTGTTTGATCTTACAAATAATTTCACAAGACCTGAATAACAGGTTTGTATGTAGTCAGTTAGATTATAAATTCCTGTGCTGCAACTGCTTTCTTATAATTTTTGCACGGCATTTAGCAAAATAAGATCCTAACTTCTGCTATGGTTTTTGACATTTTCCTGAATTACAAATCATTACTATTAATGTTATACTTACTTGCCTATCATAAAGTCAAGCCTAGAAGGGTTCCAAGGAAGAATGTCTTATACAGTCTTTGTATGCATGTATATGTATGTAAAATAATATAATCTCTCAAGAAGGCACATAAGACTGCAATCTGTGGAAGTGTTGATCCAGTTATCTTTAGTACAAACAAGGGCATGAAGTGGGATAGTTTGTTCTTGAATACTCATATTAAAGTTTTGCCCTGTTTTGCTTTTTTTTAACATGTAACTATTTACAGCAACATTCTTGCTCAACATGAAGGTAAGTGTAACAGATGGAGTGCAAATAAAAAGCTGAAAAATTTTCAGTTGTTAAAATGTACACAAACCTTTTGTTTTTTTGTTTTCAAACCATTCCTATCTCTGTTGCTGGAGGTGATCTTGTTGAGGCAGTGGGGCAGTGGTGAATGGTGCATAATGATAACTAAGAAACTATTGAATCAGGTGCAGGGAATTAAAGACACACAATAATGACAGTCCTGCAACAAATGTCTGTCCAAGCTAATAAGCCTGGGGCTCATTCTGATTACAGACTGGGAAGCACTAAGCTTATGGGGACTGTATGCTTTCAGACACTAATTTGCTTTCATTTACAAACCTGGAGGATCTTTTTAGTCATCAGCCTCAATTTTCTGTTCATGTTTGCAGGGTTTTCATTTTCTCTGTGCAATTCTACCTTTTTTCCTCTAATCTAATAATCTAATAATACACTTTTCACTTTCATACAGCACTAGAGGCTTCCAGGCACACCAGAATCTTTAGGACAAGCAGGGGGGCACACCAGAGGACTGCCAGCTTTCCAGGCATTATGTTTGGTACTCACATTTTGGAGGTTGCAGAGCTGAGTGTTGTCTGTAAAGGCCACCAGCTGGCACAACATTCCTGCTAGGTGTGCCTGAACATATTGTTACCCATTGCCTTTGCATTCTCCTCTGTGGCCAGGTTCACTCATGTGATGCATCATGTCTTAAAACAGAAAGCAAAAAGCAAAAGACATCAAACTTTAGACATGTAGAATTTAGTTACCAGATTTGAAGACAGTCACACTAAGCTCCCTTAATAGTGATTGTGGAGGTACCCCTGCAGAAGACAATTCATCTCATGTATCTGAAGTACCTAACTGAGGTATCTGGCTTCAACATTATGAAGTTTAGCATAAAACGTGACAGTCAGAGACACTTCCAATGATGGCACCACTGCTTGATTTTAATAGAGCAGCCCAGTGTCCCCTTTCCCCAAACCCCAGAGTCCTGACTCCAGAAGCAAAATATCTGAGTAATCTTCTCCAATTTGAATCATTTGTGAATCCTTCAGTCAAAGAATTTGCACATCCTACTTTATGGATCTAAATTAGTCAAAGGTGAGGAAGAAGGTGACCTATACGTTGTGTGCTAAAGCTGGGCTATTACACAGCTGGAAGCATCAGAAGATGCAGGTGGAGAAAAAACCAAATTACTCCATGGCCATTGGTTCAGTGTTAGGCATGCAGCCCTGATCTAACATTTAGCATGGCTGAGCTCTACAAAGCACTGCCATCATCATCATGTTTCTACTTGATGGTGGTGTCTGAGACAAAATGAAGACAAAGACAATGCCGAAATGCAAAGTCCAGGGTTTCCAACCTCAGAGATTTGATACCAGCTCTGAAGCTGTATGTACCAAAGGTCTCCCCTGCTACATGACAGAGCAAATTGCTGCACTCAGTCACACCTGAATTCTGGTAAGACCACACTGGGTAAGGACATCTTCTCCAGAAATACTTTTTTCCCTGAGATGACTGCATAGGGACTGGTCTAGTTGGCTGGAAGGTGGTCCTGTGGCTGTGTAAACAAATGCAAATTCAGCTGAAAGTCCTTTAATTTAATATGTCAGATTGCAGAGGATTTGGAAGACTCTTGTTTTCTTGTTTCTTATTGACTGATGCACAGAAGCATTTAGCATCCTCTCTATTTAAAATAACAACACATGAATGAAACTTTCTTCCACACAAAATACAGGAGCTAGGTGCCAAAGGCTTCCACTCCTAGCACTGAGGACCTACATTGCAGCACTGTAGTGCTAAATATAATGCTTAAGGTTTTTTGGTTTGTTTGGTTTTTTGTTTTTGTTTTGGATTTTTTTGTGTGTGTGTGGTTTGGTTTTGGTTTTTTTTTTTTGAGAACTAGTCTTATAAAAAATGCTCTTTTTAAAGTACAAAGTTTAGGAACTTAGCAAGTGATGGAACCTACAAAACCTTATTAAATCTGAACCCTAAATCATCTGTCTGGCCAAAACTGCATGCATAGGACATGATTTTTGATGAATGAGTTCCAGAACAGTGTCCACCATTGAAGAAGATAAAGTTAATTAGAGTCAATTCAGTTAGCTCCATGTCTCACCATGTTGCAGCAAAAGCAGCTAAGCAGCCTTTCATGAGCTCATTTTACAGAAACGTGAACTAGTTCACAGGGAAGTGACTCCTCAAGGTTTCATGACAAATGAGCAGATGGGTCAGAGGCTGACATGACCATGACATTCTGTTCCCATTAGTCAGGGGCAAAATTTCTGTAGATTTCAATGAAGCCAGAGCTTCATCCCAAAAATCATTGCTCCCAAATACCAAGACATACACTTTCTGTAAATAATAGTACATTATTTGATTTTAAAACCCCACGTTTTGCAGTCTGTACTTTCAGATATAGAACCATAATGAATGAGTTTGACTCAATATGAACAGCCAAGGAAGTAGTTTTTCTTGTACATAATTTTAGTATATTGATCAGCAAGTGCTGTCATTAATGCTGAAAAGAGATAAGCTTAGGATTTCACCTTCACATAAAGACAACATTGTACTCTTCCAATAGCATGTGCAGGAAGTTAATCGGAAACTAGTAATGTATTTCATTTGTGCTTGCCCTCCTGTAAATTAAAAAGTATAATGTAAATTAAAACAGTGCCAAAGGTAAGGCAGCAAATTGCACATTATTCTATTGAGGAAAGCAAAGATCAAATGTCCCTGGTTTCCTTTTCTTTTCCTGACTACCCAGAGAAAGACAATAGGGCTCCAAAATATGGTTATTCATTCTCCAGCATAAAGCCATAGATCCCAAACAGTGAGGGGACAGGAAAACACACTATGGTGTAGAAAACTCAGCATCACTACAAAGACTGGGGAAAAATATTCCACTAAGAAGTAATCCCCTTTTCAGCCAAGAATTACCCTTGTAACACTGAAAAGGTTGTTAATAATTTTGTCTATAGCTGTATTGAGAATGAATTTTATTGCAAAATGAACACTAAGCAGATAATGTAACAAATGACAGCCCTCTAAACAGAAGAAATGTAACGTGACGCGCTTTGGTCCAGTGTTCCTGGCCTTTTTTCCTTCAAATATCAGATATTTCAATTCTAGAGCATTTTATATTTATTTACAAATCATTTGACCATCCTGTGGTTTAACCAATACCCAGATGGAAATAAGTGTAGAAGTTTTCCCATAGTACCTACCTGCTGTTTTAAGCATTTTGTTCCAGTGGCTCACTACACAGATTTTTAGCACTTTCATGAGTGTTAATAGAGCAAAGTAACAGGTCAAATGTCTTTTTTTTCATTTATGAGGTGTTGAGGACAGTGGAATTAATCTACGGGAAATTCATCTATATAATTTTGACTGGAGGTTCGGTGTTTTGTGCCATGTTGTGATAAAAATGCCTAATTTTGATCTCCTACCTTTAAAGTTATCCATGACTATGAGAGCATTACACTGTAAATGAAGGAACATTTTTTGGCCCCACTTCACATGCAATCTGCAAACTCAGGCACTAGAGTACTTTGAAACTAATCCTTCAATTAATCTCACACTTCACAAAGTTATCATAACAATGTCAACACTCATACACCATATCAGTTTCAGTCCAATCATTTAGAGAATTTTACAGAAACTGGTAAATATGATACTGACTTAGACTGCACCAACACTGTTGCAACACATGCCAAAGTGGTTGCTGACCTTAGGTTTGGATTTTCTGGGTTGATAGAGACCATGAGAGGTTGTAGTCTTTCTGGTTGTAGTGTGCAGAACAGTACAAATGTTTGGTAGTATTCTACATACCTGAATAATTCATGCTGCTAAAAGTGGTTTAATATTCCACGAAATAAAATATGTTTTGGTTTGATTTCCACAATTTCTTAAGACACAGGTAAAGGAAAGACTGAGAAAATGTAAGGATCTGCACAAGGGCTGGGATCACACTGCAAAGAAGGCATGGAATTTATTTGCAAATGAAATCGCAAAGATAGCAAGGAGGAAATTCAAGGCTTCCAAGAACAAAGGAAGGGCCATAAAACAATATATATCTACAACCAACTATATGAAATTAATTACATGAGGTATGTCAGTTGTAGAGAAGCATCTCACACATATCTCCATAAGTATTTCAGTCATACTAAGACATATTTATGACTGTGGCACAGGACCTGACTTGCCATGCATGGATTATGATGGGAATTATTAAAGAACTGGTACTCACTATAATCAAAGAACTAATACAGATGTACTGTCATTAGGCTTAATCAACTTCAGATCAAATTTCTAATTCTTGTTTTGGCATTAATTTGTCTGTAACTACCAACTCTAAAGAAGGAAAATCTTCTTCATTGTTACTCTTACACAAGCAATGGGATAGTTAGAATCAACATTGTCATGGTTTAACCCCAGTCAGCAACCAAGCACCACACAGCTACTCGCTTACGCTCCCTCCACTGCCAGTGGGATGGGGAAGAGAATCAGAAGGGCAAAAGTAAGAAAACTTGTGGGTTGAGATAAGAACACTTTAATGATTGAAAATAAATAAATAAATTTTTAAGAAATAATATTGTAATGAAAAGGAAAATAACAAAAAGAGAGGGGAATAAAACCCAGGAAAAACAAGTGATGAAACCGTTCATCACCCTCTGACCAATGCCCATCCCATCCCTGAGAAGCAACCTCTTCCTTCAGGCCAAATCCCCCCAGTTTTTATACTAAGCGTGACATCATATGATATGGAACACCCCTTTGGCCTGTTCAGGGCAGGTGTCCCGGTTGTGCTACCTCCCCTCCCAGCTTCTTGCACACCTGCCATAGCATGGGAAGCTGTAAAGTCCTTGACTTCATATAAGCACTGCTTGGCAATAACTAAAACCTCAGTGTGTTATCACATTATTCTCGTGCTAAGGCAAAAATGCAGCACTATAACAGATACTAGGAGGAAAATTAACTCAATCTAACCTAAAAACAGGATAAACATCAAATGCACTGCCTATGAACCACCAGACAGTGGATGATGCTTAACTACCTAGACAGATAGATACGACTCTGTAATTTAGGAGTTTCACAACGAAGTGATACTCCGTGAAGCAATCCAAGTCATAGCTTTAACTTTTTAAGTTGCAAAATGCTTTACCTTGAATCTGCTTTTTAGAATAAAACATAGCTGAAGGGGTAAACGGTAGCTGGCAAAGGGCTGTGAAAATAAATGGTTGCACACCATTGTTAAAAGACTGATATTTTTATGAGTTGGTAACTATTAGTGCCGCTTCCCAATATTTACTTTTTCAAATTGTTCGTGAGGTTGGAAATAAAATTACTTTGCTTGTTGGACAGTAGTTTCATGCAGCCTTCTACATAGATGTTTTGCTCTTGTGGTACAACATGCTGTAATTAACAGTGGTGCACTGCATGAAATGACTAGCTTGGAAAATTATAACAAGCTAAGATTTTGTAAGAAACACTAAAACTAGATTTTTACAGGCTCTTCTGCCACTTGCAAATTCTCCAGTAATACTAGTGATCTCTGTAATTTTAATTAGAAATAGAAATACTGATGCCAATGAAAATACATAAGTCTTACAGAAACCGGGCTTTAAACTGCAGGACCTGGGGGGTGGGATCCATTGTGGAAATGCTCACACCAGCACATCCAACAGGGGAGTAAGTCAGGCCAAGCAGTGTGGTGACAAATGTTCCATAGCTGTCTCCCAAGATGCAAAACAGAAGAGTGATCGCCTCAAGTCTATGTACACAAAAACACACAGTCTAGGAAACAAACAGGAGGAACTGGAGCTCCGTACCCACTCAGAAGGTATGACATCATAGGAGTAACTGAAACATGGTGGGACAAGTCAAATGACTGGGGGATCACAATGGACAGTTATAGCCTCTTTCATGAAGGCAGGCAGGGTAGAAGAGGTGGAGGAGTTGCACTCTACGTTAAGGAAAACCTCGAATGCATCGAAGTCAGCTATGGTGATTGCAACTGCTCTATTGAATGCCTCTGGGTTAAAGTCAGAGGGGTCATATCCAAGCAGGACCTCACAGTGGGCCTCTGCTACTGACCTCCTAACCACGATGACCATGCCGATGAAGCGATACTTGGCGCATTGAAGCAAGCTTCTGGCCAACAGAACCTGGTCCTTATGGGGGACTTCAACTATCCAGACATCTGCTGGAAGAACAATATGGCTGCTCGCATGTCATCCACCAAGTTCCTGGAATGCATAGAGGACCGCTTCTTCACACAAATGTTAGATGTGCCAGCCAGGAATGAGGCACTGCTGGACTTACTGTTCACAAACCGAGAAAACCTGCTTTGTAATATCTCGGTTAGTGATAGCCTTGGCTGCAGTGATCATAATATTGTGGAGTTCAGGATCCTGCTGAGTGTGCTGAAGGTCAGTTCTAAGACAAGGGTTTTAGAAGATTTTAGAAGAGCAAACTTCAGTTCACTCAGGGCTCAGCTGGGAGGGATTCCATGGGATGCTTCCATGGAAGACAAAGGAGCTAGTGAGTGCTGGGAGTTCTTCAAGAACTCTCTCTTGGAGGAACAAAACCAGTTTATCCCCTACAAAAGAAAGGGAAGTAAGCAGAGCAAGAGGCCCCCTTGGCTCAACCATGACCTCCTGGGTCTACTCAAATCCAAAAGACAAGCACACCAGAGATGAAGAAGTGGAGGATTATCAGTTGAGAGCTACAAGGGCATTAGAGATGCAGTTAGAAAAGCAAAAGCCTAGCTTGAATTGAAACTGGCCATAGATGTCACAAATAACAAGAAAGGGTTCTTCAGACATGTCAACCACAAGCAGAAACAGGAGGAAAACTTTGGCCCACTGTTAAGCAGAATAGGAGAGGCAATCACCAACGATGCTGAAAAGGCAGAGGTCCTCAACACTTTCTTCACCTCTGTCTTTGCCAATGCTGTTGGGATCCAGGCTTTGGGAACAAAATTCCCAGTTGATCCAAATACTGACCCACCATCAGTGAAGGAAGAATTAGTACATGAATTGCTACACGAGCTTGACCCCTACAAATTGATGGGCCCTGACGCCATCCCCCCAAGGGTGCTGAGAGAGCTGACTGACATCATCACAAGGCCACTCTCCATAATCTTTGAGAAGTCATGGAGAACGGGGGATGTCCCAGAGGACTGGAGGAAGGCAAATGTTACCCCTATCTACAAGAAAGACTCGAGGGAAGATCCGGGTAACCTATAGGCCCATCAGCCTTACTTCAAGCCCTGGGAAATTATGGAATGAATCCTCCCAGGGACAATCACAAGTCAAATGAAGCACGTGATTGGGAAGAGCCAACATGGCTTCACTAAAGGCAGATCGTGCTTGACAAACCTGGTGGCCTTCTATGACAAAGTGACTTGCCTGGTTGACATGGGGCAGGCAGTAGACTTTGTCTACCTGGATGTCTCCAAGGCCTTTGGTATGGTCCCCCACGGCCTTCTCCTGGAGAAATTGATGTGTTATGGCCCAGACAAGAGGTCTGTGCAGCGGGTGGGGAACTGGCTGACAGGCCACACCCAAAGGGTGGTGGTGGTAAATAGCTCTTTTTCAAAGTGGTGACCTGTCACAAGCGGGGCCTCCCAGGAATCTATATATGGGCCCAATGTTATTCAACATCTTTATAAGTGAGCTGGATAATGGATCAAGTGTAGCCTGATGAAGTTTGTAGTAGACACCAAGTTGAGATGGGGAAGTAGACGCTCCAGAAGGGAGAGCTGCTCTGCAGGGAGATCTGGATAGGCTGGAAGAGTGGGCCAGCAAGAACCTTATGAAGTTCAGCAAGGACAAGTATAAGGTCTTGCACCTGGGAAAACACAATCTGGGAGTGCAGCACAGACTGGGATCCACCTGGCTGGAGAGCAGCTCAGTGGAAAGGGACCTGGGGGTCCTGGTGGACAGGAAGATCAGCTTGAGTGAACAGTGTGCTGCTGTGGCCAAGAAGGCCAACAGGGTGCTGGGTTGCATCAAAAAGGGCATCGCCAGCAGAGAGAAAGAAGTCATTATCCCACTCTACTCAGCGCTTGTCAGGCCACACCTGGAATACTGTGTAAAGTTCTGGTCCCCGCTGTACAAAAAGGATGTGGACAGGCTGGAAGGGGTCCAGAGAAGGTCCACCAAGATGATCAAAGGACTGGGAAGCTGCCATATGAGGTTAGGCTGGGAGAACTGGATTCAGCCTTGAAAAAAGGATGCTCAGAGGGGATCTCATCACCATGTACCAGTACTTAAGGGGTAGCTACGAAGAAGAGGGAGACTCCCTTTTTACACAGAGTCACATGGAGAGGAGAAGGGGGAATGGACACAAATTGCTCTTGGGGAGATTCCGATTGGACACCAGAGGGAAATTTTTCACAGTGAGGACAGTCACCATTGGAATAATCTCCACAGGGAAGTGGTTGACTGGGCCACGTTGGACACTTTCAGTAGTTGGCTGGACAGGGTGCTGGGCCATCTTGTCTAGACTGTGCTCTTCCTGGAAAGGTTGGACAAGATGATCCCTGAGGTCCCTTCTAACCTGGGATTCTGTGATTCTGTGATACTGGGATACCTTCACAAAAGTTAAACCAGAACGTAACATTTGGCATCTAGAAATTTGTTTCTACACCTACAAAAATATTGGTCTTATAAAAGTAAGATTATCTGTAGTTATAAAATTTAATAGATGGATGCTTTTCAAGATATGAAACCCATTGGGGAATAAATCTGTATTTTAGTAAATACTACAAAATTATATTAATGCATCTTTAAACCAAAAAGGGATTCTCTCAGGCTTGATATTAATACTGTTCAAATACATGCATTTGATTTAAATAAAAAAAAAAACGAAAAACCAACCCAAACAAGCTTGTGGAATGGCAAGAGTTAGGTTTATTCTGAAACACTTGCAATAACTGTAGATTTTATTTTTAGGGCAATATATTCTGGCTAAGTGATGTAAGTAGCAAGTCTCTTCCTTCAGCTCTATATTAATGTTATTCAGCCACTGGGGTTTGACACTGACCTTAAATTGAGTTGTTTCTGGCAAGGTAAGAAATTCTTTTGGAATCACATACAGCTTATTTCTGCTGTCCTTTAAATCATTGGTAATTTTCTACTCAACATCAGCATGAAGAGCTTTGCCCTGTTGCTATGGGAATGTCATGGTTTTCTTCATTACACGGTGCCCCCACAACCATTGACTTAACATACAACCCTCAGCAATGCATTTGTAGTTTTTTGCATACACAGTCATGACAACATGCATAGAGTAAAGACAGACATAAAATACATGCTGAATGTCAAAATGCCAAATCTGATCTGGTAAAGCAATCAGAACTGAAAAAGCTGCACTGAAAAGATTTACCCTATTCTCAAGCCAAAACCACTCCTGTGGAGTCATCTAGATATGAAAAAACAGTAATCTGAAAACAAATCTCCTGAAGCAGTGGAAAAGGGAGGAATGTCATGGAGCCTTGTAAGATAGCTGATTTCTTGTCATCCTTCAGAGATCACTATTTTTTATTCTAATTGTGTTTTTAATTTTGGGAGGGTTTTTATCATCTTAGACTGCATAGTAAATGGTGGTTGTAGATTGGTAGTCAGTCCAAACACATTTTCAACAAATTAAGTTTATATCTTATTGATAAAACATTCAGAGAACTTTACAAGTGTTATTGATTAACCCTCCAAATACACCTTGAGACACATTAGAACTTTCCCCTCAATTTTAGAGCAGGGAAAATCAAGCCAGTAGTCAAATGGCTCACCATAGGTCTGGCAGTAGGTCAGTGTCAGGAACAGAAGATGAGAATTCCAGTTCCAGTTCTGAGATCACAATGGTCTGCAAATTATTGTCGTGCAATTTTTTTTCATGTGTGCAGTTAATTGTACTATCCATAAAAGGACTTGGAGACAAGTGATAAAAATACATTTAAGTGCAAAGACTCTAGACACTTACTAATGTAAAATGTTTTACAGCAGGCAAATCAAACTTGAAAGCTGCCTCTTATAGTCACACTCATTTAGGTTTTGAGAATCTTCCTTCCCTATTGAGGCTGCTTAGAGAATAGCTGTTTCGATTATTTTCCCATACAGCTATAATCATGTCACTGCTTTCTATGGCTGTCTCACTCCCAGAGGCCTTCCTAACCAACTCTGAATGATTTGGATGCAGTTTCTCACACATTAATATTAATACTTAACTGTGAACATCAAACTCTTTAATTGCTTTCATAGTGAATACTTGATGTGTCTGAGTAAACATTCCTTACTTAAAGCCGTAGCTCCACTAGTAATGGTAATTACAGTATGCTCCACAAATAAATCCCTGATTTTACTATACTTAAAGAGTGCAAGATATGAGTAACTAATTACTTTATAGACATGGAAAGTAAGGAGAAAAATAAGAAGAAAATATGAATATACAGAGATGAACTGAGAAATGGTTGGGCTGTAAAATACAAGTTCTTTTTAGAGGTCAGAGTACACATTATCTTTTTTAAATTTACCTTTTCCTCTTACATGTCTTTGGCTTGAAATCTCTCTAGCATGACTTCTGGGAAGTAGCCAGAATTTTCTCTTTCTGAAGAGCAAGCCTAACTGAAATCCATTTCGTTATCATTTTCCATTAGAGTAGCTCTATTTCTTTTATGGCTTTCCAAACCATGCAGTGCAAACTACACAGGCTTGCAAAAGCCATTGCTCCTTCAGCAAAAGCCTCCCTTTTAAAGTCATCCCCATCAGCTTTTTCAGGAGTAAATTCATAGATGGGAACCAGGAGGCCTTTCCTTCCCTGCCTTTTTAACTCTGCAGTGTGCAGTGTATGAATTGTGTGTTATACGATGGGGAGGGCAGAAGCACCGCTTCTGGCTCATCCCACGGTAGCTGCCTTACACCCCACTGCTTTCCTATTCATGAAAGTGATTTACGTGGATTTTCTATGCCCACTCAGTCTAACTGGCCTTATTTCCAATAAATTCCAAATCCAAGGAGAAATTAGGCATCTAAATCACGCTGCAGATTTTTCATCTTCAAAGAAGATCCGAGGAGCATTTTAAAAATCAGCCTCCTTCTGTGCACTTAGTACAGCAATTTAGTGGCCAAGGCTCTCACACAGCCTTGGGAATATCCAGTTTAAAATCTTGTCTTTGCCATCTCTCCACAACCCTAACCATCGTGTAAACAATGTAGTGTGGAGATACCACCTATCTTTCCCTTGAATCTACTGTTCATACAGGTAATTAATCAATGTTAGTCTAAGGGAGAAATGCATGAATAACACAGGTCTTTATCCTGGTATTTACGGTACTTATCATTCTATTTTTAGCTAATTTAATAATAACTGAGGTATAAGAGATTAACAGCTGATATTCAGAGGTTTAAGCATATCCTTCTTTTACCTAAGTGTCTAAATCAGTTCCCTTTTTCCGTTACCCTTGCCTTCTGATTTTCTATTTTCTTCAATGATACTTCACATTCAGACTTGTGCCACCATTATATATACTCCTTTCATGTCCTTGTTAACCTCTGGGAAAATACTTTTTCCAATACTTTACTTACCACTATCTTGAGATATTCCCAATGTGACTAGATTATGCTCCCAAGAGTCAGTAGTAATGGTTTGGAGTTAGCAGAACTAGTTAGGTTAGCCATGAGAAATTCTGGTCTGCAAATTTTTATTACTAGATCAGTGAGTTTTGAGTAAAATATCCTGAATCATGACATAATACATGGTACTGCAACTGTTTTTATTTTTTTCCTCAGAAAAATTTTGTGGGGATCTTTCTGAAAACAGCCCTTCTCTCAAGACTTCTGCAATGATAGCTCAGTCATTAGAGCCCTTCTTAGGCTGTGGGAGAGCCAGCTTAAAATATTTACATGAACACAATTATCCAGCACATTCTACAGTATCTCAAATTCAACCTCAAATATAATATAATAAGGGAAATAACACATTTCCCTTACAGATATGTAACGTTAAGTGAGTGCCATGGAATTACAATCCTAAATACATTCTATGGTAATAAATAATAGTCACAAATATATGTAATTTATGTATTCTCCAAAGTGACATGAGTGGTAAGCCACATTCTTCCTTCTGAAGAATTTTTAGTCTGATAAAACCCAAACATCTGCAGAACAAGACAAAGGATGTCTAATTAGGTGAAACTGTGGTTTACTAATTATTGGCCTTTTCCTGAAAAGTTCCAAAGGACTCTTGAGAAATCAGTGGGAATGGAGATCACTCAGGAATTTCTTACTGCCTTTTAGGAACAACACCTGAAAAAAGGGGCAGGAGAGAGTTCTGACTTTTTAATAAAGCCAAATCCCTTCTGATTTTTTTAAATCAGAAGTGTTCCAGGAAAGGGGCAGCTATTAAATATAAACTAGTTCCCTTTTAGTCATCTGTCTGCTTTGTGCGATGCTAACTTTGTACTTATAAAATGTATCTTCTCTCCATATACTTTTCTATTAACTTTCTTTCCATATGTTTTTCTATTAACCTAGACATTCTTCTATCTCTGTAGCAAACACACTGAATATATTCTCTGCATGTAGGGAAAAAAGAAAAAGAAATATTGCTTATATATCAAAGTGCTTTTATAATTTATCTCAGGCCGTATTATGGAGAAGTACAAAACTGGTGATGAGACCCAAGTAAACCAGAGCTTTAAGCTGGATTTGCCCCAACCTTCTCCTTAGGTTCACTATCAAAAGAAATCCCAATTCCTTTAAAATGAACTCTCTGCCCAAGTTCTATTCCAGTAAAAAAAGTTAGAATACTTAATATTTTAAACAGGGAAACCTCAAAGTGACCAAAGGAGAAGGAAAAGAAATAGAAAAGAGTTATGAGCAATTCCCTTCTTCCAATTTCTTTCTTACAAACAAGTAATTTCTTCCAGGTAACTTTCTGATACAGAAGGTAGAAAAATAACTAAATATGAGATAATTGCCATTCCCAGCAGGAAGAACTGGTAAACAATGTCACGCAGAACAGAATTTGTATAAAAGAGATCACGAAATGAAGGGAATTCATGGCATTAAGAACGGGAGGAAAATAAAGACAAAATAACCAAAATAGATTTTAGAAAGACAGGTTTAAAAAAGAATCTTGAAAAGTCAGCCAAAAGGGAAAAGAAAAAAAAAAGAGAAAGCAGGAGTTTAATTTAAAGGACACAAGTACTAACTGTTTATTACAGAGTAAAGACAGAAAGTACAGAAAAAGGTTAATATTCAAAAAGAAGAAAACATTACATAGGAACTTTAAATAAAGGCCAGTTTATTAAACACAAGGGCAGAATAATTGTTTAAGTACATAGGAAAATCAGAAATACCAAGATAAGGATGATATGGAAGTAGAAAGGATTGTTGACATTAGCAAGAAATATTTCTCCAAGTACATTTCTAAACAATAATAAGAAGGAAGAATCTGGTCTCTGAAAGCCTGAAGTGTTTAACCGCCCTTTTAAAAATTAATCTGTTCATATGTCTTCATCTGAAATAATGCTTATAACCATATAGCCATAAAAACATTAATTTTGGTAGTAAGGTATTCACATAAAAGGCTATGAGTTCAGCCTAGTAAAAAGAAGGCACAGTTAAAAAGCTCTTGTAGTTTAGAAATTTCTTTTTAGCTTTTCATATGGATTGTTACAAAACTGGTTAACAAAATTTTGGATCTGTTGTCATACTTGGAACACTTCTAAAGGATATGTGATACACTGGAAGACTGGAGAAAGCAAACATGGTGCCCATCAAAAGAGAAAAAGATCATTATTGACCAGTTGGCTTCTACTTACAGAAAAATACTGTAAAAGGTAGTCAAACTATTCCCAATTACCTACAAGATAGCAGGTAGGAGAGTAATAGCTTACACAGACTTTCAAGAACAACTTGCAAATAAGTCTAAGTTACTTCTGCAGCATGGCAGCTAGTCTTGTGAGCACGGGAAAGAAAAAGTGTATATAATTTATCTTGACTGCCGTATGATTTCTCGGCACTGTCTCAGATGTCCTCATAAGCAAATGGACCAAATAAATACAGCTGAGATGAAACACTCATATATTTTTAAAGCAGAATGATTGAAAACCCATTCTTTGAGTGTAGTTATTACTGACTGGCTATCAAAATGGAAAGACTTGCTGAATAGAGTTTTGATCTGTCCTAGCCCCTGATATGGAACTATTCAGTATTTTCATTTAAAAAATGGGTGATAAAATAGACAAAATCAAATCCTCATGCTAAGCTTAGAGGTATGTTTGAAGACAAAATTAGGGTTCAGATTGATCTTGATGAATTAAAGACATACTGAGACAGACATAGGGTCCTATTCAGGTGGAAAAGAACAAGATATAGCTTATGGGCACAAATGCAGAACACAAAACTGGTGATTAGGGAGCAGTGTTATAAGATATGTGAGTCACTGGGGTCCTAAGGTGAGAATGAGTCAACAAGGTCATACAGTTGCAAGAAAGACAGCATACCTGCACGCATCAAGACTAAAGCCCAGAGAACGCGTGAAGTAATCCCTCTGCTCTACTCAGCACTGGTTACACCTTGGTTGGAATACTTCATACAATTTTTGAGCATCATATTTCAAGAAAGATGTCATTTAATTGAAAAGCATCTAGGGGAGAACCGAGAGACCATCATAACGCAGAAGTAGTTTTATCAATGTGAACAGTTTAGCTGGAAATTTTCCATACTACTTTGCCAAATATTGACATTTTTATTAATTTCACCATTTTTTTGTATGCACAATAATATTTTTATATGGTTATATAACAGCTCTTCCCATTATTGCACAAGAACAGAACTAGACTGCAGATGAAGCAGAACTATTGCAGAAAGGGAAACTTACTCATACAGTCCTGTGCCACTTACTACAGAATATGGAAATATATAGCACTTGGGGAAAGGAAAGCAATGGTTTTATGAAAAAGAATTGCTTTGGAGAATTGAGTTCTGGCTATGTAATGGAAAAATCACTCTACTCAAACATTTTACAGGTTATCATTAATTGTACATTCCTCATTTCATGTGTTTTTAATTAAAGGCTGTGTATTTGGTTTGAGTATTTTCATCTGCAATTGAAATTATAGAAGATCTGCTATATTTAAATGCAGAGTGCTGTGCAATGCAACATATGCTGACAAAAATCAGATCTATATATTCAAAATTTGCATCCCAAAAGAGTGGATATTTCTGTCTGTCATCCCTCTGTGTCCAGATTTCCTGTATGTCAAATAAGTATAACAATTCTTCATAATATGAAGCTGCTGGGAAAGAAAACCCAGTGTTTGTGAAGCCCTTGCATATTTTAGTAAGGACTGCTACAGAAAACCCATGGGGAATATGATCACTTCTGTTTTCAGTGTAGTAAATATGGAACCATGTCAATATCTATCTATTCATTAGTTGTGCAATAAATGAGACTGAGCCCTGGAGGAAGACTACGCTCTAATCTACACACAAAGGTCCAAAAGTGCAAGGAACCTTCACCATAACATTTCATGACATTATATTGCACAATCAAACTCTCTAAAGATTTTAACATGGCTTTTTGTATTCAATAAATATCTAAATAAGGACAAAGTGCCATACAGGATTGTGGAAATTATAGTATAATCAAAATAATAAAGATTCTGTAGTATGTATGAGTCAAAAGGACCCTATAATGCATTCAGATGTATTTCACCCTTTTTGGCATGGCACTGTTTTTTTCTCCCAAGCAATTCTTTGGGCATCTGTGAGGTTAATCCTGTTAGTGAGGTAAACACACCTGTGCTCCAGAGATTTAATTCAAAACCTGAAGAACACTGAGATTGGGATAAATTGTAAGCAATTCTCAGCACTCTTCAATCTGAACCTGTTGCTCCCAATTTTGGAGAGCATGTCCTAAGGTGAAACAAAATATCCAAGGAAAGGAATCTCAGTTGTCATGCACTCAGGAATATAAAATTGAAAAATTCCAAATATGGAGGAATTCGATGCTGCAGCTTATTGTTTAAAGGTACCTGTAAAGGACTCCTGCAAATCTAGTTTATTTTTCATGGGATGTTTAAAACCTTTACATTTGAAAGCTATGATACAGGAATATTTGCAGACCTAGTCAGATGAATGCTTGGATACTATAACCCAAAGAACTGAAAGAGGTGTCCACATGATCAGTTTATCCAGTGCAATGCTAATTCTGCTCCTGATCCAGATCATAATAGGTACTTAAACATGTTCAGCAGTGGAGGAGAGGGTTTTATAAATCATTCTCTTGGTCTTACTTATCTAAATCCTGCTTAAGTCTCATTTTAGCTGCATGATCATTTTGGTCTTCCTCAAAGTACTGTCATAGGCATCAAGTCTCATTACTATTATTTCCTCAGGTAAGCTTATATAAACACAGACCTGGATTCAACTAATCTTTATTCGAATGTGTCCAACATGATCTAGCACTTGTAATTCAACTAGAACACCACTCTATTTCAACCATAGAAATAAATAATAAAATATAGAGAAAAGGTGGGGGGGTGTTTCATGTCATGGATTATATCAATATCTCTTTTTGATAGCCTTTGTATCAGAGAACTTGTCAGTCTCCAAAAAAAATTAAAATCCTCTTTACCTAAAAGATACTATTTTGATGTTGAAGTTTTCTGCTTCAGCTGATTTTATTTTTTTTAAATTTCAAGAAATAAAATAAACTATATCTGGATGTGGAAGATGATAGCTTTCTGGTCAATCTTCAACTACTGAGGCATTATTTCCTAGACACTTTGGGGTGTTCTTTATGACAATGTTTTATCTTGAACCTCTTCCATCAGTGATGCCCTTGATTTAAATTCGGTAGTCATAGGTACATTTATACCCCAAAAAATGTCTTGATATACGTCTATATATTTTAAATATATGAATGAAAAAAAAAGAAAATGTGACATTAGGATTTCTTTTAATCATCTTCATCTTTGAAAATGACCCAAGAACGGTAGCGGAAGCATATCTTAAAGACCCAGATTGTGAATCAATATGGCTGCATTTTAAGGTAAAGAGGCACATTAGTTTTCACCATAACTTGAAACAGAAGAGGAACAAGTTCAACAACATTACTATGTACCTACATTGAAACACAGGAAGACATAAGAAAGAAAGAATGTGGAGTGCTGATGCTGCTCCAAAGCCTCCCCTCCCCCAAAGCCTCTGCCAGCACAAATGGCTACTGTCCAGGGTATCACAGTTACTAAGCCATTCCTTCCACATTCATCCCCAAAAGGGCACAGAGACAGAGAATTAGAAATATAGCGTAAGTCCCCATCATCACCATACTTTAACTTGCAATATAATCCTTAATGAACATGTGAGAGCTATTGTCAAGAGAAAGCCTTGTACACACTTCATTCACAGAACTTTATCAAACTAGTGGAAGTCCACTGGTAGTTCCACCTGGTTTACAGTAATTAATTTATAAATATTGGATCATCAAGCATTTTTTGTGCTTAAAAATTACCAAAACTGTGCATTAGGTAGATTATGTATGTGACATATATATGATCTAATTATATATGTATATCTACTTAAGCATTTTAAACAAGAAGATTAGTATATTTTTTCAATTATTTCTTGATATGTCATTAAAAATATTAATTCAAATTTAGAAAATATGCTAGCAAAATTAAAAATCTCTTCTAATGTTATATTTTTAACTGATGTGGAAATGAAGTGGCTTTTTGGTATGCTGTTATATTATAAATTGTTGGGTAACACTGCTGATGACATATACAGCTCTTATTCAAGAAAGCATCTATAGTCTTCTGTCCATTTAGTTCTTTTTAATTTCTAGAAAAATCGAGCCTGATGCAGACTTGCCGACCACATAATTAAATTACAAAATAGTTGTAGACATGTTTAAGTAAAAATATCTTTCCTATAACTTTCACAATAGTATCACTTTGCATTGAAAGAGCTGAAAGAACAAAATGAGATCATTAATGTAGAATCAATGTTCTCTTTCTAAAATGCCCTGTCTTCCAAGAGAGCTTTCTGTTACCCTTATGCTGTATATAGTGAGATATACAATTGATTTAACAGGTGTTACATTAAAGAATCATTGTTGGAGTTTGGAACTGACAGGATGCCCAAAATACTTCATGCACTTCAGTGACCTATTATGAATAATTACTTAATAGAATAACTGTAGCTACTGTTATAAGTTTGTTAATTTTCTGGTTTTCATCGTATATGACTAAGTTTACTCTGCCAACAGTATACACAGAATCACAGAATCACAGAATGGTAGGGGTTGGAAGGGACCTCTGGAGATCATCTTGCCCAACCCCCTGCTTGAGCAGGCACACCCAGAGCAGGGGGCACAGGAACGCATCCAGCCAGGGTTTGAGTGTCTCCAGGGAAGGAGACTCCACAGCCTCCCTGGGCAGCCTGTGCCACTGCTCTGGCACCCGCACAGGGAAGGAGTTTTTCCTCATATTGAGGTGGAACTTCTTGTGTTCCAACTTGTGCCCATTGCCCCTTGTCCTATCGTTGGGCACTATCGAAAAGAGCCTAGTCCCATCGTGCTGACACCCACCCTTTAGGTATTTATTGGTATTGATGAAATCCCCCCTCAGTCTTCTGTTCTCCAGGCTGAACAAACCCAATTCTCTCAGCCTTTCCCAGAAGGGAGATGCTCCAGTCCCCGATCATCTTGGTAGCTCTCTCCTGGACTTGCTCAAGGAGTTCCGCATCCTCCTTAAAATGGGGGGCCCAAAACTGGACGGAGTACTCCACATGTGGTCTCACCAGGCCAGAGTAGAAGGGGAGGATAACCTCTCTCGACCTTCTGGCCACAGTCCTTTTAATGCAGCCCCAGGATATTGTTGGCCTTTTTGGCCACAAGGGCACGGTGCTGGCTCATGGTCAGCTTGTTGTCCACCAGAACTCCCAGGTCCTTCTCAGCAGAGCCGCTCTCCAGCAGGTCACCCCCAGCCTTTACTGGTGCCTGGGGTTGTTCCTCCCCAGGTGCAGGACCTTGCCCTTGCTCTTGTTGAATTCCATGAGGTTCCCCTCGGCCCAGCTCTCCAGCCTGTCCAGGTCTCGCTGGACGGCAGCACAGGCTTCTGGTGTATCAGCCACTCCTCCCAGCTTGGTATCGTCAGTGAACTTGCTGAGGTTACACTCTATCCCATCATCCAGGTCATTGATGAATATACAATTTCAGCTCAGAAGAGGAAAGTCGTATCTCCTGGTCTTTGAACCCTAGCTCTTTGCCTGTCGTCATTCAGACACACAGATTTCATCCCTGCTCTAAATCAAACACAGTGTGTTGGCCACCACCATGCTAAGGCATGATCTCAGAGAGAACTAACTGGCTAAAACAACTCCAACTTGTTAATGTACTTAGCTAAAAATGCACAAACTTATAATTTCTTATTCAAAAGAAAATTATCTTAGTTTAGGTTTTCTGCATTCACACCATCCTTAACATGTTAATTGTCCACCAATTTGCTTCTTTCTATGTGAAAACTTTTAAGGTATCCCAGTTATGTCATGCTCATTAACTTGTAGTGGTGGCCATGTCCATAAATCCTTGAGACTACTCATAGCAGAGCCTTCTACTCATGTATGAGTAAAAATGGTAAAATCTGGTTCACTGTCATTAAAAGTGTCTGCTGGAAGATTGTACACTTCTGAATTACCTTTCTTATATAATGAAGAAAATTAAGCAGACTACGCATTTCAAATTGAATCAATTATTTCCTTTTTGTATTTTTAATTTTAAAGAAATAACCTTATTTCAAATTCTTTGACCTGTATGGTACATAATTTTCTAAGTCTAAGTTATTGGAAACCATAGTCAGTAACAAAATAGAATATGTGACATTAATATCCAATTAGTTTAAGTTCAACAGAAGTTGGAGACCAGAAAATATTATGAATGGTGAGGAATTATGAAAATGGCTTAGCAAGCACAGAGCTAAACTACTACTTCGGAGAACTTAGAGAATATATTTCTACATGTTACACTGCTGTAATGTGTTCTGAATAAATTGAGATTTCAGACTTGGGAAAACAGAGATGGAAAGTTGAGGGTTGAAGGCGTGAAAAATATATCAGGCCTACAATAGCAGAAAAGACAAAAAAAAAAAGAGATTGATTTAGGAAGTAGAGGAATTGAATGTGATCCTCATCTCCGTTAAAATTGTACTGTACATATGTGGTAGTGTTGGGATTCAATTTAGGAAAAAATATTGAAATTTATGGGCTTTTCCAGTTGCCAGCAAATAAATATCTATTGTCATTTAAGGCACAGAGACGTGTTGCCCTTGGATGTGCAAGAGGCTTGCACAGACCTAGTAGGTAGGATATAGCTAACATAGGAGACATGAACCTTTGTGGATCCACAGCTAAAAGCTGTACAGAATATTTTTTCTTAAATGGTGTTAGATGTCTATGTAGGGACAATTAACTGTCTATTAGATGTCAGCTTTAAGCTGAATTCAAGCTTCTAGATCTCTATAGTCCACCATGGACCCTTAGTCATGCAACATTTCTGTAAACACTTGCATGTAGCCACCAATTTCTCAGTTCAGCGGGTCATTTACAATATCATAAGATCAAAAAAAAAATCCATATGGGGCTGGCAGATATGACACAAAAGCAGTGGGAGACACTTGACCTTTTCAACAACGGCAGGATACCAGGAAGCACATCCTACAATACGTCAAATGGCATTCGACACTTGAATCAAAAACTGAGTCCAGCCCCTGCTGTTTAACAGGTTTTTGTTCAGTTTCAGTAGGATTGTCTGCATAAGCTTGCCATCAAGCACTAAGGAATTTTTTATAATACTTTTTCCTGCAAACACATTTAGTTTGGAGAATTTATAAAGTATCTTTCATAATAATTTCTATTGTATATATTGCTTTCCCATTCCTCCATATGCTTTAAGCGTGTTACTTCTGTGAGTTCTCATTATTCAGTTTTCCTAGAGAAAAGAATATCAATGATCAAATAGTTTTAATATATATTTTTTGATAAATAATCATTAATCTTAAATTCCTCAATCTTTCAGCATTTATGAAAATTTAATAAATAGCTGATAATTATATAAAAAAATAAGATAGGTACTGGCACATAGCTCAGAACAAATTATTTGCAAAAAAACCATATATATAAAAATAACAGGGGGATTTTTTTCTTCTCTTTGATCAGCTTTCCCGTTATAATTACATGCAAACACTAAACCCTAGAGAACAGAGAAATCTACATTTTTAGCATTCATAGGAAATACGAAAGAGGTGAATCATTGATTAATGTTAAAAATGACTAGCCAAATGTGTTATTATAATCAGAAAACAGAACTGATTCGCCTACTTCATTTGAACTTCTTGGGTTCAGATAAATGTTAAGTCTTTGTCTTTTAATATTACATTAACAGCAGGGAAAATATCAAAAGTGATGTAGCCTCTAATTTCTAATGGCAATTACTGTTGTTACAAAAATAATATTTAGAGTATGAAAAATATTATACCCTATTGAATTTGCATGGTTGAAAATTACTCAGCATAATTTAGGAAACTATGATTAAATACAGCATTTCAGTTGAAATGATAATCATTTGCATTTGAGAGGGAGTATCACTGATGCAAAAGGCAACAAGTTCTTAAAAGTCACTTTCAGTTGTGAGGAAATGCCTTAGTGTTTGAAATATGGACAAATAAGATCCCTGAATGCCTTGTGGGATAAATGTATGTAAATTAAATCCTCTTATCCTTTTCCTCATACTGTATACATGGACTGAACTCCATCAGATTCACAATGTACAGTCATTTTGACTTCTAAGAAACAAGTAGTCATTTGAAATAAAAAAATGAAGCAATTATTTTCCCCAAATCTACCAGAGTTGCAAGAAAACTTCCCAATAAGAAGCGGTTTTCTTTTTTTTCTTTTTTTTTTTTCTTTTTTGTTTTTAATTCCCTCTATTTTTTCCTTTATAAACTCTTAGGCAAAAGGTTGAAATTCAGAGTCGTGTTATGGGTAACAAAGAAAACTTTTCAACTATTTTCAGGTGATTAATTTCTTTTTACTGCAAGTGTGGAGCCACTGCAGATTTATCCTATAGCATTCCCTAGATGCAGAGAAGTCCAAGATGATCTGGTAAAAATTTTAAGATAGTGTAACTTTAGAAGAAATATTCACCGAGGGTGTCTCTGGAAAGAATTTCAAGAGATTATCTAGTTCATCCTCTTCAAGGCAAGACCACCTATACCTATATTGTTCTTCACAGATATTTTAACTAACCTATTCTCTAGGATCTCTGATACATGAGACTAGTTTAGGATTGTCATTTCATTATTTCAAAGGCAATCCCCAGTCATAAACTGGTTACTCCTGGAATTAAGTTATAACTCCATTTCTTGTGTTTGTCTGATACTTTGAAATCAGGACTTGCAAGTGAATCATTAAAAGAAACATATAAAGATTAAGGAAATTCAGGAATTAAATTCTGGTAAATTATATGTGTTATGTCAGAAATTCTTCTGGCAGCAGAAGGAATTTGCAATAAAATTTGGATTCCTCTATTCTGTCTTTCAAGAGAAAGATGGAGAATTTTTTTATACTGATGTTGAAAAATGGCATAAGTAGAATGAAGTAGTTGGCAAGGAAGAACAAGGACCTCTCCCATTTCTCACTACACTGGGCAGCTTTTAGAGCTTTCTTATGTAAATTTAAATAGGACCATTCAAGACCTGTTATTTGGAACCTATTGGTACAAAATATTTGGAACCTTGGTAAGACCTGGTATTGAGTCCTGCTTACTCACCTCTGCATTCAACCCCTTCATGTGTAAGGGAGTTTACGCATATGTAACCGGCACAACAGGGAAATGTTCTCAGAATGTAATTTCTCCTTTTCAATTACCCATGCATAAAACAGAGGGAGGCAAAGTTCTCAGTGAGCTACAGACCTGACTGCATATTTCTCATGTAACTTATATTTGTACCTCTTTTGAAGGAAGCAAACAATCTATGTCATTTTCCTTGTACTGGACAAATTTTCTGTATGCTTCATAATTTATTAGAAGTGAAACAAAATAGATCTACAGAAATGTTTTTAAATTCTATAGCAATTACTTAGAAAACTAAAGAGTCATCCTGGGAATCAGGTTCTTTCTAAACGCATTTTTAACCACACTGAGAAACCTGTAATAGGAACTTCTCATATGTATCCTACTTTATAGATATGCAACCAGCATAAGTTGAGTTAGAGGTATTTGAAAGAAAAGCCAAACTTGCAAATAGAGATTGCTTAGATTCTTATTGTTCCCTAACTCCTTTCTGTTTATGTCTGTTTATGTCTGCCAATATTTAGTATGATTTCAATCCATAGAGCTAATTTTGTATCAATGGATAAATATTGGTCTAAATATTTACAAGACTCAAAAATCAAGGAATAAAATAACAATACTTGTAATTTTTTCCCAAAGTAGAAATTTCACCAATATAACTTAGTTCTGTTACTAAAACAGATATAAAAGTTAACATTGTTTCTCACAAACCAATAAAAAGTCATATGTAACAGTTGTAGGTTTTTTTTCATAGTAGTTGTTTTGGACAACATCTCTTTGTTCATCTGATATATTTGGAGTTTACCTATTCATAGTACACTTATTTACATGGACTCTCAAAACCTAAAACATATAATTAAATGATGAAATAAGTAGACACAAATCACTTATAAACTAATGATAATATTTTTAGACACTGAAATTATAATTATGAAATTACCTAAATCAGATTGAAGTACAAACATATGGCCAAACTGAAGATTGATATCTGGGTTAAAAATATTTCCAGGGTGGGACATGCAGTGGCTCTGAAAAATGATCCTGAAAAAAATTAAGAATGATGGTTGATAGTCAGATGAACGCTCTCTCTTTGTAAGGCAGTGTGGCCAAGTATGCAGGCCAAAGCATAAAAGGAGTTGCAGCTAGGGTATCAAAAGTAAAAATAATTCTCAAAGTACATGACTCATAAGGAAGACCAGGGAGAAGTTGTTGAACACCTGGAAAAAAACCCCAAGACTGCCAAATTTTCATTAAATATTGTAAATTGGCATGTGCCAGCATGTAATTTCTGCCTCAAAAAAACATTTCAAGGCGATCCTAAACATGTTTCAGTAGGAAAGAGTTGTCATGGCCCCTGTAAAGGGCCTCATCAGCATGCTGCAGTGTAATGTCAGTGAACATATGGACAAAGCAACAAAGATTAAAAAGTAAAAAGAAAAGACCAGTCAAGAAATGTAAGTTGTTATGGGGTTGGAAGAAAGGTCTTTTTATAGACTGAAATCTGGTGAGAGGGCAGGAAGCATAGGGTAGGTTTCCATGGGCACTTTTCAGAATGGGGAAGAGTCATCAGTGAGTCCTACAAGGACAGCTTTTGAGACCAGTTCTATACACCTTTTCTACCAATGAACTGAAAAAGGGAGCAATCAATGAATATCCAAGTTTTAGGATGATACTACAGTCTTTAAGTATTCAGAAGTCATGCCTAGGTTTAGGAACTCTAGAAGGACTTAATAAAAGGAACTGGTCAAAAAGGTGGCAGATGAGGTTCAGTGTGAATAAAGCCAAAGTAATGGATGGAAAATTATATGTGTCATGCATATGTAAAACTGCACCTGGAACTGACAGTTACAACGCAAGAAAGAGATCTTGAGGTTATCATTGATTTCAAAGATTTATTATCAGCATCTTAATGTGTAGCAGCTGCTAAAAAAAAAAAAAAAGCCAATAAAAATATCCAGCAGGAAGAATGGTATGAGCAAGGCAGAAGTCATGATTTTGCTGCTACCTGAAAACTTGATGATCCCACATCTTCCACAGGGAGGTGATTCTGCCCCTCTGCTCCACTCTGGTGAGATGCCACCTGGAGTCCTGCATCCAGCTCTGGAGCCCTCAGCACAGGAAGGACATGGACCTGTTGGAGCGGGTCCAGAGGAGGGCCACAAAAATGATCCGAGGGCTGGAGCCCCTCTGCTGTGAGGACAGGCTGAGAGAGTTGAGGTTGTTCGTCCTGGAGAAGAGAAGGCTGTGGGGAGACCTTATTGCAACATTTCAGTACTTAAAGGGGACTTATAAGAAAGATGGGGACAGGATTTTTAGTAGGGCCTGAAGCAATAGGACAAGGGGTAATGCCTTTAAACTAAAGGAGGGTAGATTCAGACTAGATGCAGGGAATAAATTTTTTACAATGAGGGTGGTGAAACACAAGCACAGGTTGCCCAGAGAGGTGGTAGATGCCCCATCCCTGGAAACATTGAAGGTCCGGTTGGACGGGGCTCTGAGCAACCTGACGTAGTTGAAGGTGTCCCTGCTCATTTCAGGGGAGTTGGACTAGATTACCTTTAAAAGTCCCTTCCAACCAAATTATTCTATGATTCTATGATTGTGTAGTTCTGGTGCCCACATCTCAAGATGTGAAGGGATTACAGCAAATATAGAGAAGGGAAACTAAGATATTGGAAGGAGGAGGGGAGGGGAGTGGAGGGGAGGTTCTTATGTCTAAAAGTGGATGTATAGTATCTACTTATATCTCATTAAAAGTATTAATTTATACATCTTCATATACAAATTCATAGGTCTAAAAGTGGATGTCAAGAGGAAAAGGTAAGAGGGTGTCTTTTCATATCCTCATACAGCAGTTCTAGATGCTGAATCAGTTTGAGCAAAGGGACTACAAAAAGTGGTTAGATTCTTGCAGTATGCCTGAATTAAATCTTGTATTGCCACTGTTGGAGACATAATGCTGAGCTAGATAGACCACTAGTTTGATCTATGAGAAAATTATTTATGTTCTTTTTAAATGCAACTGCCTTAGTAATTTTTACTTCTTGTTTCAACTAATGTGTGCAGTATGGATCTGTTCACCAGTTATACCACTGTGGATGAAAGTTGAGACCAAACTTCTGCTTTTCAAGGCTGAACTGCAAATACATCATGATGCAAATACATCATAAATATCAAACTTGACCTTTATAATAGCGTTTAGCCTTTGCATTCTAACCTGCAAAGCATGAGTTAGTCAGTCAGTATAAATCCTTATACAGGAAAGAAAACCTTGGTAATGGACTCATCAAATAGGCAGAAAAAGACATAGTAGCCAAAACTAGATGAAGTCTAGCTAGGAAAAAAGAAACAATATTTAACACCTGCTGTCATTGTCATTGGAACAAGAGCTGTGGAGAATTCATCAGCTCTTCTTATTCTTGGATATCTGTTCTGCTGCAGAACTATGGTTTACAAAGATATTCCAATAGACTGGGTTGTACAGCAGAGCAGTATAGAGATAGAGCACTGGCCACTTTTCCTGTTCAGCGATGTCTAAGGCCAGCTGGATGGCCTTTACCTCTGCAAACTGGCTTGATTCACCTCCTCCTTCAGCAGTTTCTGCTACTTGTCGTGTAGGACTCCATACAGCAGCCTTCCATCTCCAATGCTTTCCCACAAGGCCACAGGACCCATCAGTGAACAGGGCGTATTGCTTCTCATTTTCTGGCAGTTTGTTATACAGTGGGGCTTCTTCAGCATGTGTCACCTCCTCCTCTGGTGATAATCCAAAATCTTTGCCTTCTGGCCAGTCCATGATCACTTCCAAGATTCCTGGGCGACTGGGGTTTCCTACTCGAGCCCGCTGGGTGATCAGTGTAACCCATTTACTCCACGTAGCATGAGTCGCATGGTGTGTAGAGGGGACGTTCCCTTTGAACATCCAGCCCAGCTCTGGCAGTCGGGGTGCCAGGAACAACTGTGCCTCAGTACCAACCACTCCTGAAGCAGCTCGAACCCCTTCATATGCTGCCAATATCTCTTTTTCAGTTGGAGAGTAGCGGGCTTCGGACCCTCTGTTTCCATGACTCCAAAACCCTAGGGGTCGACCTCGGTCTCCCCATGTGCTTTCTGCCAGAGGCTCCAGGTAGGGCCATTCTCCCCGGCTGCAGTGTAGAGCACATTTTTTACATCTTGTCCTGCCCAGACTGGCCGCAGGGTTACTGCATGAACTATCTCCTGTTTAATTTGTTCAAAGGCTTGTTGTTGCTCAGGGCCCCATTTGAAATCATTCTTCTTCCAGGTCACTTGATAGAGAGGGCTTACGATCAGACTGTAGTGTGGAATATGCATTCTCCAAAAGCCCAAAATGCTCAAGAAAGCTTGTGTTTCCTTTTTGCTAGTTGGTAGAGACATGGCTGCTATTTTGTTGATCACATCCATGGGGATCTGATGACGACCATCTTGCCATTTTATTCCCAAGAACTGGATTTCTTGTGCAAGTCCCTTGACCTTACTTTGTTTTATGGCAAAACCAGCTTTCAGGAGGATTTGAACTATTTTCTTCCCTTTCTCAAAAACAACTTCTGCTGTATTGCCCCACACGATGATGTCATCAATGTATTGTAGGTGTTCGGGAGCTCCAACTTTTTCCAATGCATTATGGATCAGTCCATGGCAAATGGTAGGGCTGTGTTTCCACCCCTGGGGCAGTCGATTCCAGGTGTACTGGGCACCCCTCCAAGTAAAAGCAAACTGTGGCCTGCACTCTGCTGCCAGAGGGATTGAGAAGAATGCATTAGCGATATCAATTGTGGCATACCACTTGGCTGCCTTGGACTCCAGTTCGTATTGAAGTTCTAGCATGTCTGGCACAGCAGCACTCAGTGGTAGAGTGACTTAGTTCAGGCCATGATAGTCTACTGTTAGCCTCCAGTCTCCATTAGATTTCTGCACTGGCCATATGGGACTGTTAAAGGGTGAGTGGGTCTTACTGATGACTCCTTGGCTCCTCAGTTGGTGAATGAGCTCATGGGTGGGAATCAGAGAGTCTCTGTTGGTGCGATATTGCCGCCGGTGCACCGTTGTGGTGGTGATCGGCACCTGTTGTTCTTCGACTCTTAGCAACCCCACAACAGAAGGGTCCTTCAAGAGACAAGGCAAGGTAGACAGCTGTTTACTTTCCTCCGTCTCCAAGGCAGATACACCAAAATCCCACCTGTACCCTTTTGGGTCCTTGAAATACCCTCTCCTGAGGTAGTCTATGCCAAGGATGCACGGAGCCTCGGGGCCAGTCACAATGGGGTGCTTCTGCCACTCATTCCCAGTTAGGCTCACTTCGGCCTCCAATACAGTTAGGTCTTGGGATCCCCCTGTCACTCCAGCAATGCTGATGGGTTCTGCCCCTATATAGTTTGATGGCATTAAGGTGCACTGTGCACCAGTGTCCACTAAAGCTTTATACTCCTGTGGGTAGGATGTGTCAGGCCATTGAATCTACCCAGGCCAGTAAACCTGATTATCCCTTTCCTCCACCTGGCTGGAGGCAGTGCCCCCCTAGTCCTGATCATGGTATTTGCAACTCATTTCCTGTAAATGTGAATCAAGAGCTCTCTATTAAGCTCAGAAATAAAATCAGCATTTCTACTCCTCTGTCTGGGGACCTGCTCACTGGAAATTGGAGCAGCAGCTTTCCTGGAAGAACCTCCCTGAGTGATTGTTCTTCCTTGCAGCTCATGTACCCATGCCTCTAGGGTCAAGGTAGGCTTGCCATCCCACCTTCTCATGTCCTCTCCGTGGTCATGCAGGTAGAACCATAAGGTGGCCCGTGGTGTGTATCCTCTCCTTTGAGCAAAAGGATGCTTATTCCTTACAGCTGAGACACTGCTCTGTAGAGATGGGGAGCAGGACATATCTTCTTTGAGTTGCTGGACCTCATGGGATAATTTCTCCACAGCAGAGACTAGAAAGGAAGAGATATTTGCTTTGTAGTCCCGGAGTCTATCAATCACCTCCGCCACCGTTGGTGACTCGTCATCTTTCCAGGACATCACTGCCAATGAGTTTGCATACGAGGATGTGCGCTCCGTACAAACTTCTGCCACATGGGTCATGTGCACTCGGCTTCATCTGGATCTTTGGATGACTGTTGATTGTCCAGGTCACCATAAACCACCTCAAACACAGCTAATTCCCTTAGAGACTGGATACCTTTCTTCATAGTTGTACATTTTCCTAGGCGATATGTAACATCTTCTTTGAAGGAATACCTTTCCTTCACTCCAGACAGGAGTCGCCTCCAGAGGCTGAGGGCTTGTGTCCCTTTTCCAATTGCCCCCTTTCCCAGAAAGGGATCCCAGTTGTTTGGCTTCTTTTCTTTCTACTGGCCCCATTATCCCAGCATCGGAGCAGCCAGGTGACAATGTGCTCACCTGAACGATGGCTGAAATCTTTTCGCATATCTCGCAACTCGCTCAAGTACAGGGATCGGGTAGTCTCTGCTTCATTTATGACTTCCTCCTCCTCTCCTCGTGATGGCCCTGCTTCTTCATCATCCCGTTCTAAATGAGTCGACGTCCGCTTCCAGTATTTCTTCTTGTGTATAGGGGCAACTGATACTGGTACTGATTCTCTGAGTCAGCTCCAGTACTTGTGATGGGGGTTTGAGTGGCTGCAGTGCCTGTCATCAGGGCTGGGTTGTCTACAGTGCCAGTCACTTTGCATTTCAATCCAGAGACATTCTCTTCCCCCTGGGGGCACTGAATACTGTTGAGCAGGGCTCGGTATGCATGGGCCAGACCCCAGCATGTTGCAGTTATCTGTGTCTCTCTGGAGTTCCCAGCGTAACAACATACTTTCTCCAAATATTCTACTAGTTTTTTAGGATTCTGCACTTGTTCAGGGGTGAAACTCCAAAACACTGGGGGTGCCCACTGTCCTAGGTATTTGCCCATGCTATCCCACGTGCCCTGCCACTTGTAACTATCAAGCCTTGGGGCAGACTTCTGGGTGATATTCTTAAGTTGCTTAGTCAAAACCAAAACAACATGCCAAAAAACTAACAATAAGTGTACCTTAATCACCCAAGGACATTCAAAATACAAAAACATTGTTGTAATAAATGCGGAGATGTCATAGAACAAAGTTGCAAAGGTACTATTCCGTATTTCCTCCATATAAAATCTCTCAGAGGAGGAGGTGTAACAAGGCCTCAACAAGGTGGTATCCAAAGTACAGGAACAGTTTCAGCAAAAACTCCAAATACCAGATAAAGCTGAAAACCAGTGTTTGCATAACAAATCTCTCAGGCAAAACATTACCAATCACAGCAGAACACAGCAGACTAAATAAACCAACACCAATGCTTAACACAAACTGCAAAAATGAGAACGTGGTGCTGTGACCGGCAGATGTTATTATCTCAAACCCTCAAGCCCCACGGTGGGCGCCAAAAAGACTGTTGTGGTTTAGCCAGCAACTCAGCCCCACACAGTCGCTCGCTCACTCCCCCACCAGTGGGATGGGGGGAGAGAATCAGAAGGGTAACGCTCATGGATTGAGATAAGAACAGTTTAATAATTAAACTAAAACAACAACAACAAAAAGTCAATGGAAAGGAAAACAATGATAGGTGTGAAAACTGGGGGGTGGGAGAAGGAAGGGAATGAACCACCAAAACAAACCTCATGTGACACAGCCATTCACCACCCACCAACCCAATGCCACCAGTCCCCAAGCTGCAACAGCCCTCCCCCACATGCCAGCCACCCCCGTTAATGTACTGGTCATGGTGTCACATGGTGTGGGATGACCATCCCATTGGCCTGTTGGGGTCAGCTGCCCTGGCTGTGGCCCCACCCCTCCCGGCCTCCTGCCCACGCGGCAGAGCGAAGGAAGCTGGAAAGGTCCCTGACTGCTACAGGCACTACAGTGAAGAGAATTAACCCCTTCTCAGCCAAAGCCAGCACACAGCTGTGTTTATGTAATGGAGAGGAAAGCAGAAGACACTGCTTTTTCCCCTCAGTGTTGGTATCACTTCAGTTGAAGTAGATGATGTTCCCTAAATTGCAGGAGCTCAGCTCTGTCCCAGCAACACCATACCACCTGACCTTTCCCCTTCCTCCCCAGATCTTCATATCGTTTATCTCTGGCTCTGAGTTCATAATGAATTTAATTCTATTTGGTTTGTTGATCTGAGGGTCAATTTTTTTCTAAACAGGCCTGTAACCTTGTAAATCCTGCTTTTACCCTCTTTTGTTATGGTCTGTGGATTTTAACTACTCTCACTGCCCTATAAAGCTGCACTCTAATTTCAAAAGGCAAACCAAGATCAGACCAACTTTGGTGATATGCCATTTGATTCGCCCTGGATGGCATGAACTTGTCATTTACAGACTAGATTGTAAAGTTCTATTGAAATTAGCATTGCATAAAATACTTGAATATTTTTATGAAGGAACTACTAAGTTTGTGAGTCTGTTCACCATCAAATGCATTAAAAATGTCAAAAATTTTTTGAAAATGTTACTACAACAGCAGGCTACCAATACTAAAATACTGTAAATTTGCTGCTTGGAAAATATTATCTAATAATAAAAACAGTCAGTCAATAATCACTATGAGAAAAATTAAAATTAAATTCAAACTTTTGATAAGGTTTGATCTCTCTGTTTCTTATTCTTCTTTAACCACAGCAATCAAAATATCAGTTGGGTTGTGCATTTCCACCTCCAGATAAAAGTTACTTTCAAGGATATAAAGAAAAAATCCACCACACTTCCATGAAAACTCTGTAATTATACAGAAGAGTAGCAAATATCAGGTACAAAGTGGCTTAAGGATATATTTACATGACAGATTGCAGCACCATGCAGATATACCCAAGCTAAAATAGAACCAGCCAGCTCAGGTGACAAAAGAAAGGAAGAAACTATGAATTTCCATCTACTTTGTGTTTTATTATTAAGTTCTTAGGTTTCCTGTTCTCACATGCATGTGGGGAGACAAACTAGTTTCAAGGATCTGGATTGACTTTCTTTATCAGCGGTTTCATTAACTCAAGATCTATTGAAGTTGTTTGTTTACATTCATATCATGATTTTGAAAGAAGTAATTTTCCTCTTAAAATTTTCATTAAGTGTATTTCCTGTGGGTCAACATCCTCAATACTGGATCTTCAACTTGTGCAAATCAGTGTAGTTTAACTGCTGAAAATCCCACAGGCATGACAAAGCAGTATAGCAAGATTCAGGAACAACTTTACCCAAAATTATAAGTAGGAGCCAAATACTAATCCAAAATGGACATATATTACAGTCTGAGTTTGCACTTGAAATTTTGTATGAACAGCTCATCTCCTTTGACTTCAGCATAAAATGGTAGAAAAGTGGTAGGAACGCCTTATTTCCCACGCCAGAAAGAAAAAAAAAAAAAGAAAAAAAGAAAGAAAAGTTAATCAATCTACTGAGATTTCTGTCATTTCATATGTTTTTAACTGAATCAACCTGTCTGCAATGATTCAGACTGGGGAGTTAAAAAAAATTAAGAGAACATCCTGAAGAAAAGGTTCTCAAAACTCTTTTTAACTTTTCTAGCAGTGCATTAAGTGAGAATGTACTCAGGAACCAAACTTAGAAATATTGTTTCATCAAAACAAATCATCAACAGATGATCTTCTGAGCTTACCTCAGGGAGCAAAAATGTTTCAAATTAATCCTTTAATATATGGCACAAATTCCATAACACCATCTACAGAAAAGACTGGCTTGAGAGAGACATTGTTCTTGGTAGATATAATTTTAAACTAATCAGCCTGCATTTTGACCTACAGAAATCTGTAATTTGTTCTTGCATTCTAGAAAAAAGCATGTTTATGTAATACAGTGTCAAAGCTTGTAATGTACTACTAATTATTTTAGGAAACACAGAGATCTTGCCATAAAAAATAACCTGAAGGTAAAACTATTGAAATAAATCATTGATTATATTCTTCACTTCTGCTATTAGAGGCTTTGGCTAAACATCATTCCATATTATGCTAAGATCATATAGAAGAATAATTAAGCCATTAATAAAAATTCAAAAAAAAGAATGTCACCATATTTCATATAAGCTAAAAAAGTAATTATATGTTATTTAAATGCTAATTATATCTATTTGACTTATATCGACAGTTAATAAATCCTTAGCCAAATTCCTTTGTCTCCCCCTAATTTGATCACTCCACATGTACAAGATCCACTGCAATCCTAAATAATTTTTCTTCCACCCAGCTGTGATGACATACTCAGGATGACACATCCTAGGATGACCTAGATCATAGTTCCATTGGAAACAAAGGAAGAACCCTGCAACCCTTCCCTAGGTTAAAGACAAACTGCTTTAAATATGCCTCAGCACTGAAAGACTGCATTAAATTGTCCAGGTGGCTTTAAAGATATAGGACAGCTTATTTCCCTTCTGAAATACAGCTCAAAGAGCATGAAATAATGTGTGCACAAATGATGAAATATTTTCTCACTAGGCATTTTTTTTGCTTGTTAAACTTTCATTTTCTTCACTTTAGGTTGCATGGAATCAACATCTAAAATACTTCGATGTTTTCAGTAGAAGCTCTTTTCAACATAAGGTGTTTTTTTTAATTTCAGTCATAATAGAGAAATAGTACAGATGCAGTCTGTGTGTTTACAATGTCTTTTGTGTTTTGGATCTATCTTTATTCAAGTTTGTTGCATTATGTGTTAAATGATTAATTTAATTTTTTGCATGGGAGTTATCAGCTTTCAGTTCAGCTTAGGGTGGTTGCTTTGCCTATTGACTATGTTGTTCTGCTACACTGAATTAAAGACATCTTGAAAGAGTGTTCTTGTACTAATGTTTCCAACTTCTGCTTTAGGGTCTCAGTAACCACTTTTTTGTAATTTAGCAGAATGGAGCTGTGCACAACAGATGATAGATAAATCCCAAACAAATAAAATCCACTTTAAAATATATTTCAGTCAACCATAGACAGCTTGGTATTCAGTACTTATAGTTTCAGGTGACAAAGTCTAAAATTCTGTCCTTTTCCAACTCATTTGCCAAATAAAATGAATCAATTGAAGTAAGCTTCATAATAACCTCTATAATAAGTGCAGATCAATCTGACTTGTTGATAACTTAGGATCTGAATAGTGCAGATGCTTCAATTTACATTTAAGATCAATATCCTCAAGGCAAGGATAAAATATTAATATATAGCATGCCAGTGAATCCTAAAATCTTTATACTTCAAAAGTAGGAGGGAACTTAATCTTAACAAAGGGTACAAATATCCCTTTTTATACAGTTGTACTGTTAAATTGGTTGTAGCATTCCTGGGTTTGTAGTAAATTCTCCAAGGACATTATCTTTCTGTAGCTATGAAGGAATAGGTAGACAAGTCTTTAAATCTCATTACAGTCTGTTGTAGCCCTCAATACCTAATATGGCTTTTCATGAAGTGCTCCTCTGAGAAATCTGATTATTAAATCCTCCCTTCAATAATCCAACTCCCCTACTGTTTGGATGCTTGTGCTTTATAGTATAGTTGAGAAAGAATGATTAATTCTTTGGGGCTCTGTCAAGCTACATAAAAGTGGGAATTATATATATATATATATAAACTAAAAAACCCAATTTATTTATTTTACTTCTTTAAATACCCTTTGAAAGTAGCCTGTTAGCTATTAATTTACCCAAATGAGGTAATGTTGTGCTATGTTATTTTGCCCTTCTGCAGGCTCCCAGTTTTGTTAGAATGGTACAGTCAATATATGTTACATCCATATAGTCACCGCTTGATTAAAAGATGGAACCAAAACCTATTGCAGGAGTGGATTTATCAGAGGTGGTAGGTAATATTGGCCGTAGCATTCCTTATCAACTGAGGGTTGAGCAAAACAGTGCTTCTTGAGAGAGGGCATCTTCATGTCATAAGCTACAACAAGAGGTTGCAACACCTCATCAACAGAGCAGCCAGATCAGACCTACGTTGAAACTGGGGCCCCAGCCACCATCATTCCCTCTGCTCCACATTTCAAAAGTTAGGAATACAGAGAGTTTAAGGTTAAATGGGAAGTATTGACACATGAGTCCAGAGTGACTTTGCCCCAGCTAAACACAGAATCTGAAGCACCTGGAAGCCATGGCCTGCGCTCAGGTTGAATCTAGAAGAGGCAACGTGAATCCAGAAGTCAAATTCACTGCTGGCCTTAATAGTTCAGGTCCAATGCAGAAAGCTGAACATGGACAGACTGCTTCAATATCAGAACCTATATTTGCATTGTTCTCTGTACAAGTATATGTGTCCAGAGAGAGCTGGAAGAGAGCTCAGAAAATAGCCCACTTGTTTTGCAACCCCATCCTTCATTTTGCTAAAATATTTTTTTTATTTAAACTGGCTTAATGAAATTTAATGGAAGTATGCCAAAAAATGCACTTAAAATCATTAAAATCACACCTTGCAAGTTGCAGTGAAAGTATATAGGTGAAACTCATTGAAAAATATTCATTTTCCTAAAGCCGATTACTTCAGATGCATGGCTGATTACCATTTCAACAAAATAAATGCGACATTTAGAGAACACTATGGCTGGACATTGATAAAAAGAGAAGCTGAACAAACAACAAATCAAAATGATTCCATAAAGTGCAATATCCTTATACATTTGCTGGTCTGGTAATGTAAACATCATTGAAATTCATGCCAAAAAATTCTTGGATGACTTATGCACTACAAAGAAAAATGAAAAGCAAACAGAATAAATTGCAAACTCTTAAGAATGATAAAAAGCCTCTATCACGTAAATGAAACAAGTTGATACACCATTAAATGTACTTTACAAACTCATTTGTGTCATAATACCAATGTAGCTGGCTGTGCTCCAGGACCTGGGGAAGCAGGCATGTTGACACAAGTTTTTTTTTTCCACAAACAATACATCCTGTCACCTCTCTAAATCATAATCGATCAGTGTCTTTTTTCAGGGCTTTGACCATGATCTTTAAGTATTCACTTGGTAAGGTCACAGCCCACTATAAAGATGAATGTTACCTCATTTGGCAGGATTTTAGTGAAGGGTGTAAATATATTTCTGTGGGGAAACCAGTTAACTGCATTCTGCTAGGTCAGACAGCAGTGGATCCTTTGATCGCTGAATCCACATGAACAATTCTGCACACAATCTCCATCCACAGTCACTGCAGAATATACAAGACTGGCAACCTTACTCAAATCCAAAGACACTCTGAAGACTAATTTTTAGTACCGAATATATTAGAAATCTTTAAAGCTCTGATCTTCCAAATCTTGCAACGTAATGAGTATTCAGGAGTATTGTGAATAAGATAAGAGGTAAAGACCCTACCACAGCTCAAAGAAGCCAATACAAACCAATTATTTCTCTAGCTGCAACTAAGGAACCAATTAGCAGTAGCTGACATAGAAGATTACAGCCCAGTTAAAGAAAGGAATAGCAGCCAGAGGGGTCAAGCTCTATTTTGGAAAGGGCCTCAGATAATATATGTAGGGAGTTTTTTTAAGAAGTGTGACAGAGGACACAAAAGTAAATGATACCTATTAGAAGACAAAGGTAGGAGCAACCCAGGGAAGAAGAGCAGACCCTGCACGCTACTGACTCCTTTGTCTCTTATCTACAGGGGAGGGAAGACTGGCCTTTAATTGTAAAGAACAAGAAGTGTCAACCTTCTGTACTTGGAAGGGATGAAGTACGGGAATCAGGCCCAGCAGACATTAAGCTTTGTTTGTACTTTCTATTACCACTTCGATTTCCCTGTTTCTCCAGTGTTTGAACTGGCTGGAATAACTCTACTGTTTCTCTTCAAAAGCAAGTGAAAATGGATCGTGCTCCTGCAGCTTTGAAGTACTGCCTCTGTAATCTACTATCACATGGGCCAGTTGAGCTGAATGGTTTAAAACTTTCATAAGGTAAAGACTGCACAAAGAAATGACCATCAGAGCAAGGTCCTCACCCCAAATGGTGAAGTTGGTAAATTTTCTATATTCAGTTCCATTTTGTTGTTCATCTTCAATCAGATATATCGGTAGAGTATTTCAATCACATTTCAAAAGGGATAATGGAAGGCTTCTTTTCAGACACACCTTTAGAGTTAGGAGCATTCCTTCTCCTCCAATTTTCTATAAGGGAACTCTTAAGAGACTATTTTTCTACTTTCTGTGTGGGGAAAAGGAAAATCCAGCCTTGAATCTCATGTATTTATTATTATTTAATATTATCATCTATTATTATTTAATCTTCTCATCTCTCTATTCCTTGGGATCTCTTTGAAATCAGGACAGCAAATCTGAAGTGAAGAAACCTACAGTGATCCCTTTCCGTGCTGCTAGGTTATGGCAAGAACTGAAGTTAGCTTATTTAAAGGCAAATGAAAGTCCACCTAAACACTGTATATACCTTTACAAGACATACACATCTCTTAAATTTTCTTCTTTGCTTTGGTATTTCTGTCAAGATAGGCGAAAAAGTGCTAACTGCCATAAAAAAGGCTGTGTTTTTAGGTCTAGATCCCACATGTAATATAAAATTATCTATCCTGTTTTGTAATATAATAATAAAATTTGGGGAAGGAAAACTAGCTGCTGTATTTTAGACTGTTGTTGTCAAGATATTATGTTTCTAATACGAATTTGTGAAAAGCTAATGTCAGGAGTATCCTTAATATTAACTCATGAGGGTTTCCAAAAGCAAAAATTTCTACTTAACAGTTAGCTTCTATTTTATTAATTCATTCCTCTCTAATTTTTCTAGCAATTCCTGCTCTATCATCTTGTGCAATGCAGTGTAGAACAGATGTGAAAACACAAACATCAATAGAAATTTAAGAGGTTAACTATTACACTGGAATACGATTGGTCACTCTTCATTTTTATCACCTAATCATATTCACTTACATCAACATCCATTTGCAAAGCAAACTGTCAAAATAACAAGGATCATAAGAAAACCTCATATTTTGTGTTTGTGTGTGTACTGGAGATGATTGCATGTATATGTTGAGATAGTGAGTGTAGGAAAAATGCAAGTATCTCAGTCTTTATGATGGTACATAAAATTACCTTTAGTAAGTGAGCAAAAAGTACAAAATCGTCACTAAAAATCTAATTATACCTTTTGTCCTCAGGTACACCAATGCCACTACTCTTCCATTACTATAAACACAGTGAAGACCTTAACTTTAGAATTCTGCTCTTCTTGAACCAATAAAACAAACTGGCCATACTGGTGATTATGCAGCTAGCCACCATTGTTGATTTAAAACTTTGTTTAACAAAACAAAGCTAACAACTTTTCATGCAGTTGGGTGGAAGTGCTTATGTTTCTCCCTGAAGTTGGTTGAGGACATCAAGATTTTTTAATTATTTTTTTTTTTTAATGCAATTTCAATTAAAGAAAGGTCTCAGGGGTGTGTGAAGCCATGCATACATCTAACTAATTTGCTTAGTGTTTGATAACAATATTAAATACTTCTGTAAAACTGTGGGGAAAGGCTGTTCAACTTACGTGTACATGCTTACTTCTCTATCTTGCTTATCTATGATTTTTATGTCTTGTAAATTGTTGGCTCGATTTACATTTCTTGATAATAACATATACTTGAAATGACTGAAAATAGAGCTTGACACTGGAGCAAGTCTATTAAGCATTTTAATTCTAACTGTGAAGCCTCATTATTCATAATACAGTAGTACAGTAGTTTTATCCATTTGGTATTCTGCAGTTATTAGCATTGTATTTAAAGACATTAATCATATAGATTTACCACATAGTGGAGTCATATATTGTCAGTTCTCTGAAAATAAAGGGAAGTTATGTCTCATGCTGTCAAAAATGGGAAAGTATTCTTTTTCTGTAATAAATTTCCTTAGGAGAAATCGTGTAAGATAGTCATCTTAATTATACTAGTATTTCAGTAATGCTGTAAGCGTAAGATAATGATGAGGGTATGAGTCATGCGGAAAAGACCTGCAGCCTAAACTAAAGATGATTAGTTTTAACTTACTTAAAGTCTGTTTCCCAAACTTTTAAACTACAAAAGGCATCTGTGTACATAATATTCTGCCTAAGGCTGAGCGAATTTGCCAGAATGTATTTTAATGTAGAAAATAAGTTTTTGGGGACGTAAAATCAACACGGATTCACCCAAGTTGCAACCACATTTCTTCAGTTGTTTCAATAAATGGAACTCAGTTTGGAAACACCACCTGTAAATTTGGAGATGAAAAATTTAACTGTCAAGCTAAAGAAGGTACTGACCTCATATCTTTCACATCTGTAATGATTAACCTCATCAAAAAAAGCAAACAGAAAAACAGCTCCAGAACACAAAGGATTGGATATGAAGGATAACATTCAATTTTATATTGTTACCTAAATGCAATTCCCATACTTAGACATTAAAAATTTTGCTAGGTTAGTTCAATTAGCAGAGTCTAGAGAGATATCTAGTTTAGCAGCTGTTAGCATCTGGTGTCATATCAGATACCATGAGATAGGCAACTCTCAGATAAGACATAAAACCTACAGGAAACTGATGTCCTTCTGAAGTGCCACATGCCCTCAGAGTACTTCATATGGCATAAGATGCCTACATATAGACAAGTGAGTCAAGCCTATAGTGGCTGCTCCTGTGTTTTAGCCCAAATTTAGGCAACATAATCAGTGTACATTAAAAGTATTAGTTATGATATGATGAAGAAACTCAGTACCTATCTAATGTTTTCAAGGATGCTTTCTTAGAAATCATTAGTAAAGGGTACGTCTTATACTATATTCCATGCTGACATCAGCTATGTTTGAACGGGTGGTGGTTTAGCCTTGGCAAACAGCCAAAAGCCTACCCAGCTGCTCACTCATTATACCTCCTCAGCGGGACAGGGGAAGAAAATAGGATGAGAAAGCTCATGGGGCAAGTTAAAGACAAGGAGATTGCTTACCAGTTACTGTTGGAGGCAAAACAGACTCAGCTTGGAGAAAATTAAAAAAAGATTTGGATTGTGAGAAACAAATACAACAATAAAACGGCACCTTTCCTTCCTCTTTTTCCAGGCTCAACTTCACTTCTTTACTCTCGACTTCTCTACCCACTGCCCCAAGCAGTGCAGGGGGAAAGTGGGACAGGGTTTAAGGTCAGTACATAAGGGTTCCTTTCTGCCACTGTTGTCACACTTTCTCCTGCTCTGGCACTAGCTTTCCCATGGGCTGCAGTCCTGTTTAAAAAAAAAAATCTCCTTGTCAGCATGAGTTCTCCAAAGGCTTCTGTTCCTTCAGGAAATAAACATTTGCTTTGATATGGCTCCTCCATAGGCTGCTGTGGATATCTGCTCCATGGAGCACCATGAAGCGCATCCTCCTCTTCCTCCTCCTTCTCCTCTTCCTCTGACCTTGGTGTTCCCTCTGCTGTTTCCCACTACTTTTGTTTCCCTCCTCTTCTGCTTGCCAATCACTTTTTGCCCTCTTAAATGTTTTCCCAGAGGTGCCACCAGCTTTGCTGATGGCCTTGGCTGTGTCCTATGGTGGGTCCATTGCAAAGTCAGCTGGAAGCAGCTGGAACCAGCTGTGTTCAGCATGGAGTAGCCCCTGACCTCTTCCCACAGGCGCTACCCCTGCAACCCCTCCACTGCAAACATCTTGACACCTATATGCAATACATAAGCCAAATGAAACAAGAAAAAATCCCAACCCACAAACCGATCACTTGCATCCAAATAGTCCCTCTATAATTTGAACTCATCAGTGAATCTGTCCAAAAAACATAATGAGAACAGAATTTAATCAGCAAGGCAGTCATTCTCATACTACTCAGAAGTTTTCCTTTTATGTTCTCATAAGTGATAATGAGAGAAGCTTAGATCTTCCTTAGATGATAACATAGATCTTTGCAAGTAACACTGTACAAGCTGATCCACTGTAAAAAAGTGAGAAATGAACTCTTACCTTTGTACATGTCCAGGTCTGGTTTTCCCATCAACTCCTGAATCTCACAGCTTAAATCTTTTACTTATATTTTAGAATGAAAACAGTATCATTACAAAGAATCTTTGATTTCTTACCAGTAAAATTATTAAAGTATATACTTTCATTCAATGCAGTAGTGAGGTTCAAATATATGGGCAGATGCTTGATCTTACCTATTTGTAGATCTTTTCAGCTGAAGTCACCCAGCAGGTAGTAATAGTAAGACCATGCCACATTGCCTTTATAATTTTGGAAAGAATTAAGAGCTTCCAGAGGCTGATTTATCCCATCCTTAAACAAGAATCTAAAATAGCTTGTATGAACTGCATTCTGGAAGTGACCAAGCTAGAGTGAGCTGCCTAAAAGAGACATCTACTGTTGTTTGGAATACCACAGTGTATCCCATCTGGCCTCCAGCTGTTGTTCTGGAAAGGCATGATCAGCCCATGGGCTCCTTTCATATTTGCCATACCTGTGTGGATGTTTTATGTGCACTATGATGATTCAAAAATGCACTGACTGCCCCCAGTCTGTGGTCAATCAGTACAAATGACTCTTCAACAAAAGTTGAATAGGCTCCAGTAACACTATCAACTTAATTTTTCCTGTCAATAGTTGGAGGGTAGACAACCAGCATTCATGTAGATGATTATGTGCCAACACCTTAATTTAGGCTTTCTAGTCTACAACTGAATCTCACTCCTAAAACTGGTGAGAGAAGTTACCTTCTAAGGTTGCATGTGCACTAGAAAATTAAGTAATGCACAGATGTACTTGCTGTAACAGGAATATAATTACCTTCACTGTTAGGTCTTTAGAATTGCAGGCAAGGCCAAATCTCCCAAACTATTTCTGGCCATGATTTAATAGTTAGCACAGGACACATACCATTCCCAGTAAGCAGTTTGGATGTGATCGCCTGTCCTGTGGTCTAAAATATTTTATTAGTATGGATGCGGCCAGACTGTACTAGCTGGCATAAAAGGCAGAGAACAGACTCTGGCACCATTTTTACTTTGAAAGATGTAACCAGAAGATGCCACAATTAGCTACAGATCTGCCTAGTGTAAAAGCAATTTGCAGACAGCTAGTTAATGCAAGAAAACATGAAATCATGTCTTTCTGCATTATCCACACACTCCTATAACCACACATTCCTATAACCACACAGAGGACAGCACTGCCAGCATCCACCCATGAATATACTGAAGTCACGCTTCAGTTACGCAAAATGTATGTGTGCACCCTTCTGTATGTGCTATGTATAAAATAAAACTGTCACAGTAACTTCAGTGGACCACAGTCCATCTTACTCTATCCATCATCTTCTCAGCTTCATCTTACATTGAGGCATCCACATACTACAGCTTTCCTTCAGGAATCATAGAATCATAGAATGATTAAGGTTGGAAAACACTAAGAAAAATCAAGTCCAACCACCAGCCCAACATTACCATGCCTCCTAAACCATGCCCTGAATTGCCACGTCTACATGTTGGCTCTGTCTCCTGACTTCTGTGGGCAGCAAAATGCTAGCACCATGTTAATTTCCACTGAGTCTCCCAGGGACTTTTTTTTCCCCCATGTTTCTTTTTACATCTCTGTGCAGAGGAAAAAATAAAAATGTAGCCATTGTTTCCGCATGCTGAGGGTGTAATAAATTATTAAAACATACAGTTATTCAGCGGAAAATATATGCTATGCTTTCTCTCAATAAAAATTGGCAAATGCTCACTTTTTAATGCCTTTTATATGCAACATTCTTCTGTCTTCAAAACGTTTCATATTTTGTAAATGGTGCTCAGAAGCCTCTGGAGATATGATGACAAAATATTGATTGTCCTTTTCTTGACTTTTCCACTCGCCAAACCCTTTTCACCACCTGCAGTACTTCTGATTTACTTTTTTTATTATTTTGACAAATTAAAAACACTTCATGCTGTGAAATAACTAGTAACAAGGGAGAATTTCATATACACATACATAAGGAAGGAAAACAAACAAGCATGAAGCACATATATTTCTATTACTGCTAGATGAGCTAACATTTCAAGCTCTGGACTCTAGCCTTGCCTTTGAATTTATGGGCTGAGCTCAGAACACTTGTCCTTGATTCTGCAGACACTTGAGGGAATGCCCAACTTCAGCCTTATGAGCAATTATATGGAAGTCATATGTTAATAATTCAATACTGGATTAAGTGTTCATAAGATCTTTAACTGTTAAACTGACCTAAAAGCAATATTTTTGTAATTTATTTCAGTCATCATAAGTTTCATCATAAGTTTGATTTTACAGTGTGATTTGTTTCAGCTTATTCCATGCCTTTTCTAACCTAGTCAAAATTACAATCCATAAATTTAATTTCCCACAGAAGCCACCCCTGTAGCCCCCCTCCCCCACTACTAAAACTTTGCCACACAAACCCAATATACTAGGAAACAGATGCAGACTACTGGTACTCTGATTTAACTTCAGCTTTTAACTCAAGGTTTCCTAAGAGAGACTGCATCTACCAATTCCATGTGGAAACTTTCCTAGTCATGCTCTTCAATGTAAGGTGGTTCGCTCCCACATGCTAAAAGGGTAAATCTTATCCAAAATCTACAGAATATGGAAAAGCATGCCAAACCCTGGCAGTAAAGTTGTTTAGATTGGATATCAGGAAAAATTTCTTCACTGAAAGAGTGGTCAGGCATTGGAACAGGCTGCCCAGAGAGATGGTAGAGTCACCATCCCTGGGTGTATTTAAAAGACGTGTAGATGTGGCACTTGAGGGCATCGGTTAGGAGACATGGTGGTGTTGGGTTAACAGTTGGACTTAATGACGCTAGAGGTCTTTTCCAACCTTAATGATTCTATGATTCTGTGATTTATGTAAGAAATCATTTTAATATTCTATTGTTACCAAATAGAAAACCACAATAAATTCATTAGAAATATAACTTGAAGTATTTTAAAAAGGAGCAAATCCTCAAAAATTAAGTAGGAAGTCAATATCTAAAAATATCTAACAAAAGCTGGGGCCTTTTTAATGTCATGGACAGTGAGAATCCATGAATATTTCACAATGTATCTTTCTACTTACTCTAAGTTTAAAAAAATATATATCCATAAGAAGAATATGGACATTTTTCAGTGTTCCACTTTAACACAAAGAATTTTCCCATTTTACAATTGCCTGTTACATTTGCATTGCAAATTCCACTGTGTTGCAGTAACACGCAAACTAGGAGGTTAGCGAACCTTTAACATTTTCATTTAGTAAGTAAGTGGAAATTAAAAAAAATGCAGTGTACCTTAAAATGGTCTTTTAAATTATAACAGCAACACAGTCATATGTATCACTGCTAATGCAGAATAAGGGAAACTTGTAAAGCTGAGTGCTAATCCTTAATACATGCTGTAAATTCAGTTCTCTCTTCATACCTCCCCACAATGACATTTCTGCAATACAGCAGAAATAACTCAGAAAATACACAATAGGACTAGCAATTACATCAGACTAACCAGTAGCATTAGAAATAAGGGCACTTATGATACAAAAGTTATCACACGGTGTTACTTCTTGACAATATACCACTGGAGATTAATTAATGCATCATTGTCTTATATGTTGGCATATATTGCTGGGGTCAGCATATAAAAGATTTGCCAATTCTTGCTAAGAGGTACTTTGAAACTTTTCTTTATAACTTAAACTAAAAATTGTTAGTGAGCTGACCCCTATCTCACTGCTGTTACTAGCTCATCCAATTGCTTCCAGTGGTCCTGATTCTTACCCATGGGAGGTCAGAGCCATTCAATCTCTTCCACCTCTGCAACTGCTGTTTGAACTAAATTAAACTCAAATACTGGCTAACTACTGAAGTAATATTTTAGAATTGACCTAAGGTCTTCTGAGCATTATGGAAATTACAGCTATGGAGATAAAGAGCATGCCTTTTTGGATTTTTGCCCTACAGGTGATGCTACTGAATAGCTTTGACATTCAATACAAATTTGCAGATACTTGCTTATCTTGTGTTACCTTATGCCATTGTTCTTATAGATATCTTCTTTTCTAGTGTTTTACTCTAGTTTTAAATGTCACAACAGCTGAATGGGGAGCTGATGTTACTCATTTGCATAGGCTAAGAAATATAGACCTGTTAACTGTTTCACTCCCTGTTCACGGTCCATTTACAGACACACCCAACAAGTCAATACCTAAATTTCTTTTGGAAGACATCATTTCCCTCCATAAAGAAACCCTAAGAGCAGCTGATGAAGTAGATTGCTTTAGAGGCTATCATCTACAGAGAGTGTAGAGGAGGTAATACTAAATTTGTCTTCTTTTAACCAGTACTATTCTTCAGCACTTGTCTAGCAGACTTCACAGGCATACTCAAGACCTATGCCTCCATGGCATGCTTTGCACAACAAGAGTACAGAGTAACTAGACTACAAACCCAAGAATCAAAGGCATCCTATTCAAGGAGTTACACTCTAATGAAACACACTGGTTGGTGAATGTTAAAGCAACAGTAAGACCGGACTAATCAGGATGAGAGGCAATGATCCTGTTGCATCAGAAACTGTATAGCTGTGAAGCATTTTTTTAAAAATTAATGGAAAAGCAAAAGAACAGCTAAGAGGCTTAATGAGTCACTTAGGAACATTAGAAATATCCTTTAATGAACAGAATAAAATGTACTATTGCTATTATTTAAAGCTTGTATTATAGTTTTCTAAGGTAATGCTGGAAATCCACATGACATCTTAAAGCACCACAAAAGGAAGACTGTTTAAAATTGAAAAAGTACTAAAAGCCACCTTGATCTCTAGTTCAGCTTCCCATCTCAAAACCTTGCATGAAACTCTTACTTAGGATCATCATTCTACAGATTCTTTTTCTTGATGACAAACTGAGAGAACTAGGCACCATCTTTAGAGCTGAATATCTCAAATAATGTTTAGCAGATATTAATTTCTAATTTCTCCTATAAAATCTCATTTAAGGACTGCTGAATGAAATAAAACCTAATAATCACAACTATGTTCTCCAGGAAGCAAAACCAAACAAAGATATACTACACACACAAAAAACACCAAACAGAAATTTTAATTACACTCTAGAAATATTTTCTTCCTAAAATAAAAAAATGTACTTATAATACTAAAATGTAAAGCATCAGCATGCACTTACAGTGCTGGTGTCATATTAAGTGGTTAGGATTTAGTCTTACATCATGCATGGATGTTAAAAAGAGAGCATTAGCCTGGATAAAAGCAAGAAACACTTTGGAGCCCTGAGGGAGCAAGTGAAAAATATTGGTGCCCAAGAGCTCTTCTCCTCCATTTTGCAAGTTTGAGGGAAGGGAGCAGCCAGAAATAGGCGCATAATGTATATCAACTCCTGGCTACACAGCTGGTACCGCCATGAGAGGTTTGGTTTTTAAGACAATATGGTCTTCTTCAATGACTAAAACGTGCTAGGAAGTGATGGAATCCACCTGTCTAGAAGGGGTAAGGGAATCTTCAGCAGTGGGCTGGCTAACTTGGTGAGGTGGGCTTTAAACTGCAGGACCTGGGGGGTGGGATCCATTGTGGAAATGCTCACACCAGCACATCCAACAGGGGAGTAAGTCAGGCCAAGCAGTGTGGTGACAAATGTTCCATAGCTGTCTCCCAAGATGCAAAACAGAAGAGTGATCACCTCAAGTCTATGTACACAAAAACACACAGTCTAGGAAACAAACAGGAGGAACTGGAGCTCCGTACCCACTCAGAAGGTATGACATCATAGGAGTAACTGAAACATGGTGGGACAAGTCAAATGACTGGGGGATCACAATGGACAGTTATAGCCTCTTTCATGAAGGCAGGCAGGGTAGAAGAGGTGGAGGAGTTGCACTCTACGTTAAGGAAAACCTCGAATGCATCGAAGTCAGCTATGGTGATTGCAACTGCTCTATTGAATGCCTCTGGGTTAAAGTCAGAGGGGTCATATCCAAGCAGGACCTCACAGTGGGCCTCTGCTACTGACCTCCTAACCACGATGACCATGCCGATGAAGCGATACTTGGCGCATTGAAGCAAGCTTCTGGCCAACAGAACCTGGTCCTTATGGGGGACTTCAACTATCCAGACATCTGCTGGAAGAACAATATGGCTGCTCGCATGTCATCCACCAAGTTCCTGGAATGCATAGAGGACCGCTTCTTCACACAAATGTTAGATGTGCCAGCCAGGAATGAGGCACTGCTGGACTTACTGTTCACAAACCGAGAAAACCTGCTTTGTAATATCTCGGTTAGTGATAGCCTTGGCTGCAGTGATCATAATATTGTGGAGTTCAGGATCCTGCTGAGTGTGCTGAAGGTCAGTTCTAAGACAAGGGTTTTAGAAGATTTTAGAAGAGCAAACTTCAGTTCACTCAGGGCTCAGCTGGGAGGGATTCCATGGGATGCTTCCATGGAAGACAAAGGAGCTAGTGAGTGCTGGGAGTTCTTCAAGAACTCTCTCTTGGAGGAACAAAACCAGTTTATCCCCTACAAAAGAAAGGGAAGTAAGCAGAGCAAGAGGCCCCCTTGGCTCAACCATGACCTCCTGGGTCTACTCAAATCCAAAAGACAAGCACACCAGAGATGAAGAAGTGGAGGATTATCAGTTGAGAGCTACAAGGGCATTAGAGATGCAGTTAGAAAAGCAAAAGCCTAGCTTGAATTGAAACTGGCCATAGATGTCACAAATAACAAGAAAGGGTTCTTCAGACATGTCAACCACAAGCAGAAACAGGAGGAAAACTTTGGCCCACTGTTAAGCAGAATAGGAGAGGCAATCACCAACGATGCTGAAAAGGCAGAGGTCCTCAACACTTTCTTCACCTCTGTCTTTGCCAATGCTGTTGGGATCCAGGCTTTGGGAACAAAATTCCCAGTTGATCCAAATACTGACCCACCATCAGTGAAGGAAGAATTAGTACATGAATTGCTACATGAGCTTGACCCCTACAAATTGATGGGCCCTGACGCCATCCCCCCAAGGGTGCTGAGAGAGCTGACTGACATCATCACAAGGCCACTCTCCATAATCTTTGAGAAGTCATGGAGAACGGGGGATGTCCCAGAGGACTGGAGGAAGGCAAATGTTACCCCTATCTACAAGAAAGACTCGAGGGAAGATCCGGGTAACCTATAGGCCCATCAGCCTTACTTCAATCCCTGGGAAATTATGGAATGAATCCTCCCGGGGACAATCACAAGTCAAATGAAGCACGTGATTGGGAAGAGCCAACATGGCTTCACTAAAGGCAGATCGTGCTTGACAAACCTGGTGGCCTTCTATGACAAAGTGACTTGCCTGGTTGACATGGGGCGGGCAGTAGACTTTGTCTACCTGGATGTCTCCAAGGCCTTTGGTATGGTCCCCCACGGCCTTCTCCTGGAGAAATTGATGTGTTATGGCCCAGACAAGAGGTCTGTGCAGTGGGTGGGGAACTGGCTGACAGGCCACACCCGAAGGGTGGTGGTGGTAAATAGCTCTTTTTCAAAGTGGTGACCTGTCACAAGCGGGGCCTCCCAGGAATCGATATATGGGCCCAATGTTATTCAACATCTTTATAAGTGAGCTGGATAATGGATCACGTGTAGCCTGATGAAGTTTGTAGTAGACACCAAGTTGAGATGGGGAAGTAGATGCTCCAGAAGGGAGAGCTGCTCTGCAGGGAGATCTGGATAGGCTGGAAGAGTGGGCCAACAAGAACCTTATGAAGTTCAGCAAGGACAAGTGTAAGGTCTTGCACCTGGGAAAACACAATCTGGGAGTGCAGCACAGACTGGGATCCACCTGGCTGGAGAGCAGCTCTGTGGAAAGGGACCTGGGGGTCCTGGTGGGCAGGAAGATCAACATGAGCGAACAGTGTGCTGCTGTGGCCAAGAAGGCCAACAGGGTGCTGGGTTGCATCAAAAAGGGCATCACCAGCAGAGAGAAAGAAGTCATTATCCCACTCTACTCAGCGCTTGTCAGGCCACACCTGGAGTCCTGTGTACAGTTCTGGTCCCCGCTATACAAAAAGGATGTGGACAGGCTGGGAGGGGTCCAGAGAAGGGCCACCAGGATGATCAAAGGACTGGGAAGCTGCCATATGAGGTTAGGCTAGGAGAACTGGATTCAGCCCTGAAAAAAGGATGCTCAGAGGGGATCTCATCACCATGTACCGGTACTTAAGGGGTAGCTACAAAGAAGAGGGAGACTCCCTTTTTACACAGAGTCACATGGAGAGGAGAAGGGGGAATGGACACAAATTGCTCTTGGGGAGATTCCAATTGGACACCAGAGGGGAATTTTTCACAGTGAGGACAGTCAATCATTGGAATAATCTCCCCAGGGAAGTGGTTGACTCGGCCACGTTGGACACCTTCAAGAGTCATCTGGACAGGGTGCTGGGCCATCTTGTCTAGACTCTGTTCTTCCTAGAAAGGTTGGACTAGATGATCCCTGAGGTCCCTTCCAACCTGGGGTTCTGTGTGATTCTGTGAAAAGACTATTATTTTGCCAAATATTTTTGGGGTGTTTTAGTAGCTGGCTTATTAAGAAGTTGTCATGGTTTTAGCTGGGATAGAGTTAATTTTCTTCACTGCAGCTGGCACAGTGCTGTGCTTTGGACTTAGTATGAAAGTAATGTAGATAACACACCGATGTTTTACTTGCTGCTGGGCAGCGCTTGTACTAGTCAAGGACTTTTCCAGCCTCCCATGCTCTGCCGGGTGCACAAGCAGCCGGGAGGGGAGGGGGCACAGCTAAGAGAGCGGATTCAAACCGGCCAACGGGATATTCCGTATCATGTAACGTCATGCCCAGTATGTTACCTGGGAGGGGCTGGCCGGGGGAGGGAGTAAGGAATCGCAGTTTGGGGACTGGCAGCATCACTCAGCGGGTGGTGAGCGGTTGTATCATTTGTGGTTTTGGTTTTTTTTTCCTTTTTTCCCTTTTCCTTTTTATATTATTATTAGTAGTATCATAATAATAATATCATAATAATAATTATTATTATTTTATTTTAATTATTAAACTGTTATCATCTCAACCCACAATCTTCTTTTTCTTGCTTTTGCTCTTCCGATTCTGCCCCCATCCCACAGGGGTGGGGGGAGTAAACAAGCGGCTGCATGGTGTTTAGTTGCCGACTGGGGCTGAACCACAACAGAAGTTATCTCACCTATACGACCCAGAGAAGTTAAAACTGAATTCACTTTGAGTCTGCACTGGATGGACAGGAGTGAACATTTTTTATAATCTGAAAACATTTTAAATTAAACCGTTTTTTCTTCTGTGATTTCCTTCTTGCAATTTCTCATTATTTTGATACAATTTATTATGACACAAACTCCCTTGTAGATATAGATTTATTGCAGAAGTCTGTTTCTTAAATGCATCAAAAAGAAGGCTAAATTCTGAGTTACATTAACTCATTCATCTTTTACATTATAATAGCTTTTCCTCCTGCTCTGTGTTTTTCTATGGCCTGTGAATACAAGTGCAGCCCTGGCATCTAAATAATAGTTTCCATTGCATTCTGAATCATTTGCTTTCATTACTGTTCCTGTGTGTCTCTAGCTCTTTGTTGTCAATGAGATCAAGCTGTGAGACGGTGACAGTAATACCATCAGCTTTTAATCTGTCAAGTCCCCATGAAACCTCCTTCAAGTGCTTTTGTAACTTTGTAGGTCTTTTGTAGTGTCCCTGTTTATATAAAATGTTTTGATCAAATTCCATCTCATGCTCCATCCAGCTGTAACATGCATGCAGTTGTTGTATAAAATATGGAGGACCACATTCCATACAGCTGACACACACCCTAGATTTGACCCTTTATCTGACAGCTCAAGAAAATGCCATTCAGAAACTGGAATAGAAATCAGTCTTAGTCAGACAGAGTGAAGTGTTGGCACTGCTGTGATTTTTACTCTTTAGCAAGCTTGAAATATTGTGATGAATGATAAACATGTTTAGAATGATTGAAAAAACATCTCTGCATAAAAATATATTTCTTTACTTGGGATGTTTTCTTGACATGACTGTCTCTAACAGTGCCCATGCTAACTCCCTTCAAGACTTGCCCATCCATTTGTACCTAAAATAGGCTACACACATTCAGGCTACACACTCACTGGTATAAAGACAACCTTCTGGATGCAACGGCATCTGTAAGTGTTTGCATAGAAACAGAAGGTCTTTAAGAAACATAAACTCAAAAAATCCTGAATTATTTTGAGCATTATTCTGGGCCTGCTTATAAGACACATATCTTTAAAAAAAAAAAAAAAAAAAAGGCAAACTAAAGAAATGAAAAAAAAAACCACCCAACTTTTATGCAAAGTCAGTAAAAAAAAATTTGACAAATTGACTCACAATTCATTAGACTTCTGTAGCATCTTTGATTCCAGCCATACCCTTTTCCTCTTTGCTGTCTTGCCAATGAGTGTCATGCAAGTCCAAAACACTGAAGTCCCTTCTAGCTCTTGAGTGATGAAGAACATCTGCTGCTGCTTGGATAAACATATATCTTCTCTAAGGGGGAAGCTATCTAGATTAAAACTAACATCAAGATTAGTAAAATAGTGCGAATTAGCCAAGGAATCATTGGAAAGACAAAGTGAGCAAAAGATTTTGAGAAGGATTTAGACTGTACACACCTGGAGAAACAGGCTTGCTTTGCAATTTAATATGTATAGAGACAGTCCCTGAGGACACAAAGGAGAAGGACAAAGGATTTAATCCTAGCTAGTTGTCCCTTTTCAAATACCAAGTTGTATCATAGGCAGACCTAGGTGGAAGGAAAGCAACATTCAAGCAACATTGACTGAAGAAGGTCCATTTTGTGTGCTCAGAATCTCTCAAAAGATGCTCTTAAGAGGTTGGTTTCCTTCTAGATAGGGAAGTAAAAGAAAGAAGAAAGAACTCTCCACAGGAGAGAAACCGTCTCCTATTAAAACCAGATAGAAAACATTTTTCATCAAGTGTGGTTCAATGATATTTATGTAGCAAGGCACAAAACTACCAAGCTGGCAAGCAAGACTAACTGTAGTCCAGTGTCATAGCAACAGATGCTGGCCCTACAGATACTACAAAACTTGGAACTCTCTGAAGGTATCTGACAAATTGATGTCCTCCTTGCATATTCAGCTGTAAAAAGCATATGACTGCTGAGATGGGGCATCTGGGAACCTCGTTACATGCAGATCTCTGGGGGCTACAAGGTCAACATGGCTAACAATGACAGAAGTACCTGTAAGCATAAAGTGTAAGATTCCTCGCACCCTTAATCTGTCCCTAACCTCTGTACATTGTGGAAAGAACACGGCTTCCCTACAGGCAAATTAAGAAAAGGGCAGCATAAGAATTCACAGGGCAGTCTCATGAGTCTTGCTTATGAAGGACACCTTCCAAGGATGCCTGCATTAACAATGTGAAGATTGGAATGCCTTCCTACTCTTCCGTTCTTAAATCCCTACAGTATTACTAAGTAGTAATGGGGAAAAAAAATTCTTCATGCACTCTAGATCATGAACCTTGACTTATTAATTTGAATTTTTAACATCACATCTCCTAATCTTTCTGGGTTTTACATGCTATGCAAGTACATCACTAAAAGATAATGGTAGAACACAACTCAGGAGTACTGCAGAGCACTAACCACAAGCATTATTTTCTGTGAAAATAGAAGCATATTTAAGTAGCAGGGGCAATGAACATGCTAGGAAGATATTTATAATGTAATCAAATTCACCACCTTTAAGTAGTCTGGCATGAATTCCAGAAGCTATTATGCTCATTAAGAATCAGACCAGGAGGAATTTTCCTTGTATACAATTTAAATTCAGCCTGAGAGTAAAAAATAAAATGTGAATATTGTCCCTATTGTTCCTTATGGGCAGCAAGCTATATCATATAATCACGCCATATCATTATGTGTGATGAGTGGGCTGTAGAAGAGCAAAGCCCTGGCCTAAGCTTACAATGGAATTGGAAGGAGTTCATTATTGTTTCAAATCCAAAAAGCAGAATCAGTATGAAATAAATCACCAACACACACCTGCTTGTCCTTGAATACCTCAGTTTCCTCTCAGATTCAATACAAACACACTTTAGTTCAAACAAAAGGGAAGGAATCACCAGCAGCAGCATTAAATAATAAAGAACTTGATGAAATAAGTTGTTTTTTTTCATAATCCTTATTTTTAACAAGTCTTTTTAAAATTTGTTTAATTTTAGACTATTACCACAAAGTGAACACAGTTTTAGATAATGAAAGGATACTGAATTTTCCCATTGTGGCTCTTTGACCCTTTATATTTCTAAAAGCTCTAGACATTTAGTTTTCAGCAAACAGTTATGCTACCTATTTCTTCTTTATGTGTATGTGTATATCTGACAAATTCTTAATTACACAGAACTCCTTAGCTCCCAAAGAAACACACTATCAAAACACACCTTCAGAATATGTCTTAACTAAAAAGATAGTTGAAGACCAGACTTTTCCAATTAGGAAAAAATGAGACAATTATTTTTTTATGGCATTGCAAGTCAATAAATTTATTTCAAAGTTAGGAAATTTGCTTTCTATTATCTAATTTACATGATTCAGTATGCCATAATGCCAGATCACAGACTAACAAACTACACAGTGTTCTGGGACAAATCTCAAGTCCTCCTCATGAATCCACTACACCTTCTATAAATAATTGTTAATTTGGGACACATCTGGGATGTCTGCCTAAGGAAAGATGAAGGAAAGCCAAGTTCATGTGGCTCATTCACAAGATATTTAATACTAAACACTTCTGTACAATTAACTGGTTTTGGCTTTGAGAGCTGCCAACCGCTGACCATGAGCCAGCAATGCACCTTGGAAGCAAAGCAGGCCAACAGCATCCTGGGCTGCATGGGGAAAAGCATTGCCAGCAGGTCAAGGGATGCGATCTTGCCTCTCTGCTCTGCACTAGTGATGCCACATATGGAGTGCTGGATCCAGTCCTAGGCTCCCCAGAACAGGAAAGACATGGAGATACTGGAGAGAGTCCAAAGAAGGGCCACAAAGTTGATTGTCTGAAGCATCTTTCCCCGGAGAAAGGCTGGGAGAGCTGGGACTTTTGAGTCTGGAGAAGACTTGATGCTGGGGGGACTTGACTTGACTTGACCTGAGCAACCTGCTCTGGCTGACCCTGCACTGAGCAGGGATCTGGAGTAGACAAGTCTCCAAAGGTTCCTGCCAGCCTTAACCATTTTGTGATCCTATGAAATTAAATCTAAATCTCGGAAGCCAGCCTCCTAAATAGAAAAGCCCCAGGTTAGGATGCCACTTTAGACAATATCTATAGATCTGTTTTAATGAATTATTCCATTTTATACACAGATTTGTTATAAATAAAGAGTTTTTTTCCATAGTGCTTAACAATTATTTCTTTTCCTTTGGTATCCTTCTCATATTATTGCATGCTATTCCTGTCCAGAGTAATACCCTCTTCTGAACACAGGTATCACAATATTACTGTATGACTCTGTTTCAACAGGTTTGACTGTGATCATCTAATGCTACATTGAATGGGATCTATAATGAGAAATAAGTTTCACACCTGAGGGTGGAGACTGCCATTTGGAGGATAATTTACCTTTGTTCTTGGAAGGTTTATACCTTTGGTCTTACTATGTTTTACACTGAACTTTACAACAGTATATCAGGTATTGAGGAAAATGTATATCAGAAGCATGTTGTATGGAAATTAACTTGTCCTTAATGTCTTTCAGGTTATACTTGGAAAACTTACAGAATCAGTTTTTTAAAACATCCATGGAAAGGCTATGGCAAGGAAGCACCACCTTCATTTTGTTCTGAAAACAAGGTATTAATTATACATTGCAGACCTCATCACTTTTCTATTCCTGCTGGCCCTCTCTTAAACAAGCATTCAGAGGCAACAGTGAAGCCAGCAGTCTGATGAGCATTTTCCTTTTTGTGCCAATGGGCTTTACAATTCTCTTATATGGAGTCTGAGATCACTGGGTATTCACATCTCCTATATGTTAACATCAGTATTTGGCAGTGGAGTGTAAAACCACAGTCTTTTCTGGATTTATTAGACACACACATTCAGTGCAGCTGGCAAGAACTGGTTCTTGCAGAATAGCACTAGTGAATGCCCCCTGAAAAGAGAAACTCTTGCCCATCAGAGACATACCTGAGAGGAGCGAGCAATCCAGGTTAATGCTATTCCTCCCATACAGCTGAGTCCATTGTGTGAGGCAGCATTTTTGACCAGTTACGTTGAAAGGTGCATGTTGCTTGTCCAGAGCTAACCTTACGATGTCCACTAGTTCAAGCAGGAAGTATAAGTGAAGCAACACTCATACAAGAGAAAGGAAAAAAAAATACATTCCTTGAAAGATATTTATAAAACTAGAGAATAAAAAAAAGCATGATATTTTATTCATAGCTTATGTTCTCTTTCTTCAGCTGAGTAAATGTTGAACTTGTGTAGTGTTGTCTGTTACTGCCACACGTCTGATTTCTGTGTCATCACAAACATTGTGTCAGAAGAGCTGATTTACTGCCAGAGTACGTATCTGGTAAATGCCAGAAGATAAATTTGCATTTACTTACTGTTATATAAAAGTAATTTCCAAAATATTATTTTACATGAAACGTTTTATGAGGCAACCATTTACCTAAGCTTCCTTTTATGAAGTAGGGAAGATAGAGCTCATGAGTAAAGTCATTTACCAAAAATAAGTTTTGAGATCTGGTTGGGTTTTTTTAGAAATTTTTGTTTGGAAAAATACTAGAATGATATATCAGAATAGCGTGTGATGTGGCTAATTGCGCTAGGACCACATTTCAGCTAAAAAAAATGATATGCCATAATGCCTTATGTTCAAGACATTTATCTAATAATGTATTTTAATAATACATTTTTAAAGAATGTAAAAATTGCAATAGTGTCATTACATATCATACATCCATGTACAGAGAAAAACAATGTAGTGCTGAAATGTAATGCTGGCAAAATCTGTCAAGGGGTAACTTTTGGGTCACAAAACCAAATTATTCTAATGGCAGAATAATTTGTGTTTCTTATATTATGATATCTATTAAAGAAACAAGAAGCTACAGTAGTTTGCTCTGTCAGTTCATAGGATACACGGTATATTCAATGCACTTGAATAGGAAAGTAGAGAACTACATTGACTTTTTCAGTAATCTGTGTCTACATAGTACAGCCATTCTACATTTCATTTCTATGAGTTTTTATAATTATCGTTATTATATTTGCATTCGTCTATTCTGGCTCCACAGATGAGTTGACACACAGCAGGTGAGGCTGTGACACAAGCTTTTACAACAATCGTCATTTACTCAAAAGGGCTGACGATGAGATATGGAGATAGATATGGAGAGAGTTGCATAAATAAATAAATAAATAGATTTCCAGGCTCCTGCTATTCTCCTCACATTGTGCTGATGTCTTTCTAGGAGCAAGCTGATCCTATCCTGCTGCTCATGAAAATATCTTGCCCAGCAAAGTGGAGAATTTCTGTGTAAAGAACAAAGTGCTACTGATGGTGTGTTCAGGAAGTATTAAAAGACAGTGCAGCATAGGGTTTGGCTGGTTTTCCCTCACCTGAAAACAACACTGGATATTCCACTGGTGGCTGATTAATATATCATTTGTTAGCTACCTTTGGGGACCAGAAGAGCAACACTTGACCTCAATATTTATGACTGCCATTTTCTTGTTCTATTAGTTTTTTATAAGACCTGAGCCCATGTTCTTTCTCTAAATATATTTGAGGTAATGTGCACATGAAAGAGCTGTAAACTGTCCCATATTTGTTATGCAGTAAAAGCGTGCAATTCAAATGTATCATATATTGAATGATTTTTCAAACACGCAGAACTTTTAAAACACCTGTAAGTGCCCTGTTATATCTTTGGACTTCTGAATTCCATGTCAGTTTAACCTGACTTCAAAGAGAGAACAAAATAGACCATAATCATGGAAATAATATCCATCTCCCAATTACAAAACTGAATATCTGCTGATCCTCAAGTGTTTTAATGTCTTAATTTAATTCACCATTTCTTTAGAAAAAAGGAACATTCACATCATTTTCTTTATCGATAACACCTATTAAAATTTAATGTTCACCATTCCGATACCCAAGGACATCACAAATCATACCTGCCACTAAGACGCAATCACTCAGCCATGACACTCCTCAGTAACCTATAGTCATGTTGCATTGCGAAGGAATACCTCATTTAACTCAAAACATAGGTAATGTTACACTCCCTAATTATTTTTACTTTACAATACCTAATACAACTGAAAGTCAGGGCTCAGCACTATCTGTCCAAAACTGAGTGGCAAAGAAGGAACTCTGTTCAGAATAAACCCCTAGACTAAATCCTCTCACATTTGACCCAGATTGACTCAGTGGAACAGTTCACAACATGAATTCATGGACAGAGTATAGGTTCAGAGGAGGGGACACTAAACTGAAGAATAAGGGCACATCAAGTGGCAGAGGAAAGGAGAGCAGGAATTTCCTAATTGGCTTTGTTGCTGAATATGGCATTTTCTACAATGATGGCCAAGGCTGTGCTCATCTTTGTCAGTGGTTTACAAGCCTGCCTGTTCTTAATAACCCACCCTAGCCTCAGCCTTGAGAGCTTGGCATGCAAATCAGGCATGTGTATTCTCAGATTGTAGGAAGCTATAATTTTATGCCACATTGAAATCTTATTAAAAACTAAATATGTCCAAACTCTGTCTGATAATATTGTCTGGGAACACTTTCTAGTCCTTAGGCAAGATGATGTAGTGCATTTTGCATTCACATAACTAAACTCACTTGGTCACTAAAATGGGGTCATTACATCCATATTGCACAGACGGAAGTTTGGTCACCAAAAGTAATTCCCCAGGGAGTCCTTGCTAACTCAGGCAAAACCCATACTAGGGAACAGGCTAAAAATTTATCATCTAGGACTCTTATAAAACAATGTCTGAGCTTAAGCTCTGGCTGTTTATTTTAAAGGTATAGATGTAGTTACCTTGTCTGATCTCCCATCTCAGGACGAAGTTCTCTTACTGCCAGTGAACCGCACTAAACCCCATTATTGCTAATTCTCCATTCAGTTCTAGATCAACATAGACTCACAAGACAGAGACAAAGCTTACCGCAAACCTTCATTTTACTGCTCTGCCTCCCTTTTCTCTCCATAACCAGCCCCAGTGAAGCACAGAAAAAACAGGTTTCAAGAACCTAGAGCTGAATTCCTTCTCTGATTTGCGATCAATGGAGAAAAAGGGAGCTTTAGGACTCCTTGCAAGACGGGTGGGAGCAAACACAAGAACCAGCTGTGGAAGTTGGATGGCATTCACTGAGCAGGGGGAGCTTCACAGACATTTCCCCAAAGAATTACCTGAAGCAGAAGGTACATGATTTTTTCTTTACATTTCTCTGAGAGACTCCGAGGCCCCCAACAGCAAAATTCCTCATTCATTGATGGGAGGGGAGAAGGGGGGGGGGGGAAGTGATTTTTTTAAAAAAAAGTTGGTTATTTATCAGAGTTTTAGATAGTGATCTGGATTTTCAGAAAGCACCCTTTGAAACAACCTCTTATACTCTTAGGTGATCTAATGCCTGGACCACTAAAGCAGAGATTAGCAAAAAGATGGGGTACTTACGTTACCTGAGTGTTCATCCAACTCACAGTGCATTGCTCCAACATTTTCTTTACTCTGAATGGGTGGTTCAGTTTATGTTGGTTTGAACTGCAAATTTAGCTACAATTTAAAAAAGAAAACATCTTTACCAAGCACAAAAAAAGGAAGAAATTTCTCACTTTTTCATCAAGTTTTGTAGACTTGATTCCACTTAAAGAATAGTCGTAAGAATGATAAATAACTTTTTTTTTCACAGAAAAGCAACTCCCACAAATTTGAATTTCTTTTTTCTGTCAATGAAAGTGTAAGACCTTCTTTCAAAATGTTTGCAACAATTTTTATAATATATTAAAACAATATTTCTCTATGTCCTATTGTTAAGAAATGGAAGAATTGATTTTGTTGAAGCAAGCAAGCAGGAAATCATTCTTAGGCGGTTGTTTGGCAGGTAAAATTTTAGCCCCTATGGTTATGCTTTTCAAAATTACAGGCCTTTGAAAGCAAGGTGTTATAATAGAAAATGTCAGTCAGCCTTAATAATAGATAGATTTAATAACTCTGCCTATGATGTAGAAGATTGTAAAAGAAAGAAAAGAGGAAAAGAAAGAAAAACAAGGTTTAAAAATGGTGTCAACTCACAGATCTGAGAAACATTTTGAAATTCACACAGGATCAGTTTAGCCTCAGGGCAAAAACTAATACTAGAAAAAAAATTACTCTTTCATCTCTGTAACACCATGAACTAAATTTTTAGCAAAAGCTTAGACTAACAGAAATGGATGGCTCTCAAGGGGATGTGAAATGTACTTTTGAGCCTCTCATTTCTCAGAAAGGGGGTTAAAAAGTGGAAGAGGTCCACGATGACTTCAAGATATTTTATTTTGGTAGCTATAACAATACTTAGTGTTTCCCAAACATTTTTCATATTCTACTTGCTACGTCACACAAATAATATCCAAGAAATATTAACAACACCTGGAGTATGATAAGCCAGGGAAACTGAAACATATTTCCTTTTTAAAGAGGTAGAGAGACCTTTTAGCTGGGGCAAAAGAATATGAGATAATTTTGGAAATGCTGTACTATTACCCCCCCAGCTTTTCAGCTGATCTGTAGCCCTTAGTCTCTGAAATTTTTAATCTGGAATGGTATGACATTTTTGTGAAAAAATAACTTGCAAATATTTTTGGATGTTGAACATTGTCACGGTTGTATGAAGAAGTTCTTAGAGAATATCAACAATCTTCCTTAGAAAACCAAAATTAAGATCAAAGGATTAAACATGTATACTTCGGCTAAGACACTTCCACAATTATAACGTGTCATGATTGGAGAGGAACTATTTCATGCAGTCTAGGAGGGCACAATTAACAGTAATCAGAGGTCTGAAGACAGGGAAAAATTAAACAAATTCAAATGTTAAGTTAACAGCAATATCCAGTAAGTTGTGGATGAGAAATTGAGGGCAATCTTATTGCTGGTTTCTTTATTCATAAAATGAACAAAATACTGTAAATCTTCCTGCAAATGAAAGTTACACACTGTGTGATTCTGCCTGGGTTTTAGAAGTGCTCAGAACAATACAAATACGCATGATTGCTCAATGCACCTCAATGTGTAGTTCATTTTATTGATTTCCCCCAAAATGATGATCTTCACTGTAATGAAAGGGATTTAGATCAGCCATTTCAGGGGTAGTGATACTTGTGTAAGAAGTAGATTGTCAATGTAGTAGATAGCAACACCCTCATTAAAAAGCTTTGGGTTTTTTTCTATTTTTATTTTAAGTAGGTTAGACAAATATCTGATAGGAAAAGCGTAGCTGTGGTTGATTCTGCCTCAATACAGAGGATCAACTATGTGAACTTTATGATTTTTTCAAGAGTAATTAATGATAATGTAACTGTTTAATTCACAATAGTAGTTGCACTAAGACCGTACAGATGTGACAAGTTGCACCTTTTACTTTGGTGTTCAATGAATAATTCTCTTGGACAGCTGAGCTGTGGGAATGAAAGGAGAGGAACATGGTAAAAGGTGAAAGGCAAGCTGGAAATTCCGTCTGATTGTACTGGCAAAGTAGAGCACTGGGTCATACCACAGAAGCAGAAAAGAAGTAATGATTGTATAAACCACTGAAGTGGGAGAAATTGAGTCAGTAGGAAGGGAAAACAGCTATTGAAGAATAGGTATATAAAGATTGCAAAAATATATTTCTTAAAAATTAGCAAGTGGAAAGAAAAATCTTGATACCAAACAATGGTATATATTTAAAACATCTAGAAAGTAAAGTTAAATTCCTCAAGTATTAGTTTTCTTCTGTAGCTCTGAATTTGCTGCCTACATAGAATCATAGAATGGTTTGGGTTGGAAGGTACATTTAAAGCCCACATAGTTCCAATGCCTCTGCCATAGGCATGGACATCTTTCACTGCATAAGCTTGCTCAAATCCCTGTCCAACCTGACCTTGAATGTTTCCAGGGATGGGGCATCCACAACCTCTCAGGGCAACCTGTGTCTTACCACTCTCATCATAAGTAATTTCTTCCTTACATCCAATCTAAATCAACCCTCAACCCTCTTTAAGTTTAAAACCATTGCCCTTTGTCCTTTCACTACAGGTCCTGGTAAAAATGCAGTCCTGTCTTTCTTACAAGTCCCTTTTGAGTACTGGAAAGCTGCAATAAGGGCTCCCCACAACCTTCTCTTCTCCAGGACGAACAACCCCAACTCTCTCAGCCTGTCCTCACAGCAGACGGGCTCCATCTCTCAGATCATTTTTGTGGCCCTCCTCTGGACCCACTCCAACAGGTCCATGCCCTTCCTGTGCTGAGGGCTCCAGAGCTGGATGCAGGACTCCAGGTGGGTCTCACCAGAGCAGAGCAGAGGGGCTGAATCACCTCCCTCGACCTCCTGGCCACGCTGCTTTTGATGCAGTCCAGGATACGGTTGGCCTTCTAGGCTGCAAGCGCACATTGTTGGCTCATGTCCAGCTTTTCATCCACCAGTACGCCCAAATCCTTCTCTGCAGGGCTGCTCTCAATCCCTTCATCCCCCAGCCTGTATTGGTATCGGGAGTTGCCCTGACCCAAGTGCCTTGTTGAACCTCATGTGGTTTTCACTGGCCTCATGAAGTTTGCATGGAACATTGTTTGATGTTTGATAAGTACATTGTTTGATAAGTGCAGTGTCCTGGGCAATAAAGAGTCAAATACAAAGAACTGGACTTCCAGATGAATAACCATCTAAAAGGTGCAACATATAAGCTATAGGGAAACTGTTCGAAACTGGACACGCAAATTAACTTCAGGGAAGATAAATAAATGGATTAAAACTGTTGAAGTGTTGTTGTGAAGGGACGGAAACTAGACAAAACAGGGGAATGAAGTTAGTAATGAAAACAAAGAGAGGAAATAGTAATGAAAGAGGGGAAATGAAGAAAAGGAATGAAAGGAGATAGATGTATAAGTAGATCATTTAATTTTGAAACAAACAAACAAACAAACAAACAAAAGTTTTGGGATTTCTAATGCCCTAACCAGGTATGAAATGTCATCCAATTAATCTAATGAAACTGAGAAACTGCACAGTCAATTTGCTAGTGTAAACATCAGTGCAGATTTTGTTAGGAGAAATCACGACTGACTGCTCAAGGACAGCAAATACAACGCATAGCCTATCACCTTTCCAGTTTATGAATTTACAAGATTCTGAGCATGAAAGGTGAGAAAATAAATGAAAGAAGGCATCTTTTAATATGCAACATGTCGTGTGTGTGTGTGTGTCCCGAAGTAGGTGAATTCTGATAGTGATTAGGTTAAAAAAAAAAACAAAAACCAAAAAAATACCCCACAAATTCAAGACATAGTCAAGTAAGCATAACAACAGTGCTGGTTTGTAATGACATTTCAGCAGTCATTTGTCACTCAAAATATATTCATACATCTCTGCTGCACTATTACACGTCAGTTCAGTTGCTGTAATGAGTTTATAATAACTGAGGGGGTGCAAAGAGGAAGAGAGGAAAATTTAAACAAAAGTGACAATTTAAAAATGCCTCCTTTGTTCCTATTCAGTACACAGTGAAAAGAAAAGAAGGAAAAAGAAAAAATATGTAGAGAGAATAAGAAATAAGTAAAGTAATAAACTTCTTATCATCATTGTATCACAGGCAACAGCAACCTTGATTAGCTTTTCCAACCTCAGGAGAACAGGAGACATAAGGAATTTCATATCACCCAAAAATATTGCCCAAGAATTTCAGCCATCATATATTAAGCCCTACAGAGTTTTTAACCTGAGCTTCACATAATAAAGCAGCCACAAGTCACATATATGAAAAAAATCTGGCCCGTTATCTACTCCTCACTCATACGCTGATTCATCACATGAACCTGAATAGAGAACTAAATGGAGGTATCTGTACTGCTCTCAAACACAGTTTATCACAAATGAAACCATGTGATCCTCCCCTTTCCCACACCTGTTCTCTCAAGGCTCTGTAGAGGTACCAGCTTGGATTATGACTACAAAATGCAGTTTTGTTTACAGTTTTTGTTTATTAGTACTGTGTTCATAAAACTACAAAAATTGTCACTTTTAGAAAATAACATCCTTTGAGTCAGGTAGCTCCTACTTTCACAGACTTTCAAAATAAATAATAATAAACTTACTTTTTTTTTCCTTTCAAATGCAAAAAATCCAGTTTGGTAATTTTGATTTTATTTTCTTACTGGAAATTGCAGAGTTCTTTCTGGGGACAGGTGTACTAATTCACTACCAGAGCCCTTTATCCAAAGTAATGATTAACCACTAAAGATTAAGGAAAAAAAAAAAAAGAAAAAAGTAGAGTTTAAACTTCAAACAAATATAGGTGGAGAATATACTGCCTTTGGAAGGACCTCCATGGTAATACAAGGGGCTGATTGAATGGTTCAAACTGGTTTTTAAGTGGGTGAAGTCAGGTCAGCATAATTCCCACCTCTGATGACTTGGTTACAGAGTAGAGGAGAGAGTTTGACAAGATCCAAGTGAATGACAATCTTTCCACAGACTGTTAAAATGAAATTTTTTCCCTCTCTTAAAAAAGTAGCGAGAGAGATGAAACAATAATCAATTCTATTTTATGGACAAGGTGCTTAATCTCTAGACAAGCCAAGTGATTGGTGACTTTTAGTCCCTACCTGTTTCCCATGCTTACTTTGTCACCACTTAGACTGTCATTGACCACTTACATTGTCAGGGGTCCCTACTGGGGCCGGTACATTTTAATATCTTCATCAGTGACATAGACAGTGGGATCAAGTGCACCCTCAGCAAGTTTGCAGATGACACCAAGCTGAGCAGTGCAGTTGACACACCTGAAGGACAAGATGTTGTCCAAGGACACCTAGACAATCTGGAGAGGTGGGCCTGTGAGAACCACATGAGGTTCAACAAGGCCAAGTGCAGGGTGCTGCACTTGAGTCAGGGCAACCTCCGATAGCAATACAGGCTGGAGGATGAAGGGATTGAGAGCAGCCCTGCAGAGAAGGATTTGGGCGTACTGGTGGATGAAAAGCTGGACATGAGCCAACAATGTGCGCTTGCAGCCTAGAAGGCCAACCGTATCCTGGACTGCATCAAAAGCAGCGTGGCCAGGAGGTCGAGGGAGGTGATTCAGCCCCTCTGCTCTGCTCTGGTGAGACCCACCTGGAGTCCTGCATCCAGCTCTGGAGCCCTCAGCACAGGAAGGGCATGGACCTGTTGGAGTGGGTCCAGAGGAGGGCCACAAAAATGATCTGAGAGATGGAGCCCGTCTGCTGTGAGGACAGGCTGAGAGAGTTGGGGTTGTTCGTCCTGGAGAAGAGAAGGTTGTGGGGAGCCCTTATTGCAGCTTTCCAGTACTTAAAGGAGAACTATAGGAAGGATTGGGACATCCTTTTTAGCAAGGAGTGAAAGGACAAGGGGTAATGGTTTTAAACTAAAGGAGGGTTGATTTAGACTGGATATAAGGAAAAAAATTTATGATGAGGGTGGTGAAACACTGGACCAGGTTGCCCAGAGAGGTGGTAGATGCCCCATCCCTGGAAACATTCAAGGTCAGGTTGGATGGGGCTCTGAGCAACCTTATCTAGTTGAAGATGTCCCTGCTCATTGCAGGGGGGTGGACAAGATGACCTCTAAAGGTCCCTTCCAACCTAAACCATTCTATGAGTCTATGGTTATTAAGAACCTTTACAAAGAGGTAACCTAGTATCCAGGCAATTATGAATATAATTTTCAATAGCCACATGATTAAGCCAGTCTATAAAGAGCCTATTCCTCCCTTATTTTCATACCAAAATTTCATACCATAATGTAAAAATTTATATTCACTGTTTACAATAAAGCGTGAGACAGCTACACTTCTCTGTTCCAGGGCATAAATAGTTTTGTAGCTCTCAGCACATCTCAGATGTAAGGGGCCAAATTACAGCCAGAGGTTTCAGTTAAGTGAAACATTCTCATAATCCTTTTGGTACTGCGCCCTATTACTCTTTTTAATGGCTTTTATATCTGTGACTGATAATCGATAAATTGATAATTTAACTGAATGCACCTAATCTCGAGTCAGTTGTAGAAGTCTGTTCATCTGGAAATAGCATGCAGTACCAGTTTGCACAATGGCCTCTCCCAGACTTGGCAAGCTGTGAGCAGGTGAAAAGTTAAGATATTGACATCATCTTAGAGTTAATTTAGTTTTCTCAGATAGAAACTATTGGGCTTTACAGTAGCAGTAACTTTCAGGGGCTCATGTGACCAATAAAAACCAGGTGCTTTCTGTGAAGGCTCTGCTGTGGGATGTGCCTTTGCCAGGCTGCCCACCTCCAAAGTCAGAGACAGATCGTATATCAGCAAAAGGCGGTAGGAGTGCCATGATTTCCTTGCATATAGGAGTGTAGATTTCCCCTGGGATACTTAAGGCAGTCAGTAGCTTTTAATATGTCTCTAAAGAGTAAACAGTTCTGATGGATGAAGCCTGTCTGTGTGAGAAGCAGAAACATGCATATGAATTAATGGAAGACACACTGTACCTGCAAGCCACAATTTATGCTGGTGGTGAAACTGTTTTTCTGCCATCGCATATGTTGGAGTGACCATGGAACGGACATTCATTTGCCACTGACCTTGCTCCCTGACTCACCAGCTCTTGCTGCATGGCCAGAGTTCATCATTTCTACTCTCACATATTCAGTCTTAGATAAATAGGTGGCAATATCTAATGTATTTTCTGTGGTTTTCAAAGGTGGAAAACATGGTAGCTGACTACTTCTGCAGATTATCAATAGAGACTCACCAAAGTGGGAATCAAGGGCATCTTGACAATGTCAACATTTTCAAGGGCAATTTTAGATCTGAATATGATCCCATCAAATTTGCAAAAGGGAGAAAAATACACATCTCTCTATCTTCACACAAAACTTTTACCATTATAGAGCAAATAATATTTCAATTAACACACACTGATGCATTAAAATTAACTAATTACAGGTATGCGATTTTCAGTTCAATAAGAACAACAAACTTTTCACTGGGCATTGACCTTATCTCATACAACTCCCCACAGAAACTGGAAGGAAATCTGTGAGTGTCATCTACTGCTTCATGCATGTCACATAACCCAAGACCTTTCCATGTGCACAGTCACTTTAATAATTTCCAGTGTTATGTTGGCATTCACCATGGCTGGATTTTGTTCTTATATTCTAGGAAATAGAGAAATGAATAAAAGTATTTTCAGCTAACTCTGCCATCAGCCACAGGAAGCTAGGCAGTAAATAAAATTGTCAAAAGCTCTTTTTACTGTGTAAAAGCCCCTCAGAAAGGTGATCAAGCAGAATGAAGTTCATACTTATTCCTTATATTCCATTCCCATACTGTAGAAAGGAATTGGTGCTATGGAGTCGTAGAGTATCTTCATTTTTCCCTCCATGGAGTCACACCCACACCATTATTCCCACTTTCCACTGGCTTTGCTTTTGCTGCACAAATCATTTGAGATCAAAGAAACAGCCCAGGTTCACAGCTATAGCTGGATGTTTGGTTACCAAATGCCCCTTTCATTCCCTTGACAGCCATCCCCACAACCTGCTTATTTTACTACTGTGAATTAATAGCTTCCTTTCCTAGAGTACCAGTGGTGATGACAGATTTGGCTAGCCAAATTTCCCACAATTGGTGAACCCCTCTCACCACCCCTGGCTATGGTTCAGACCAGTGAAGAGTCCCCCAGTGTGCAGTAAAGAATCAGAAATCAGAGTGCATTTCCAGAGCAATGCTTCCAACTTTGCAAAATTGTTTGTACTGTAATACCTTGAAAACCAAACAGCAACATTTTATACCTGAAATTCCTGAAATACATTTTATTCCAGTTGTCATTTATTCATTTTAACATTGAATAGGTGATGTATATTAAAGAAGGTACTAAACGAAAGAATAAATAGCTCAATAAATATTTACTATTAAAAAAAGATTTTTTTCCATAACACCTCCAAAGTTCCTCTGATCAGCCTCTGATTTATAGTATAAGTCAATAAGAAAAAAAATGCACCTTGTCAGCTCTTACTGCACCAAAAATGTATCTGATATGAATGTAAATAGTACTGGTCTAAAATTATCCCTTACTTACAAGCCAAGTGAAATTACATTATAGACACTTCTTTTATCCCACTACAAGCTTATTTCAGGTCACCTTACGCAATATCTTTCAGGCCTGATGAGGGTATCGCACTGCTTTTCATACTTGAATAACTTCACTGACTTCAGAGAGTTCTTTCCAATTTACACCCATGTAATGGAGCAGATCAGCCAGCTGTTCTTTCCCAAGAGACTAAAATTAACATTCCAATTTCAGGGAAAATATATTGCAAGGCAAGTAAAGACCTTGCAATGTCTTGATGTTAAAATGCTGTATCCCCTCCATGCTAATCATACCAGAACTGAGTCTCAGCTGCTGCAGACGATTGTAGCTTCAAGATCTCACCTGAGTGATACCATTCTCTATAGCTGAAGATCCAGCTAGTCATTCTATAGTGCAGTATGCAGCACACCAGAAGGTGTATAATCAATTCTTTATATAATTAAATGGGGAAAAATACATTAATGGAGTATTACAGCTGCAGTGTTATGCACACAAAAGACAACATATTTAAAATTATAGTCCCCCAAGCAATTTTAACTCAGCTGCTTTGTATAAATATATTAAAGCATTGAAGTTAATATCATGTGCTGCAAAACAGAATGCAACATATGTGCCAGGGGATTGAGATATCATCACAGTGGGAACGGTAACTTTTAATTTGCTGATATTGGTGAAAATGAAGGCTAACACTTGCCATTATTTTCCTTTATTTATTTATTTATTCGTTCATTTATTATTTTACCTTTTCAGTTTTCCTATAATTATTTCTACTTTACTAGGAAAAAAATTGTCTGTTGATCACACAATTCGTTGCCAGCTCTTGAGACAAATTTCTTTGATGTAAAAATAATCTATACAATATGAACATTGAGAATAATTCACAAATCAGCAACATGTCAAATACTGGAATACAACTCTAGGCAGAAAACCCAAAGTCATGTGGTCCTCTTCAAGTCAAGGTCCTATGAAAAGCAAAATTTAATTCTTAAAGACCAGTGGTATTAAATGTTTTGGTTTTAAATTGTTATTAGTCTCTAAGACAACTGAAGTTGAGGAAATTCTCTGCCAAAACCAAAGCGGGTAGAATTTATTCTTTACAGATTTCAGAAAATAATTGTAGTTCACATTAGTTTATGCTGATTCATTTAAGACCCATTTCCACTGAAGAAAGTATGAAAATATTTATGACTTGACATGATATAAAGTTACGTGGTTGCCATTTATGTTGAAGAAAATGGCAATAAAATGTTCTTTTTTATTGTGGAAGGCAATAAACATGGAAACTTATAAAGAATAAGTCGTGGTTTGCATGCAGAATAAACTCTCAGAGAATGAGCACATAACCTTTCAGATATGTTTTATCTAAAGTAGCCTTAACCAAAGATAAATAACCTCTTATAATTTAAAAAAAAGAATTAATTCAGTTCAGCAAAGTGATGGATGATATAGGGCTACAGGGCAACTAATTATTAACTGTAACATTAAACAAGTAGTTAACAAAGATTAATCTTCAAGTCAGTTTACAACAAGCACAAATAACTCATTAGATTACTATATTTTTTGCCAGAATAAGAAGAAAAATGCACAATTCTCATTAATAAGGGTGTTATTTCCTCTCTTTATGATGACTTTTGAATTATTTTTTGTGTTTGAACTGCATGTTTGATATGCACAAAAAAGCCTATGAGCAGATGGATCTTAATTGGACAAGAAACTAGCATTTAGAGTTAAACAGAAATTACTAATTAGTTTTCTTTTTTAAGATTAACTTTTTCTGTGCTGCTCTGCAAGACTGTAATTTCCGATTAGAATCACCATTTTGTCATGTTGATGAGATACTGATTCAGTGTTTATTCAACATAATTTGTTTTTAAATGTTAAACATGGAAATCCACATATTATCATAGAATTGTTCAACAGTCCACTGATAAGTATGCTTTGCACCTGCAACAAAATATAGCTTTGAAAATTTGTTGTCTTCTGAAATGCTGTACTTGTTTTGAACCATAAAATGGTTTAAAAATTTTGTCCCAGTACTATTTTTACAAGATTTTAAATGTGTAAAGGAAAACCTCTAGGAAAATCATCTAGATATGGAAACTGTTCTTAAAAAAAAGTCTTTATTTTAAAAGAAATAGTCGCAACAGTATAATTCCATTAACAGGAAGGATAGATTGTGATTTTTTTTTCCTGTGTCAAAGGCAAATGCAATACTATGACAATAGGCTATGTCTATGATGCTGAGCTATTTCTTGATGTTCACAAAAACCATTTTCAGTAGTACCCTTCTGCCAAGTTGACGCATTACAATACATTTATCCAGTATTTCAGATCCTTACACAAAGTATTTTGCTCCTTTTCTTCTTTGTACTTTTCAAATCAACAGAAGAAGAAAAGGCTCTAATTTTCTTCCCCCCCTTTTTTTTTAAGCAACTTAACGACAATTAAGTCATGCCTGAATTACAGAAGTCTCAGAAATAGTTCCTATCAGACAACTCTTTACTGCATATGTTTTAAATAATTATTTTTTAAGATAAAATAAAATTATTTACAGAAATTATTTCTCTACATATATGTGACCTGTAAAATTCAATTTACTTATTGGCTATATGGACCCTCTTCAGCTATGATTCAAATCTATTCTCAGAAGTGCCTCTCATCTAAGATTCTCCTGATTTTAGTCTTAACCTCTAGGTCAAACTGAGAAATGTCAATCGAAAAGAATAAGCATGAATAAGTCACGCTCATGTGAGTAAGTTTGCTAGGTACAGCACATGGCACAGATAAAATCTAACAGGCTGAGTATGAAAGTAAACCTGCATCCACCACTTTACATAATGTTTCATATTGGAACAGTTAGAACTTAGAGAACACAAAACGTTAAATTAGGTGGTGCTATTATACAGAGATAATGTCCTCTACTCCCCTTTACCTGGTGGGGTGCAACCATTGATATACTACAGTTTCAATCTTACAAATAAGGAAAGTGTTCCTTGGGGTTGACTCAGAGCATCCAGAAAACTGTATCGACCATACGTAGGACATATAAGAGCATAAGAAAGTTTGTAGAAGAAAAAACAAAGGCTCCTTTAGCCTAGTCTCCAGTGAGACAAGGCCAATGAAAGGGAACCAGTCTCTAGCAGTTAGCAGCTCATGAACTTCCCAAATCTGATTTCAAATTTTATAACATATCATTCCATGTTTTTCTCTTCTTTGAACCTTAGTTAGCTTTTACTATCCAAAATATCCTCTGGAAAGTATCTCGACTACATATTGTGCAAAGCAATTCCTTCGTGGTGTTTTTTTTGTTTGTTTTGGTTTTTTTCTGATAAGAACTATTGTTCCCTATTCACTTTCTCCATGCCACTCATGATTCTATAGATTTCTGTGGTACAACCCTTCTGAACCAGCCTCCTCTTTTCTTGCATGGGACCCTTCATAAGGAAGATGCATACCATACCTTTGATCACCTTCTCCGTACACTTTCCAAGACTACCTTTTAGACATAGAGCACCATTCAGGATGAACACCACTAATGCATTATATTTTGATTTTCTTCTTTGTTCTGTTCTGTTCTCTTAATAATTTGTAGTATTTTTTGAGTTACTGGGCATTGAGCCGGCATTTTACTATTACAAAACTAGAATCTCATTCCACTGTCGTAGTAGTTGGAAATGGATGGTCTGTTCAAAGCTCACCTATGACCCATTTATCTGACACTTTATCACTCAGTCATTCAGCATTGAGAGGTCCTTCTCCAGTTCTTCACTGTCAGCTTCTGTGATTCTAAACAACTTGACAATCAGAATAATTGATTACCAGCAGTTAATATTGTCAACACACCACAGGTGCCCAGAAAATGCCGTAAGTGCCTTCGCTTCAGAGTAGAAGCTGAATATCCCCACAGTTTTCTACCTATCTTATAAATATTATCTATGGAAAGACTGTCTTTCTTTTCTTACATTAACCTTATTAAGAGACTTTGGTAATGGTGATGCTTTCTAGAAACCTGAGTATATAATCTGCATATCCCTTAATTATGCTTATTCATTCATTCAAAGATGTCCAATAGATTCATAATAGATGACTTCACATTTCAAAATTGGTATTAACACTTTTCCTTTATCCTTATGCTCCATAACGCTGCCCTGGCTAGTTTATCTGATACAGATTTCCCTGTCTACAGTAGTTTGAATTCCCACTGGTAATGTTTTTGGAAATTGGCAACACATCTGCCACCTTCTAAATCACTGGTACTGAGGTAAATTTAAGCAAGAGTTTGCATACCATGATCGGTCATTCATCTAGTTCATACTTTAGTTCCACTACAGCTCTTTGGATCTTTCAGGTTGTTATGGTGTATCGTTTTCACTTGTATAGTGTCTTTTACTGCAATTTCCACCTTAGACAAATCTCCAAATTCATTCTGCATAAACAAAAGCTCCATTATATGCTCTTCCCCCTCTCCTCCCCACTGACAACAAGTGTAAGAATTAGTTTTTCTGCCAAAGCTTTATGTTTTCAAAACATACTTTTTATACATTGATCTTTGTTGGCTCTGGTTTCCCCTAATCCCAATGAGTTTGAAAAATCTTTTTTATTATCATTATTATTATTATTATTATTTGTTTTGTGCCTTCTGTTTTGTTTTCTACATGTCTATTTTGACTGTCTTGCTAAGGTTTTTATTGCATTTAACCTGCTAGATTTAAATTTTTTAATTTTTTTAATTTACCTTATCGAATAAAACTTCAGCTTTTTTAAGGATGCTTTTTAGCTTTAAAAATATCTTTTGCCTTAGTATTACATAATGGCAAGTATTGTCTGTTGTTTTCCTTTCTAGGATTTAGCTAACCGTTTAACTGTAGGTTGTTTGGTGTTTTATTTTCTTTTTTTTTTCCCTAAGATCTATTTACTATTATTTGTATTGATTGTCAATCTGTTTAAAAATACCAGTATTGTGTCATTATGACGCAACAGTCTACACGTGACATGCAAATATATTACCCTTCTAGCTGTTCTTTCTCACTGATGTTTAACATGATTTTCAGCTTCAGGCAGCCGCTTTCCTTAAAATTAAGCATTGGTATGGTGAGTTGGTGGGCTTTGTTCCTCTTTCTGGCATGTATGTACATTATGGCCACTGATATATAGTGAATCAGTAATAGCCACATTTGTAGGCAAAGCATTCATACTACTTAAAAACAAGTCTGCCTTTGTGGGCTACTTTGAGATGTTCCATTAACAGTTCATTTGAGAAGTCTAAAAATTTGGAGTCAGTTATTTTACTTTATCCATGTTTTATGGTCCTGGCAACATTTCAGAGATCACTGCCAGGGCACTTCTTCATTTGCCTCAATTCTTCCAAAAGAATCAATCTCCTTTCCTTCCTTCCATGAGTAGTACCCACATGAATCATGACCAATAATTATGAATTTATCCAAACCAAGTTGATATCATAAGACGTTCCTTCCCCCCGTAGGACTGGCGCTGTTATCCCAGAGGTGGAAGTGATTAGTGATACCTTGAAGGCATCTTTGATCAAACTTGCTGCTACTCAGAGATCTTCCAGTTTCAGCTACTGCTTCCTCCAAGGGAGTACTTTATCTCTGAGCACTATAAGATGTGTCTTCCATGTAATGGAATATATCTTGCCTGTGACAACTGGCATACAGGTGGGAGAGAGCTGAATGCTCAGCATTGAATAAAGCATTGTGTTAGGGCTGAGAGGAGACATGAAAAAAGCACTAAAATGTTGAGTTTAGCAGTTGTGCATTGATACTGACTATGTCTACTGTACATTTCAAGTACTGTGTTGGATCTTTTCTCACATGAAAATTTATTTTGTGTCTTACTTACTGTAAGCATGTTCACACTAACACAAAGTAAGATTCAACACTGTATGCAGTTCAACAAGGCAAAGAGCCAGGTCCTGCACATAGTCAGGAAAAGGACCTGGCAGTGTTGGTGGAAAGTTGGCTGAGTATGAGCCAACAGTATGCCCAGGGGGCCAAGAAGGCCAATGGCATCCTGGCTTATATCAGGAATAGTGTGGCCAGCAGGAGCAGGGCAGTGATCATGCCCCTGTACTCAGCAATGGTGAGGCTGCATCTCAAATACTGTGTTCAGTTTTGGGCCCTTCAGTACAAGAAGGACATTGAGTTGCTGAAGTGTGTCCAGAGAAGGGCAACAAAGCTGGTGAAGGGTCTGGAGAGCAGGGTTTATAAGGAGCAGCTGAGGGAACTGGGGCTGTTTAGCCTGGAGAAAGGGTGTGAGAAAAGGGCAGAAAAACTGTCATGGTATAGCCCCAGTCAGCAACTAAGCCCCACAGAGCCGCTCGCTCAGCCTCCGCCAGGAAGGATGCGGGAGAGAATCAGAAGAGTAAGTGTAAGGAAACTCATGAGTCGAAACAAAGACAGTTTAATAGGTAAAGCAGAAGCCACTAATGCAAGCAAGGCAAAACAAGGAATTCATTCACTCCTTCTCATGGGCAGGCAGGGGTTCAGCCATCTCCAGGAAAGCAGGGCTCCATCAAGTGTAACAATTCCTTGGCAAGAAAACATGGTCACTTCAAATGTCCCCACCTTCCTTCTCCATCCACCAGCTTTATATACTGAGCATGACATCATATGGTATGGAATATCCCTTTGGTCAGCTGGGGTCAGCTGTCTTGGCTGTGCCCCCTCCCAGCTTCTTCTGCCCCCAGCAGAGCATGGGGAGCTGAAACACTCCTTGACTAGTGTAAGCACTACTTAGCAAAAACTAAAACATCTCCACATTATCAACACTGTTTTTAGCACAAATCCAAAACACAGCCCCATACTAGCTACTATGAAGAAAACTAACTCTATCCCAGCTGAAACCAGGACAAGTTTTGGGTCCCTCACTACAAGAAAGACTTTGAGGAGCTGGAGCATGTCCAAAGAGCAATGAAGCTAGTGAAGGGTCTGGAGACCAATTCTTATGAGGAGCAGCTGAGGGAGCTGGGGTTATTTAGCCTGGTGAAAAGGAGGCTTGGGGGGGACCTTATTGCTTTCTATAACTACCTGAAAGGAGGTTGTAGCAAGCTGAGTGTTGGTCTCCTCTAAATAACAAGGGATAGGAGAAGAGAAAATGACCTCAGGTTGCACCAGGGGAGGTTTAGATTGGATATTAGGAAAAATTTCTTCACTGAAAGAGTTGTCAAGCACTGGAAGAGGCTGCCCAAGGAAGTGGTTGAGTTGCCATCCCTGGAGGTATTTAAAAGACATATAGATGTGGTGCTTAGGGACAGAGTTTAGGGGTGGACTTGGCAAGCTAGGTTAACGGTTGGACTTGAAGATCTTAAAGGTCTTTTCCAACCTAAATGATTATATGATTCTATGAATGACCCAATACAATTTTGGAGAAAAAACTTAATCCATGTTGCAATTAGTTGTGCATTTAGTCATACTAAGGCATAGTGTGACTGTATCTCATACACCATCTGGCTTTGTAAGCATTTAGCATATCCAGATGGACTTTCCTAGAAGGATCCTGGTATCAACTGTGGTATGGAGAGCTTCTAAACATGGTATAGAAATAAGTATACTGACCCTTTGAGGTTATTCCAAATTCATGTTTAAGAAGCATATAATGCTATGAATAATTTCTGAGACTAGGCCAGATTTCAGGAAGAGTGAGTTTCAGGAGATGCAAACAAGTTTCTGCAAAGTAATTTCTATTCCAATCCCTACCGCAGTTGAGCTCATCACAGATAAAATGAGTCTGAGATTATGCTTTTTGACTGTTTGCAGATAACGTTCATTCACAACTCCAAATTTTCAACTCATATTTTACTTTCAAATGTTTATGGGGCTTTTTACATAAATTTTCTATTCTCTCTTATCTAGTGGCTTCCATGTCTCCATGATGTTTTAAAGATGGACTTAGGAAAACTTCATATACTGGCATTTTAACTAGGGCTTTCCAAAGAGTGAAATTTCCATCTATTATGTGTTTGGAAAACATTGCTATCCTGAACTAGGACAAAAAATAGGGGAGTTTAAATTTTTCAGTGAAAGACAAATTATGGAAAACTCCATATTTGGAGAATGAAATGGGGGTTTTGTTCTTCAGCTGCCCAGTCCACAAGGCAATCAACTGCCTGGAAAATCAGGCTGCATGAGGGAGCAATTTACTACAGAGTTAGTTCTCTTACTACAGCTATAGTAGGGGCTACAGTATATGGGAGCTGAACAGTTGTGGGAGGCAGCAACTCAGAATATGGAAGTTTTGACAGACAACACATTATCATGAAACATTTAGATTCTAAAGACCAGGTGGTTTTGGTGTTTTGTTTTTTTATAGAGGAGTATGTGTTTTAAGGGCTGGGTTTTAATCATATCTGGTGAAGATGAAAGTCATTTGATTGCATTCTGTTATCTTTCTTTTTCTCCAGATAGAACATTTTTTTTCTAAATCTGGTATGGTCAGTATTTGTTAAAGCCTTCACCTTAGCTGTTTCTTTTTCCATTATTTTCTGCGAATTGCAAGAGAATAGGCTGAGGGGAATTTCTTAACTTCTACACATGAGAAATAATTGTTCAAAGAGGTATTTTTTTAAAATCATTAGGAAACTACTTCTCGTAACATTTATTGTGATATTTGATCAATGTCTCTGTGTACCATTGCAATCATTCATTATTACTGCTCTATTAGTTTCAACTCTTTTAAATGTCTCACAACAGACTATTCTCCATGTGCTCTGATTGTGAGGTCAACAGAACAAATCTATCACATTTTGTATGCTCTCCTGAAGCTTTAGTTCCACATGTCCATCTTTATTAGCCTCATCCTTTCTCTTAGGAATAGTTTACAGCTAGATCATAATGTACCATTGATTCTCTTCTTTCAGCTATGTTTCAGTAACATATATATTTCACGTGGCCAAGTCTTCTCATTTCACCAGCCTTTTCCTTTTGAGGTTCATATACACAACACATGCTGCAATAAATTTGGCTCCCATTACTCATGATCACCACTTGGCAGTTTAACTCTTTCACTCTTGTTACATGAACACACTATCTTATTGCTTTTTCTCCCTCTGCTGTGGAAATAAAAGGGGATGCTGTATATCCTGTTTAATTGTTTTCAGAATGGAATTAATCAATGTCAGAAACTCTTGCAGATCTCCTTTACAGTTCCTTTCCAAGGTAGAAGCACTACAGAATTTAGTAGACCATGAACAAATGTTTAAAACAGCAACTATATACCTGAATAACAGATTAGTTTGCCTCACTAAACTCAGAACAACATTTCTGCTCTTCAGTGTCCATTTCCAGGTGTAACAGGAGTTATGATATTTTCAAAGAAATTAATCCCCTAAAGTTCAAAAAATTCAGCTTTTCTACTTTGCTCCATGTAAGTCTGTAATTAGCACCACAAGAAAAGAAAAAGATATGGGAGATAACTTGCTGATAAATTCAAAGCACATCTTAGAACATTTAAAAGCAAAGACTGTTCAACACACACTGTATAATGACAAGCATTATTATGCCTAATTAGGCTCCTAAAAACTTGCTGATCATACTTCTACAGACTCTGATTTCCTTTTTTCCCTCTGTGCTGATTACATATTTATTTCTATTCATTTTATATTTTTTTAGAGTTAAAAAGTATTATCACCTCCTGAATTTAGTGTTCTCATTTCACTTTACAATTATTGCTTTATTCTGGTATCTAGCTTATTTTCTTCATTCCTTTTTACCTTCTATGAATGAGATTTGTGGGGTTTTAACTGCTTTAACAAAGTTCACCATGCAATTTCTTTTCTTTTTCTTGCTCAGCAACACCTGCTTCTTTTCATGATATTTTAGTGCTCAGAAAGACAGCAGATTGACAGCCTTGGAGGTGGAAGTCCCATTTGTATGTTTACAGGATTTGAGCAAGCTGGAGCAGTAAAAGATTTTATCAAGGTATTCCAGCTTCCCGGGAAAGGCCACAGATAAGGTATTTAGTCCAAGTTCTCTTTTCTAAGTCTTGTCAGGAGGTTGCTAGTTGTAAAGGGATTTTGTTTTTTAAATGGATCGCTGCCTACTGGACTTAGATAAATTGGCAATTTCTGCCTTAGGAACACAGAAGTTCTCTCTTAGGCCAGAAAACATCTATCAATTGCCTGGTTACAACTCTTGCATTCCGTTGTCAATTCACAGTACCTCCACAACACAAGAGCTTCACAGTATGTTCCAATGTGGCTCTTGTGTGGTGAGGAAGTGCTTTATTACCATTAAAGAGACAAGTAAATAAGGTAAGAGATTAAAAATGAAACTTTACATAGTATTTAAGCACTCTAGTTTGTAGAGCTAAATACATTTATTTGATTATTTGGGCTTAAATGAGTAGCTTACGTCCATGCAGGCAGGCTATCAAACAGAATAGTGTTTAAGCCAGCTGTACCCACCATTATGCCAAGTCCTAAATGACTAAAACTTTTTTCTATTTTTTTTCATGTAGGTCAAAGCCACTGAGTGTAAAGATAAATTTGTACCCTCAAGTGAAGAAGGGCACACCATTAGAAATAATCTCTAGAGTAATTTTCTGAAATCACTGTCTTGTTTGAATTACAGAAGTTTAGAATATTCACTCAACTGCATGAAAGTTGCCACAGCTTATGAAATTTTTAATTACCATAAATTCCCTCATCAGAACATAATTATTGGCAACATTTTTTTATCTTGAATACTTGAAAGATGGAGGAGTCATGTAGATCTTAACACTTGCCCCATGATACTCCATATCCTGTGGCTTAACAGGGATACTGGTACTTTAAAAAATGCTAAAGAAGCCTGCAGCCTATTCACAAAAAGGATCTGATTATATCCACTTAATATTATAGCATCAAAGGGCAGTGCACTCATGTACGAAGAAATTGTCAACTTTTCTGTTGACCAGATTAGTATGTCAATATCTTGGACACTTAGGAATGATAGAAAGGATGTGAACATAGATAAGACAATGGAAGGTGCCAAAAGGAGAGGTAGAAAGAATTAAAGTACCCTAAAATTGAATTTGTTTCTTTCCTTTACTGTGATACAAAGCTTAAACTGAGAGCTAAACTGCTTTGAGCTGGTCAGGATAGCCCAGAATAGCCCAAGAATAATTAGTGTACCTTGTTCTCAAGTTCACTTTGCATGACAAAAAACATGAAAAAAAGACAATGTTTCTCTAGATAATTCATATAACATTGTCACTTCAGATCCAGAGGCACTTCTGAATCATAACCTTTCCATTTAAGATTCATCTCAGTTACGATAACAGAAAGTGTTTGCTCTAGACCACAGCCACTAATTGGTTTTGTTTAGAGCACCTATAATCAACCTTCTTATTAGGAACCAACAGCCTTTGGCTAAATTAAATGAGAGGTAGTCACCTAGCTCAGCTGATACAAATTAACAGGCCACCTTTCAATTTGGGAATGTAAGTCTGTTATGGTTGGCAAGGAATGAAGAGCACGAGTTCTGAGATTGGCATTGATATATGAAATGCTTCTTTCCTAATTAATAATAAGTCTTTTGATTGTTTTACCTGTTCTAGTATTTAAGTTATATGAAAGCTGCAAATTTAATAGGGTACACTTGTAATGGAAGAGATGAAAAAGAGTCTATCTATCTGCATATTCGCTGTCCCACTGCTGTAACGCGTTGCTGGTTTTGGCTGAGAAGGGGTTAATTCTCTTCACTGTAGTGCCTGTGGTGGTCAGGGACCTTTCCAGCTTCCCGCGCTCTGCCGCGTGGGTGGGAGGCCGGGAGGGGCGGGGCCACAGCCAAGACAGCTGACCCCCACTGGCCAATGGGATGTTCATCCCACACCATGTGACACCATGACCAGTATATTAATGGGGACAGTTGTGGCTTGGTGTGGTGTGAGCAGGCAGTGAGTGGTTGTGTTATGTGTGGTTTGTTTCAGTGGTTCATCCCTCTCCCCCCACCAGGTTTTGCACCTCTAATTGTTTTCCTTTCCAATGCATTTCTGTTGTTGTTTTTTTATTTTAATTATTAAACTGTTCTTATCCCAACCCACGAGCGTTACCCTTCTGATTCTTTCCCCCATCCCACCGGTGTGGGAGTGAGCAAGCAACTGTGTGGGGCTGAGTTGCTGGCTAAACCACAACAAACTCCTATAATCTTCATCCTTTCACTGTGAATATCAGTAACTCTGGAGTACAAAGTATGGTGTGCCACTTTCTGATGTGCTGTGGGAACTAAGTATATATAAGCAATGTTGCCATTTCTGAGTCAAAATTCAAGACAGAGTATGATGTGGAATAAATATGAACTGTTCTGCATGATGAATTCATTGTTTATCTTCTGAGTTGACGGTTTATCTAAAAGAAGGAGGTTTAAAATCATGTAGTGCCACATTTGACTAGACTAATTTCAACTAAATTTCATTGTTTACTGTAGAGAGGTCTAAATTTGAACTGATTGTCTACGTTCTTTTTACAGTCAGTGGAAAGCACATTTATTCACCATTTATTTAATATATTTTAATTTTCTGATTAAGAATCAGATTATATTTGCACTAAATATTTTTGTTGTCCATATTTGTTTAGATGAACCCTCTGCTTTACATATTAAAATACTAATAGGTTCAACACAAAGACATGGTGGGGAGCACAGGTCCTGGAAAATGAGTTTTGAGGTGTGACTTTAGAGATGCTAAAGTGATCACAAAATAGTCATAACACTTGTCCATGATAGGAACTTCATTAGCAAGCAAAAAATCTTTGGCACATTGAAAAGCCATAGGTCCTCATGGCTGCACCCCACTAGGAGCACCCCCTTCCTATAGCTATAACAGATTCAGAACTTTGATTTAAAGAGTACACCGGCAACAGAAGAAACTCAAATCTTCAGCAAAATACATCCAACAGTTTTTCATCAGGTTATGTGCCTTTGAATCTTCAGTGACTTATAAAGCAGAATTTAAAGTAATACAAACAAAAGTTAGGGAAACACTTTATATTAAATTTTTGGTTTTGCGCAGCTACTAGAATACCCGTAACTGCTGATTATTGACATACGTAAAACAAGATTTTCAGTGATACTGCTTCAATGCTGGCAAATGCATAGCACAAAATGGCACTTTAATGTTTCTCAACATTATCAAACAATCTGCTTTCAGCTTTCCTCACTGGAACCCTCTGATTTTGCCTACACATTTACAAAAGGAACACAAGAAACTCCACGTATATCAAGCCAACTAATCCTGTATGGAGACAACAGAAACAAAGCTGAATTCAATGAAAAACAGCATAAATAATTTTTTTTATATTTAGCCAACTTCCACCAGTTATTAGGGAATTCAAGGGCCTTCCAGCAGTCTGTACTTCGGAATATGTTTTCCTTAAGTGAAATACCTTCCCATTTCTAAGAGCTATGAAAAGAATACCTTGTTCTGCTTGAAACTTAAAGATGGTGTTTACATGGACATTTCATAAACTTGTGGAAGCAAAACTGGATCTTAATTGCTTTATGCTTTTTTGTCTTTTCAGAATAGTTTTGCATATTTTTTTTTACAGACTACCTATGCTGGAGTTGAGGATTTCATAAACCTAGATAGGAATTTAGATATTTCATTAACATTTACAATGTAGGTTTAACCTTAACAGAGTGAACCTGTAGCAAAGATAAAACGGGATATGGATCTAATACTTCATAAAAAGAATTCTAAATAATAATCATAACAAAGAGTGACTACCTGGGACTGCCTCCCTGAACCCCTTTAGGGTTATAAGTTTCTACCTCTAAGAAACAATTGCAGCTGTAGCTGCAATCGGAATGCTTGTGCTATATTTCTGGAATAAAGGTTTATTTTTCAAGATTCACTTGGTCAGGATTGTTAGTTACATGCCAGAAGTTAAACTCTTAATATCAAAAACAAGTTTTAAAAATCACATCTTTTCTCTTTTTTTCTTGAAAAGAAGAGATATAATTCTTTGAGTTTAGTATGAGTTCTGTGTCCTTCTTATTCCAAAACATTTAATTTACTCCTAGCAAAACTTTTCTGATGTTTAGGTCAGTAAAAAGAATATGTAGCCTCATTGTTTACAAATGTTGATATGAAGCATGACAGTGAACCATAATACTTAAGCTATCCCTTTCAGTAATAAAATATAATTGTAGTCTGTCTTTGTTGAAAGCACTGAGGAGAATCAGCAGCCCTTTGTGATCGCTACCTCCTGCTGTGGAAGTAATGTCACAGTGCTACTGGCAGCAATGTAAGTCGACTGTTTAGCTCTTTGTTTTTTATTATAATTTGTGAAAAGCAGAAAGATAACATAACATCTGTGACTGAATTGGAGGTAGGTTCAACAGACGCAAAACAGGGCTAATGTGGCAGAATGGTTCATAACAGTTTGCAGGAATCCTTTCTTTGGCATATGAAGCTGTATTTTGGCCACTTATTCTAGCACTTCCTGTCATGTGAAATTAGCCCTGAGAAACAAAAAGAAACAAAATATGTATGAAAGTTAAAAGCGTAACACATTATGAGGTACAGTGCTTCCAAATGACTAGCTCTGAGAATATGTAACACTGACACTACAAGAATTTTAGTGTTCTGTACTCAGAAAGGTCTACTATTTGAACAGACATCTTAATAAGCCTTAAAAGATACAAATAAAAATAACAGAAGAAATGAATTACAGACAAAAGAAAGATGATGCAACATCCAATTTAAACCTTCAGGTTATTTATTTACTCAAGACTGTTTGAAATCACATTATCGTTTAAAAATTGTATTAGTTTTCAGAGAAAAGAAACATGTAATTTAAATATATTGCTCATGTTTAATATTTATAAATATAAATCATCCAGAAGGATATTACTAAATATTTATTTCTTTTAATTTTCTGAAGTCAGTATATTTCAACCAGCATATAATGCAATCTCAAAGCTGAAAGAGTTGCATTGGCCATTCCCAGTTCAGTACCTATTAAAAATACTAACAAAGTTCTCACCAGGTCCAGTTTCACAAATTATGATGCTGTATATCCAAAGTTCCACATGCAATCTTGTTCCTTGATCTTGCTTATATCATAATTGTCATTGTATTGATATTCATGGAGAATTTCAAGTATGCAAAACAGACCGAGCATTAAGTGCTAAAAGATTTTCTGTGGATGGAGTTGAGATATCACAGAAACTGAGAAAGCACAGAGAGTTTACCTGAAGACTAGGAATTTTTTTCCTAGGAAGGAGGAGCTTCATCACAGTTTTACATTTGCTCTGGGTTTCCCACCTCTAGCTTCCATCTCCTTTGAAGTAATTTTGTGACCCTAGAACAGGATGACAGAATAACAGACTGGTAGGGGTTGGAAGGGACCTCTGGAGATCATCTTGCCCAACCCCCCTGCTTGAGGGGGCACAGGAATGCATTCAGGTGGGGTTTGAATGTCTCCAGGGAAGGGACTCCACAGCCTCCCTGGGCAGCCTGTTCCCCTGCTCTGGCACCCGCACAGGAAAGAAGTTTTTCCTCATATTGAGGTGGACCTTCCTGTGTTCCAACTTGTGCCCATTGCCCCTTGTCCTGTCATTGGACACTAATGAAAAGAGCCTAGACCCATCATCCTGACACCCACCCTTTAGATATTTATTGGTATTGATGAAATCCCCCCTCAGTCTTCTCTTCTCCAGGCTAAACAAAGCTGAATCTTTCAGCCTCTCCTCATAAGGGAGATGCTCCAGTCCCTGATCATCTTTGTAGCTCTCTGCTGGACTCGCTCAAGGAGTTCCACATCCTCCTTAAACTGGGGGGCTCAAAACTGGACACAGTACTCCACATGTGGTCTCACTAGGTCAGAGTAGAGGGGGAGGATAACCTCTCTTGACCTTCTGGCCACAGTCCTTTTAATGCAGCCCCAGGACATTGTTGGCCTTTTTGGCCACAAGGGCATATTGTTGGCTCATGGTCAGCTTGTTGTCCACCAGCACTCCCAGGTATTCCTCAACATGACTGCATTGTTCAAACTCCACTTTCTAGTGACCTCACAGGCGTGACTTTGTGAACCATAACCAAGACAATAGCTGACAGAACAGATAGCATGCCATGACCTAGCTGGTTGTACCTAGACAGGGTATATCTATATCATCAAATTATTTAAATCTACAGTTCTCCCTTGGAACCTGGTTCCTGGAACATTCACACTGCTAATATATTAATTTGCACTCAGATGAAACCAGAGTACTGGAGACAGCTTACTCCATGCACCACTGCCTAAAGGCAACATTGACAAGAGCAGAAGATATGCATTCTATGTTGTCATCGACCCAACACACAACAACCGTTACCCCAAAAAGCTTGTCATAATTTTCCAGGGAACTCAACATCAAGTGGTATAAAAGTACTACTTTCGAGAATAGGGGCACAGCCTCATGTTATTTCACTACTCTGAACTGGAAAGACCTTTTTCTCTTTTTTTTTTTTCTGAAAACCACTGTCACATGAAGCCCGAAATAGTAGCCATAGTCCTCTGTCTTCTATGCTGAGTAGGCTTGGCTTTTCTGCCTAAAAGAGGCTGGTTCTGGGTAATGTGAGCGCAAGACACTTCAGATCTGGGGATACAAAGAAATTATCTAGGGATAATTTCTTAGGACAGGAATGAATGCCTTTAGCAATGCAGACATAACCACTGAGTGACCTGGGAATAAGATTTTACATAGGTTAGCACTCTTCTGTATCTAACAAATCTTGTTTTTATCAAGATGGACATTTAATAGAACTGTGATGATGAAAGAATTCAAGAAAAACCTGAGTGAGTTTTGTTCATGTTATTGAATGTATTGACTCCCTTTCCCCTTTAGCTGCTTATCTTTTCCCTTCTAATAGCAAGTACTTGTTCTTTATCTCCAAGGACTCCAGAATGTTTGCAAGTTGGCAAGAGCCTCTCATCTAAAGGCTCCTTGTGCTGATATACTGAGGTAAAAGTAAAAGGAAGACGATGGCTATAAGTTTGAGGAAGGAGCAGAAGGGGGGACTCAAGCTGCAGTTTTATTCACTTCAAAAAAAGGGTCTTTTTCTGAACCATCCTTGCTGATGACACTAATTACTAGCAGAGGGCTCCTGTGGTTTTGAGTCTTCCCTGTAAAACTCTTTGCTGATGTATTTTTTTGTTCTGTTCAATAACTGTTCAATGTAAATACACTGCAAGGGAACAGTGACTGCAAAGCTAGGATCCAGGCTTTCAGCCAAGTGCCCTGAGCTCTAGGCTAGAATCATGCTCTTTTTATTTGTTCTCCTTCACCTCATGACTTGCATGCTTTGTTGCAAGGTAATGCAGACTCAGTAGGAAGAGATATAGTGAAAGGCATTATAGTAACATACCCTGTAGTTCTAACATGGTCCTGAGAAACAAAAGCTCAGGGATCAGTCTCTCCTTGGATGCATTACCCAGGTGAGGAGAACCTGCAACTCTGTTCCCCTGGGCTAGCTCTCCAACAACCAGGCTAGGTCCAAAAAGGTAGATAATACCATCAGCACCTGCTGTCATAAAAAAAGGCATCAAACTAATTTGATACCTATTCTCAGAAGAGACCTTTGGCTCCTGAGTGAATGGCATCATTTAATTTGTAGTGTTATTCAGAGTAGAGTCAGATTTCTGACAGATTCCTGCATCCAAAGGTAATGCTGGCTACAGCAATATTTCTGTACAGCATGCTAGCTTTCTAAATCAGCTTTGGAAATCATATTTCTTACTAGCAACTGGACAAAAAGCCTACCTATTTCAGTAGGTATAGATTGCCCTGTCAAAGTGACTATTGACTGTCTTAACAGGCAACCTGAATCTCATCCTAGGAATAAAAGCTTACAGACTATCCATATGAATTCACGCAAGACTAAAATTACATCCAAATACCAGGAAGAACAGAGATCTAACTAGAATCCTCATTAAGTAACTTTTCCATTATAGTTCTCTGTGCCAGGGCCCTGAGCACCCAAGGGTTTGACTGCCTGGGCTCAGGGTCAGACTCAAAGGTGCAGGTGTACAACCTTGAATCAGAGAGATGTGTAGAAAGAGCTATGTGAGAAAATGCTCTGACAAGCAAGGGCCTGTCCCCTTCAGCAGGTGCTGCACTTAAGCTCAAGCCCTTGCCTTTGCTCCTGCTGTCATGGCCATGCCTGTCTGTGTACCTCACTGATCTGGACTGGACCTCAACCTGCTGCCTCAACTTTCTGGCTTGATCTCAGACGTGCCTTGTCACTGTGGGTGTGCCTAATGATCTGGACTCTTGGATGACTCTGGCTACTCTCACCAGATACACTCTGCTTTTCCTGTTCAGGTACTGCAGGACTGTGCCCTCACTGTGACCATGAGGCTCCTGTCCAGCCTGCCTCACCATGGCTCGTGTTGCTGGCTCATATTCCCTTATGGAGTAGCTGTGGCACATGGACACTTCGTTCTCTGTCAACAAAAGCAAAAGTCAGGCCATAAAGTTAAAAATGCTGTCACTCAGCAACAATTTTGTGCAGCACATTGTGCCTGAAGCTAATGATGTAGCTCAAGAAAAGTCTTTAGCAATTGTAGAGCATATTACCACCCTTGTCAGCACAATGAACCATAACAACATTGCTCTCTTTAATCACCTTCTATTACTACCTGAGGACTTCAGTCTGGTTTTCAACCATTTGCGTTTGGAAAATCCAAGTATCTCAGCAACCACACTCTCATCCTCCTATGACACAATAAGAGAACTTTCTTTCTTTGGGATATAACAGATGCCCAAACATTGAACGAAAGTGCCAATTCAGAGAGGGATTTTAAACATATATAATCTGAGCCATGTCTGTTGTCCCCAAAAGGCGATTGGACTACTGACATGTCTCAAAGTTATGCATAAAGCTTAAGCACCTTTTTAATCATGAACAAAATAGGAAAGATAAAGTGTTCATACTCATGTTTGCTCAGCTGTGGAATGAGCTGACAGAAGAGATTTGACAATCTAAAATATGACTGCTTTTAGAGTGCTCTACTACCTCCTTTTTAAGTTTTTGTTATATCACTCGAATGGCAACAGAAGAAAGGTAAATTGTTAGATGTAAAGAAAGGAAAAGGAAAACCAATTATTAAAGAGACCTAGCTGTTAAATAGTTACTACAGTAATAGTAATTGTAAAATAGAAAACTGATAAATAATAACAGGAAAGGAGAAAAATCACTCTTTGCTGATGCTGCTTTCAACTGCTGATCCTTTTCAGAAACAGCCAGATTCAGCCTGCAATTCATGAAGTCCCTGTAGAACATATTGATACACAGCATCCTACTGACAGCTCTGTTTGTATGGTGAGCAAGTTGCAAGGATGGAGTGATTAAAAATATGACATGCAGCTCCTAATTTAAAACTTTTTTAATAATTAAAATGTTTTCCATCAAAGCAGGAAGTAATAGTTTCCCATTTACTTTACATATTAGCCTGTAGATAACCAAAGAAAATAATTGCACCATATCATTCAGGTAAATTTGTGTTTATGCTAGTACTTAGCATAAAACTCATATTACAGTAAGTCTGTATTAGCAATTTCATTAATACCACAAACAACACAATAAAAGGGAACAGTACAAAATTAGTTACAGAACCCCTAAGAAATAAAACACTTTAATTGCCATGTCTTCTGGACACCAAAGCATGTAAATAGCAAACATAATGCAGCACTCTTCTGGTCAGCTCTGTCATAGCCTTACAAACCTGCAACTAATTGCAAATGGCCAAGTTTCCACCCCCACCCCTCTCAAAATAACAGCCAGTGTTGATCTCCTTGCTGGAATATCAAAAAGCTGCAGAGTACAAATACAGAGATTTTTCAAGTCTTGCATAAAGAGAGTGAACTTCAGACAGTTGGTATATCACATTGTTTCCCCCACATGTAGGCCTGTACTTCATTCACTCACAGTGCTGAGCTATGACCTCTCTTCTGTTTGTGATCCTGCAAGATCAGAGCATGGGATTTCCCTCACTGTGAGTGAGAAATCTGACGGGTTTGCCTGTGTGCTTAGGAACCACAGAAAAAAGGAAAGAGAACTAACAGTAAACCCAATGCATAATTTGGAAGACAGTGGTCTGTTTGAACTAGTAAGATTCCCAGAACACCAGAAAAGTTTAGAGAAAAAGACTACAAAAATCATATATGCCTACACAAAGAAGTAGGGCTGTAAGAGCTAAACAGCTTAGCCAATTCACTCTTTGGACTATAGTCCTCTCATCTTATTAAAGGGCAGTAATAAGTCATAAAGCTTGTCACCAGAAAGCAAGTTGTTCACCAGCATATCCCTGTCATCCATGGTACTGATTCTGCAGGGAAGAGGAAAATTGGGCAGAGTTCATTCAAGACACAGTAGAGAGAAACACAGCTCAGGGATGATCGTAAATGTGCTAGAAAACAGTGGGGACTGTAGACTGTCTCTTTAAATATAATGTAAGAAGAGTGGACCTGAAAATACGTTCCACTATGTTTTTCAGAAGTACAGTTTCACACAGGTGAAACATTTAAAAAATCATTAACAGCTATTTCTTGGAGGCAGCTTGGGAACTAATTGACAAGTAACCATGTCTGTGTTTTCCACAGGGCTGAAACAACTGTCTGTAACTGACGGTATACCACTTTGGAGTTTGAGGACAGTGGGATCAAAGGTAATGACACACTTCAAAGAAGATTTAATAGACATTGACACAGAAGAAGGTAGAAGGACTTTCAAAATATGCTATATTTGTCAAAAAGACCATAAAACAGAGAAAAGAAAAACAAACTAAAAATTACATAATCTTATGGTTTTTATATGTGGAAGTCATGGTCATCAATAAGAATACATTTGCATATACCAGCAAATATTGTTTTTTTAATGCACAATTATTATTCACATTATCTTAGTATTAGAGAACCAACATGCTGTATAATTGTATGATCACCACATACAGAACCCACTGTGGTGTCTGGGAAAGATCCATGGTTCAGCCAAAACTATGCAAACCCAGAAAACATCAAGCTGAATAGATTGATGTAAAATGCCCTTAAGGTAATAAAAAGACTGTTAAAAAACCCTATGGAATAGGAAACAGATTCATTCAGGCCATGCTGGAGAGCAATATCCTAAAACACGTGCTATCACTGGTGAAAAATTTGCACGTGAAAGCTGAGGAACAGGTCTCTTGGGTTAAGCAAATCGATAACAGATATTAGGACTGATCTGATGCATATAAAATAAAAAAAAAATCTGGTATAGAAATACCAACATTAAGACAAAAATTTGAGACTGTTAGTAACACTTAGGTGTAAAGTTAACATACTTACTGACCCTTTTTTGGCTCAGAATGGTGCAGAAACTAAGTAAATTGTTTCTCACATGAAGTAAAATATACAAAATAACATATTTTTAGGGCAAAAAGGTAACATTTGTGAGGAATTCTTTCAGAAAAGGTGATACAGAATTAGAACTTTCTGTGTGAAAGTGAAATCACTAGAAAGAAATATGTCTTCCAGTAAAACATCACACCAGGATCCAGAAAGTGAAGTAGAAACTGAGACTTTCACATAACTGCTAACAGCAACAGTAAAAGGGACACAGGCACAATCCCAGTACACCTAGAATCTGTAGAGCTACAGAAAGACTTACTAAAATGTATTTGCTTCCTATAAAAATGTCAGGGGCAGGGGGAAGCAGTAACATGAACAAGCTCCCTTGTATTGTATTGTATTGTATTGTAAAATACAAGGAAACATAACGATTAAGGATCAGGAGCAATGCAAATCAGGATTGTAATGACCAGGGTTTGCCCAAATATGAAAGGCTAGCTCTATGCATTCTTCTGATTTAGGTTACCGCTGTAGTCAGAAGAAAGCTTTCCTACTCAAAGTCCTGAATAAGGATTCTTTCTTTAAATGAATCAAATATCACCATGCATATGCTACAAACCACACCAGAAATTTGGCAACAGTAATGAATGCCAAGACAGAGCTGGGAAACCATCCATATTTCTCCTTTAAAGTGAGCACATCAGGCTCTGTATCGCACAACATACCATATGTCTGTATCATCAGGCACACTATTTTGTTACAACACAACTTACACTCTGGAACAGCTGAACCCTTCAAGTAGAGAAAACAGGACTATGGCATTCAACTGTGGGGTAATCCTAAAAAAAATATTAGGGAAGATCTTGCTCCTTCCACCTGCACCTTTTCAAGGGAGGTATCCTCCACAAGTCTGCCTTTCTAGGAGACTTCAGTGGCTTTCCGGGTTTATATAAACTCCAAGAAACTCTTACTAGTTTCTTACAAATATTAGTCAATGCTAAGGCATCCTTTGGCTTTCTTTCTGGGTGCCAGCCCTTTTCCCCAGCAAGGTGTCTGCTAGTTTCTAGCATCACTGATGTTTCACAGTTTCCTGTGCTTCTCCTATTTCCTGCCCATATTTCCCAGTTTAGCATGTCCAGTTACTTGTCAGGAAGGCACAGCTTCCTGCTCCCTCCCTACGGCTTTCCCTGGCCCTGATCACAGCAGCCAACACAGGCAAACCAGCAGCCTTCCTCCCTATGGGATGCAACATACAGTATTTACAGAGTCACCTCTGAAATTAAATCATGTGGTTCAACCATTCACTACAGTTTGCCAAAGGCAAGAGAGTGTCATGAAGCCAATAGGCTTGGAGCAAGTGTCAATAACAATTACTAGAAAGGACAATCTCTGTCCAAGGACAAGCTCTGTCATAATTTCAGTTGTTCAGCACATGCATGGTCACCCTGCAGGAACACAGTTACAGCACCAGAACAGTGGAAAAAACTAAGCAGAATCTGAACATACATGTGCCAGACTAAAATAAAACTGATGCAATTAAAACCATATAACTGGAAATGCCCAAGCATTAATCTAGGACATTGATATCATTGAGATTCACCAGGGTAAGTAGATTAGCTTCATTCTAGCCATTAGTTTTAATGCAACTATATTATTTTTTGGTGCAGTTCCACCCTGCCTTTAAGTGGTCTAGATATCTCACAGGTCATTCTTTGAACACAAGGTTCAGTGCTTGCCCATCTCCCCAGTTCAGTGATGGTATCTCACATTTTAGGCCACAATACCTCTCTCAGAGACCCATATGACAACTGGTGTCAGGAAAATGGTAGAAAACTGTACCTCATTTAGGCAATGTGACACTTTGGCAGTCCAACACTAAAAGGAAACTGAAGCCCTGTTCTTCAGCTACAACATTTGGGGAACATGCCCATGTCTTTCAATGTGCTTGTGTCTGTTACATAGTCCAGCATATAAGATCTAACAGACAGGACTTTAAATTATGGAGAAAAGTACTGGTCTAGGTTTTATCCCCTGTTTGTCAGCAGCAGTGGTTAAAATAAACTCTGAAAAGGTAGATTGGACATTAGAGAGAGTGTGCATAGCTTTATGAATTCAAAACCAAGTACAGAAATGACTGTAGCCAAATAAAATGGCTATTTCTATACTACCTGTTTACATAGGAAATGCATTTTTCTGAGTAGTCTAAAATCTGTAACCCTTTTCATGCTGTATCTTCAAAGCAATAGATTTGAAGTAAAATTTTTTAACCTTCATAACAAGATGAAGAATTCAGCCATCAGGCAGGAAGGTTTATCCTTCTTCAATAGCCTTTTAATACATGTACTGTGTTAAGTTTGCCATTAATTTAATGCACACAGATCTTGATTAAAAGTAGATAGTTCACTTTGAATACTAAAGATTTAAATAACATGTTTCATTATCTTTCCTAGTTAAGTAAGTTTCTATTATGGGCTATAATGCCGCCTTCCTTTAAACAGTTTTTTAAATAAAGTAGACACAGAATAAAAGGTAATTCTAAATTTTTGGCTGGCTACCCCTTTGTTTTCTGACTGAGAAGTCAGGCCGCTCTGGTAACGACAATTACTAACACAAGCCTAAGGCATTGCTCTCAGCTTCGTTGTTCTTCAGAACTCAACTTCAAACCGAGTCTGCAGTGTAGGAGCCTCGGCAACTGTTCCTCTTCAGTGTTATAATCTGTAATAGGAAACGGGCTTTCTTCATGAAAGAAATTATGCAGGCCATTAGTTCACAATTTAAATAAAGAATATTGTAGCTGAGAAATTAATGTAGCAAAAGAAGCCTTTTTGTTGTAACAGTGAATACAGGATTTCAATGAATAGCAGAGTCATGTAACTTATTCATCTCTTAGCAACTTTACCATCTTATCTCTCTAGAGGATGGTTTTATATCTTTTATCTAGAGGGCAGGTTTTGCCCTCAAAGTTATTAATGGTGACTCAAATCTATGGATTCTTCCTACATAAATTTAATCAGATGATAATATTCACTGCTTGTTGTTTTCAGAATATTTCCTAAGTAACAATTTCCAAAAAAATAAAATTATTTTTAATGCATACATTCAGGTCATACATTTTGTTAAAACCATACGACATAAATAATAAGATAAATTTTGAGAAAAGTATAGTCAATGCTTATCTTGCTATCTTCAACAACTTCTCACTACTGTTGTACAGTTACAGTCTAAAATTCACACAACAGGAAATTTTCCTTTAGATATTTTTCTCAATTCAGAAATTATTTAATAATAGAATTTTCCTTTGAATGCTTAAACTGAATCATTTGGACCTCCATCTAGTTTTTACTGAAGTCAACAGAACTTGCTGACTAGAATTTAGAGAGGATTTTCTGTTTTCTCTTCCTCTTCTTAGAGTTAAAAGGTATACATTAAGAAGTAGTCTTAATGGATTCAGCTGCTACTTCACATTTAGTCTTAATGGAGTTAGCTGTTATTTTATCAAGGTACCCATTCTCAGTCCTGGCAAAAGAAAAACATTTAATTGTAACAGTCTAACTGTGGCTAAATTTCTATCTATCCCAGTGGAAATCAGTTGTGGCTTCACCAGTAGAATTTCCTGAAATTGGCATTTACGTAGCCATCATCTGCTGTGGTGAAACACAGGAGGGTTGTGAGTAGGTCTTGTCTCCCCATCCTACTGGTTGCTCCAGGAGGGCACAATTCCCTCCCCTGCCTCGCTGAATTAAAGGCTTACCCAGCTCCATCTTGTGTGCCAGACCTCCTTTAGTACTTGAGGAGGATCAACAGATACAGTGAGCAGGAATAGATGAAGGCTAACAAAGAGAATGTCTGTGTTTGCAGCAGCTGTGGGCAGTCATAGTGCATGGTGGCTTGTTGTAAAGTATGATCATAGGGCCTCATGCTTTGAGTGGCCAAACAAGGAAGTCATGGCAGACAGCAAATGTTATGAAGCAAGGGAGCAGAGAAGCAGATTCGAGGTATTGTCAGAGAGGTAAAAAGCCAAGATAACGAGAGTGGACTTGCAACTTATGTAATTTTTCCCACTTGGGAACTTGGTGTTTCTGAATGAGAAACACCCGTCCAGTCTGATATTCTGCCACCAACTACATATCCTTACCACTGGCCAAGTGCCAGCATTATGCTTATAGAGCCATGCGGTGAGTCAGTTCAGTGAACTCCTCCATATGAAAGCGTATTTTAGGAAAACACATTATACCTTACCAGATTAATCCCTTTGTCAGTTTCAGTTCAGCCATACTCCATGTAGTACCAATATTAAAGGTGTGAATGTGCAGCTGCAGTTAAGAGCAAGAAAAGTACTATCCCCTCAGCAGTGACCTGCAATTATATTGGCCTGAAATAATCAGGAAACTTCAGCTTATGAATATGGACTTCTAACTTTCTGCTTGTTCTCAGCCTCTGCTTTGCACAAGTGGTGTGGGTGTGCTAAGTAAAATTGACAGTCCTCTACCACCAAAAGATAGGATTTATTTTTCCACTGTCCCCTCTCTCTGTGATCCACATGGTGTAATTCCTCAAACTCCTCTGGTGTTTCTTAGCACCTTCTGTGATGTAAACTCAATTACTAAACCCAAGAGGAGTAAAAGAATGCAAACAAAACTTTCCACTATGAGCTCAAATAAGACCCAGATTAAGTGGAAGGAAAGTGAGACCGGGGTAAAGGAATAGGTAAGAAGTGGTAATTCTCTCTTTTAAGAGCAGCTTCAGATTATGAAACTGACTTAGTCATTTGTGATCTCATCTAAAAGGCTCTTTTCCTACCACTCTCCCCAAGAGACTACTATTAGCATTTGAGCACGTGTAGGTCTCTGAATACCAACTGTCATATCAACATAAGATCTGCAGCATTCAAATGTACCAGAAAACTGTTCTGCACAAGTGAAATCTGAATTAAATCTATTGTTAACATTTCATCAGCATTTACTTTTCTCTTCAAGGTTTTCATTTTTCTAAGTATCCTGGGATGTGCTTACTAAAGTGGGAAAACTTTTTTTACACAAAGCCTCTACTTTCTGAAGGAATAGTTATCCTAACCTTAGTGGCAGAACAACATTGAGAAATTTCAACCCCCTTCTATTCCCTGTCTTATCATTCCTGTACCACTAATGTGATTTACCACCCCTTCAGTTGTACTAACACAGCAGTTTGTCTGGCTGTGCTGGTGAACCAGAAGATTGAAACAATCTAGATTAAAAGTAACCCTCTGAAACAAAGGGACATTTTTAATCCAGGCCATTGCTATCATCTGCTTCTACTACAGACTCATAAAAAATTGTCTCAGCATAACAGGGGATGTAGAGAATTGTGGTGTGGAGTTGGAGAATTTCTTAGGATGGCTTCACTCCATAAATCAATATGTTATGTACAGTCCAGGGGTAGATTTCTTAAATGTGTCTACAGTAGGGCTGAGGCCAAAATTTCTGAATGTGTATATCTACATGGGTACTAGGTGTATAAACTCTAGGGAAGTTAACAGAGAAAGTCAATACACGCACAGAGTGATTCAGCTGACTTCAGCCAGAAGAGATACCCTAAGGCACCTATATCCATTAGATAACTATGTTTAGGCAAATGAACTCTAGAAGCCTACCTTAAGGTGAACCACATTCGTGTCCAGCTTTACTAATTGTATTGACTAGCCCTCCATTGGCTAAATGGGAGCTTAGACAGCTGCCATTTCTTTGGAGACCTATGCTGCAGATGTACATTTAAATTTCAGAATCTTAAACTGAATCCTCATCCTAAAACTTTGTGTTCTCACAGAAGGTCTTAGATTCTGTGCCCATTCATTGGTATCTCTTACTGTTTGAGACTTCCTATGGCATCCAGGCTGCCTGGGACTGGTGGACTTGAAACTTGGCCTGTGGCCTGATATCCTTCAGAAATGCTGGACAAGGTATTCAAATAGCATTAGACGTCAGTATTCAGAAGAAAGCCTAAGTCCTGAATTATTGGTAGACATGTCTCATATGTTAATAGACATTTCTATAATGACGTTGCCACTGTGTGTAGTGTTCCACCCCATGTCACCTCTTAGTTCTGCCAGGAGGCTTCATTGCGGATTCTCCTGCTGAACAGACCTTTAGGCAAGTTGCAGTCTTTCTCTGAACTGATTTCCCCATGACCTCAAGGCCAACTATTTTGGCAGAAGTAATGTGAAGGTACATGGAGGCACTCAGCAACCAGACAAAGAGGGGACAGAGTGCAGACAGCAGAAACTTAATTCTGGTATTACACCAGAAAAAAGCCCTGAAAACAAGAAAATTTTCTATATATTTAACAAAATCACAACAAAATAACAGAATATCCTGAGAACTCTGTAATGTTTAATACATTAATAACATGCTTCACTACCAGACGTGCCAACCAGTTGAGGTTTCCTGCTGTCAGACTAATTGATAAGACATGCATGTGCATACTTAACTAATGCATACAGAGCGTAACATTATATTTTAAATGTTATGTAATCATTTAACTTTTTTATATTCATTTACTCAAACAAGAAATATACAAGAAGGTGGTAAATAATGAAAAGTATATTCTGTGTTTCTGAAATAAAAGTTGGAAGTAACTTTTACTCAAAATATTTCACTGCAGCTTATATATGACATTCTTGTGAAAAAAACTTGTCCATACTATGACAGGATACTATAATAATTATTTTTACCTCAATATAAGTTCAGTTCACAGACCTGCAAAAATGTTTCTTACCTAGCCACCATGAATGAAAAATGAAGATGAGAATCTGAGAAGGTCTATAATTAGACTAATGTGGCTGGTTTTGTTCATAGTTTTTGGAGTAGAATATGGTGCACTGTGTAGGAAAAAATCTTTCAATTTTTACCTTCAAATTTGATGTGCCCAAAGTGGAAAATTCAAATTTCTGTATATTTTTACTGATTTTGCATTCATTTCAAAACATCTGGTTTTAACACTTATTTGAAAGACCTTATTTAAAACCTTCTTTGAATTTTAAGCTGAGTTAATTTTTCTAAGTGTAAGTTTTCTAATGTCAAAAATCGGCTTGGAAATAGAATCTTCATCCACTGTAATAGAGCTAAGAAAACCAGAGAGCAATATGAATATCTTATTTAAAGCCAGAATAATGAATATCTCTAGTTACTTCCCGGATGTTAAAAAAATTCCTTGTTTTTAAAGCTTCTTAAGCTACACAGTTTCTATAAGCAAAAAAAAAAAAAAAAAAAAGAGTATGGCTTTTTTTAGAAGATTTTAATTCAATCTTTTGTTCTGGGAAAAAAGGTGGAGGTGATTAAGTTGTTTGGGAGGCTGAGGAGTTATTTATTTGTAGAATATTCCAAATGTGATTCAGACAGCAAAAACTTCACACCTGTCTTGCTATTATACCTAACCTAGAGATTCCTCAAAAAAAGCAGCTGAATCTCACAGCTGTAGCAATGGTGATTTGAGGTCAAGGAAGTGAGAAGACTGCAAGGTGAATGGCACTGAGCTACAAAGTGTAAGTGGGATGCCAGGATGTGGAGGACATATGTCAGCAATTGACAGGGCTTTTGAAAAAGGCTTTATTTGTTTAATATTCAGTAGCATTAAATGCATAAGGACAAGGAATGAACAGTCTGCAGACTAAGATGCTTGACTGGATGAGTACATCTGAAGAGGAATAGGGCTGGAAGGCCTCAGTAAGGTCTTTCTGCAGAAGCCTGGGTGTGCAGGCCTCTTTTTTTTGCCTCTCTCCTCTCTCCATCTCAGCCCCTTTTAATCATTCTCATTCTTCACCACCATTTTAGGGTACAAAGTCTTCACCTCAATTTCACCTCTCCTGAGTGTTTACTTTTTCTCAACAAGACCACCTATTACTATCCATGAGTGTCCACAAGAAGTAATTCCTCATCCCTCATTTTCCAATTTCTCTTACCCTCTCATTTGAATTTATCATTGGATTGAATTCAGCCACCAAGGAACTAAAAAAGAAAGTCATCTAGTCATAGATACCCTGATATCTGTTGGATCCCAGTCTCCCTATAAAGCATATGGATGAGATCAGATGTGTGTATACTGTGCAGGGGAGGATGAGAGAAGATCTGTTTAAGACAGAATGATGAGCACTGTATGGACAGTGGCTTGGGTGTAGCTGTACGCTTCTGTTGAGAACTTATCTTGGGCCGCACATCTCCGGGACACAGGGCTCTACCCACCCTGGGGACAGTGATGCACAGACATCAATATGATGGATACAAAATGTCCGTTTATTTAGCTGCCTCACACGCTTATATAGCTCTTGCGCTTCCTGTTCCTGCCACTCCTGTGGGGAGGAGTCTATCTTTCCGTCACAGCCCGTGATCTTCCGGTCGCCGATCCCTGTCTATTCCCCTACACTTGGGTAAGAAAAATAGTCTGAATTAAAAATAACAGTTCTGCACTCAAGCTAATGACATCCTATTTCAGGCTCATTTAACAGCAACCTGGGAACTCTGTCCTGTGGTGCAGAGTTGCCCATAGATTTCTGCAAGTGAAGCACACAAAAAATAGTATAAACAGAACTTTGTCTCACAAGATGACAGAAATGCTTGGAAACTTCTGTGCATTCATCCTCTCAAAACATCACTTACCTCAACATGGCTACAACAGATTCTTTCCTCCAGAGATTTTACAGCCGCAGATGCAGACACCAGGCACCATTTGTCTTCATGTAGTTATTCTGGCATTTCTGCATTTCTGTTGTATGTAGAACACAGACATGTTTTTCACAATGCTTCTACCTTCCTGATCCAAAACGTATTTCCTTGGTAGTGTCTGCAAAGTGGGAAATAAATCCGAAGCATACTTAGCCCTACACAACCCAAAGTACAAACTGTTAGCTATTTTTCTATAGCAGCATCTTACCTCTTCTGTCAAACTTAATTTGTCTTTGCAAATCTTGAGGAAGCAGACAGAGTGGGATTTGAAACAGTTCTCAAGGGAACAGGGAGGAAAGGGTGTCTTTCAACAGAAAATGACTGTTAAAGAACCCTGCATAAAGTATAGACATAAAGGCCTGCAGTTCTTTAGACAGAACTACTCATGACACGTTTATGATCTAAATCATTCTCTGTGACACTGCCCACTATCACTTTCTACAGACATCAGCAATCTCAACTGTGCACACATTCTGACAAGGTCCTAATCCCTTTGCCTTAGAAGCCTCTTTGGACGCCTATTGCTGTCATCAGTTAAGCATGGGCTCTTAGAGATATTCAGTAGGATGCATTGTGTCGTAAGGCTCCTAGGAAGAAAGCTTGTGTGCATATCACACTTGAAAGCCTATTACTATACACTGAATTCCTTTTTTATGTGCTTTGTGAGAAAGGATGCTGTAAGATCTCACATTCAGTGAGGCTTTACATGCGAAATATTAGTGAATTCTTTCTGATTATAGTAGTCACTGGATTTTGGGATAAGTAGTAAGAGAAGGACTTGTCTAGCTAAACACCACCATAAATTACCAACATCTAGGCTAGTTATTCTACATTCCCAGTGTTGAATAACAGTCATTTCTAGAACACAATCCATCGTATTATAAAGTAGATATTTCAGATGCCTGCTACAATTAAGATAAATTGCATCCTAATGTTCTAGGAGTTAATGCTACCTTAGACTTGGCTTTAGTTACAAGAAAAGAAATTTCAGAAGAACTAGTTAGGAAAAATAACCTTGGAAAGAGTAATCACAAATTTAAATTAAATAGTCTGTAATTAAGGCACTCCATTTTAAGAGGGATGACTTTGAGATACTTATAAAATTCAGTGTAAGAAAACTAAAGGACAAAACACAGTGAAAATTTGGAACTCCCTTTAAGGTGCTCTGGAACTTCTAAAATTACAAGGGAAACAGTGCAAAAAAAAAAGTCTTCAGACTCTCTCTCCAGCATTCCAGAAATAATACAGGGAATACAGAAACCCAAGAAGTTAAAGAACTAGAGATTCAACAGGAAAAAAAAAGTCTAAAAAATAAAAAAAAGAGAGAATTAAATACATCAGGTGTCAAAACTCAACATTATTCACTAAAAAGTGCAAAAAAGGACAAGCAAGTAGAAGCAGATATTAAGAAGTGAGAATGGAGTAATGATTTAAAATAATGTAGGTATGATCTACTAAACAGGCGACTGATGTGTGTCAATTTTCAATTTGGCTGATAATATTGGTTATGGATGAGAAGACAGAACAGCTACAGACAGTGAAAGAAAATAACTTAAACACATATGAAGTTTGATAATGAAAAAAATACTAAAAAAGTTGTGGAAGGCCAATCATGACTAGAGCTATGTGCTCACATTTTTCCAGTGTTTAGAAAAGACAGACATAGAAATAAAAAGAAGGAATCACAAACTTCAGCCAAGGAAGGGAATTTCATTTTTAAAGAAGAGCTTTAGAAATAGCATGGATTAATCAATATCTGTCTGGATAAAAATGCCTTAGGGGGGGCGGGGGAAATAATTACTTAGTTTGGTAAGTCTAGATGTTTTTATAATGTTAGTATAGAAAACAATAAATTTTACCTGAAACTATGGTAAACTACATCCTCCAGGGTATAAGCAGGAAAACAGTAAAGCTAGGGGTATACCTCTAAGTGACAGTCACAACTGTAGTTACACAATTTGGTGCCCAGGTTTTGGCTATGTGCCCAGACTGAATACCCACTCCCGTGTTTCAGCTCCTCTTCTTTTTTCCTTCACTCTGTCCCCTCTTGATCCTTCCCATACACTCTTTCTGGTCAGCAACATTGACAGCAATTTTAAACACAACTGCTTAATCTATGCTGTTGGTCTGATGATCACCACCAAATTTCTCCACCAAATAAAACTGAACAAATGAAAGGGAAATTGGAGTTGATCTATTCATGTACTGTCTGAAAGAGTTTTCATCCCTGATTTCCACTGTGCAGTAAGGTGTTTGGAAACCAGCTTGGTGGCTGAACTGAGCTGTTCGGCCACCAAGCCCTATCTATTACAGAACTTGCCTTTAGCCATTTATACTTAGACATTTGTATCTAGCAACGCATTAAAGAGAAGCTTAAGTCCCACTAGCATCAGTGCCTGACTTGATACAGGTATTTAAGTGTTACCTTGAACTGAGGTGCTTCTCTGAACCATGGTGTTTATCCTCAGTTCTTTCTTTTCCAAAGAAAGTGAGGTGATTCAACGCTGTGTAAGGAATGAGTGCTTGGTGCAGTCCTGCTCCCATTAAAGTCAATAACCAAACAATCCAGTGTCTTGACTTTACAAACCTTTTCGACATATTAGCCCTAAATCTATATTTTATATCTATGTACATATCTATGTAATAATCTACGCTTTTGTACTATTAGCATGGTGTAGTCTGGTTATTTATAAATAGGCTCTGTTTGTTGAGGGGAATCGCTTATGGTTGCAAAAGGTGGCAGAACTGAGGACTACATCCCCAAAGCTGCTCAAAGTAACTGTTATTTCTCTGTCACACACTTCTAAAAGTCTTAAGAAACTCATGGATGGAGATTAGCTACAAAGTATATACAAAATAAGTTTTAATTTTAATGTACAATTAAGTAGTTGAATTAAGTTACTTAGCAAGTGGCCAGTTGAAATCTGCCAGTTACTTTAAGAATTCTTTTAATAGAGGAAGCAATTCATTTTAGGAGGAGTCAGGGCATTTTTCTTACCCAACTATAGTTACGGATGAAAACAGTGTCATAACGGTAAGAACTAGAATTGTGTGCTCAAAAACGGATAGCTCTTTGACTGTACCAGAAAATGCCTTGAGATTGTTTTAAACTCAGCTCTCAAGGAATGCTCTGGCAAATGACCTGACAGTGGTCATGATTTATTCGTATTTTCTTAGATATTTCTCTTGAGTCATAAGAACAGATTATAACCTAGTTTATCTGTGACATGAGATCATTAACTCCAGGAAGTAACAAATGATACCTCTCCTGGGCAGAGTTCTTTAAAATGCTATTCTTAGCAATTTACTGGCCTCAGAAAGTTCACTGCTTTGTCATATTTACCACTTGTATCATATTAAAGCCTTTCAGACACGTCATTTTGGAGTCAGATAAATGGCTACATACTGAATTATAACATGGTATGCCAATTCCATGTACAGATCATTGTAAAACTGTGTTTTAATGTGGAATACCCTTAGATAAGAGAAGTGATATTTAATGAATGTTTTATATTTCCACTTAACACAGATTTTATATGTTTGTCAGCACAGTTGGTGAAATCAATAAGACAACAATGTCTGAACAGGATGGCTCATGAATTACCCTTTAACCCACAGAGTACTGCTACAGAGATAGAGTTGAAAGAAGCTGAACTGAAGGACTAAAGAAGTTTTCCTTTTATCAACAAGGTATTTCTTGACTATTTTATTCATTTAAAGTGTAAATTAGCCAGAGGTTCAAAATAGTTTTATTAATCTTTCTGGGAGAAGTATTAGTTTTGTTTAATTTGTAAGGAAAAGTCCAAGCCCTGGATCTACTGAATGCCACCAGTCTGATAAACAGACTGATAGGTAATAGTTAAAAGGATGCAAGAAAGGCATTGTTCCAGAAACAGTGGCCTTGGTGGCAATCAGCGCTTTATGAATAAGTGAGTTCTGTGCCCTGTAGAGACTAATGTCAGTTATTGCAGTGCAATAAATGTTGGCCTGTTAAGTCAGTGGGACACATCTCTTTTAACTCCAGGAGTCTGAAAGTTTACCTCCAAAAGCATTCTGTGGATTACCTATGTAGTCAATGAAGAGAGCAAGAAAGGACTACCTATAAAAGGTAATTAGATACAACTATTTTTGACACATATTTTAAGATAGGGTTTATCTCCTTAGGGTGTCTCCCTTTCTCCACTGACAATAAAGGCAAAGTGTAGGGATGCCATTCACCTCTTTTAACTTTGTATTGTGAAAAATAGTGTTCTAGGGCTTTTTTTTCTCTATTGACTACAAAGACATCTAGGTTCGCCTTGATGGAGATATTTGCACTGAAATCATGTAAGTTTGGGTAGATGAAATCCACCCCAATGGCCCTATGTCAGGAATGTTTTCTCATATATAACACTCCAAGCAGTGTTCCCTCCTTCCTGGCTCTGAAAATTTCACAGATTTGAAGAAACCTTTTAATACTAATCCCATCATACTACATAAAACACAGTTAGGCCAATACTTAACAAGAGATTCCTAAGCAAGGATGTAGTCTACCTATAGAAACATGTGACTTGAGACATTTTAGGCATGTAATAAGTGCATCATTTATTATTATCGGTAGTTGGAGAGAGAAAATCTTTCTTTGGAGGCATAACCTTATATCCTACCACTGAGTGTATAGATAGCTTAGGCCTTTATTTAATGCTGGTTAACTAGAGAGGAGCTTCATCTTGTTGATCTTTATCTATTTAAAAGTAAGTTAGTTACTTACTAAGTTATGGTTTTTTGTTTTGTTTCCTTTTTTGTAGCTGGTAGAGAAAGACAGAATTCTAGAGGATGATTCATCCTGAACCAGCAGTTATTTCACCATTTCATTGGTGAAATGAATCCTACTTTAGATATTTTAATTTCAGATGCAAGTTTAGAAGAGAAGAGAAGAGAAGAGAAGAGAAGAGAAGAGAAGAAAATAGAAGAAAATAGAAGAAAATAGAAGAAAATTCAGTTAGAAAGGACCTACAAAGATCATCCAGACCAACTGCCTGACAAATTCAGGGCTGACCAGAGATTAAAGCATGTTATCAAGGGCACTGTCGAAATGCCTCTTAAACACTGACAGGCTTGGGGCATCAACCGCCTCTCCAGGAAGCCTGTTCAGTGTTTGACCACCCTCTCTGTAAAAAAAATGCTTTGTAATACCCAGTCTGAACCTCCCCTGGCACAGCTTTGAGCCATTCCCATGTGTCCTCTCACTGGATCCCAGGGAGAAGGGATCAGCACCTCCCTCCCCACTTCCCCTCCTCAGGAAGCTGCAGAGAGCAATGAGGTCCCCCTCAGCCTCCTTTCTCCAACTAGACAAGCCCAAAGTCCTCAAGGCGCTCCTCATAGGACATCCCTTCCAGCCCTTTCACCAGCTTTGTCGCCCTCTCCTGGGTGCATTCAAGGACCTTCACATCCTTAAATTGTGGGGCCCAGAACTGCCCACAGTACTCAAGTTCAGCATTAACTGAACTTGAGATGCTTTCTCTGAGTACCCTGGGTGTTTCATTACTAACTGAATAAGAAAGACAGTACCACAGAGCTTTTGCATTCTTTTTTCCTTCCATGGAGAGAGGTGTTTCAGTTGGATGCCTAAAGATAAGTAGAATGAATCCAGCCCAATTGATTTGTCTAAGTAAACTGGAACTATGTAATTCTCACAAGGAATTACACAAAACACAAAGTCTTAGTTTATCTTAGTCTAAGATTTTCTAAATTTCCATCACATGATGTTGAGAATGGTAGTTATTTATAAACCACTCTTAATTAATTTTTTTCAGGAAGTTCCTTAGAGTTTTCCCTATGAAATTAAAATATGGGAATTATTTATCAAATGTACATCTGTGGAAAATATGCTGACACACTTTTTACCCATTCATTTTACTCTGGCCAAGTAAGCTATCTTTGATTTAAGCTAATATTAAGACTAAACCTGGCTTTCTTGGAATTTTATATGCAACTTCCACAATAAACCCTGTAATAAATTAAAAAAAAAAAATGCTTCCATACCAGGGAACAAAATTTATACTTACAATAAGAATTAATTTCTATGGGAAACTACATAGCGAATCTCAGTATGACTCACCTTAATCAGCTGGGATCCTGGGAGTCTCCAGAGCTGTGAGAGATTTCAGTGAATCACACTGAGGAATGGAAATTCAGATGAGCAACAGCTTCCCAGAAGAATGTAGTCCTGACATCAGTCTATTGGCTTAAAGTTTGAGGAGCCCTACAACACACTGCAGCAGGAAGGTGCTTAGCATTACAAGGTTGCAGCTGGGAATGGGACTGCATACAATTCTGTGGAAATGGAAGAGCAGTCTCTTCATCCTGACTTCCTGACCCTTAACCTAGCATCTTCTTCGGATCTCCCAAAAGCATCATGCACTTCTAGGTACTAAAGACTGCCAGAGATGAACTGAGAATTGAGGTTGAGCCCTCCATTTCTCTGGAACTACTTGTTGCATTCTCTTCAACTTGGTGTTGTGTACTGAGTCCTAGCCTTTCTCTCCTCATCTTATTGAAAAAAATTTGAAAAAAAAAAAAATCTTGTAGCTTATTTGCTTGTTTTCATTCATTTTGAAGTCCCTCCAAAGCTGTCTGCTTCCTTTACTTACATCCAAAGATTTTCTTCCTGGTTTACTAATGAGAGCAAACATGATTGCTACCTCTAAGTTTTGAAGCTCTGTATTTAAGAGCTGCATCTATAGATGAGACTCTTTCTCCTTCATGCTGAATAGGCTCTGACTAGAAAATCTGGCTCAGACACAAAAAAAAAAAAAATGCTTAGGAAAGAAGGTGAGGTAGGAAAGGAGAAAAGTCACATATGCCTTATCAAAAACCACATTTTCACAACATCTTACCTTTGTAAACTTTCCACAAAAGGTAGAAATATAATAATCAGATATTCTTCCCATAAGGTATTGACTATTCTGTAACTCAAGGGAGATCCACTAGAAGGAAATGAACTGTAATGAGGAATGTTAAAGAGAAAGGAAACAGAGAAATATGGAAGCTGGGCCATTTCTGTAATAATTGGATATGTTCTTTTCAGACAGACTGTTGTGTGACCAAGCTTTACCTTTAGCTACCTTTGTATGAATTGCCTTGTAAACAAGAAAAATGATGCATAATAAACATAACAGCCTCATATAAACCTTCTCAAAATTTATCTCTAACAACCTTACCCTTTTCTAGTTAGGGGCAGATATTTAGTACTTGATAATTGAAATTTATTTTGTCAATAAACCTTTACTGCCAATTTTTAATTCATGTTGAGTATGTAATACTCTTAAGTTGGCAGTCCTCATCAGTGGGAAATATTTAATACAGACTAAATCTGATCTAAATGACATAATGCTATTAATTTAATTTCAATTATTATTAAAGCTTGCTTAGTTAATCCATCCCTTATGTCCTTTATGCACTGTATTTGATTAATTCATTCAGAAAGGACTGTATGACGTGGTCTAAGTAGACAATGAATCAGAAAAGAACTCTTGTCCTATACCTACATGTCTCTCAAACTGTCAAAGTGGGTAAAGCAAGTAATTAGTCACTAACTGTAAATGGAACCTATTTTCCCACTACCATATCTTTGGGTGGAATTAGTAGATACTTAAGAAATTCTGACCTCTAACCTTTGCAATAATAAAAATATCTAAGAAACCTCAATTTTGTCCAAGGAAATAGTCTATAAGTACTATTGGGTTGAATTGTTTGGTCTCAGGTGTTTAAATTCCTTGTAAGTATAACTTGGATGCACCAAAATTGGAAAAACACCCAAAATCTTCTGTTCAATCCCTGCAACAAAATTATATGGGTTAGTTGATCCCATTATCATTATGGTATTAATATGTCCTGCCAACAGATAGGAAGGCCCATTAAATCCACAATAGTCCAGCAGAGGTTTTTTGCACGTTTAGTACCACCAAGTAGGATCTTGCTGAAAATTATTCTCACACAGAAAATTCTTCATTCTTCCAAAGGGATGTAAACTCCAGCACACGGTGCAATGCATTCACTAAATGCAAGAAAAACTGATTTTCTAGCAATGCTGTCATTCTCTTAATTTTTCAGATCTGAGCTACCTGACATGTGGAAGGCTTGAGCTACCTTCAGTTTTTATTCTGTGGATCAAAGACGTTCATGCTCAGCAAATTACGTGTTAAATCGCTTCCTTTTAGGAAAACAAAACAAAACAAAAACAACCAACAGAGAAACAAACAAACAAAAAACCACTACCACCACCACCAAAAAAAAAAACAAACAACCAACCAAAACACAGAAATCATAACAAAATAAAACATGGATTGTGACTGCAAAATTATCCCCTGGTAATAATCTCAGTATAAAACCTATTAAACTGTTTATTCAGATCTGACTTTACCAGTTCTATAGGATGAAAATTCACTTTCCTGCCTATAAATGTTACTTTGTAATCAGCTTCTTGGTATTTTCTTTCACTTTTTAGAAATATTGAATAACTCTTAGGCTACTTACAGTTTAACTAAATACATCGATCCACACTATTGCTCTCTTCTATTGGAACGAGATTTTTTTTTTATGTTCCCCTAGGACAGAAACTTTTCATTACCTCATAGTGATTACCTAGATACTACCACAGTATACTAATAGTCTAAACCTAATTCACAAAGGATGTGGGTTTATTTCTTCCTGAGGCCATGCAAGCCAGTTTTGCAGCATGAGCTTTTAAAAGTAAAGGTCCCCAATGTCAAGAGGGGAACATCCCAATCAGTCGTTCAAAGAATGTAGATTTCTAAGCCATGGGCCAGAACCTCTGATCCTTTCCAGTCTTCCTGTAGTACCAATCGCTGATCTAAACATTTCTGGGGGTTTGCCCTAACACTCATACCCTTTCTTGGCTCTGCTGTAGTCATGATAGAGAGTAAATACAGAAATCTAAACAGCTTGGAAGCTGTTGCAACCATTAGGTCACAGGTTAGAAAAGTATTTAAATATCTTCTCCAGACTATAAGGATTGCCACTATAACACACCTGAGCATCTGGAGCATTATGGATAAAAATGCTTACACCGGCAGCAGTTGAGAAAGCACAGAACACTGCTATACACGTTTTTAAAAACAAAGTCAGGAAAAACTTAGTTTTGAAAAGTTGAAACAGTTAAAGAGGTTATTTCTAAATAAAATACAAATAAATTCAATATATTAAATAAAGATTAATTATTACATTATTAATTGTTAATTGTGATAGTAATTTCCAAACAATATAAACATTATTACTCTGTATTATGAAGTATTGGGATAATAAAGAGATATTATCTGTCCCAGATCTTTCCTCTTCCAAGATTGTCACTCTAGAAAACAAATGAGAAAGGAGTGAAAATGACAGAAAATCAAAATAATAGCAGGATTAGTACTTCTAATTTTAAAATATTAATCATTACTGTGGTCTTTATAAGTTCAATTATCCTATAGTCTAAACGGTTTTAGAGGGCACAAGCTATTATGTATTTATTTTAAATAAATACATATTTATTATAAATAAATAAGATAGCATTCATCTTTGAACACTGAAATCTGAAAGGGACAACATCATATCTTGCAAACCTGTTAGCTTGCATATCCCAAATTAACTGGGAATTATGTTTACAAATTACAAATTTCCCCAATTTGTAAGGAATAATGAATATTAATGCAAGCATGTGAAATAAAAAAAGGAAAAAAATAAATAGGAACTTATAAAATGTCTTGTTGTTTAGAAAACTGCATGACAGTTTAATTCCTATGAATCACAGGATGGTTGAGGTTGTAAGGGACTTCTGGAGTTTAGCTTGCCCAAACCCCTGCTCAAGCAGGGCCACCTAGTCCAGTTGCCCAGGATCATGTACAGATGTCCTTTGAATACCTCCAAGGATGGAGACCCCACAACAACTCTGTGCAACCTGTGCCAGTGCTCGGTCACCCTCACAATAAAAAAGTTTTCTGATGTTCAGATGGACCCTCCTGTGTTTCAGCACGTGCCCATTGCCCCTGGTCCTGTCACTGGGCACCGCTGAAAAGAGCCCTCCTCAGAAAGGACTATAGATATTTTAAAGCTGAAGTAATAAAAATAGCCTCTAGGGTAAAATCACAACATACTCAAAATCAGAACCTTTCTAGCCAGAAAAGAGTTTTTCACAGATGCTTCATATTATATGTATCATATGAGCAGAAAAAAGCATGTCATTATAGTGGTGCTTCAGGCCGTTTCAGAGTAGAGCTGGAGGAGGAGTTATTCTTCTGTTAACTATAGAATAAAGTGGCTATTATCAAGCGTCATAGAGTTTTTAGTCCTTGTTAAATGAGCTTGAAATTTATGTAAAGTGCTAGAAAGGAACAAGAATGGCGAAAGAACTTTTTAATTATTACAGAACAAAATACAACACTAAAATTGTAACAATATGGTTCTCCACTTTGATTTACCAAGATGACTCATTCTAATAACAGAGAGATTTATTTTAGGGCCTAAAATGTAGTTAATTCTGCATGCCCATGCAGCTCCAACATTGCACATTACTGTAATGTTTGAGAACCTTTCTTTTACATATGCCAGAAGGGTTGTTAATTGTAATGGCAATGTGATATTGTGGACACCTGCACTTATGACATAGCCAAAACCCATTTTATTTCTCAGGGGTCATGTCCTGGTTTCAGCTGGGATAGAGTTAATTTTTTTTCTAGTAGCTGGTACAGTGCTGGTTTTGGATTTAGGAAGAGAATAATGTTGATAACACACTGATGTTTAGCTCCTGCTGAGAGGTGCTTGCACAGTGTCAAAGCATTTTCTGCCTCTCACCCAACCCGCCAGTGACTAGGCTGGGGCTGGGGGTGCACAAGAAGCTGGGAGGGGACACAGCCAGGACAGCTGACCCCAGCTGACCCAAGGGATGTCCCACACCGTATGACGTCATGCTCAGTGTATAAACTAGGGGAAAATTTTGCTGGAGGTCCACTGCTGGGGCACTGGCTGGGCACCGGTCAGCAGGTGGTGAGCAATTGAATTGTGCATCACTTGTTTAGTATTCTTTTGCCATTATAATTATTTTCTCTTTCTTTTCTGTCCTATTAAATTGTCTTTGTCTCAGCCCACGAGTTTTACCTTTTTTTTTTTTTCCTGTTCTCTCCCCATCCCACTGGGGGAGAGTGAGTGAACGGCTGTGTGGTGTTTAGCTGCCTGCTGGGTTAAACCACACAGATCATCAGTAATCAGCCCATTAATAATACCTTACAGTCATAAGCAATGGAGAAAACCGACCTATTTTTAAATGTGAAGTCACAGAAAAAATACAGGTAGGATTAAAAAGTGATCTTTGAAAAGCTAATGTTTCTCACCACTCAGAAAAAGAACAGATAACAAGCGATAGACGACTAAAATTCTATTCACTGGGAGCTATGATTCAGTATGGTTTGATGACAAAATAAATACTATTGTTTGTTGCATTGCTTTTACATGCCATATCCACTAATTTTCACAGACTTTCAGAGAACAAGTGTGATGTTACAGGTAAATAAGATTCATAAGAATAATTTTATAATGAAGCTCTATTTACTTATTAGTCAAGATAATAAAGTATGCTCCATGAAAAACATTGTCCAGAGTTTTCAATCCAGGCAATCAAAGAAGCATTGGGGTTTTTTGCTATATATAATTGAGTCTGGAATAACTTTTTAGGCTTGAATGCCTTTGTGCAAACTGCATGCATGTTAAAAAATCCTGAGGATAATGTGTCTGCTAAAGAAGATACTTTTGATTTGTTACGGAAGTAAAGCATCAGCAACAGATAATATATGAAAAGTCAGAGTTCACACTGACTTAACTGTGTAAGTTACAGCATGGTACAATGGAAAATTGTTCTATGTTGAATTTTAGTGGGAGAAAAAGAAATAAGTCTCCAAACACCAGTCTGGATATGGTTCACATCTCATCGCTGAGCGCCATGATCCTAAAATCACAAGATATGACAGGAAAAATATCTTGCAAATAAACCTTAATGCATTGAAAGGGGTACTGTAAAAAGGCCCAAATAAAGCCAAGAGAGTGTCCATGCAGAAGATCATTAGCTGGTTTGTCTTAACTTTTTGTGTATATAGGACAGTGAAAGTGTCCCCATGACTGCACCTACATGTTAAGAAAGAAGCAGAAATTTTTGCAACCTTACAAATAAAGACTTTGCGTCACGTTTAAATGATCATTTTACTGCCAGTTTTCTTATAGATATTAACTATACAAATGAACTATTATTCATTTCTAACGGGTCGTAAATGGAAATCAACATAGAGGAACAAAGACAATAATTATAGGGTGAGTTTTAAGTTGCTGGTATGTTTAGAAAGTCAGTATATGTTAGTAACAATTCTCTATCATAACATGATAACAGAAATCCATCAAAATACAGAACTTCAGACTGAGCCAGCCACAGTTAAGTGGGGCTCTTGCAGACATAAGTCTCTTCAAAGATCTAGTGGTATATGGAGATATCATTCAGTGCCAAACGGTTTTCACAGATCCTGGAATCATAGGAAGCTGGACTCATTATCTTGCATATTAAAATGTATGCTAAAACTGTTAGTCCCCCACATCAATTAGATAATACAGTGCCAAAAATAGATAGCTAAGTTATCTTTAAATATATAAGCTCTTTGTGATTTTGGAAACTCAAACCCACATGTAATTAGCCAAGTATATTCAAATTTCAGATTCAAATATCATAGCTTCTGCCTTTTTTTCTATAACCAACAGTAAAATATCTGTTTCAAAAAATATCATATTTAAGAATCCCTACTGACTGTCAGAGGAGGTAACAATGTGTAATTCCTAGCAAAGAGTTATGCTTTCCTCATCTCAGCTATCTGAAGGAGAGCCAGGTCTAGGTTGTATAAATTATTAGGAACACAGACATGATAGAATAATAACAAAGCATATGAGCATTTGTTTGCTAATGACTGACGAGAGGAAGTATGCTGCAGAAAGTACCACTCTTTGTCAGGATGGATTGCCTTTTCTTTCACAAGCATTTATTTTCTGCATCTATTGTGATATTAAAATGTAATATCATTCATCTGAATGGTCTCATTTAAAATGAGGTGCATGTAATCTATCCTGGGAATAAACAAGCTAAATTTAGGTTGAAAGGCCAGAGAGAAATAAAGGCAGGTAATGGAAAACTGTATTCTGTTCAGCTGAAAATTTATTTCTAATTCTGGGTTTTTTTTTATTGTTATCAACAACTAAAAGAGACTCAAAGGGACTTCTTTGCTTCACTACCTAGTTTTGTTAAAGAGGATGTAGGGCTAATACTGAAATTTCTATAAAAATCCAGTATGTTTCATCCTGAAAAAATAGTGTTGACATCTTTAAAGAAAGAGTAAATGTATCTTTATATGATCTGCTAAATCAAGCTGGGTATTCTGTACTGATAAAAGTACAGAATAATAAAAGTAGCAGGCCCAGAAGAAGTAGCAATGGATTTAATATCTCACTCGCCTGTTAAATTCTATGACCTGTGTTATTCAGGTCAGAATACATGCTTTCAGAAGTGTAACAAATTAAAGTTAGAAACCAAATCCAGGGCATCTGAATTTTGTTACTCTCTGGACAGTGCAGAAACTTTATGCTCTTAACAAAAACTGAGAAAAAGGAAACCTAAGAAATTTTCTTGACCAAGTAAGAGTCATTCTTTGGGAATCCACTTCACTTGCCAGAAATTAAAGTAGAATAAAATATTTAAAACCTGGAGACTAAAATAGCAACTGTCTTTTGAAATTGGCTGTTCTGTACATACAGATACAACAGCAAACAGAGTTATACATCTTGACTTAAAACAGGAGTACTTAAAATTAGAGGCAATTTAAATTCTGCAAATCCTCACTTTCACACTTGAACATTCCCATAGAAAGAAAATAAAGTGCAAAAAAACATATCCCATCAAAGCTTCTTTAGGGTCCATATACATAAATAACCACCAAGACAATCCCAAATATTTAGAAAATAAGAAATTAATGGAAAAATTAAATTATACAGGTTCTGACTGAAAAATTCTTGTATAACTAGTCAGACTGTATTCTAAAGCAACTAATTTAGGCATCCAAAATTTAAGTGTGTCACCTGAGCAAAAAGGGGACAGTGAAGGTCTCCTTCCTAAGACACAGACTGAAAGTCAGATGCAGCAAATGGAGAGCAACACATATCTTTAGCAATTTCTTGTTTACCTACCTACAAGGATTTCCACCACTCTGGGCTGATCTGAGGGATCATGAGAAAACAACGGATGCATTCATAAACATGGAAGTATTATAGTGTAACAGTGAGAGACTTCATGCCAAATTTAGGATATTGAAATTTTCTAAACTAATAATCTGGTACTAGCAGGAGCAAAAAAAAAGGAGGGGAAAAAAAACAAAAACAACAACCAACACCAAAACCTCATCTTCAAGAAATACAAGGCTAAATGGTAATTTTTGCTGGGCCTTAGTATAATAATGGAGGAAAGAAGAAAGCATAGATTTCTTTACCTAAAGGTTTTGTACACTGTAACAGAGAGCTCCCAGCTTGCACCCAGGCAATCCAGTGATTCACAGACATGCTGGCTGAAGCAGAAGTTCAGATCCAAAACTGTTAGGGTTAAACAGTAAGGTTGGCCAACCATACTCAAGGGTGGGTTGGGCAGGAGCTGTTAGCAATGCAAATGAGCAAATGGACTTGACCAATAGTTAATCCCAAAGGCTTCTGAATCAACTGGACACTCTTAAACTCAGGGATCTCGGTGCCTCTGACAGGCATGGGATGGGAATATATCCCCATACCTAGGGAGAAAGATAGGAAGATCTGGTAGCTTTTGATGATCCTGCCCTTGGTAGGATTTCCAACTTAATGGCTCCCTGGAAGCTCCCTTTGAGTACCAGAAGCAGACATCTACCATCCCCAGCTCAGCCCAATATTAACAGCAATCTATTATTCACTGCTGGCACTGTGCAAGAGATTTTAACTTGAAAGCCCTTTTTTGTTAACACACGTAAGTCTAAAAAGTCTCCAGAAAAATCAATGTAAATTTTTCAAATAAATGTGAGGTCTGCACATAGCAAAAGGGAACCAAGCAAGAGAGAGCCAAATTAAAGATTAAAAGAAGGAAAGCACACAGGTCCAAACCCAACACCAGAGACCTTGACTCCGCTCTCCGCAAAACTTAAGGACAGGTATAAGTGTCCTCACCTTACTCATATGAAAAAGTGAAACACTCGTTCTCCCTCTCACACTCTTCCTTTTGATTTTCCTAATGCTCTCAAAGATTTCTATCTTTAGTCAGTCATCCCTGCTGTAAATTTCCTTAAACTGACACTGAATAATCTTCCAGATTCTGGAGGACACCTTTATCAGAGGAATTACTGGGATATAGTCCCCATTTAATGAAACTGAGAAATTCTAAATTAATAAGGACTGACTAAATATATGATTCTTTGTTCATAGTTGGAATTTTGTTATATCAGCAACTATTTTTAGGATACTTTATAACCAAATATGTATAGTAGTATATTCCTGTGCCTGTATTTTATTTTCTGTCAAAAGAGACTCTGAATTTACGAAAACCATTGTTCATGTGTTTGCGCGCGTGCGCGTGTGTGTGAGAGAGAGACTCACTGGGAATGCAGACCTTAGCCTGTCCTAGACATTAGAGGACACTTGAACTAATTTCCCCAAATCAGTTTTCATTTTTACATTCTGAGTGCTTATGAGGCTGTCAGTCATCTGCAAAAGCTTTACACATAACAGTATAGCTTTACTTACAGTATAGTGTTCTAAAGCTAACTTCAATGTGGAGCTTATTTCTGTGTAGAGCACTTTTGAAATTTTCTGAAGTTCTGGGAACTGAAAGAGAAGAGGAAAAAGCTTCCTCACATGTATCAGGCATACCTGGGAGTGTTTAGTAGCAGGAGCTGCAGGGTGCCCTGTGTAGGACAAGGCCATGAACTGCTCTGTGCCAGCCACAACCAGATCCAGACCCTCTGGAATGGATGGAAACAACCCAACACCCACCAAAACTTGAACCAAAGAGAGGACCACATGATGCCTCTGCTCCATTCACCACAGGTGAGAAACACATGAGGGGACAGAGGAGGAGAACTGGAGGAGACATATGGATGGGGGCATTGATGGAGGTATGGTCAGAGATGTGTTCTCGGAAGAAGAGGCTCCAAGGAAAAGCAGGGACACTCCTGAGGGACAGCATCTTGTGGGCAACACGTGTAGGGCAGGGACACCCCTGAGCTATTGTGGACATAGGTTACGTACGCCAAGGCAGGGACAACACCAAGAGTGTCCTTTGGAAAGGGATTGTGAAAAAGGGTTGACTTTAATGCATAACAATAATCAATACCACAATAATTAAGAGTGTCTGTTTCTACATTGATTTGGTCACTTGCATGGTGAGAAAAGTTTCTCAGGCTTTCAAAGATCTCATGGGAGTTAAACTCCCCACACACAAAGGAAAGGCTTATGGTTCTTAAGAGGTTGTATAGTTCAGTATAGTACATCTGTATCAATCTGACATTCCCCCTGGTGGGTGCTATCTACACCTATACTAGTAAACCAGCTATTGCCAAGACAGGTTCTCAGGCACTGAGACCATCCGACACAGCACTGATTATGTGTGTACTGTTAAGGTCTTCTGGCTTCCTAAAGAAGGTGACTACATGCAGAATGATGTTGCCAGTATACCCTGATCCAGTCTGACTTCAAAACCACACCCAAAAATTGATTGACAAAAGCCAAGAGCAAGTCATCATAACAATTTAACAATATAGATGGCCACGCTCTAGTGTTCAGCCTTGGATCTTGGCACCATTTACTGTACTGGTATAGCCATAGCCACAGCTTCTCTCCCAGTCACCGCTGCACTTATGAGACGGTAGAAGGGATACTGTTCAAAGCAGCATAGAAAGTGTAAACATTTGGATAATGTGAGGTGAAGACAAAGGAATTTCAGCCTTCTATACACCCTGTGCAATCCAGTTTTTTCTCTTGGAATGTTTTCTAAATGGCACAATTTCTGGGTTGTTTAGTGTTTCATTCAGTGACTAAACAGTCAGTTGATAAGCTTGATGGCTGAAATTCTCTTATATGGCAAAAATAAACAGAGCTGAAAAAGAAATATTACAAGATGAATATTCCTGAAGGAAGCAGCAAAACCTATGAAGTAAGTGCAACTTGGAGTAGAATTTTTCTGTTACAAGGGCTTATGCAAGTCCATTTGAAGACATGTTTGCTGACTTGGCAAGTAAAGATAATTTGCTTTTGCATAATATGAAATTAATATTACCAGAACTCAGGCAATAGGGAGTTCTCCTGTTAGATGTAATATAAAGTATTTTAAATGGATTAAATTTGGACTAAGTGAAATGAAACATTCTAGCATAAGCATCTAATTTGCTTTACACCTGTGCATTTATAGACATATTGGCAAAATGAGACCAATATAACTGTGAAATAAGATCAGATCATATTATGTTGAAATATGATTTGTAGCTGAAATCAGCTGGGATTAGAAATAATAATAGGAATCCGTGGAGATGTCATATTCAGCACAGGCCTAAAAAGGCTGGTGTTAGAATACTGCGAAATTTCTGATATGCAGTGTATCTAATCTCCAAGAATCCTCTCAATTGCATACCAACCTTCCACTTTCTTTATCTGACCACTTAGAAGCTCTCTTTTGATTATAAATGAAGGCATTTTCAATTTATTTGGAATGTCATTTTACTTATCCTTGCCTGACTTTCGTGAGAAGGCATAATATAGATCCAAATTATTTGCTGAAGAGTGTTTGACTCCCAGTTGTCTGAGAGGTTGGAGGAAAAAGGTAAGACATGTTAATAGCTGTGGCTTTCTCTCTATCTAATAGATGTCTTTCATTCTAGAAAAGGAGGTGGAAGTTGTTTGCTTATGCAAGGCCTTTGAGAGCTCTATCTAATTTCAAGGAAGGGACAAAATGAGAAAGCAAATGAACTTTTAAGATTGAGAGTAATCGACTTGAAATCTTAAAGAATCAATACTTTGCCAAGAGTTTATATACAAAAGCTATTTAAGGAATGTCTGAAGAAGACAAAAGACTTATAAAGAACACATAAAACAATATTTAGTAACATAAATCAAATTTATCTAAACCAGGAGTTATCCCTTCTTTCTCAAGTTATCATGTAGGACAGACAGACACTTCCCAGCATCATTTCATCCAGCAGATATTAAATACCTATACTAGAGTTAAAAACTTGATCTATATCTATCCCTCCACAGTGCTAGATAGACACTGTGTTCATCTCCTTCCACAAACTAGAAAGCTGTGGCAAATGTGTCAGCTATGTTAGACTAATTCTATGCTTTAGATGTCAAGATTGGTGAGATGATTACTCAAATCCTTGGTGATCACAGAAAAGCAAGAAACATTCACAATGTCAACTGCTAAGAATGGATGGCACTTGAATAGAGAAGAATCATAGAATCATAGAATCATAGAACAGTTTGGGTTGGAAGGGACCTTCAGAGTTCACTCCCCCTGCAGTGAGCAGGGACATCTTCAACTAAAGCAGGTTGCTCAGAGCCCCGTCCAACCTGACCTTGAACGTTTCCAGGGATGGGGCATCTACCACCTCTCTGGGCAACCTGGTCCAGTGTTTCACCAAGACATTGCCCCCATCCTTCCTATAGTCCCCCTTTAACTACTAGAAGGTTGCAATAAGGTCTCCACACAACCTTCTCTTCTCCAGGACGAACAACCTCAACTCTCTCAGCCTGTCCTCACAGCAGAGGGGCTCCAACCCTCAAATCATTTTTGTGGCCCTCCTCTGGACCTGCTCCAACAGGTCCATGTCCTTCCTGTGCTGAGGGCTCCAGAGCTGGATGCAGGACTCCAGGTGGGCTGTCACGAGAGCAGAGCAGAGGGGCAGAATCACCTCCCTTGACCTGCTGGCCACGCTGCTTTTGATGCAGTCCAGGATACGGTTGGCCTTCTGGGTTGCAAGCACACATTGTTGAATCATGTCCAGCATGAGCAGGGCTGCTCTCAATCTCTTCACCCCCCAGCCTGTATTGATATCGGGGGTTGCCCTGACCCAAGTGCAGCACCCTGCACTTGGCCTTGTTGAACCTCATGAGGTTCTCACAGGCCCACCTCTCCAGATTGTCTAGGTGTCCTTGGACAACATCTTGTCCTTCAGGTGTGTCAACTGCACTGCTCAGCTTGGTGTCATCTGCAAACTTGCTGAGGGTGCGCTCAATCCCACTCTCTATGTCATTAACTGATATTAAACAGTACTGGTCCCACTATGGACCCCTGAGGGACACCACTTGTCATCGGTCTCCATCTGGACATCAAGCCATTGACCACTACATTGGCCACTATAATGAATGCATTCAATTATTTAAATATTTTATTTAGAAAGTTACACTCAAGTGCAAATAAGATTTTGTTCTGGTTCCTTTTACACTGCTGTTATATACTGAAAATTGCTTCTAAAAAAAGATCATTTAACACCAAAGATTTCCACAGCAAGCATTTAACAATTAACATCCAAATATATTATTTCTTAATCACAAGACCTTCAGATGAGATACAAAGTCTGAAAACCTAAAGGGTTTTGTATAGCTAACAGAACACTAAGAATAAAGATTCAGCAACTCAAATTTACTACTTTTAATTCTGTTCATGTAGGAAGCTAGATAAAATTTTTCTGTCATATACTTTATTCCATCTATAAATGGAATTATTAAACAAAATTGTGAATGCACAGTTTATCAGTCCAAACAACAAGAAAAAGTTGTAAATGACAATACGTATTTCAGCTTTAGCTACATATATGTGTTGTATTAGGACACTCCCAAAAGTTTTACCAACTCATTTCTAGATTTTATTTAAGAAGTATAAAAAGGAGAAAATGCAGGAAAATAAGTTATCATTTCCAGAGCTTAAATCTGAAGTCTGCTGATCTTCCCATCTGAAAATATTTATCTTGTAACCACTGGGGCTGCTGAACAGAAATCAGAGGTTAGAATTCATAGCTAGTCTCTCCCTAGGTAAGAATCTATGATATAGTTTCAGTTTAATAGAAATTAAATATACTCATTACCTGTAGGATAAATCAGTTTCTTGAAAGTCATTCTCTCATAGTTGTTCCAGCTGCGCAAATCAAAATTAAATTGTGGTTTTAATAATACGTCAAATACACACACTATTTTTTGTCTTAACAAAACCACAAAACCCAAACCTTAATAGGTCAGATTCTGTGCACGTACAAAGACTTCATTCTATGACATGTTGAATATCTTTGGAGAGGTAACAGACCTCATTCATTTGCAGGTGCAGCAGCAACTCCCCACAAGCTAACTGATTTCCTTACCAAATGTATTAGATCAAGCTTTTAAACAATTATTCCAGTGGCAATTTAAATTTACACCCACATAAAAGATAGCAGAATCTATTTCTAACTAGAGGGCTCAGGTACAATGAAAAGGGATAGTGAAATAAGGAGAATAGCTTAAGAAAAAGTGGTGTGTGATGTAAGACCTCTTAAAACAATAACAACAAGAGTCTACAAGTCATGTTGTTATCTGTTTTTCTTTCATAGCCCCTTCACAATGTTCTAAAATTATAAAAAGTGTTCCAATCAAATACATTTTTTATTTAAATTCACCTTAGTCCATTAACCTCATTTACCCTTTATCATTCATGTACAACCACCAAAATATTCATATTTCAGATTTAGCCTCAAGAATGTGCACAGGAAACTGCTTGAGGCTCACGTATCTTAACTTGAGGTTGCTGGTGTGATTCAACTTCCTAAATGGATCCAGGCCAAACAAATTTCAAGACAAATCTTAAGAAGTTAGGCCACCTGCTTTTCAGCAGCTGCTCGTGGCTCTACTATCATTCCTGAGATAATTTTGCCACTTTATCTTATGGTCTACGGGAAATGTTAATTGTTGGACATTCCCCAAATCTCACTTTTGAGTGTACCGTAAGACTATTCTAACTCAGCTGGCCTTCTTGAGAAGAAGTAGAGCAGGGAAAGATAGGGAATACTTGCAAAGATTTTTTCTTCTTCATCCAGTGCTCTGGTTTTTTTGCATCTCCAGTGAGCCGGGGCGGGGGGGAGGGAGGAGGGCGGGGAAAGTCTGTTGTTGTTCATTGTGCAAGTAAGGAAGAACAATTTGAAAACTGTAAAGTTAATTTTCTGAGCACCGATTTTGTTCTGCTAACGTTGCAATTTAACTGTCAAATTAAACAACAGAGAATCAAGTAGAATGATTTCTGTACAGCTAAAACATTCCTAGGAAAATAATCTCTCCTCTCACACACACTATTTTTTAAATAAGAGTAAAATCATATTTTGAAGTTCAAAGATAATATAGTGCAGAAGTCATAGGGAATAAAGAATCATACACAAAAGTATAGAAATTAAGACCTGAGAGGGACTGCAGGAGATAATGTACCTCAGTCACCTGTACTGAAGAAAGAATTGAATGTAGTTAGATCAAGTCTTCACCTAGACAGACTAGTGTTGACCTGGTAGTAAGGATTTCCTGTGAAGGGGTTGTATAGTCTCTTTGCTCTGCCGTAGTGTTTCACTAGCTGTGTAATGAGAAAGCTTTTCACAGTATTCAGACTGAATCTTCTCTGAGGCAAATTGAACTTTCTTCATTGCTCTGTTGCAACAGACAAGGAGTAAAGCTTTTTATATAAGATACTTATTACATCTTCCTCTCTCTTTCCTAGATTAAGCAAGTCCAAGTCTTGCACTGCTTTCTCATGCAGTCACACATTCTAAACTTCTTGTAATTTTTGCCTTTGTAGTCTTTTCACTCTTTTCACTTTGCATTTTTTTAAAGTATGATATGCAAAAACGGGTATATAACTTCTGTTGAGATCCTTGGAAAACAACTTAATTTTCAAGGATATTGATTCCACCCAATTGTTACTGAGCATGACTGAGAAGTGAACTATCATTCTTGAGATAATTTTGAGATCTTGAGAATGATAACTAAGGTCTAAATTAATGCTAGGATTAGTTTTGGTTATTTTTTAGTAAAAACTCTTTGTTAAGGAGGAAATAGAAAAAATATTGAACTGAACTAGAACTGTGCAAAAAGGTTATTCTAATTCCATTAGCAGTATAATAACATGAAACAAAAGCATGTAACCTGTTATTATAGTTCATATGTTTATCAATGTTCATATGTTTATCAATAGCCTACTGTAAGCCTATTTGCTGAAGGACTTTTTCATTATGTGCATACCCTAAGATGGTGGTGCATCCTTCTACTATAACTCAACTTCCAAGACCCATTTGTTTGATTTTGAAAGAAGTCAGCCATCTTTTTCATTAAAATTCCTCCTGCAGTACCTATGTACACACTCATGTGAGCAGAAATGGCACGTTCATAAAAATTTCTTTCTTTCATAGATTTCTTTTTTCTCCATCGCACATTATTAGTACATTTCATTGCACTGGATGGTTGACTGGGTGATTAGGAACTTTAATGCTCCTTTTCAAAGAAAACAACAACAAAAACAGCAATAAAACAACCCCATGACCGTAACCATAGCTATGACTTTCATTTGTCTGAGAAGACACTGCAAACCTGACATTAATCTGTATAATTCAATTAAATCAGATTGAACTTCCTTGGTTATAACGCATTCCTCTAGTTGGTTGCTGACAAGGACTGTGCGGCTGCCATGTCCATCTGCAGTTGTGGTGGTCTGTCTGTCTGCCTGCCTTCTCCTGTGCCAGGTTTTTTTCCTTTCCAACCATAGCAATTTTTGAACCTACTGGCTAGTTTTAGTCAAACTTGAGAGATGCCTGGAGGCCACAGTGATAACCACTGACTGAAAAATGGGCAACTGATTAAAAAAAGAGAAATCCACATTATCATTCTCCATCCTCCTTGTGACTAAGGCTGAAATGTGAAAGTAGTTATCTAATTATGCACAGGAGGAATCAAATGGGAGAGAGCCACAGGAAACTAAGCTGCAACTGGTGGGTCATATAAAATTTTGTATAGCTCTAAGTCTGTTTAGAGGAATATGTTGAAATGAGTCGGGTAGAAAAGGTAAATTTCTAAAATAGTCTTTTTCAAGGTAAGGCTACAGGTGAAACAGCATGTTGAACTTAGGTGCCTGAATCCTGCTTTAGTTACGCAAAAGCTTTTCTGAGTCTGGTATTTTCTTTACCCTGTGTTCAGGTAATTATAATTTCCAGCTCTTACCTCTTTACTAAAGCAAAGTCATAATAAAAGACGCACAAATCTCTATCAAAAATTGCTATTTGGCACAATCAGACCACTGTGTCAATGTCATCATTGGTATTTAAGCCCTGTTTAAGCTGCACTTACTTAGTGGCTTGAAGGAAAAATGTGTTACACTGAATCAAGCCAAGGCTTCAGAAAGCTGGTGACTTGAAGTTCATATTGAGTTCAAATCAATAAGTGTCTCAAAAGTTAAAAGCACCAAAGACTTAGATAATGCTAGTATGGTGTGGGGAAATTGAATGGTGGTGCAACATTAATCTTTTTTGAAAATCAGCCAGTTATCGATATCTAATAAAAAAGCAAGGGAAACACTCAAATTTCTCTCAAGTCTCCCAAATTTCTTCTAAACCTGATTAAAAATGAGGTATCTGTCACTCAAAGTACAAATTAGATCATACAAGTTTGAGGCTCATGCATGGTCAGTGGAGGGAGTTAGGTGCCTCTGAAAACTCCTGAAGGACTAACACTCCCTCTCACCTGTATGCGGGAATAAGCAAATTAACATGCCTGGACACCAGCTGAGTGTCCTAGATTCACCTTGTATTTGGGCACCAGGCCATGTCTGACTCAGTGCTTCACAATAATCACTTACTTCTACCTGAGGTTCAAAATGTTGGGTGTTCATTCAAGTTTTTCCACTCTCTCACCTTTTGGCCTCGGTATTTACCTGTTTTCAGGCATCCTATCCATCATTATCTACCTGGCAGTCAGCACTTCACAATAAACACTCCTGGGCTCTGCTTAGTCACAGATAGAACTTGGGATCCACAATGATATGTTAGTTCTTTCTCTGTTTTCAGATGCCTTCAAAATTGTTACCACTTGAGAACAGGCCATCTGAATCACTGAAATTTATGTACCTAAAACCTCAATTTAAGTGACCTGGGTTTTCCCATAAAAGTCTCATTTTAATAATTTCTGAAGACTTGTTCAGATCATGTATCGTAGCAACACATTTCTTCAGATTAGGTAGTCCAGGATAAACACAGTCAAACTTTGAGCTTTTTTTTTTTTTTTTCAGTTTTCTGAATTCACAGGAAATGGTAAGTAGTGTCTAATAGCTACTGATTGCTCTAAGCCATAAATGCAAAACAATCCATACTAAAGAGAAAAGAGATGCTTTGGGCCCCATAAATACAGCCTCTAGAAAGAGACTCAGCCTGAGAATAGAAAGATGTTGTTAACATTTATTTATTTTTCTTTGAACTCTGTAATTATCCTTCTCCCAAAGGACTTGTTTTATAACTTTCTCTACAAATCCTGAAAAGAATTTAAAAACCAGAGAATATATTAATCTGTTTCAGACTGTGGAGAGCAATCCAATCTGCTTAAGAGTGTGTGCCGGCATGCCTGAATGCATATTTGAATACATATACTCTTAGCGACTAGTATCATGCCCTGATTCTGTTTTAATTTTATCCCAGAAACATGATTCTGGGATAAAAAGGCCTGGTTATAAAGATGATGTTGAACAGGCATCCAAATAAGCATCCAAATACTTGCAAACCTTTGGCCTGTGTCACTGCCTAACAGGGGCAAAAACTAAAACAAACATATATTTCTAAAAGCAAAACAAAATAATGCAGAAAAAAAATCTTCTTTCCAGGTGAATAAATAGCTCAGTGGTTGAGGAAGCTGGAAGGCATACATCTAATTCCCTTATCTCTGTGATCCAGGTTGGAAATGTAAATCTCATACCAGATCTGTCAGGGCAAGGCTGCCTGTTCCCCTGTCGTGCTCCTTTTCCGCCGGCTTCACGCTGCCACTGAGAAGTGCAGATCGACAGAGGAAGCTTCAGGGAAACTGGTGTATTCTCATGGAAAGCTTCACTTTCTTTGAGAGCTCACCAAAGCCTTTTTACCAAAAAGCAGCTTTTAACCAAGACTCTGAACAGGACACTACAAGCCTCTTTCTTTCATTTATGTCAGACCTATAGAGCATTTCTCACATGTTAAAAGACTTTAGTGCTCCTTTGCATGCAGGAATGATCAGGCTTCAGAAATTTTTGTACACTTTGCATCACGCTGTATGTTTTAGAAACATTAACTATGAAGTAATGTTTTACCTGAAGAGAAAAGCAACAGCCTTTTTTTTTTTTTTTAATAGGTGCTTCATTTCTCTGTTCTGCAGCCAATATAATAAAGCTTGGTTGTAATCCAAACTTTTGGTCTCTTTTTGTCTTTCCTACTTCTTTTTTACTTCAGTATATTGATTGTGGATTATGTTGGATATAGTATCAAACAGTATCCTACTCTCTCGCATACAGATTACCACTACAGTAATTTTCTTTCCAAAGAACCTCCTATCACTTATAGCGAAGGATTACAAAAATATTATTTCTGTATCCAGTAGAACCTACTGCTTCTCAGAAATGTATTGTAAAAGAGGACCTCGGTATTAGTTTATCTCCACACAAGGTGACATACAGTTACCACTAATTATAGAATTGAAAACTTCCTCTGTATCAAGTTACAACAAAAGTACTCAGGATATTTTTCTTAACTTGCAGTGAAGAGCAAATGTCGCCATTAAACTGGCAGTTAAAAAACCAACAGCCATTTCATAGGTTGCTGGAGACAGGGCAACGTGCGTCTTCTGTCACTGGAGATACCCAGGAAAACCTCACATCCAGATCTGTTGAGAGGTTTATGTAGCTTGGGTAGTTGACACAGACAATTTTCCAATCATATTACCAGGCTCATAAGTCCTTCCATGCAGGAGCAGGTTTGAGGATATTATCTATGGATGTAGGCTGCAAGATTTTATCACAGATTAATGGAGAATAAGGCTCCATATATAGCAACCAGTTAATTTCTTATAGTTGTTATTTTGAATGGGTTGTGCTCAGTGTCCACGGTCAAGTTATATTTATTAGCTGAATAAAGAAATGGAGTTACCCAAATTAAGTGGGTTACTATTTAGTGTAAAAAGTCAACAAAGCCAAACCTGATCGTTTCAATACAAACATCCTCGAGATATTTCCCCCTCCTCTGCCTTAGCTAAAAACCCATATGGACAAGATTTATATAAGGGGTTTTTTTAGTCTGGGAGAAGGTTTGTCTTACTTGTATAGCAGAAGTGACAAGCTGGTTATATGTATCAATTATAGAGGAAAAAAACAGGAACTCTATCATCTTCTGCTATATAGACCCTTTACTGTGTAGCCTCTTCATCCTTCACCTGTTGCCATGAACTACTGTCTTTAAATAGGTTCACAAGACAGTGGTGTGGTCTGAGGTGGTCCTTGAGAATTTGAAGAATCCAAAATTCTTCTTTACTATCTTCCTGTTCACGGTAAAATATACACAGGATGGAAGTGTGGATGCTGCTAGGTGTTTCATGCAGGATATGGCACTTTCCTGTTCCTGCTGCAGTCTGCTAGATGATAATGCTCTGAATGCCATTCGGCCTCTTGATATATATCTCAGCTACATCACAGAATAAAGGCAAAACAGGTAGCACAACTTCAGTTCCCTCCCTTCTCCCCTGGAAGATTACCTGTGGTAACTTAAATAGCTATGTATGTTTTCTTAGGCTGTTCATAACATCTTCCAGTGATGGGAACTCTACAATCTGTCTTAGCAGTTAGTTCCACTGCTTACCTAGTCCTGCAACTAGAAAGGTTTTTTAGTCTTTAAACTAACTCTCCCTTGTTGAATTATGATCTCATTACTTCTTGTACTATGCTTGGTAGTTATAAAGACCACTTCATCCTCTTTCTGTCTGTAGCCAAGTTTTCTGCACTTGAAATCCATTACCGTTATTCATTCATTCATGACTGTCTTCTCTAGGTAGCACAGCTGTAATAGGTCATGTCTCCTAGACCTCTGAATATTCATATTGTTCTCTGGTTTCTCTTCAAGGGGTCTGCAGTCTCCGAAAAGGATGTTCCCAAGTTTCAAGTTGTCTTTTAAATTTTACTCTTATCGGATATTAAACAACACTCAGATGCCTGAATTGTTATTTTCAGGGCCTGATTAGTGTAACTGTGATTAATCTGTAATAATACATCATTTATATTTGTATCCAGAACCTTTCACTTCCACCATGACATGCAAACAATAAAGTTTGGGGATATTAATCCCTAAAAAGTATTCCTAAGGACGTTATTCTATGGACAGGAGTGTGTGAATTGCTTAAGTGTCTCATGCAAAAGGATATAAATTATTGTAACGGATGTGACAGAGTAAATATTCCCTTGTTCCAGAGAAAAATAAAATAGCTGTGCTGTCCTCAAGCTTGCAGCCATCTGGCTGAAGCTTTCCAGTTTATTCTAGTCTATATTTATTTAAATATTTATATGTGATTTTTTTTCTGAATAATGTATTTTTTATAGTTCTTCAACAGTGACACTCTTTTCTTCATTCCTACAATTTGAGACCCTACTATTAAAAGCAGTAGAACTGCGCATGATGTAAGGCTTGTCAATCAGTCATGATGATAAATATTAAAGGATACACTTATAGCATCCTAATAAGATGAAAATTGTTCTGCATCTAGAAGCATAATGCTTCATTAAATTATTTTATTATTAAATCAAACCATGACTAAATTATTTTTAAATAATTTATGATGATTTGCAGTTAGATTGGAAGTTACAATAAGCTAACATATTGATTGGTAATGATTTAAACCAGCAGTGTAAAATTTATCTAAGTTTTAATAAAGTTGTTACTGTTCAATAATTAAATACTATTTATTGTTTTAAGAAAATTAATTGAACTGTAGTATGCAAATAAAGGGAAACTGAGTTTCCTGTGTGATTTAGCAATAGCTTATAAAAGTAGAGAATTAAAATCTAATTTATGGAAGCATTCATGAAAAGTTTGTACTGTGCAACTGCTAAGCTGAAGAAGCTGTACTATTGTCTATAAACTCATTATGCATAATCTATTAGCCTAAAGGCAAAGTCAGTATCATGGGCTTTTTGCATCGCATTGAAAACAATGACCAAAGGTGTGGCAGTTGAAAAATATATGTGGTTTTGTCTTTTTGAAAAGATTTTTAACACTTCTCCAGCAGTAATAAAATCACATGCATTTAAAAATAACCTGAAGTAGTAATATTTTGTTCAGATCACATAAACGAAACGTGTTTCTATGGTGCTGAAACTATTTCTTTACCACTGGCTAAAGGACTTTTTGATACAATGTTACCAACAGGGATGTACTATAGGCCGAAAACTTGTTATCTTTTATATAATTAATGCAGAATCACTGCAAAACATTCATATCCAGACCCTCCTGGAAGTCCCTAACCAGGGAGCTAGTGGAGTTATGCTTTTTCCCCAAAAAAATAAATGAGGCTGATAATGTAAACACAGACAAGGATGTTTAAATACAGCCAATCCAGACACTTTCAATATCTTTCTTGCAGAATATGACATAAATTTTATTTGCTTGAACACTTTTTTTTAGCATGGACTGGGTATGAAAAAATTTGCTTTAAGTAAGGCAAGATTTCTGCTATATTTGTATTATTTCTTGCAGGCAAAGTTCCACTTTTCTATAGATAGTAATACAATGTAAAACAAGAGAAGAGACTAAATGCTCTCGCTTTTATTCAGGTGGATTTGTGTGAAAGATGTGGTGGTGGAATGTTTCAGTAAAGTTACACTACTCGAGAGAGTAATAAAGTGTGTTATAATCTTCCTACTATTTGACTATGCAGACTACAATTTTCTGAGGATGAGCTACAGGTGGGGAGGCTTTCTAACACTATAGCTGTCATTGCTTTTCTTTTTCTTCTTTTGAGTTCACAAAACCTATGGGGGGTTTGTAAATGCAGCCATAAGACAGTCAAAAGGGCTTTTCATTGGAATTACAACATTTAAAGAACTCTGCAGAGAGCTGACTGTGGCATCACTCCTGTTGAAATTTCTGCAAAATTTGCACTGTTACCAAACTGGTGTTCTCTGTGTTGTGTTAGGCTGCCTCCCAGTTTCACCAGGTCACTGAGGGATGGCTTAGCGCAGCACATGAAGAGGATATTCCCCAGCTTCATCCATGGAGAAGCAGGCTGTTATGGGAATAAGGAAAGTAAGTCTTCAGCATCATAAAAATGCTCCACCACTCTTCTGTTCTGACATGCACTGTTGTTTTTCAGTTCATCTGTCACAAGACAATGATATTCCTTATTTATTGGAAGGGGGCAAACTTTCTGTCTAACCACAGTGACAAATAGCTGTACCTGGTGACACCTACTCCATCGTCCTCGCTGGTAAGATCCAAGCATGGATGGTGAGAAGCTGTGTGTACCCAGCAAGCAAACAGCAGTATTGCCTGAGATTACACTCACAGACACCAGGGAATTTGGAAACACACACCCATAGAATTGGAGGCAGACACTCCATATCTAATTGCCTCTGATGGATTTTTCTTTTTCTTTACTCCTTTGGGCATTAAAAAGTGTTACAAAGGCCAGGCACTTTGAAAAACATAAATAATTCAGATATTTTGAAAGACAACATTTTTTTTTACATGGATAATGGTTTGGCTTGCAGCTCCTTTTGTGTCTCCAGGAGAAAATTTCTCTAATCTATTCTTCTTCTTAATTAATTTAAAAGTCTTTTGGTATCTTTGATAAGTGTTTGTTACTTGTGTCTTTTTCCCTGGAGACCTTATCCTGAAAGGATAATCTTCCAGTTGAAGAACAGGAAGAAGGAAATAGAAAAAGAAGAAAATACTTTTTGAAAAGTCTTTTGGTCTTATTTATGAGTAGCTGTCATTAAACCTAAAAGAGAGTTATCCTACCAATCCCAAAAAGGATCTGTCTATGAACTTGCCTTGTGCAAATCATATTCATTGTCATCAAACGCATCACAGAACACAGGAAAAGTATGCAGCTATTTTACCCAGGACAAACAAGTCAACCTAAGCCAGTCAGACTTCATTAACATCATTTACAAACCAAATCCACACAGCATTTTTAAAATGGAGGCTTTAATGAATGCTAAGTCTGACCAAAACATGAATATCATGCTGTCAAGATGCGCCCTGTGCCTTTTGGAGCAGCACATAGCGCACTGCACATTTTTAACTTTTTCCTAACCAAATAGAGTCAGAAAAATATAAAAGTACCATAACCTTTCCTACCCTACTACCAGTTGTAGTAGGAGTGCTGGCTGCTACTGCTCCGTATTAACTGTGTTTTCACTTTTCAGTCCTTGTGTCTAAGTAAAAGCTTTATGTTTTAAAGGTAGGTCTGCCGTAGAATCTAAAGGCCCTATTCTAGTGGTTAGCTACATCTAGCTGTCTTTAATTTAGCTAGCTCAGGTACTGATCACAGTGCAACAGCAGAAATACAGAGGTTAGACTTTACAGATCTTTTTGAATCAGTAGAAGGACTGTTGTTGACATGTGGGATTCTTAGTGTAGATACATCTACGTAGACTGAAGTCCCTAGGTTGCACTGCGGAGGACAAATATGGCAGGGATCAATTAAGATTAATCAGTTTGACCTATACATATTTTGAAAGCTACCGTTTTTTCAGTACATAATATTATGAGGTCTGCATGTTATTTTAAGCTCCTTAGGTTTATTTTTATGCCTACTGATCTTAGTCTAGCAATCACATTATTTTAAAGCGAAGTTACCCCAATGCACAGGACTATCATGAGTTCTTCCGCTCCTCCCAAAAGTGTAACTGAAAGCACCAAGTGTCCAGTTTTTCTCTCAGCTCAGAAAAGCTGACATGGATACTAGACAAATGCACATAGATAGGACTGGGTGCAAACCAAAACACTGAACATCAGCAAAAACTTTTTCACTGGGAGGGTAACTGAACACTGGCACAGGTTGCCCAGAGAGATGGTGGAGTCTCTCTCCTTGGAGGTATTCAAAGGACATCTGTACATGGTCCTGGGCAAACGGGTCTAGGTGGCCCTGCTCAAGCGAAAGGGTTGGACAAGATGATCCCCAGAAGTGCCTTGCAACCTCAATCATTCTGTCATTGTGTGTCTGGAAAATTCTTCGTCTTCCACTGCAAGCAATTTTTTAACATCACAAACTCTACATGAGGCAGATCAAGCTGTGTTTATTCAGAAGCTGAGCTGTACTTCAGCTGCCATTCAGTCATCAGAAACATAACAAGTGCCATAAAATCAGAACTGCTAGGGAAACCTTGTGTGTAAGCTAATCCCAGCACTACCCCTCAGCAAGGTGCTCCAAACAGTGCTTGCCCTGAGAAAGGCACAAGCAGGAAGATCACTATCACTATCAGGACATTCCATTCAGAACACCACAGTTTGGTATGAAGTTCTTCATGTAAGAATTGGGGTCTTACAAACAGCTGATAGATAGGAAATGGGACTTGCGTGTTTCTCGTGGAGAAAAATGACATAATCAGTTCAAGATTCAGTAGCCTCTCTGGTATTTGTGTGCAGTGAATTACTCCTTATACCATTGAGGATCCCAGGACCAATGTGTAATGTATTATTCACTAAAACACATAACCAAAGATTGAATAAATAACTATTCTTTTTTCTTTCCTCAGGCTCACTTTGTTGCCAGATGGAATAAGGAATATTAGAGGATCCTGGATATCCAGTGCCAGCTTTCACTATGCTACAAAAAGGCAGTTGCGGAAAATAAAATTTTCTATTGTTAAAAGAAAGAGATATTCCAAGTAGGCACCCTTTTGGGTAATAGTAGATGTTCTCTTTTTTAAAAGCATTTCAGAAGCAAATTTCACAGGGATGTATATTTTTTTAACCTAATACAATATTTCTATATCCATGCATGTTGAAACTGTGTCACATATGTGTACAGATTGCCTGTAATTTATTCAGGTTCATTAAGTATAAAAGGAAAGACAGATAAAAATATTTTAACTCTTGATAAACAGCCTAAGTAATAGTGAATTGATGTGTGCCCTGCAGTATCTCCTTTCCTAAGGTGAATTAATGTTTTAATGCTCTCTGAGATTATAAATGGGATGGAAAGAACAAAAAGGCTAATAAAATGCAGGCAGAATGCTACAAGATGGAATTTATTCCTCTGCCTCGGCCCTCAGAAGTTTTTACCATTGCTGAGCAAGTACATGAACCTTAATGGTGAGCAAATTAAACGACACTTTAAATCCTACACATGTGGGCGTGCATGTAGTGATATCGATGATTTCTATTCACAGCAGTGACTCATCTCATCTGCTTCTTGAAATAAAACTGTGCGAACCAGGCCAGTACTGTGCTTCTCAACCGCAGCACTTATCTTCATTCCTTGCATACCCAGGGGATCCACTGAACTGCTCTCAGGCACTGGGCCTTGTGGCTGATCAGAATCTACCCTATAACTCTGCATGAAAGCCAAAATTTTTTTCTTCATATTTTTTCTGTAAAACCTCTTCAAATATCTGCTGTCAAGATAACCATCTCCAATCAAAACATGAATAAAATCAAGCACTTTCTCTGAGATTAAAAATAACAAATGTCTCACTAACAGAAGATTCTGTGTGTCTACTAGCATTTATTCGAGACATATAAATAAAATTCACATCTTGAACATACTGCTTAAATGCAGCTGCCAGAAATTTTTGAAGCCAGTAAGGATCCCACTTAAAGGATCCTTAGTAGAAATCCAAAAACTTCATCTGCAACATTTGGAAAGATGTTTCAGAAGTAGCAGCACATGTACATTTAGCTCCTTTTCACTCTTTTTGGCTGCTCAGGGAACTGAGAACTGTAAGACTGTAAGAAATAAAATCACTTTAATTCTCTAGGACTTGTTAGCACGCCTGAAAGGTACAGTTTATTGCTATAAAAAGTAGCAAAATTGTACTATCTATTAAAAATAAAAGCATAAATATCAAAGATTGGTCAAGGCATTCAGTAAAGGTCACAACTATACACTGAACGCAGTCACTGACACATTTTACAGTGCACACGGTCAGCTGTGCAGCAACAGATTGTCAGATTTTGGTGTTGTTTGTGCAGGCTTTCCTAGAAAAAGAGGAGCAGGGAGTACATGATCCCTGAAGCAGTATTTGTCTGTTTTATTATGGTGATAATAGACATCTGCAACATTGTAGTATTCTTCATTTCCTTTCATCTTAGTTAGGGAAGCTACACAAAACTGTTAAGAGACTGTCTAACTATTTTAGGGCCCAGAAAGGGCCAACTGAGATGCCCCAAGCCACTCAGGGAGTGGCAGAATCAAGAGCTGAGCCAAAGAGGTGAGACTCCACACCACAGTTGCCTTCTGTAACCTTGTCTGTAGCCTTTCTGTAAAGAAAGTCAATCACTGAAAAACTGTCCTGCTTTTCAAAGATGCTAACCTACTGCACTATTTATCAGCTTCATGGGAGATGAACCTTGCAGAAAAACGAACCAAGTATGTTAAACTTTTATGTTCAAAACAAAACCAGGAAGCCTTTAGGGCTATTAGCCAACTTCATATGACAATAGGTTTTAAGACCCCCAAAAAAATCTAAAAACTGTGGATTTTCTGTGCAAGGCGGAAGCTTCTACTGCAGCAAAGGAACAAAAATAAAAATATTCTCCCAGAGAATTCAAATAACTAAACCTCCCAGAGATTTCAAATAACTAAACAAAATATTTGGCCTTTTCAGACTGCTTTAATACCAAAGTATATCTAGCTTTATCTGCTCAACATGTCTGTTCTCATTCAGGCTATTTTCTTTCATGGTTCAGCAAGAGCAATATGCTATTCTCATTTAAGTTTCTCTGATTCTTTCAAGTCATGCATTATAGTTGCATTAAGCCAAAATGTCATCAAAAGTCACTTCCCAAAGTTTTTTTACACTTAACATAAGTCAAGAAAGAAAAATAACAATGTTTGGTATGTCACTAAAGACAGAAATGCCTTAGAAAAGATAATCATGAGAATTTCTACTAAATCTATTCTTGGTCATCCTTAAAAGTGTAAACATAAATTTTGGTAACCATATTTAGTCCTCACTCTTGAAGAAATTATACCTTGCAACAGCAATAATAAATATGATACATAATATAAAATTAGCAGCATTATTTTTCCCCTTTGTTTTTAAACATCTTTTTTTTTTCTTGTTCTGATTTCTATCTGAATTAATTGCCTTGTAGGTGAAAGTAATAAAAACTGTCAGGTATGGAGAATGTATCTTAGTCATCAAATCTTACCTAATCAGAATAGCAAGGAAGAAGAGAAAATATTTGTGTGCTGTATCTGTCATGATCATGAGTGTGTAATTATTGTGTTTTAATACTGAAACAACAGTGAGTCATTTTGCTGTATGTCTTGCCTTGTAACATTTCACAAGCCCATATATTTGATTCCTGTATATAATGTTCACATTAAGGCTTCTAACTGAAAGCAGTGTGTTGACATAATACACGTGGGAAGTGTAGTTCTGCCGTTAGAGTGTTCTAGCTTGGATCTCAGAAGACTTTAGTTTAATTTGTTATCTGACACAGATTTGTTCTCTGTTCTTCAATTCTCCATATACCTATTTTCCTCCACCTTTAGCTATCTCTCAGCATGACAGTCTGGCTTTCAGGTACAGCTGATATCAGCTGAGATTCATCTCATCTATGTTAGGAATCTAAAATTAAAGTGAGTACATTCTAGAGAAAAATCAAGTGCAAAGTATCATTCCAGTTGGGTTTTGAATATCTCCAAGGATGGAGACTCCACAGCCTCTCTGGGCAACCTGTGGCAGGGCTTGATCACCTTAGTCTTCCTGTCTTACCTGTCTTTGAAACAAGTCACTTGAAGTCACTCTTCAGGTCCTTTAAGCAGAAGGAACAGAAGGAAGGAATTTACTTAGATTTTTTGCTTAGGTGTTAAATGTCTAAAGCTAAATGAAATGAATCCTGCCCAAAGTTGCCAGCTGCAGTCAAATAGGTTGGCAGTCAGAGGAATAACATCCTGGGGGTGTAAATTATGTAATTCAAGCCCTTACTCTCAGTAAGCAATTTGAAGTCGCATTTCCACATTTGAATCATTTAGCTGCTAGAATAATAGACTATTCTGAAATAATGAAGTAGTAGCTTGCTCTCTTTGTCTTTTTCTTTTTTTTTAACAACTGAGAAATTTCTGATTACCGTTACAAGCAGATTAATGTTTCAGATGATACTCAGAGAAAGGAAGAGGAAATAGTAACTGTTCTGAGTTAGGCCACTATTCAGTCATCACACCAAACTCTGCCCACATTCTTCCCTTCTGGATGGTTAGGGCAGCTCTCCTCAAAGTTGGCTGCTCAAAATATGCATGTCATGGCCCATTCTCTCTCTGAGTATTACAGGAAAAATGGGCATCTGTTGGGGCTGGTAACTTCACGAAATACATAAGAAACAAGGACATGATTTTGGACCTTAGTTCTATATCTGTGTGTGAACTGCACAGTGTTGTGACATTAAATACATTGAAGGCTAGTTTCAGCTCTTCTAGAGGCCACAAATAATCTACATTAGTATGTACATCCATGTCCATCACTTACATTTGTTATGCAAAGTGGAACAGCTTCAGCTCTGCCTTTTACTACTGCATGAAAGCAATGTGTCTAATATTTGATATGGATGGCTTGCTTCTTCTCATACCGTCTTCCCAGGGGGAAAAAAATGGCTGCATAATGTTTTCATTTGGTTTGTTTCTTGTTTTCTCTTTTTAATAATGTCTATGTGTATAGTCCTCTACTGTTGTATTACAAATTATAAGGTTGAAGAAACATGCCACATGCTGGAAGAAGTTAGCAATGAGGTTCAAGGCTACCCTCGTTTCCTAGGGGAATGCATTCTATAGTTTGAGCTGGAGTTCCCCCGACTCAATTCCCCACCTCCCTTTCCCTGTTCTCTCACTCAGTGTCATGGTGCCCAAAAGAAGCTGCGTAGTTAGAATACTTTTCCATAGCTGCTCATGTCCATGAGGCGCCAGACATTTTCTGACACAAGCCGCAAAGTTGCTGTTTAATTAGTTAGAGCTAAAGAGCCTTAGAGGACTACATAGCTTTTTTGTATATGCAGTGGTATAAACATAGAATCCCCCTTAGAGTTATTACAATGGACATGTTGTTTCTCCTCTAGAAATTATTAGAGATTCTGTGAGTACAAGAAATTAATGTGATCCATTTATAAAACACAGGGAACCTTTTTCATTGCTGTTGAGACCTCTGTTCAATCCTCTCTTAATTATGCTATAGAGTGGTCAGTATTAAGAAGCCAATATGGGTTAAAATTTATTATGGAGAAATATTTGAATATAACAGTTGTTGCCACTGCTGAACACAGCTCCAATTTAAGCAATGTCCATTCATGTACTTCACTTGAAAAGACATGATTAAATCAACATCTTCTGGGTGTTACTGAGGTTATTGATGTAAGGACACTTAGCTGCTTTTCTAGACTGGTAGGGTTCTCAAAAAATGGAACACTGATGGAAACACCTGTCCTTCTCTGGGTATGTTTATAGGCCATTTTCTTATTTAACTGTCACTTGATATGGTGCTGAAACTTGTACCATAAAGGCTACACCAATGCATTACACTGAATGAAACAACAGCAAAAGACTGGAAATTTTGTAAAATGCTTACTTGTTTTCACTGCATAAAAAGAAACATGGCCAGCAGCTCAAGGGAGTTGATTCTCCCACTCTACTGCATCTGGTTCTGGTGTCCCTAGAACAAGAAAGACATGGACCTGTTGGAGCAGGTCCAGAGGAGGGCCACAAAAATGATCTGAGGACTGGAACACCTCTCCTATGAGGACAGACTGAGAGAGTTGGGGTTGTTCGTCCGGGAGAAGAGAAGGCTGTGGTGAGACCTTATTGCAGCCTTTCAATACTTAAAGGGGACTTATAAGAAAAATGGAGAAAGATTTTTTACCAGGACCTGTAGTGACAGGACAAAGGACAATGGTTTTAAACTGAAAGAGGGTAGAATTAGATTGGACATAAAGAAAAAAAATGTTTACAGTGAGGGTGGTGAGGCACTGGAACAGATTGCCCAGAGAAGCTGTGGATGCCCCATCATTGGAAGTGTGATATATGATGATGATGATTTATGATTCTGATGATTTAGAGTCTCCATATGCCACTTCAGAAACACAGGAATTCATCACCTTCATGAAACTGCTGAAGTTCATGGTTCAGTTTTTAAAGTTAACTTTCCCAGTTTGGTTAAAAGGATGTAGAATATCAATAGTATTTAGAGCAAAAGAAGTGTACAACCAGTACTGAAGGAATCAAGTAAGTCAATGTTTTGCTAACCTGTAAAGGAGAACAGCATATACAATCTGCCTCCACCTGGGCATGCTCACACTCTGAACCACTCAGGAGCAAGGTTAACCCTTAACTGCAAGCTTATCAGCCTGTCTCTCCTTCTCTTACCTTCATTCTGAGCCTACATTTGAAAATCCTTTTCAAATAAAAAATGAAAGCCAATAACAAGTTAACTGTGTAACCAGGCAGTGTCTTCCGTATTTCCCTTCTGTAGACATATGTAATAATAAAGAAGACAAAACAACACAATCAGGCAACATGCGGTTCCAGCCTCTCCAACCTATTAGTTAAAAGCACAGATAATCAGTTGAACTGTATCGAATGTCAACACATGTGAGCTACTGCAGACAGAGGGAAGTCTGCTCCAAACTCAAGGACTCTATGGCAAAAATCCTAAACTACACTAAGGAGTCTCATTACAGCAGTAGGAAAGGAAAACAAAAATTGAGGCTGCTGAATGAAAGACAGCATTCCATTTCAAAACTACTTCTTAGTCTCCAAGATTCTGTCCCCCTTATTAGGGAAAAAGAAAAAATCAATTTTTGCAGGCATGAAAAACTGCAGAAAGCACCCCAATAAATAGAAAAATATTAAGCTTATGTAGCAACAAATCTGGATATTAAGAAACTCTTTGATCAGACCAATAGCTTGGGGTAGGTGATTCATTGTCCTATACATAGAAATATTCTGGACACATTTGTCAGCTTCTTGTCATGTAGTACTATTTTTTTTCTTTTTTTCCTTAAGAAATACTCCATGTAAGAAAACTTTTTATGTAAGAGCTCAAAGGCTTGAAGAAGTCTAAGGAGAACAGAGAGAGTGTGTGAAAAGCAGCTGAAGAGTTTTCTAAGTAATTTTATCCTGAAATTGATTGGTTTGGCCCAAGTTCTCGGCCATCTATTTTCATCCTGAAAGCAGCTCATCTTCGATGCTGGTGGCAAAATTGTTACAAAGAGGGATTTGCTTAGTGCACCTAACGTTGAGAGCACCTAATGTTCTGAAAAATGAATTTGGAAAACTTCCCAGATTGCACATCTGCCCCTAAAACATGCAAATAGTGGACTGAGTAGGAAAAGGGAGGATTACATGAACACTTGCTCTCCTCTGCGTTCCCTCAACTAAACCTGTGTGGTAACTCTGGGTGACCTTTATCTTAAACACCCCCTCACAGAATCCTGGACATGAGCTTACAAAAGCAAAACACCTATCTGACGTACAGACATATGGATGTGATACTACAAATCAGCTGGTTATATGAGCACCATATGTCAGCAGTTAGAGAGAAGGTGCCATTGGAAGAAAACTCACACGATGATTTGGTGTGGTGTCCATTATTATGGAGCAGTTCATCTTGAGTGCACTCACAGGCAACTGCAGGACAGGCAGGGAATCAGGCCCAGCCAGCATGGCTTCATGAAAGGCAGGTCCTGCCTGAACAACCTCATCTCCTTCTATGACCACGTGACCCACCTAGTGGATGAGGGAAAGGCTGTGGATGTTGTCTGCCTGGACTTTAGCAAAGCCTTTGACACCGTCTCCCACTGCACCCTCCTAGAGAAGCTGGTGGCTCATGGCTTAGGTGTAGTCTTCACTGGGTAAAAAACTGGCTGAATGGACAAGCCCAGAGAGTTGTGGTGAATGGAACTAAATCCACTTGGCGACCGGTCACAAGTGGTTCTCCCCAGGGCTCAGCTTTGCAGTAAGTCTTGTTTAATATCTTTACTAATTTTCTGGGTGAGGGGATCGATTGCAACCTCAGTAATTTTGCAGGCACACCAAATTGGGCAGAAGCGTCGATCTGCTTGAGGGAAGGAAGGCTCTACAGAGGGACCTGGACAGGCTGGATCGATGGGCCGTGGCTAATTGTATGAGGTTCAAAAAGGCCAAGTACCAGGTCCTGCACTTGGGTCACAACAACCCCATGCAACACTCCAGGCTTGGGGAGGAGTGGCTGGAGAGCTGCCCAGCGGAGAAGGATCTGGGGGTGTTGGTTGACAGCCGGCTGAACATGAGCCAGCAGTGTGCTCAGGTGGCCAAGAAGGCCAACGGCATCTTGGCTTGTATCAGGAATAGTGTGGCCAGCAGGAGTAGGGCAGTGATGGTGCCCCTGTACTCAGCAATGGTGAGGCCACACCTCGAGTACTGTGTGCAGTTTTGGGCCCGTCAGTAGAAGAAGGACACTGAGGTGCTGGAGCATGTCCAGAGAAGGGCAACGAAGCTGGTGAAGGGTCTGGAAAACAATTCCTTCGAGGAGCAGCTGAGGGAACTGGGGTTATTCAGTCTGGAGAAAATGAGGCTGAGGGGAGGCCTTATCACTCTCTAGAACTACCTGAAAGGAGGTTGTGGTGGGTAGATATTGGTCTCTTCTCCCTAGTACCAAGCGATATGATGAGAGGAAATGTCCTTAAGTTGCATCAGGGGAGGTTTAGATTTGGTACTAGGAAAACTTTTTTTCCCGAAAGAGTGGTCAGGCATTGGAACAGGGTGCCCAGAGAGGTGGTAGAGTCACCATCCCTGGAGGTGTTCAAAAAAATGTGTAGATGTGGCACTTTGGGGATGGTTTAGGAGGCATGGTGGGGTTGGGTTTACAGTTGAACTTGATGGTCTTAGAGGTCTTTTACAACCTTAATGATTCTATTTATTAGTAACATGAGAAGTTTTTTCTTGGTGCTGCTCTTTTTCTTCCTTTTCTGTTAGTGCCTCTCATCCTGCCTTGATAATGCAGAAGTGTACTCATGAAGCACGAAAAATTCTTTAAATTAAATAAAAATTGATATAGGATCATAGAATATCCTGAGTTCAAATGGATCCACATGGATCCCTGAGTCCAACTCCTGTCCCTGCACAGGACAACCCCAAATTTACACCATATATCTGAGGGTGTTTTCAATATCCTTATTGAATAGCGTCAGGCTTGGTGCCATGACTGCCTCTCTGGGGAGCCTGTTCCAGTGCTCCACCACGCTCTGGGTGAAGAACTTTTTCCTAATATGCAACCTACACCTCCCCTGGCACATCTTCCTGCCATTCCCTTGGGTCCTGTCGCTGGTTGCCAGAGAGAAGGGATCAGCGCCTGCCCCTCCTCCTCCCCTTGTGAGGAAGCTGCAGACCATGATGAGGGCTGCCCTCAGTCTCCTCTTCTCCAGGCTGAACAAAACAAGTGAATTTAGCCACTCCTCGTATGGTTTCTCCTCTAAACCCTTCACCAACTTCATGGCCCTTCTCTGGACACTCTCTAGTAGCTTTATGTCCTTAATGCACTGTGGTGCCCAAAACTGCACACAGCACTCGAGGTGAGGCCGCACCAGCACAGAGCAGAGCGGGACAATCCCCTCCCTCAGCTGGCTGCAATGCAGGGCTTGATGCATCCCAGGGCATGGTTGGCCCTCTTGGCTGCCAGGGCTCACTGTTGGCTCGTGTGCAACTTGCCATTGACCAGAAGCCCCAGACTCCTCTCTGCACAGCTCCACTCCAGCCTCTCGTTCCCCAGTCAAAGAGTCACAGATCACAGGATCACAGAGTCACAGAATTTACAGATTAATGGATTTCTCAGATCATCACCCTTTACTTGAGCTTTACAGGGCTGTTTCACAGTATGTATTTTCTTGAGCTCAATCTACTTAGTAATATGACCCAAGAAGTTAGGCCTCAGCTATTTGCCCTCTGGGACAATCCCAAAACATGATATATTTCACTGTCAGAAAATGTTTTCCTGATAATCAACCTAAATATTCTAGGTTTTATATTTCTCTCATTAGCCGTTACAGCAGACACTATTTCATATTTTGTGTTTAAACCTAGGCATAGAAAAACAAATAATGAATTTAAAACAGATATCTAGAGAACAAGTATATCCAATACCCATTCTAGCTCTACTGAATTATCAAAGCTACTGAAACTACAGCTGGTTAACCCTCAATGTTTCCACTTACTGTCTCCTTTGCTATCACTGCTGACAATCAGTGAGGGTGAAAGCCTGCATTCTGGATGTCTGCCTCAAGCAGGTATTTACTAATTTATTTTACATTTCATTTAGAACAATTAGACTGGGAGATGAAGGAGAATTGCTATTTTTTAAAGATGTGTTAGTACCTCTAATGTGAATTGGAGAACTGAAAATTTGAGAGGATTGAACCTGAATGTCTCCAAATGACCCTTTTGTCCTTAAATGCCCTTTTGTAGTTAAAAAGTGTCCAGAATATCTCTTTTTTACTACAAAGACTTGATGAAATTTTGGATCGAAATAAAACTTTCTTGGAAATTTCACAGCATTCACTTTGCAAACAACAGTATCCGGCAAAGATAGTACTTCCCCCAGCTATGTGCTACTACTTTAGTAGGTTACTACCCTGGTGGAAAGGGCAATGTAAGTACAGCCTGTTCCATTTCACACATCAGCCAGGTAAGCATAAGGAGACAGCAGAGCAAATTTGGAGACCTCAAACAGTCCTTCCATCAGCGGGTGGAAGGGGTCAGTCATCTTTAGTTAGCAAGCAATGCCCCAGGACAAAAGCCTCTTCAGCTACTACACTTAGATCTAGAATGGGATGTCTGAATTTGACCTTGACACCTACATGCTCTGTACGTGCTTCCTGGAGCTTAGGCACTACAGTTTCAAATGTTTTCTCTGTTTTGTGCATTACCCAATTCAGAGTGTCATGCCCTGAACCGGGCTTTCGCTATAGCTCTAGAAGCTCTATTGGTATGAAATTAAGTGACTTGAAAAGTTGTGACATGGTGCACTGTAGCAGAGTACAGGCATGGGATGATAAAATGGGACCAGGCTCACAAGGAGACCCCACAGCTATAAACATGGTCAGTTGAGGAGGTGCAGAGCTGGCAAAACTTTTAGAAGTAATAGGCAGAACAAAGAGCAAGTGCCCAGCCTGTGTAAAACACACAGTACATAGTAAATTTGCAGGACATTAACTTATATTAGAGCAGGGAGGAATTAGAATAGGCTGTTTGAGGTGTGCTGGAAACGTGAGTATATAAGAGACATGAGAAAGACCTGAGGCATGGACACGCTGGAGGTACTATGGTGGGACAGGTAGGCTTTGTGTGAATGGAGGCAAAAAGGACAGTACTTGGTAGAAATGATTCCTACTGAAATCTGCAAAGGAAATCAAGATATCTGGGCAGTTTTATGTAGCTTAACATAGCCTTATCCTGTTCATACATTATGTCAGAGTCTTTAATTTACTGTGCTAAAGTGATAGTGATAAATGTGTCTTCGGTGTTATACATAAAGAAAATTGATCACTTTAATTTCTACACTGGACATAGGTGAATGCAGTCTATAAAAAACAAAGCACATCATAAGCTGATCAGAGACCCTGTTTTCTAAAGGAATGTTGATATTACTCTCTCTTATACTTAAAATCAAGAAGTAATTCAGATATGCAACCAAATTTAAGAACGTGTCCACATCTTAAGTATCTTCCTCATTAATGCAATAAAAATAATTATTCAAATATTTAAGTAAAATAAAAACTTACTTTCAAAGGAAATGCTACCTAATGGAGATTTACAGTTTGTACAAACTCATTCTGAACCGTTTAAAGGCTGAATATGTTCTTCTGTCTACCTACTGTATCTAGTACCATGCAAGTAGCAGATGGACACATTTTTATTTGTACATGCTAAAATGGATGCCCTAGTATTAATGATTTTCATTCCTGGAAAAAAAGGTTAAAATATTTTACCTGACCATGAAGTTCAAGTAATGGGATGTGTCATCTTGTTTTACTTGGAAGGTAAATACAGCAGGAACACATATTGCACTGAAAGGAGGGGTGAAATGGATTTTGGATGCTAGTCTGATCTCCATTAAACTGTCTGCAAAAGCTGACAGTCTCTAGCTTCTAGCCTATACCCATTCCCCTTTGAAAGCAAGAAGTATATCTGTTATCTGATATAAATTTTGGGGTTTTTTAAATGGGATCACTATCCACAGCCCTAGTACATTGAATATTAACTGACAACAATTACTGGAAAGTACTAGTACATTTTCCTTTTAGCAGAAAATATTTAAAAACTACACAGAACAAAATCATTTTTAAGGTAAGCACTAAGAGAATTCACTTCTGAAATATTTCACTGCAAGCAAACCTGGTGGCAGAAAAGTCACGGTAAGATGAATAAATAAAGATGTTTTTCTCTTACCTTCTAATTTTCTCCCAGGCCAATTTTCTCTTATGGGATTTTTGATGGTGCTGTTCTTAGCAAAATCTATCATACCTGAAGGACAAAACATAGCCAGATGTTTGCCTGTAGAGTTTGAAAATACCTGCAACCAGTTTTTATCTCAAGCTTGTTCTACTAGTTCAACTGTGTAATTTAATTCAGTCCCTGGCATTGAATTCTTCCTCTTCATGTAATAGCCTCAAAACTTCTCTCTTTTCTCTGTTTAAAAGAAAGAAGATGTTGACTCCTCTCAGATAAGATATTAAAGCAGAATTCAGTTTAGGTTTGCTAAACACAGTGTTGTTACAAGTGAATGGTATGTCCAATTTTACTTATAAAACTAAATATAAATTATAGTAATTATAATAACTGCTGCTACTTTGAATTTAGAGATATACATTAACTAATATAAGACAGAAGCTGTTATGACTAACTCCTCAGACAGTCATTATTGTGCACACAGTAATTTTTCAATGGTATAGTCTTTAGATTTTTAAATAAACATTTTTTTCATGCAGCATCCAGAAAAAGTGAAGATATCTAAACTGAGAAGCTTCTATTTAAAAGGGATCTATTTATCTGTCTATCTATATGTATAGATATACACACACACAAATATGAATAAATAAAACATTTCATAGACATATTAGAATGTGGAATACTTTGGAAGCATTTCCTAGGAGTCAGGCACTTTCACATATCACACTAAGATATGAGCAAAACTAAGATTACAGTCATAACCGGAGTGCTGTAGAGTGAACCACCCTGTGCAACCAGATGAATACCCATTGCGGTACACATATGGGCACATACCCAAATGGTAGAGATTTGTAGGTAACACCTGTGCATGAAGTCTAAATGTTAAAACAAAAAAATTAAGGCAGTGTTTGCACTGAGTTTTCACAACATCTGTTTTGTGAGCCATATATAGGTCATCAGCTACAGTTTGACCTTCTCTCAAATATATCGTAAGGTTTACTTATATAGAGAAACTTCTCTGCAAGTTTCCTCAGAAGTTTTAAAATGGAAGGATTTTTAAAGGCCAAATTTAAAGAAAGTGACTGTGGTAAAATGAGCATTTGTGGTTAAAATTTAGGATTTTGTCCAGCTTTATTGTACAGTCCTAATCTGTACAAAGTGGTGTCCATGTGGTCGGCTGAGCCTGTGGAGGATACTGTGATGGGAAAGAAGAGGCTAACCCATGGTGTTTGTCTCATCTCCTGGATGGCCTTTAGGGAAACCTCTCTGCAAACTACTTGAGATACCCTAATGTTCTCCCCAGCTTTTCTACTATTGTTTCTGTAACTATCAATAATACTCTTACCTTCATCACCTTTCTCAACAGTCCTTCCCACCGATATTTATGTAGTATTAGAAATAGCATCCAACCTAGTTATATCCTTAGCTATGTAAATAATGCAAACACTGTAATCTAAATAAACTCATCCTCAAAAACAGAATAAATAAGCAGAAGAAAAATATAGAATGTATTTTGTTTCTAACACTGAAATACGAAGTCCTGTGCCAATGAAGTTGCAATAAAAGTATCTGAAGGCTCAGTTCTTTTGTAAAACAATTTTTGTTGTTATTTGGATTTACCAAAATAGCTCATTCACTGAAAAAAATTGTCAGCATTATCCAGACTTTTCATAAAGTTCTCCATGAAAGCCTTACATGGATTTCTACTTTTGGTTCACTCTGTCTTCATTTTTTCTCTTCCTTCCCCTCATAACATCATTTTGATCCATTTAATTATTAAAAAAAAAAATCCTAAACTCTTCCACAAAAAATTATAGAGTACTCCCATTTAAATATAAACTAGTTTTTCTAAAATTTTAAAAAAGCTTGTTGAACTGGCATAATTTAATTTATAAATTTCCTTACCTTTTGCTACTCCTTATCTTTTCTGGACTTCCTTTTCATGATGTATTGCCATGACGGAATTTCCTTCTTCGCTACATGTACTGATTTCATTCTCACATGCTTCCATCTCAGACATGCTGGTGGCACTTAACTACTAGTTAATAGGATGGGCTCCTAAAACTAGCTTTTATTCAGCTGAACAGTGAAGTGAAGCCATCAGTCTGTCCCATCCATTACAGACTTTTAATCAAACCAAAACAGTACAGATTTGGGTCAATAGCTACCTCCTATAATCAGCACTTTTCCATGCCAGAGTCCTTTTTTTGGCAGAAGTCTCAAATATGTCTTGCACCTGGTATCGACACAAATTCTCTTAAGAAAGCAAGCTTGTGTTCATTTTGAGTCCATTGCTGGCTCTAGTAGATTGCTTTATTTGTGCATCTTCAGAATCACTATTCATTTCGCTACCTGTCTTAAAGGCTCCATTGCGCTTACATCTTACAACAAAAATACCTTAATGTAACCACTTGTAGTGCTGAGTTGCCACTATAATAAACCTACCCCAAAGCCATTCCAAAGATGTCTCCAAGCCAATTTTATGAGCGTGGAATAGTGATTTCCTTTTGCTGTCATAGTATTTATTATATCCCCTAGGTACAGCTAATTTGGGAACAAAAGAAGAGTAATTCTGTCCTATAGCTTTCTTTGATAAATAGGATCTAATGTTGATGAGATCCCAAATGGAAAATACAGACCATTGGTCAAAAACAATTAAAAAAAGGATAAGTTAATGCACTATTAGTCAGTGACAATAGATGTGTTAGGATGCTTGGGTATTTACACAATACTTGAAAAAAACTGATTTGTAATAGCCATAATGTTTCTTGTTCAGCAGCCAACACACCCAGAGCATTTTATGTGCAATGATCATGAAATAATGTAACAAAATTGACCAACTGTTTGAAATATTCTTAGACACAGATTTACAACTGAAGTTAATTCATTAAATATTTTTTAATAAGTTTATTTCTAAACCACAGCTCTGTGATTAGTTTATAATTATTAATAAAGAATGCATTAGGTCAAAATGTTTCTTAATTAATTTTTTTAATTCACATTTCCACTCTCTGAAAATATTTATGTCCAATTTCCACTTCTGGAACCAATCCTGGTGTGAAATTGCAGCCTTCTGAAACATTTGGCAACTCAGAAACCTAGCTATGAAATTTTGCTCATCATTACATTTTTCTCTTTTCCAATTTTACACTTAATTATAGACCATTAAATCAGTCCCCAGTAATGTATAAGATTGCCAGTCTTATGCAGAGTGGTTCTTTATTTACCATCATTGACAGAATGTTGGAACACTCAGAATGAATTCCTTTATACATTTATTTGTCATACTGCTTACTGTAGAAAATGCAGAAATCCCTAAAATAGCTTTACAGTCACAAGGCTTGGCAGTAACACTTAATCTAAATTTGCCAAGTCACCCATACTTGATACAGGTTTTCTTCAGTCCCTTTCCTTCACCTTTCTTCACTTTCAACATAAAAAGATCACTGGATTCATCGTAAGAAATTTCTTTTTTCTTTTCTCAGAAATCTCTCAGATGTTTGAGCTTGAGAGGAATGGTTCACTGCTAGAACTACAACCCTTACTCTGGTTTCAGTCAAGATGAAAAAGAAATGGATGAGAAACAGAAACATAAGAACAAGATAGGAAAAAAAGAAATCCCATTTGCTGTCCCTATTAAAATACAGGAGAGAGACTTAAAAATTGTTATTGTCTCTAATGTTCTGATAATTCTCAGGCAAATATTTTACACACACCCCTCTTTTCTAAAATTCATTGTAACTCAGAGACAATGCAGAGAGCCTTAGCCTGGCAAACATACTGGGTGCATACTAAATCACACAAACAGCACTAAATCAATCAAGAAGCACAGCACCTTGCCATTACCATACAGAAATATTATGGAAATGTACCTATTTTTGTGGGTAATCCGTTCATCAGCATGAGGGAATTCAAATCTATGTCCCCTATTTCCCAGGGGAAAGTGAGTTTATACCAGTGAGCTAGAGAGTACTCTGAACAGAAGTGCCTTTCTTCATTCTGTTTAAGTGGTACCAGGATGCCAATAGCACATGAACTATTATATCAGTGTGATCTTTCAAATTTAGTGATTAGGTTATTCAACAACAGACCAGGGCGAGATATTTGGACTGGATTTCCAGCTACCACATCTTTTTATGCTTTTGAAATGAGACATTGATTGGATATAACACAGAAGTAATGGTTAAGGGAAAGAAACCTAGTTCTGCAATAATGAACTCTTTCTTTGTTTTTAAGAAGAGACAAGCTTATCCTATTTAAGTATCTCAGTCAAAATCCTTTTATCTCTACAGGAATATACTGGCAAGTTCAAAGATTTGAACCCAAGTTCAAGAATGTTTCTGAATACATGTTTAATTTTGAGCAGAGTAGCACCCCTGAAGACTATGGCAGTTAAAGTTAATATATACTAAAATGTGGCCAACACAACATATACCTTATTTACTTTGGGAATCAGACTCCATGATTGTAAAAGAGAAAATAAAATCTTTATTTGATCTTATTTCTATTAACCCAGCCACTGTAGTACCCAATAGGCACAGTAAAGTGGACTTTCTTCAAACTTGACTATCAGTGGGAGAGGTGATGTACCTAGATAACCACTGTAGACCCAGTATATGTAACACCACTCATAACAGTGATACAATATATGAAGACGATGGGACAGCATGTGATTCACCAGAAACATCGCTGTAGTTACAGAGATTTGTTCTGTGCTAATAAGCAAATACAAAAGACCAGCTTAAACTTCCAGCTCCAACTCCCAATCATATTAAATACATCAGGACGAAGGGAAAAAGGAATTACAGTGGAGGCTGTTGAGAGAATGTACATCTAAACTTCACAGAGACCTATTCCAAAGACTTTTACAGAGTAGGGGTTCAGTTAATGTACGTGCATAATGTGAAGATATCCCTATGATACAGAATAGGTAGAATCAGCCATCTGAATCACAGTTGCACCTCACTGTACTGAGAAAGCACAATAACAATGGCTGAGGACCATGAACAGCAGGGTAACCAGAGAAGAAAAAAAATTGAAATAAACAGGAAATATAGTAGCTGAGGTTCTTTCACTGTTACCAGACCACTGGACTAGAAAGCTGATCCTTCGATAGTGATGGTTACAATTCTGTTGAGGAGTTGGTGCTGCCAAAGCCAGAATTCCCACAAAGCACCCACACAGCCAAGGCTGCTAGCATTTCAGCAACTCAGAGAATGGCAGTGTTGGATGGCATTGGACACTGTGGGGTCATCATTTTCACTAAGTGCTGGGTGGTGTTCCAAAAAATTGTTAAGGTAGCATACCTCGTTCCCTGCAGTCTCTAATGAGAATGGAGATACTTTATGTAACAGATGGTGCCAAAAGGCAACTGTTTTTCATTGTCTTGTATTTCACATATCCATTCTTTTTTGCCCTTTTTAAAAATCTATTGTTTTGTCATACAGGAAACAATTTGTCTCTATTTTAAATAACTTCTGAAGAGGACATTCAAGGGGAGATTGCTTAATTGGTGTTTCCTGCTGTTGTTTCTTTTCTTCTAGTTATGGCATTATCAAACTCCTGCTTCTCACAATTGGAGGCTGTAGCTGAATTAACTGTTCAACATTTATGATTAGTTGCTCAAAAGAATACCTATATATCACTGTTCATAAAATTCTCAGACAATTAAGCTGGTTAGTCTTCTTCAGTACTAGGTTTTTTCATATTACATTTTTATGAAAATATTCTAATTTTACATGGTTCTAATTGGGAATAAAATCCTCATAAAACTAAAAAAATGTTTCTTCCATAACTACAAACTGTCTTAACGTTACACAATAGAACATAATTCAATAAACTTCAAGGTACGGTATTGCTCATTCTAAGCAAAATATGAAGCTTAAGATTTCATCCAGATGATTTCCCTTTTATTGTTTTGTTTATTTGTGACAAAACATGACACCCTGCACTTTATTTTCCAATAAGACATTATGACAGTCTTACAGTGGTTGTCAAAGAAACATACAGTACAGCCTTGAAAGTACAGACTTTGATAGCCTTGTAGGCAAGGAACCAGACTGAAAGATTCTGTTCTCAGATATCCAGAAAGCAGTTCCTGTGATATTGAACAAGTTTTTGTGCCTTTGTATTTAACTTACAAGAAAGAAATTCCTATACTACTTTTATTTTCACAAGCCACATTGCCAGCACAGCACTACCCAGTTTGTGTAATAAAAATAACTCCTCCATTCACTTTTTGCTGAAGCTCCTCTCAGTGATCAGAAAGGCAACCTGGCCTATAAGAAGAAACATGTAACTTACTCAGAATTTTAATCTTTTAAATGTCCCACCAAAGCACAGGTTCAAAGGGTGGATGGGGATATAGCCAGGCCCACTAGAGAGGAGCCGAGGGGTGGCATGCTGAAGCTGTGGGGGAAATTGATAGCCCAGCTTAAGTGCATCTACACCAATGCAAGCAGCATGGGCAACATCAGGAGGAGCTGGAAGCCATTGTGCAGCAGGATAGCTATGACTTACTCACCATCACAGAGACATGGTGGGATGACTCATGACTGGAGTGCTGCAATGGATGGCTATAAGCTCTTCAGAAGGGATAGGCAAGGAAGGAGAGGCGGTGGGGTGGCTCTGTATGTTAGGGAGCATTTCGATTGTATAGCGCTAAGTAATTGTGATGATAAGGTCGAGTGTTTATGGGTAAGGATGAGGGGGAAGGCCAACAAGCCAGCTACCCTGCTGGGGGTCTTTTATAGACCACACAACCAGGATGAAGAGGTAGATGAAGCATTCTACAAGTGACTGGGAAAAGTCGCACAATCTGTAGCCTTTGTTCCTGTGGGGGACTTCAATTTACTGGATGTCTGCTGGAAATACAACACAGCAGAGAGGAAACAGTCTAGGAGGTTCCTGGAGTATGCAGAAGATAACCTCCTGACACAGCAGGGGAGGTGCCTCACTTGACCTGCTGTTCACAGAGAAGGACCGGTGGGACATGTGGTGGTTGGAGGCTGCCTTGGGCTTAGTAACCATGATATAATTGAGTTCTCAATTCTTTGTGAAGAAGGGGGGTCAGCAGAACTACTACAATGGAATTCTGGAGGGCAGACTATGGCCTGTTCAAAACACTGGTTGGCCAAAGGAGTCCAGAAAGGCTGGGCTTTCTTCAAGAAGGAAGCCTTAAAGGTGCAGGAGCAGGCTGTACCCATGTGGCGCAAGACAAACCAGTGGGGAAGACAACCAGCCTGGCTGAACAGGGAGATTTTGCTGGGACTCAGGAACAAAAAGACTGTTTACCACTTTTGGAAGGAGGGGCAGGCAACACAAGAAGAGTATAAGGATGTCATTAAGTTATGCAAAGAGAAAATTAGAATGGCAAAAGCCCAGCTAGAAATCAATCTGTCCACTGTTGTAAGGGATAACTAAAAATGTTTTTACAAATACATTAACAAAAAAAAGAAAGCCAAGGAGAATCTCCATCCTCTGTTGGATGCCGAGGGGAACATTGCCACCAAGGATAAGGAGAGGGATGAGGTACTTAATACCTTCTTTGCCTCAGTCTTTAATAGTCAGACTAGTTATCCACAGGGTATTCATCCCCCTGAGATGGAAGACAGGTACACTTCACAGAATAAACCCCCAAAATCCAAAAGGAAGCAGTTTACAACCTGCCCCTCAACCTGGACATTCACAAGTCTATGGGGACGACAGGATCCACCTGAGAGTACTGAGGGAGTTGGTGGAGGAGCTAGTCAAGACACTCTCCATTATTTATCAGCATTCCTGTTTAACAGGGGAGGTCCCAGACAACTGGAGGCTTGCTGATGTGATGTCCATCTATGGTAAGGGCCAGGAGGAGGATCCTGGAACTATGGGCCCAGTCAGCCTGACTTTGGTACCAGGAAAGACTATGGAGCAGTTCATCTTGAGTGCAGTCACCAGGCAACTGCAGGACAAGAAGGGAATCAGGCCCAGCCAGCATGGCTTCATGAAAGGCAGGTCCTGCCTGAACAACCTCATCTCCTTCTATGACCACGTGACCCACCTAGTGGATGAGGGAAAGGCTGTGGATGTTGTCTGCCTGGACTTTAGCAAAGCCTTTGACACCGTCTCCCACTGCACCCTCCTAGAGAAGCTGGTGGCTCATGGCTTAGGTGTAGTCTTCACTGGGTAAAAAACTGGCTGAATGGACAAGCCCAGAGAGTTGTGGTGAATGGAACTAAATCCACTTGGCGACCGGTCACAAGTGGTTCTCCCCAGGGCTCAGCTTTGCAGTAAGTCTTGTTTAATATCTTTACTAATTTTCTGGGTGAGGGGATCGATTGCAACCTCAGTAATTTTGCAGGCACACCAAATTGGGCAGAAGCGTCGATCTGCTTGAGGGAAGGAAGGCTCTACAGAGGGACCTGGACAGGCTGGATCGATGGGCCGTGGCTAATTGTATGAGGTTCAAAAAGGCCAAGTACCAGGTCCTGCACTTGGGTCACAACAACCCCATGCAACACTCCAGGCTTGGGGAGGAGTGGCTGGAGAGCTGCCCAGCGGAGAAGGATCTGGGGGTGTTGGTTGACAGCCGGCTGAACATGAGCCAGCAGTGTGCTCAGGTGGCCAAGAAGGCCAACGGCATCTTGGCTTGTATCAGGAATAGTGTGGCCAGCAGGAGTAGGGCAGTGATGGTGCCCCTGTACTCAGCAATGGTGAGGCCACACCTTGAGTACTGTGTGCAGTTTTGGGCCCGTCAGTAGAAGAAGGACACTGAGGTGCTGGAGCATGTCCAGAGAAGGGCAACGAAGCTGGTGAAGGGTCTGGAGAACAACTCCTTCGAGGAGCAGCTGAGGCGCATATGTGTGTATATATTTAAAATTTAAAAAAAATCTGTTCTTTGAACTTTCAGTTAATTATTGGCAATATTCCTCACTGTTAAAGAAAATGAACAGGCTAAGTATTCTTGTGTGTAATGAAATGTTTTCAGGACTGAAAGAAAGTATCAGGAAAACTTAGTCAAATATTAACAGTGAGAGGAGCGGATAGCAAAGTTCTGTGTTAGCACCAATGCCAGATTTAATACTTTCCTGAAAACTGTAACTTGTCCTCTGTCTTTCTTCTCAAATTTTAAGTACTGATAAAATGTTCTCCTGCTGAACAATGGTAGGGTTGTTTGCTTGTCCTTTGTCTGAGGAAGAGCTTTTGCACATAAATTAATGGACTAATTTTAAGAAAAAACATAATTATTGAATCTTTGCCCAGTTAATGATATATTAGATTGGTTATACAGAATTTCCTTTATCTTCCATAAGATGAATACAAGCAAATGTTAGTTTTCTTCAGATTCAGAGGAAAGATTTACAGATAACGTCGAATATTACTTCACAAATATTATTTGAAATAAAGATAATTTTCTTTAGCATTTTTTTATTTTTCCAGGAAAGACTATGTCCCCTCCCTCATCTTCCCCTTCCCACCCAAAAAAGACATTTAAAGTACTGAACCACATGTCTAATATAGGAACAGCTGATCAGCAAAGTATAGCATAAAATATCAGAGCATTTCTAAGAGAAATATACTATTCAGTGTAAAGAAAGGGACAAGTATTTCACAAAATAAAAATCACAAATTAGCTCTTTTTATCCCTACCAAGTATCTTTTTACAAAGGCACTGGATAGCTATCTATCAGCATATCATGCTATTTCAAAGTGCTTTAAAGTTAATGTCACATGCACCAGCTTTCTAACTGATCAAATATAACCTGTGCTATTAGATAAATGGTTTCTCTACCTTACTTCTATTCAGTGGCTCCCAATTTTTTGGTTTTTTCACAGGTCTCATGAGAAACCAAAGAGGTTTACAGATGCCTATGTCCTGAACTGCAATGTTAAACAATTCTTACTATTTTTTCTAATGTATTAGTCCTGCAATATGTCCCCAGGGAAGTTGCAGAGTAGCATTCAATCCATGTAAGCAGCTGCTTGTGATCTGGTTCCTACTAGCTAAACAATTTTGTGATATCTTTGGAAAACAAACCAAGAACAAAACCAAAACCTTCCAGCCACAAAATCTCCAGGTTAAAGAAATCCAAAATAAACAAAGTAAACCCCAAAAATTTGGGGAGAAAGAACTAATGGATGAGAAACAAGACTAGAACTGTTACATCCTTTTTTGAACCAGATTGATGGCACATGCAAATATGAAGACTTAGAATCATAGAATCATAGAACGATTTGGGTTGGAACGGAACTTTAGAGGCCATCTAGTCCAAACCCCCCTGCAATGAGCAGGGACATCTTCAACTACATCAGGTTGCTCAGAGCCCCGTCCAACCTGACCTTGAATGTTTCCAGGAATGGGGCATCTACCACTTCTCTGGGAAACCTGTGCCTGTGTTTCACCACCCTCATTGTAAAAAATTTCTTCCTTATATCCAGTCTAAATCTACCCTCCTTTAGTTTAAAACCATCACCCTTTGTCCTGTCACAGCAGGCCTTGCTAAAGAGATTTCCCCCATCCTTCCTATAATCCCCCTTTAAAGTACTGAAAGGCTGCAATAAGGTCTCCCCACAGCCTTCTCTTCTCCAGGACAAACTACCTCAACTCTCTCAGCCTGTCCTCACAGCAGAGGGGCTCCAGCCCTCAGATCATTTTTGTGGCCCTCCTCTGGACCCGCTCCAACAGGCCCATGTCCTTCTTGTACTGAGGGGTCCAGAGCTGGATGGAGGACTCCAGCTGGGGTCTCACCGGCGCAGAGCAGAGGGGCAGAATCACCTCCCTTGACCTGCTGGCCACGCTGCTTTTGATGCAGCCCAGGGTATGGTTGGCCGTCTGGGTTGTGAGCGCACATTGTTGGCTCAGCCAACAATGTTGGGACAGCCTTTCATTCACCAGTACCCCCAAGTCCTTCTCAGCAGGGCTACTCTCAATCCCTTCATCCCCCAGCCTGTATTCATACTGGGGGTTGCCCCAAGCCAGGTTCAAGACCTTGCACTTGGCCTTCTTGAACCTCATGAGGTTCTTACACGGCCACCTTTCCAGCTTGTCTAGGTGTCCCTGAATGACATCCCATCCTCCTGGCATGTCAACTGCACTGCTCAGCTTGGTGTCATCTGCAAACTTGCTGAGGGTGCACTTGATCCCACTGTCTATGTCTTTGATGAAGACATTAAACAGTACCCAGTACAGACCCCTGAGGGGCACCACTCGTCACCAGTCTCTATCTGGATGTTGAGCCATTGAAGACTTGGTGTCTTAAAAAAAATCCTTAGACAAAGAATCCTCCAGTTTCTGCTAGCGTGATGTAACTCTACATATTGTTTTAGCTCAGATCAGAAGTGAGCTTTTTCAAGCTAATCTCCAAATTTCCTCACTTACTGTTCAGGTAAACTTCAGTTGTCTCAGATGAAACAAAACTGGAAGGTGCATTTCAGGAATGCTGACTCTGCTCCTGTCATTAAAAGGCATACAGTCCTGAGTCAGATGAGAGCTCATCAAGACGGAAGTCCTCAAAGCGGGGACTGAGTAGTTAGCACTCACCAGCCAGACTTCCGCCCACATTACAGTCCATACACCCAAACTACATCTCACAAATTTGGCTGTAAAGATGCCATGGGAGACCACATCAAAAGCACTTCGTCAGAAATCAGTTACATTAGTCAGACAGATTTGCCCATAGTGAAGATATGCTGGCCATTCCCAAACATCCTCTTTGGTCATCAGGGACCTCCTCTGATTACTATAACATTAAACTAAAAATAAAAATTGAACAGATTTAAATGGTAAAATTTATCAACTTGGTCCATTAGGGAGGTTTAGAAACTGCAAATTGCAGTGTCTGAGCAGGTATAAATACTATGTTCAGAATACCTTGGTAGAAATAGCTGGGAACATCTGGAAGGAAATTGAAGAGGTACAACAAATCAACTGTAAACTGTAAAGGAGAATGGAGTTATTGTAGCCAAAGAGAAAATCATCCACATTTTTCAAGAGAGGAAACTTTCTAGCATATTCCTAGAAAGCCCTTAATAGGGCACCAACAATAAAACTCCATAATTAATGGAGACAAGAGTGGTGCATAACGACCCTCTTTGTAATGCTGGCTTTCTGGTGACAACGGATTCCACATAAATAATCTTAGCGCTGTACCAAAGAGCACCAGAAAGAAACAGCATATGTGTGACTATAATCAGGTCTCCGGGACTGGGGTGCAGTTTATAACTGGGTAGAAAGAGACTGAATAGACAAACTGAGATTCTATTCAAGGTCAAGATATATAAGCAGGGGATTTATATATGATGGCAAAGTATTTAAGTGCCCATTGTAGCTGAAGAATATCTAGTCAATACAGTCAGCAGTGCCTAAAGAGCACTTGGCTGATCAGCAATTGAGTGTGTACTGGAGGTATATACTGGAGCTGGTGGCTCTCAGCCCAGCTGCCGTGAGGTGGCACCAGTGCAGTACAGCTGCATGGCATTGGCTCAGCGTTACTAAGAAAAAAGTGTTGCAAAGGTGTGAGAAAGTATGTGAACTTCAGCTTTGCAAGAGAGGAAGGTAATTGCTGAGATGGAAAAAGTTGTTTTAGAATCCAAGTGGAAAAATACTGATCTGAAGAGGGATGAATTCCTGGGGGAGTAAAAAAAGCATAAAAGAGGAAAGGAGCCCAGCAACATTGACCAGCATGTTCCAAGGAGCAAAGCAGAGCCACCTCTCCTCACCTGGCTGACAACTGCCTAACCAGCTAAGACCCACTAGGTGCTTTGGGCAGTGAGTATACTGCTCAGCCTGGTGCACCACAAGTCCTAGCTACATGTTGCCAGTGTGGCAGATAAATAACTGCTTTGTATTCCTGTCTATGTTCTGCTTCCAAAGTAATTTGGGGTGTGCTAAAAGGCACCCAAACACCAGTAACACAGTGTGGGCAGGTTACTAGCTCAACGACTGTAAAAGGAGCTTAAATAGTCTGTGCATGTCAGCCCCTGATCAAGATTGAGTTGACTCAGCATGTTCATCAGTTTTCACTTTAAGATGTATATGTTACCTGGCCTGGCCTCCAGCTGCCATTCCAGAGGGGTGACTGCACTTGGGTTTTAGTACAGTAGCACATATGTTTCTCTCCTGATGCCTTCAGTACAACCTCACAAGCTCATATCTTCATTATCTTCTGTCTCTCCTTCTCCCTGTCTGCTCTTTCTCAACATAAACTTTTTCTTAGCTTTGTCAGATAAGTTGGTTACTGTGTTATCCTTTACCATTTTTCCAATGGAAAGGGGACCATATCAAGATATGACCTTCTTTACGTGTTTGTAAACAAAAAAATCCACTCTCTCATGCTTTACTCTCATGAAAGCTTAGTTTCTCATACCCTATGCTTGTGCATTGTAATGCAGTATAGTAAAGCAAGGGACAATCCAGAAACCTTTCTTCTCTTCTTTAAGAAACTATTCTGTGTCTTTACTAGCAGCATTCCTGGCCTTTGCCTGCTTTCTATAGCCTACTAAAGATGCAAAAGTAAAAGTTTATTTTGTGAACTATTTTTAGATTAATAACTATCCTTCTTCTGTGAACATCCATATATTGACCAAATCTAATGCCAGAGAAAGTGAACTTAGAGGTAAACTCAGTTTCATTTCCCACTGTCTGCAATAACTTGCCTTTAGGAAATATCTGCCAGAGGATCCAGTCCTGCCTCCTTCTTGGGTTAAGCTTGCTGTATTTATCACAGAGCTAGATCAACAGTCCTTACCACTTCCACCATCCTGCTTTTTTGTTCAGGATATTACAGTGTTGTTGTCTGTGAAATGCAATGACTCACTGTGATAACATCACCTTCGCATTTAGCTTTTTGTAAATTGTGAAAACTGAAGGTTTCCAAATGTTGAAGATTCACACACTTAAGTGATGCACCTATTCTGTTAAAAAAAAACCAAAACAACCAAACAACACACCATGTTTTCAACATTTTTCTAGCTGTTGCTCAAATTCAAGAAGTCTGTTTCAGACTGCTAAAATTAGAAACATTGTTAAGTGTGAGTAAATTTTTCGGATAAAATTATCAAAGGTTCATAGTACATCTTCTGGAATTTCTGGCATTTTCTGGGAAGGACAGACTGAGATCAGGAATTGAGCAAGCATTTCTTTGGCTGAGATCTAAGCCAAAAAAGTTAGTACATCCTTAGGTTTGATTATGTTTCTACTGACAGCAGAAGTATTCCTGCCAGCCAAAGAAATTATAGCTTCCTTTAAACTGGCCCAAAAATATACCAAATTGTTATAATAAAAAGAAAATTAAATGATTGATCTGTTAAATAAGTTTGGCTCATGGTCAGAGTCTTAAGCTAAGTAAATCTGAATTGGCATTTATAGAAATATATTAGTAAAATGATTTGCTTGAGAAGCAAGCAGGAAGATGGGTTGTGAGGATAACAGTATAACTATATATAAAATAATTGCTGCCGGCATCTAATGTGAAGAAAGGACAGAATTGGGAGGAACGAGATTACCTTATTCATTGCCAGCATCTAAGTTAGAGATGACTGCATTTCAGATGAAGTACAGGCCAATGAAACAGCAGTCACAAAAAATATTCTGATTTGAAACTGAAGCAACTTCACCTTAAAAAAGAGATGTGAAGGAGCATAATGTTAAAGTCTGAATAGTTGTCTGAAGATTAATCTGAATAGGTAGTTAATAGTTATTACTGATTATATGGCTTGCAGAAAGAAACCAGCCTACAAAAAAATAAAATAAAATAAATACCTGCCATTTTGTCCTGCTTTCAGCTGGGATAGAGTTAATTTTCTTTCTAGTGGCTGGTACAGTGCTGTGTTTTAGATTTAGTATGAGAATAATATTGATAACACAATAATATTTTAGTTGTTGCTTAGTAATGCTTACACCAAGCCAGGGACTGTTCAGCTTCTCATGCTGTACCGACTCAGAAGGCTGGAGATACACAAGACGCTGGGAGGGGGCACAGCCAAGACAGCTGACCCATACTGGCCAAAGGGATGTTACATACCATATGACATCATGCTCAGCATATATAAACTAGGGGAAAGCTGGCCAGGGGGCCACTGCTCAGGAACTGGCTGGGCATCGGTCAGCGGGTGGTGAGCAATTGAGTTGCACATCACTTATTTTGTATATACTTTATTATTATGATTATTATTATTACTACTGCTACTACTATTATTGTCATTGTTGTTATTGTTGTTGCTGCTGTTATTATTATTTTCTCTTCCTTTTCTGTCCTATTAGATGGTCTTTATCTCAGCCCATGAACCTTACTTTTCTTTTCCCAATTCTCTCCACCATCCTGTGGCAGGGACGAGTGAGTGAATGGCTGTGTAGTGTTTAGCTGCCTGCCAGGTTAAACCACGACACCTTGAAAACTGGAAACCCAGCACATTGTGTAATGATAGATAAAGTAATGTCTTAAACAGGTAAAGTCAGATGAAATACAGCAAGACTCCTGACAAAATCCTATGTCTACTCAGCTCGTTTTTCTATATACTCCTAGAAAAGCAGTGAGCTGAATCTCATAAGGTTCCTGACTGCACCACTCTTCAAAGGCATCTTTAAACATTTGCTTAGCTTCGTACACATCTACAGATTTCATTATATTGTGTGACTGAAGCATGTACTTAAGAGTCTGAATGGGGATTGCTTTAAATATGTGCTGTGTTTGGCTAAATTGGACTGGTAAATATGTCTGGTGCTTTCCCTGGTGGGAAAGAGAACTTGGCATGATTGTTAATTAAGGTCTAAATTAAACTAGTCATCTATGTTTCCTCATCAATGAGATGATTGCTCTCCAGAGGTGACTTTTTTCTCTTCACAAAACCATTATGACCAGATGACACGTTTAAACAGATATGTAACATTTAGATGGCTCCCATGAAGACAGTAGAGAGCCAAGCCTCCTTTAAATGGGCTGCCTCAAGGTCCGGCAGGAGACTGGCAATACCCACATGGCTAATGTCTCTGCTTCTCATGTCATGTTTTTCCCGCTTCTTCGGAAAGACTAGGAACGTCTTCCTTCTTGCATACACTAAAACATGAACAGAACAATATCATCACCTTTTCCAAAAATGCATATTCTTAATTGCTTTTTTTTAATCATAGACCAATTCTCTGAAATATTTTTTAAAGAGGAGACAACAGGCCGCAGTTCATGGACAGAAAGAAGCTGGAAAGAGGCAATTACCAAGGCATCTGATTGCAAAAAAGGAGCAAGATTTGGGATTCATCTTCATCCTCAGCAGTCTGCCTGCTCAGTCTGCCACTTTTTGGTGGAACCCAGTAGAAACATAGATTTTCTTCCCATCTGCTGTTCAGGAAACTGAACAGTTCAATCCAGGTTTGGATGACAGTGTTGGGAGAAGCAACCTAAAAGTTAGCCACTGCAGCACTTGAGATGTCAGTGTTGCACTGATGAAACTGCTGTGACAGTGGTGGAGCCCAGAACCAGCAGGTAGCAGGGTTTCTCACAGAAAATACTAACTTTCTATCTTTTATCTAATTCAGTATTAGGCAAATGTCAAAACATTACAGTTCTTCAGGTTAGAGGAGCAGATAAAGGCATTTCAGGATGCCATGGTTCAGCCTCAGCTGGCAACAGAACACCACGCAGCCACTCGCTCACCCCCCACCCCTGTGGGAAGGGGGAGAGAATCGGACGAGCAAAAGAACTTGTGGGTTGAGATAAGCACAGTTTAATGATTACAATAAAATGATAATAATAGTAACAATGATTATGATAATAATGACAATAATGTTAATATAATAAAATGGAAAAGGAAGGGAAAGGGAAAAAAAGGAAAAAAAAACACGGAAACACAAATGATACAACTGCTCACCACTCGCCGACTGATGCTGCCGGTCCCCAAACTGCGATTCCTTACTCCCTCCCCCGGCCAGCCCCTCCCAGGTAACATACTGGGCATGACGTTACATGATATGGAATATCCCTTTGGCCAGTTTGAACCCTCTCTCTTAGCTGTGCCCCCTCCCCTCCCGGCTGCTTGTGCACCCGGCAGAGCATGGGAAGCTGGAAAAGTCCTTGACTAGTACAAGCACTGCCCAGCAACAGCCCAAACATCTGTGTGTTCTCAACAGGTTGGTTTTTTTTCCATGCTAATTTCAAAGCACAGCACTATACCAGCTAGAGTGAAGAAAATTAACTCTATCCCAGCTAAAACCATGACGGTATCCACCCCTTATTCCATATCATTTACATCATGCTCAGGTCCCATACTATTCAGTACAATTTCAATAATCCCTACCCACCTTCTCATCCTTTAACAGGATATACAGATTCTTCATTTATCATTCCCCTAGTCTATGGACCACCCCTGTAAGATGCCTGTGAGATGTCCATTGAGTTCATTTAGTCCATGACTTTGGGTTTCATCTCTTGTAAGGGTCCTTCAGAGAGGTGGTGTGCGTGGGGTCAGGTTGTTGCATGTCAGTCCTTGTTCCATCACCGCTGCACTGGTAGTTCTTGTTCTCTCACTGCTGCACTTTGCTCGGTTCCATTGAAAGTTCATTTGCTATTATTATTAATTGGGAGATTCCCACCATGATAACATTCCATTGATATGGCATATAGCAACCATAGTAGTGATGACATACAACATTATATAGCAATTAACAGCATATTATTTAGTTCATTGGCTGTTTTCACCCAAAATTAAATCCCGCTGAGGTACACATTGGAATCCTCCATCCTCCCGCATCACCCACCAAGTGCACCCAGGTCCTCAAGCAAACGCAATCCCACAAGTGGGTTTGCCTCTGCCTGAGGCAGGAATAACCCAGACTGTCTTGCCCAACATATATTTTATGTGCACTACAGGGACTCCATCCCCTTCCACAGTACGTAAGGGCTCTGACTGGGCAGGGCCAGCTCGCCTGGCAGATCCCCTCATGTTGACTAACCAGGTGGCTTTTGCTAAATGTGTATCCCAGTGTTTAAATGTTCCACCCCCCATTGCTCTCAGTGTCATCTTTAATAGTCCATTGTATCTTTCGATTTTCCCAGAGGCTGGTGCGTGATAGGGGATGTGATACACCCACTCAATGCCATGCTTTTTGGCCCAGGAGTCTATGAGGTTGTTTCGGAAATGAGTCCTGTTGTCTGACTCAGTCCTCTCTGGGGTGCCATGTCGCCACAGGACTTGTTTTTTGAGACCCAGGATAGTGTTCCGGGCAGTGGCGTGGGGGACAGGATATGTTTCCAGCCAGCCAGTCATTGTTTCTACCATTGTAAGCACATGGCGCTTGCCTTGGCAGGTCTGTGGGAGTGTGATATAGTCAATTTGCCAGGCCTCCCCATATTTATACTTCAGCCATCGTCCCCCATACCACAGAGGCTTTACCCACTTCACTTGCTTGATTGCAGCGCATGTGTCACATTCGTGGATAACCTGCGCAATAACATCCATGGTCAAGTCCACCCCCCGATCACGAGCCCACCTGTATGTTGCATCTCTCCCTTGATGGCCTGAGGTGTCATGGGCCCACCAAGCTAGAAATAGTTCACCCTTATGTTGCCAGTCCAGATCCACCTCAGCCACTTCAATCTTGGCAGCCTGATCCACCTGCTGGTTGTTTCGATGTTCTTCAGTGGCCCGACTCCTGGGGACGTGAGCATCCACATGCCATACCTTTACAACCAGGTTCTCTACCCGGGCAGCAATATCTTGCCACAGTGCGGCAGCCCAGATGGGTTTGCCTCTGCGCTGCCAGTTGCTTTGCTTCCACTGCTGCAGCCAGCCCCACAGGGCATTTGCCACCATCCAGGAGTCAGTATAGAGATAGAGCACTGGCCACTTTTCCCGTTCAGCGATGTCTAAGGCCAGCTGGATGGCCTTTACCTCTGCAAACTGGCTTGATTCACCTCCTCCTTCAGCAGTTTCTGCTACTTGTCGTGTAGGACTCCATACAGCAGCCTTCCATCTCCAGTGCTTTCCCACAAGGCCACAGGACCCATCAGTGAACAGGGCGTATTGCTTCTCATTTTCTGGCAGTTTGTTATACAGTGGGGCTTCTTCAGCACGTGTCACCTCCTCCTCTGGTGATATTCCAAAGTCTTTGCCTTCTGGCCAGTCCATAATCACTTCCAAGATTCCTGGGCGACTGGGGTTTCCTACTCGAGCCCGCTGGGTGATCAGTGCAACCCATTTACTCCACGTAGCATCAGTTGCATGGTGTGTAGAGGGGATGTTTCCTTTGGACATCCAGCCCAGCACTGGCAGTCGGGGTGCCAGGAACAACTGTGCCTCAGTACCAACCACTTCTGAAGCAGCTCGGACCCCTTCATATGCTGCCAATATCTCTTTTTCAGTTGGAGTATAGTGGGCTTCGGACCCTCTGTATCCCCAACTCCAAAACCCTAGGGGTCGACCTCGGTCTCCCCATGTGCTTTCTGCCAGAGGCTGCAGGTAGGGCCATTCTCCCCGGCTGTGGTGTAGAGCACATTTTTTATATCTTGTCCTGCCCAGACTGGCCCAAGAGCTACTGCATGAACTATCTCCTGTTTAATTTGTTCAAAGGCTTGTTGTTGCTCAGGGCCCCATTTGAAATCATTCTTTTTCCGGGTCACTTGATAGAGGGGGCTTACGATCAGACTGTAGTGTGGAATATGCATTCTCCAAAAGCCCAAAATGCTCAAGAAAGCTTGTGTTTCCTTTTTGCTAGTTGGTAGAGACATGGCTGCTATTTTGTTGATCACATCCATGGGGGTCTGATGACGACCATCTTGCCATTTTATTCCCAAGAACTGGATTTCTTGTGCAAGTCCCTTGACCTTACTTTGTTTTATGGCAAAACCAGCTTTCAGGAGGATTTGAACTATTTTCTTCCCTTTCTCAAAAACAACTTCTGCTGTATTGCCCCACACGATGATGTCATCAATGTATTGTAGGTGTTCGGGAGCTCCATCTTGTTCCAAAGCATTATGGATCAGTCCATGGCAAATGGTAGGGCTGTGTTTCCACCCCTGGGGCAGTCGATTCCAGGTGTACTGGGCACTCCTCCAAGTAAAAGCAAACTGTGGCCTGCACTCTGCTGCCAGAGGGATTGAGAAGAATGCATTAGCGATATCAATTGTGGCATACCACTTGGCTGCCTTGGACTCCAGTTCGTATTGAAGTTCTAGCACGTCTGGCACAGCAGCTCTCAACAGTGGAGTGACTTCATTCAGGCCACGATAGTCTACCGTTAGCCTCCACTCTCCATTAGACTTCCGGACTGGCCATATGGGACTGTTAAAGGGTGAGTGGGTTTTACTGATGACTCCTTGGCTCTCCAGTCGACGAATGACCCCATGGATGGGGATCAGAGAGTCTCTGTTGGTGCGATATTGCCGCCGGTGCACCGTTGTGGTGGCGATCGGCACCTGTTGTTCTTTGACCTTCAGCAACCCCACCACAGAAGGGTCCTTCGAGAGACCGGGCAAGGTAGACAGCTGTTTAATTTCCTCTGTCTCCAAGGCAGATACACCAAAAGCCCACTTGTAACCTTTTGGGTCCTTGAAATACCCTCTCCTGAGGTAGTCTATGCCAAGGATGCACGGAGCCTCGGGGCCAGTCACAATGGGGTGCTTCTGCCACTCATTCCCAGTTAGGCTCACTTCGGCCTCCAATACAGTTAGCTCTTGGGATCTCCCTGTCACTTCAGCAATGCTGGTGGGTTCTGCCCCTATATAGTTTGATGGCATTAAGGTTCACTGTGAGCCGGTGTCCACTAAAGCTTTATACTCCTGTGGGTCAGATGTGCCAGGCCATCGGATCCACAGAGTCCAGTAAACCCAGTTATCCCTTTCCTCCACCTGGCTGGAGGCAGGGCCCCCCTAGTCCTGATCATAGTATTCATCACTCACTTCCTGTAAATATGAATCACGAGTGTCTCTGTTAAGACCAGACAGGACATCAGCACTTCTGCTCCTCTGTCTGGAGAATTGCTTACGGGAAACTGGGGCAGCAGCTCTCCTGGAGAAACTCCCCTGAGTAATTGTTCTCCCTTGCAGCTCACGTACCCGTGCCTCTAGGGCTGAGGTAGGTTTTCCATCCCACTTCATTTCCTCTCCGTGATCACACAGGTAAAACCATAGGGTGTCCTGTCATGTGTATCCCTTCTCTTGAGCCAAGGGACACTTACTCCTAATGGCTGAGATACTGGTCCGTACTGGTGGGGAGTAGGACCTATATTCTTTGAGTTGCTGGAACTCTCGGGACAGTTTCTCAACAGCAGAGACGAGCAAGGAAGAGAGATTCGCTTCATATTCCTGGAGTCTATCAATCAACTCCGCCACCGTTGGTGTCTCATCATCTGTCCAGGACATCACTGCCAATGAGTTTGCATGCGAAGATGGTGCACTCCGTACAAACTTCCGCCACATGGGTCGTGTGCACTCGGCTTCATCTGGATCTTTGGAGGACCGTTGATCATCCAGGTCACCATAAATCACCTCAAGCACGGCTAATTCCCTTAGATGCTGAATGCCTTTCTCCATGGTCATTCATTTTCCTAGCCGAAATACAATATCTTCTTTGAAGGGATACCTCTCTCTCACCGCGGACAGGAGCCGCCTCCAGAGGCTGAGGGCTTGGGTTCCTTTTCCAATTGCTTTATCAATGCCCCCTTCCCTAGAAAGGGATCCCAGTTGTTTGGCTTCCTTCCCCTCTAATTCCAAACTACTGGCCCCATTATCCCAGCATCGGAGCAGCCAGGTGATAAGGTGCTCACCTGAATGACGCCCGAAATCTTTCCATATATCCCGCAACTCACTCAAGGATAGGGATCAGGTAGTTTCTGTTTCTTGTACACGTTCTTCCTCTTCCTCCTCCTCTTCTCGTGATGTCCCTGGTTCCTCATAATCTCTTTCTAAATGAGTTGACCTTCTCTTCCATGATTTCTTCTTGCGTATAGGGGCGACTGATACTGGCACAGGTTGGTCCTCTGGTTTAGCTGCAACACTTGGCACTGGGGTTGGAGTAGCTGCAGTGTCTGTCATGAGGGTTGGAGTGGCCGCAGTGCTCGTCACTGGGGTTGGAGTAGTTGCAGTGTCTGTCATAGGGGGTTGGGTGGCCGCAGTGCTCGTCACTGGGGTTGGAGTAGCTGCAGTATCTGTCGCGGCGGGTTGGGTGGCTGCAGTGCTTGTCACGGGGGTTGGAGTACCTCCCTTCTCTTTCCCTTGGAGGTACTGAATAGTGTTAAATAGGGCTCAATAGGCATAAGCCAGACCCCAGCACATGGCAGTGATCTGTATCTCTCTGGAATTGCCAGGGTGACAACATACTTCCTCCAAATGTTCTACTAATTTTTCAGGATTCTGCACTTGTTCAGGGGTGAAGTCCCACACCACAGGGGGTGCCCACCGTCTTAGGCATTTGCCCATACTTTCCCACATACCCTGCCACGCATAGCTATCGAGCCTTGGGACAGATCTCTGGATTATATTCTTAACTTGCTTGTTAACCTTAGACAGATCTGATACCATCTGCCAAAGCAATATCAACAGATGTATCTTGACTACCCAAGGATGTTCAAGATACTGAAAAGTAGTTGTAACGAAGGAGGAGACATTATATAAGATGGTAGCTATGGTGCCATTCTGTATTTCCTCCATAAAAAACCTCTCAGAGGAGGAGGTATAATTGCTAATTGCCTCCATGAGGTGGTAGCTGGAGTACAGTAACGGTTTCCATGCAAGACCTAAATAACTGATAACAGTCAAGGCCAGCATTTTAATAACAAGTCTCCTAGGCCAAACAATCTCTAATCACTGCAGAGCACAGCCAACTGACAAAACCAACAGCAAGTTTTAACACGTACTTTACAATCAGCATGGTAAAGACTGGACAAACTAATACTGCAAGCAGATTAATCAATGCTGTGACCAGCAACTGTTATTATCTCAAACCCTTCGTGCCCCACGTTGGGTGCCAAAAATAGACTGTCATGGTTCAGCCTCAGCTGGCAACTGAACACCACGCAGCCGCTCGCTCACCCCCCACCCCCACCCCTGTGGGATGGGGAAGAGAATCGGACGAGCAAAAGAACTTGTGGGTTGAGATAAGCACAGTTTAATGATTACAATAAAATGATAATAATAGTAACAATGATTATGATAATAATGACAATAATGTTAATATAATAAAATGGAAAAGGAAGGGAAAGGGAAAAAAAGGAAAAAAAAACACGGAAACACAAACGATACAACTGCTCACCACTCGCCGACTGATGCTGCCGGTCCCCAAACTGCGATTCCTTACTCCCTCCCCCGGCCAGCCCCTCCCAGGTAACACACTGGGCATGACGTTACATGATATGGAATATCCCTTTGGCCAGTTTGAACCCTCTCTCTTAGCTGTGCCCCCTCCCCTCCCGGCTGCTTGTGCACCCGGCAGAGCATGGGAGGCTGGAAAAGTCCTTGACTAGTACAAGCACTGCCCAGCAACAGCCCAAACATCTGTGTGTTCTCAACAGGTTGGTTTTTTTTCCATGCTAATTTCAAAGCACAGCACTATACCAGCTAGAGTGAAGAAAATTAACTCTATCCCAGTTAAAACCATGACACAGGATTAGAAGATTAGGATTTTGTGAGAGCGTATAAACCATTATGTAGACATCAGAGCTCACAGTGAAAAAGACAACATGCTGTCCCCTCTAAACAGTGCTCGTAATGCCAGACCTGGAATACTGTGGCCAGTTATGTGCTGCTCAATACAAGAGGCATGGACACACTGGAGAGAGTCCAGTGAAGGGTTGCTAAGGTGATTAAGGGACTGGAGCATCTTTCCTAGAAAAAAGGCTGACAGCTGCAACTGCTTGTTAAGCCTGTAGAAGAGAAGGTTCAGGGGGATCTCATCTATGTATATAAATACTTGAGGTAAGAGTGCAAGGAAGATGGAGTGGAGCGAGGCTCTTCTCAGTGGTGCCCTGTGACAGGACCAGGGGCAATGGGCACATGCTGAAACACAGGAGGGTCCATCTAAACATCAGGAAACACTTTTTCAATGTGAGCGTGACCAAGGCCTGGGACAGGTTGCCCAGGGAGGTGGTGGAGTCTCCATCCTTGGATATATTCAAAGGCCATCTGGACATGGTACTGAGCAAATGGCTTTAGGTGGCCCTACTTGAGCAGGGGGTTGGGCAAGATGATCTCCAGAGGTCCCTTCCAACCTCAACCATTCTGTGATTCGGTAATTCTCTCTCATGTAGTTTGTACTTTAAAGAGCTGGTTGTTGTCTGGAGGTTTGAGCAGTGACCTCAACTATACCTGCACTAGTAAATAAAGTGTGTGATGGTCTGTTTGTTCATCTTGAGACCAAGCAGTGCAGCTTAGTTAATTCTGTACAGTTCATCTCCCTTCTTCCTAAAATAAGGTGGCTTCATCCACACTATCTTTTCGGAATGATCCCTGACTTATATTAAACCCCAGACAGTTTAGGCTAGTGCTAATCAGCAAAAACCAAAATTTGCCAAGGAGTGCACTAATGATTAAACAGTATGAGCAATCCCATGCCAATGCTGGGCCAATGCTCTGGCCTTGTTCAGCTTAATGGTATAGATGTAGCTTTTATATTTATAACAAAATAAAGGAATACATAAAATATAGCTTTAATTTCACTGTATTAATGTTTATCATTAATTTCCTTAGCAACACCATTTTCAGCTCTAAAGCCTCTAATGATGCCCTGGGATTAGTATCTAACCAATATTTCCATTTATTATAAAAGATTGTTGGCTTCTTACTCTGTCTTTAGTGTGAGAGGCCTCCAATACAATCAAAGAAAATTAGAAAAAATATATGGTTTTTTGTCATTATAATAATCAGATTTGCATCTCTAAATGCACATAGGTCAGAAATCTCAAGTTTTATGTTAGTTTTATGGATTTCTTTTCATACATTAATTTTAAGGATTTAAAAGCTTTCTGTTTTGCTTTTGAGGCCCACTATTAAAAATTGAAAATACTATTATCAAAGCTATAATTATTTTTGCTTGAATTCTATATATATTTATATCATCAGTGACTGAATAATTTGTTTTATAGGAAGATGTTTGGTACGTCTTTCAGTAGATTTGCCTGATGAGCACATTTATGAGCATGACAAAATAAATTATTCATACTGATTAAAGGGAAATGCACATTATAATTAGGTATAAGCAATATCAGAAATTCTGGGCGAAGAACAAAGACAGAAAGCTTGGTATAGTTTAAGGCAGAGATTTGTAATTCTCATATTCACCAGAGGAAATTAGTCAGCTCAACTTTATGTTTTATTCTGTAAATGTATTACGATTCTTCACGTTCCTTCTGGCTGCACTGCTACGAAGTTTAAATATCCATGTTCTTACAATATTAGTCATGGTTTTGACAAATCTAGTTTTTTGTTTCTCAGTGTCAAGCAATGGTAGAAGTTCTTCAAATACTCCAATACATGGGTAATTACAACTTCTTAAAATATAATTTTATATACGTAATTCTTGTTTTGTAATATGGACAATGCAGGATACAAAACTAAAATTCATAAAATATTTTGCTTATACTTTTAGTTCAGATAGTCTCTTAAAAAGACTTTCTTCGAAGTGCCTCCGTTCTTCTAGGAACTAATGCATGTGAGCCTTTTCTCAGGCGTAACAAATTATCTTTCAAGACAATAATCATGCTAATGGCAAAGGTTATCTTCACTTCGGCTGTAGAGTAAGTATCATTTACTTGTTATTTCTTTTGTTGCATCCTGATTAATTTATTTAAATTGACGTTGAGGAAATGAGTTATGGTTTGACTTTTGCATCAGCAGGAATTTGTATCTGAAACTATATAGGGTAGCTCATTATTTTAACAACTACCCATTACATTTTACAGGTTTAGCCTTTAAACCAGGAAAGAACTTCAAAATACAATTAATAGATTTTACCCTGCAATTCTTGTTCAACTGAAAGCCTCCATTTCCACCTTCTTCCTCTGCATCCAGTTGTTTCAGTACAAATATTGAATTTGCAAGGAGTATAAAATTTCATCCTATTTGTACAGTCTACATGTCTTTGAAAATAAGGACCCATGGTCCAAGGTATAGATCACTGGAGTACAAAGCTGGCTGCTCAACCCAACCTTGTCTTGACAGTTTATGAAATCTGTGTAGGATTCACTGCATCTTATTTTTCTGCAGGTACAAAAGGAACTAAAATAACACCTATTATTTTCCCAAGTGCTTTTGGGATTTAAAAGTGTGAAATGGAATGTTAGACTGACATCCACAAAAAATAATCTTGATGTTTTTGTAATGTCTGTAGATACATTTAATACGAACTTACTTGTTATGAACAAGTATCAGCAGACCAGAAACACCTTATATGCATATATCTTAACAAAGTCAATAGTATTTCATCCTGATAAATGCTGAAGTAATTTACAAATTGGAGTTATCTTTAAATTGGGACTCTTCCACTAACCAGAAAGTTTGAAGTTGTTTAGTCACTAATTGAAATGAAAGAACATTTTCTTTCTAGATTTTAGCTCATTGTGATGCTTTCATTCTGGCATAGACTTCCTGGTTACACACCAGACCACTGCAGGCTGGTAGACATCATGTCATCTTGTTCATCTCAGTGTGTTCATTACACAGATAATTATCTCAAATGTTCATGTCAAACTCCAGATCTCTTATTTTTTAAAACATCAGGAAAAAATGTAGTATGCTGTTGTGGTTTAACCTGGCAGGCAGCTAAGCACCACACAGCCGCTTGCTCACCTCCCCCCGCCCCAGGTGGGATGGGGGAGAGAATCGGAAGGGCAATAACAACAACAATAATAAAAATAATAATAATGATGATGATGATGAAGAAAGGGAAAACAAAATGAGAGAGAGAGAAAAAAAACTAGGAAAAAACAAACGATACAACTGCTCACCACCCATGGATTGACACCAAGCCAGTCCCTGAGCCGTGAATGCTGCTTCCCCTGGCCAACACCCCACAGTTTTTATACTGGGCATGACATCATATGATATGGAATATCCCTTTGGCCAGTTTGGATCAGCTTTCTTGGCTGTGCCCCCTCCCCTCCTGGCTTCTTGTGCACCCGGCAGAGCACAGGGAACTGAAAAAGTCCTTGACTAGTGTAACCACTACTTAGAGCCAACTAAAACATCGGTCTGTTATCAACTTTATTCTCATACTAAATCCAAAACACAGCACTGTACCAGCTACTAGGAAGAAAATTAACCTTACCCCAGAGAAAACCAGGACATGTGCCTGAAAAATCCACTCCCCAACCTGGGCTCTGTGTACCTTAAATTGTACTTCTAATTCTACTTAACTATGACAGCTGTCATTTAGATAGACCACCTTTCCATAAGAATATTTCAAAGTTCTTGCAGTGGGAGGTGATTCTTCTTCAAACCATGAGAAACCCCAAGAAAATTCTATCCAGCACTCATCCCTGCTCTTTTCTATGTCATCTCTCGCTCTCACTTGATCACTCCACTCACTGGAAGTTCTCTACCCTGTGACTGCCCCAGGAAGACCCAGTATTTACCTAGAGTCAACAGGCACAGGGGAAAGGTTATGAGTAGGGACAAAAGCAGCACTGGTTCATCATCAGCTCCTCCATCCACCCTCTGCCATGGTGATTACTTCTCCTTTTCTGATGTAAGCAGTCCAGGCTCACTGGTTAGAGGAAAATAGTTCTGGGGCAAGACTGCAAGAGTCTGCAGGAATTAGGGGATTTGCTGGAAGCAGGGCTGCAGAGGACATGTATGTAGGCAATGTTTGGCGCAAAGTGCTGGTCCTCTCCAAACCTGGACTGGACACATTATGGAATAAGATTGGGTGGGAGAGCAGAAAGTAACCTAATTAGTGGGAAAATACATGGAAATATTAGAAGTTGGACTGCAATATTTGTAAAGGGAGTGTACTGCACTGAGGCCAGTGCCAGCTTTGCTCAGGTCCAGGTCGGTTCTGCAAGGGAACAGGGAGCAGTGGGTGTCACTCCAGGGGAGGCTGGATGTCAGCACAACAGTGGTGCTGGGGGCTCAGGGAGCAGCAGCAGCAGCCGGGAGGATGAACCAGGTAATAACACAAAAAAGGGGCCCAACAATAACAATTGAGAACAATAGCTCCTAGAGATGTTAAGTTACAGCTGAAGCTACCCTGTCAGAAAGATTCATTAATATCCATTACAAATTATTCATTAGTCCTGAATTTAATCAGTAACACTTACTTTGCCACAATGTAGATATAGTACTGTTTCAATTCTGCTATGACGTCATGCTCTGTTGTGGTCCTAACCAAAGTAAAATACATATTTAGGAATAGCACCGGGTAAATATTCACAGATATTTTAAGATGCATGTCTTTAACAGCTGACAGTCACTAAATATTTAATTTTTGAAAGAGATAAAAGCATCAGATAAAATTATTGATTTTATATTCATTCAAATGGTTTGTGAAGAGCTTTTCTTGTACTTCTTGTCCAAAGTTAGTTAGGTATTAAGATGGCACTTTCAAGGCATATAGCTTCCTCTCTCTTTCTGTCATATAGTCAAATATTTACCTCCTCCTCCTTCTGGCTTATAATGGGAAGTCATAAGCTACTATTTGTAACAGGATAAAGGCAGTTACATGACAAATATTACAGCCACTAGTAATGATATCGGTTGTTATGAAATTGTAAACCATTCAAGTGTATATGGATTTGACTTTAATTAAATCTTGTCAAAAAAATAAATTTTCAAAACACAAAGCCCACAGCATGCAGGACAATGCAGTTGTGCTTTTCTAAACAAAGGAACTTCATGTCAAATTAATTTCCTCTTAAATAGATTAATAACTCTCCCTGCTCTACCTTATTATATCTTCCAAACCAAGCCTAGAAAAAGAAAAGGAGGGGAAAGAAGAAGAAAGAACAGGGGAAAAAAAAAAGAGAAAACCACTTACCAACTACTCTCAAAAAATTTAATTATTATAAAAACTGAACAAAACTCCTATTGTGATACAGGATGGGTATAATATCAGGAGATTAATGGGACATGAACAGTTTCTCTCTGAAATATCTGTTTCAGAGCTAGACCATCTTAAAAGCAACTAAAAATATTTATTTAAAACATCCAATTACTTAAGTGAGTAGAGTTGAAGTCTCAGTTCATTCCCTAATGGACTTGTAGCGAGGTAGAAAATATGTGTGAAAAAGCAGGTGGCGTTCCCTCTCTCATACAAAAGCACATCTCATACCTTTGTAAACTTGTGCTTTTTAAACAGATCCTCCTCTTCCATCAGTAGCTTACTGTGTTCAATTTCATTCTTTCACATAGTTATGGGTGAGGTGCGTCAAACCCAAAGCTGGATAGTTTATTAGACACATAAATATTTATCTTATGATTCACACAAAGTCTCCAATTTGCTTCTTTATGCTGTTCTTTTACAATGTACATAAGACAGAAAAAAAAAAATTCAAGCCCCAGAGCTGTACAACCTAAAGGCAAAGAAATATAAGACATAAGTATGGTGAAGACTTTCTGTATCCCAGATGTACTATGCAGTTTTCTTTTCTGGGAATAGGGTAAATAAGCAAAGAAGCAGGTAAGAACGGTATGTTTCACTTTGGGAAAAACCTCCACAAAAAGTGACAGAGAAGTCTACAGCAGCTGTCAAATGTAACCCGTAAATCCCTTGTACATTAATATGTCCCCTGTACAGACTTATTGTATAGTTATTTTTTTGCTTGTGAGTATATACTTATTACCATACTTAAAATTAATGCTAATGAAAATCAGTTGTTTGGGTTTTCAGGTGAGTAAAAAGCATTTTCTGGTTTTGTATTTCTGTTCTTTTCATTGACTGAGGCAAGCATTTGTGGGGGAGAAAAACCTCATAAGTGTATATTTAGAGTCAATAACACACTGTATACACACAGAGCTTCTGACCTGAAACTGGGAAATGACCAAGTAGATATGTTCATTTTCTAAATTGTGACTATTTGACTTCACATTTTACACAGCTTCAATCTGCAGCAAGGAGATTATTAACCTAAAGAGAGGACGTGGTTCTGGTGCCAGGTACAATGAGCAGAACCTGATCCAGTTTCAAGGAGTTTCTGCTATGATGAAGAACATCATAGAACCCCCAGAAAAGAAGTTGGAGCTGCCTGTGAACTTCAGGAAGGGATTCAAGAAGGCAGACTGACTTACCTGGCTTTCAGCTTTTCCCTTCCAAACTCAGCCCCGTGCCAGCTGTTCTGACAAGTCCCAGTGCAGTAATTTTTGCTACCACTGCTTTTTCAGTGGTGTATTTTAGGCCTATAAATGTTCTCTTTGCTTCACTATTGTTTCATTAGACTGCTAAATTTTTCCTAGAAATGCAACTGAGAATGGAAACACCAGTTTTTAAAGGTCCATAAATGAAAGCAAAGTAATTAAAATACATATGAAAAAAGGTATAGAATAATGCTTGAGAGCTTCCTCTCTTGCAAATGTCAAAAGTTCAAGTAACCACAGAACAAATGAAAGATTCTAGAGAGTCACCGAAATATATATAGAAAATATAAATTAAAATGCACAGAAACCTAATGTAAATTGTGAGATAAAAAAAATAGAGGTAAGTATTAAATATCCTTGTTTCTGCTCTAAAGATTCAAATTAGATTAAACTTCAAAACACAGTTCAATTTCATTATGAAAATCAGGTTGTCTGCCTTAATGACTTCATTGTATTTCCTGTGGTGAAGTGCTGAGCAGCTCTATCTTCCAAAGCCGGGCAGAAAAAAAAAAAAAAAAAAGAACCAAAACAAAAAAACAAGGAAAAAACCCCAAAACAAACAAAAAACCAACCCACCACATTATCTACAAAAGCTTTATAGACATATAAAGGATCTGTAAAGGCACAGAAGAGAACCAGGACTGAGTCTTCATCCATGGATGGGTCAACATCTTTCTTCATTATAGACCACCTTTCTTCATTATAGGCCTTCTTTCTTCATTATAACAGAATAAAACATACTAAAAACATCTGAGTTCTTAACAAAAAACCCCAACCGTCCTGTTTTAACATATATTTAATTCAAACAGGCAGAAAAACAGTCTGTTATTCACAGTCTCAGTTGCAATAGATAACAACAATATCCTACACTGGAACAAAGACCTGTAGCCATGCTGAGGATCAGCACAAAGGGCTAATAAGGATATCTCTGCGAGCAAATTAACATATGTGAAATGTTCTACAAAATGTGCTTTAACTCTTTTAACAGGTAGATCTTTTTTATCGCATCAAATGTGTGCCATGTATCATTGATTTCATTAATTTTGAGCTCTATTTCTTCCATCCTGCATTCTTAATATTTCATTTTATTTACTCCCTGTGCTAGCGAAACAGTAAAAACTTTCTTAAGTCAAAAAAATACTAACGGAAACATTTATTTTATCTGAAGATAATTCTAAACTATAGGTTATTTCCAGCCTAGAAGAAGCTAACTAAAAAAATACTGTATTAGGGAAGATAGCAGGATATAAGCAATAACCCAGTAAAGTAAAGGAATAGACTGGTAACAAGTAACAAGTCAACCACCTGTTACCTTGTATGCAACAAATGAACATTTTCAAAACCCAGCTTGTTATTCAGCTAATGTAAATCATTGGCTTGGACCAAGAAACACATGCCAATTAGGAACTATCACATGGGATTTTATGTCCCACCATCCCGACCTCGTGGCGCAAGGGCAGCGCGTCTGACTCCAGATCAGAAGGTTGTGTGTTCAAATCACACCGGGGTCAGCTTTGGGGCACCACTCACCACCCTCTGTATCGCCCCTGCTTTTCTCTGGGGCTGTGGCAAGGCATTGGCCAACCAGGGGTGGGCACCTCAGGAACGGCTCGGGGATGGGTGGGGGGGAAATGTGGTGCCCAGAGCTTTCCTTTCAGCCCAGGCGCTGTGCTGTTTGGTAGGGGTCAGCTGAGAGGTTATGGGGCATGATCAAAGCAGAGGCCAATACAGGGGCATCTTGTGGTGGGTGTCTGCCAACAGGGAGAAGTTGGAGATGTTTTTGCTCTTCCTAGAAAGGTTGGACTAGATGATCCCCGAGGTCCGTTCCAACCTGTGATTCTGTGATCACACATTGCTTACTATGTACTGAATGTACAGAAAAGCAATCAAGAATTGAAAAATAATTAAAGAAACAGCAAAGAGTTTAATAGACTTGATCCTGAAAAATGTTGTTTATTTCTCTGCCTACATTCATAGTATACATATATACATACACACATTATACATAATATATTGAGTATTTATAGAGAGTGTGTGTATATATATATGAGAAAAAATATATATATATTCCCAGTGTGTCAGGACCCAAGGGAATGGCAGGAAAATGTGCCAGGGGAGGTTTAGGTTGGATATTAGGAAAAGGGTCTTTACCCAGAGCATGGTGGAGCACTGGAACAGGCTCCCCAGGGAGGCAGTCACGGCACCAAGCCTGACGCTATTCAGGAAGTACTTGGACGACACCCCAGGCACATGGTGTGAATTTTGGGGCTGTCCTGTGCAGGGATAGGGGTTGGACTCAATGATCCTTGTGGGTCCCTTCCAGCTCAGGACCTTCTATGATTTTTTTTCAATGCTACTCATCAACAAATAGATTAAAAAAAAAAAAAGACTAAACTTTTTTGAAGAAAGAGCATACCCACAGCTATTGGTATCTTGTCTTCTCTACAGGCAAATACAGAGAGAAAAGTTGTCAGTGCCAAAAGTTATTTCAACTAGTAATGAAGCCATGCATTTCACACATATGGAGCAAATATTCAAGTTATGCTTCCCACAGAAAACACAATCCACCAAACTCACAGACTTTAGTGAAAAAGATGCAAAAATGGACCTCAGAAACTGTTCTAAGGTGACAGCTCTCAGATGTGGCAGGGAATCTACAATGGTCCCAGGAGATTTATTCTGGTACTACATTATGCTTACAATTCAAATATTTTTCCAAATGTGTAAACTGAGTTTTTCTTGCTGCAGCTCAGACAGATTACTTCTTGTCTTATCTGCCCTGAACCTGGAGGAAAGGTCACCTCTTCTTCTTTACAACAAAATTGGGTAACTCTGGGCAGTAATCGTGTCACTATTAAATATCTAAGTCCAGTAAGTATTCACAGCCTCAATGATTTTTTTATGTCATGTTGTCTCAACCATCTCCTGTTGGCCCATAACTTTCCTGAAGTACATTCAGTGCCCAGAAGAGAACACAGCATTCCCGTGAAAGGCTTTCCAGTACTAGACAGATGCATATCTGCCGTTGGTTGTTCCCTCTAAATTACAAGACCCTGTTATTTTCTTGAAGAGCTTTGTATTGTTTCCATAGTCTATCTCCAATCTGTTAAGACCTGCTGAATTCTAATCCTTCTTCTAAAATAATTTAATTCTTTCCTGCTTTCAGGTAGTCTGAAGCAGCAATAATTCAAGTGGTTAATAAAAGTTTTTAATAACACAAGAACCAGATACCTTACATTTCCATTTTGAAAAAAATCAGTGAAACCTACTCTCTCTGTATATTTGACAACCACTTTTGCACCCATGATATAGCAGTTTTCTCAAGAACATGTCTCAATAGCTTGTTTCTAAGTAAACTGTATGAAACAGTGCACAAAGCCTTTCTGAAGCTAAGATATGTGATATCTACAATTTATTTCTGTAGAGAGATCTCTTACCTTCCATAATTATTAAGGAAATTGAAGAAATTATCAGGGATAACTTTTCTGAAATTGCCTCAGCCAGTTCTTTACAAATCCGAAAACAAAAGAGTTCTCCAAAGTCCTAATTATTTTGTTATGGCCAATATGAGGAATTACACTTTAAGGGGGGAGGGGAGGGACACCAAACCAAACCAAACACAAACACACACCAAAAAAACAACAAAACAGTATATGCCCTAGTTCTGTAACACTACATTCCAAGGCAGATGGGCTTAATTTCTACTTTGTGACAGTTAAGTACTGATCATAACAGCATGTCAGGACCACAGTGTCTCCCACAGAGCTCTCCGTTTGCAATTTGGGCTACACAGAAAATATGATGGAAGACAGGAAAGACTCAGGAAAAAATTGTGTTAAATGAAACGTTGCATTCATAAAATTGTATCCTGTTCTATTCTAATCTGATACCAGAAATGAATAAACACATTTTAAACCATGTTGTTTCATTTTCAACATTTCATTTTCTGTTCATGTGAATCGCAAACTTTGATCTAGAAAAAAAGTAGTTTCATGACCACAGGAGTCGGCGAAGGTTGGTTTGTCCAGATTCATGCTTGCTGTTGACTGATGCTGTGATTGTATCTTTTCTTAAAATTGGGAATACTTGAAAGGGATCTCGCACATGTGAATTTTCTACTGTCCACCATCAAAATGTCCATGCTCCAGCCTCTGCAGCAGACAAGATTATTTGGCATTTTTACCTCCCCCTGTCCGCAGTTTTCACATTATTTTTATGACTTCAGGAATTCCTTTCCTGCTAAAAAGTCTAAATCAGATCATCTTGCTCTCAATAACTAAAAAGAGAACCCAGAGAGAGTGAATCCTGCAATAAAACATCTGAAGTAATGTGAGATCATCCCACTTTAAAAATATACTTCTAAAGGACAGGGATAGCTTAATATCTTTCTGTATCATCCTTAGTATTTCTCCCTTAATCATCAAGTGTAGTTTAATAGGAAAATTCTTCCTGACACAAAACTTGAAAGTAAAAATATCACAGTCTAGCTGAGATATTTTTTTCCTCGCCCCGGCTTTCACCTTCAGTGTCAGGAAACTCAGAGAGGGAAAGGAATGACATGGACACCTGAGGACTTATCAGCTCAAAATCTTCAGATTAAATTTGATCAGTTCCTTCTGTGAGTTAATAACATGGACTGTGGGAAATACCAGGAACAAAGTTTTGCAGGCAAAGGTAACCCTGGGATAACACAGCAGTGAGTTACCACAATAAGACAAGACATTCAGCAGATTTTGGTAGCGAGTACAAGATTCAAAAAAGCAAGAGAATCAGCCAGCAGCTCACAAAGGTTTGCAGGGTATCATGTGCAGAAAGAACATGCAGATTTGTGTTCATGGGAAATAGGATCTCTGCTTGATTATCCCAGAAAAAGAAACTCAGCAGAAAAGTACATGCATAATCGCAATGGGGAACTGACATGGAATTCAATTTTTGCTGAGTTTAAAAAAAAAAGAAAAAGAAAGAAAAAAAGAAAGAAAGAAAGAAAATTCACAATTAAGTAGTGAAATACAGAATTTGTGCTGCCTACAAGACGAATCTGAAGTGGTTACAGATTGTCGCTGCTGATTGGACCTTCTTATCTAAACATCCCAATTAAAAAGTAAATTATCTTATTCTTTTTAACTGTCTAATAAAACAGCCTTTTTACAATCAAGAAAATGTTTCTTGGCTTTTACCTGTTAAGGTCTTGTCTTCACCTAACAGTTCTTTTACAGCAATTGGGAATGTGATTTTTAGAGCAGTGTCACTATGCTGCGCTTCCTCCTGCAAACACATCCAACGCCTAAAAGCCTTTTTATGAAATACATTAGTTTATTTTAAAAGTGGAGGAAGCTAGCTCACATTTAGCGTGGAGTGAGAAGGTGCATGTACATAAGGAAATAAAAAAAATAAACCTCCATTCTTATGGTCTGAGGATGGCAGGGTAGAGATGAACCTGCTTCCACCCAAATGAGGGGCCCATGCACAAACTGCCGATGGGAATCGCCCCTCACATCTGCAAGACCACACACTGTTTGGGACATTTCTGACTGACACTGGCCAAAAACGTCCTAGGGACCATGATAACAGTTTACCAATATGATCATACACCAGTGCTCAAGGTCTGTCCCCTGATCATGCTAGGTTTACTGCTACAGAGCCAGGCAGACCCTGGCGGGGAGTTAATGCAGACTAGCTGGATACCGTGATTGCATAGCCTACCTTACTGTACATTAATTTCTCTTTTAAACAAGCCTCAGCCTGGGAATGAGTACCAGTATCTGTTTTACAGTATTTAAGTAGCACCACTGAATTTCCTGACTGAGAATCTATGATAAAATTGACTAATGACACAGAACAAAACCTGAGTGTTACATTCAGAACTGCCAAAGCTTGAAATCAAAACCTCGCTTTGACATGTCTTTGTTCTGACTAGGTCTGAAGGCTTTAATAATTTACTAATGTAAAATGGCATTATTAATATTTAAGCTCAAAGATGGGTAGGCATGTAGAAAACAACATTAAAGCCATGGGTTTGGGTTTTTTTCCTCCTTTATTTCCTCTTTAGTTATGATTTACAGCTGTAAATATGAATAGAGGCATATTACATTTTATATTTATATCCTGTCTGAAATACTGGAGAAAATCTAAACAACATCATCTACATGCTATATCATATAAACAACTGTTGGTTAGTCTTAAAAATGTTACTGCTCAAATCAGTGTGCATACACACATGCACAGACACAGGATTGATATTTCCTTGTCACACACATACTAACTTTCTCTATATGTGATATCAAGAGAAATACTACAAATTCCTTAACATCTGAAATGAGATGTGTTTATTCTTTATCTTAATTATAATCTAGGGAAATTTTTTGAGAGGTAATTTAAAAACAAAAACATTCATAAGAGCTAATTAGTGTTCCTTTTCCTGATTTCCACCTCTTTGTTCAGACACAAATACAGTTCCCAGTCACAGGCACTCTTTGCATCACTCTCTGCAGGACTGGCTTTCAGTCACACAGACAGCTAGGCAACAGAACTAGATTTTTTTTTTCAAAGTCTAATTCAGAATCGTATAGCTGTCCTTTTCCCTGAGAGTAAGAAGAAGGCTGTCACACTGAACTTAAATGCACCTGTTAGCTGAAATCACTCTGAAGTGGACTAACCAGCAAAGATAACTGTTAAGCAGTGTTAGAAAGTTATGTTTCTCCAGACTGGCTGGTGACAGGTTGGTTGGGTTTTCATTTTTCTAGGGGGCAAAGGGTTTGTGGGAGGGGGTGCAGGGGGAGGTCATAAAAAAACAAGGGAGGCAAATGATGCTGAAAAGATATTACTACTAAAACTTTTACGTGTTTATTCGGTAATCTAGGACTGAATCAATATAATCTTTATTATATAACATTTTAAAATGAAAAAGCAGTGCTTGGGGTGAGGTGGGTGTGATCATCCAAATTAGCCCCATCTATTCCAGGAAATGAAAGGGTGAGGGCACAGGCCCAAGCACTGGCATGCCATTGTCCACACCGTTTGACATGTAACGAGCTCCATGTCACAACGCTGGTGCAGGCTCCCCGCAGTGCCTGCGCATTGTTTGGGGGTTAGCTGAGCCCCAGCAGACAGTTTTTATGCAGTCGTCTTGTTTTGGGGGTGTAAGAGAATTCGGCTGCAGGGATACGTTCTGTGTTGTGCCAGTTGGCCTCAGGCCAAAGAACAGCCCCTCTCTTGTTTTATTTATCAGCCTGGCTATAGCTGTTTATAGGGGAGAACACATGAGAAAATGTGACCAATTCACGTTTCTTCCTTGGGACACAGAAAAGGCTTGATTTCCTCAACAGAGATAAACAAACCTAGAACTAGACCTAAAGGAAGCCTCTTTGGGAAAGTCAGGACCATTGAGCTTTGTATGTTAGACCACAGCACACAACTAAAATTCTCCTTTTAGATCACCACATCCCACATGCATTCTCTCAAGACCACTTTGTCTTTCTGTTTACTTCAAACTCAGGAAATAGCTTTGAAACTGTATTTAGTCTTAAATCAGCTGAGTACTACTTTCCTGACATAATCTGAGAAATCCAAAAAAATTCAAAGGTTCCTACCACCGCAAAAGGCATAAAGAGGATGAAGTTTTTCTTCTGAGCTACTGAACTCTCAGGGATGCAAAGGCAAATTGCTGTATTCTATAAAGATGACATTACCGTAGCAGTAAAACTACTAACAACACTTTAAAGAAGCAAAAGAACAGCTCATCTACCCATGAATAAGGTATTAAAACTATATTCATAATTGCAAAGTAAGTAGGGATTGGCATTTGAAGGAGGAAGTCCCACTGAACGCAGGAGCTCTGCACCACACCTGGGCCTGCAGGATCAGGCCCCGGGCCCTGGCAGTCACTGGGCACACAGAGTTGTCCTGCTGCCACCTGCAGATGAGCAGACAGCATGACAAAGCCTGCAATTATTGCGAGAGATGTTAAGTGATCTGCAAAAACCTGTAGGAGCTCTATCCAGGGGACCAGGACTTACTGACACATGAATGACCCCAGCATTTTCTCAGCAGAGGAAAAGCCCAGGTGATAAAGAGCAGAAGTGGCACTAACCAGTTGCATCTGGAGATTCATTTTTAGTTATATAGGCTTTTATGTCAAGTCACCAGGTCAAATCCAGCTAATAGCAGGTCATTGGTCTACAGAGGCTCTTGTAGGTACTCATGAGAGGTGAGGCTTCCCCAGTTCTGACCAGTGAAATACTTAATACTGATATTCTCAAAATGAAACACACTTTGCCATCCCTTTTATAGACCCATGGGCTGTCACCGTGGGGTGACATCATGAAGGACACATTTGTGTATAAATGCATAGGACATTTTTTTCACACAGCTGGCATCAGAGATCTTATATACTCAATTCACCTTAGAGACAAAAAATAGGAAAGCTTAAGTAAAGCCCATCCTGGGCAACAGCAACTTGGAAGCTGAGCACAGGCAGTTTAAACTGCAATACCAAAGCTTCATGATGGAAGTCCACAAGGAAATAGGAGATATGCAAACACGGTGGTGTGTGCACTGTTGCGGAAGATGAGAATTACACAGCCTTAAGCTGCATATGAAAATTGTCCTGGAGTGCAGAAGGACCCCTTTATTAACTTGTGCAGCAAAATTTTTAACAATTTTTGTAATTTTTTTAGAAACACTTTAGACTCTTGTGGTGGATGCCAGGTGCCCAACAAAGCCACTCTATCATTACCCCTCCTCAGCTGGGCATAGGAGAAAAAATATAATGAAAGGCTCATGGCTTAAGATAAGGACAGGGAGAGATCATTCACCAGTTACCATCAAGGGCAAAACAGACTTGACCTGGGGAAATTAATGTAATTTATTGCCAATCAAATAAGAGCAGGATAATGAGAAGTAAAACCAAATCTTAAAACACCTTCCCCCCATTCCTCTCTTCTTCCTGGGCTTAACTTTGCTCCTGAATTGTCTACCTCCTCCCCGCCAGCAGCGCAGGGGGATGGGGAATGGGAGTTGCGGTCAGTTCATCACACGTTGTCTCTGTCAATCCTTCCTCTTCACACTCTTCCCCTGCTCCAGTGTGGGGTCCTTCCCACCGGAGACCGTTCTCCACAAACTTCTCTAACATGGGTTCTTTCCATGGGGTGCAGTCCTTCAGGAAGACTGCTCCAGTGTGGGTCCCCCACGGGTCCACAGGTCCTGCCAGGAACCTGCTCCAGCACCGGCTTCCCATGGGGTCACAGCCTCCTTCAGGCACATCCATGTGCTCTGGCGTGGGGCCCTCCATGGGCTGCAGGTGGGTATCTGCTGCACCGTTACCCTCCATGGGCTGCAGGGGCACAGCCTGCCTCACCATGGTCTTCACCACAGGCTGCAGGGGGAAATGCTTGGGAAAAAAACTGTTTGAATGGAAAAAGGGTAAGATTTAGAAATATATTTATAGAATGTCATTTATTTATAATTTAAATAAGAACTTTCATTTAATTTCTAGTGAAAAATAAACATAAATTATTATTAGAAATTTTACAAAATATTGCCAAGGACCCAATGTCACTAAAAGTCAGACACAAAACCCAGAGCCCAACAATTCAATTTTTTGTTAGTTCTAGTTAGCATGATTTTCATCAGGCATAAGTGAAACATTACCTTACTATCTAAGTTTCATTCACTGCTGAATCACCTGGTGGCAAAACCAAAGCAAAGACATTCAGAAATACCAGACAGAAGTGAAGCTGCTTCTCTATCATCACCCTCAGAGTGATACAAATTTTTAAAAGTTGCTTCCTAAGTATCCAGCTACCACTTCACAAAATTTAACATAAATAGCCATGGGAATCATTACCGCCAGTAAAAATACTGTGCTCCTATGTGCTACAACCCATTCTTGTTTCAGATATGTCTCTTCATCACCTCTCCTCTCCCGCTATATTGCTCTGGACTGAAAAAAATACATCTTAAAAACAAAGGAAAGCCTAGTGTCTGAAATTTCTTACTTTCTATGTAAGATTTTTGTCAGGGAATAGTGAAATTAAAGGTATAAAATAATAAAATATAACAAAAATACAATAGTGCTCTTCAGAAGAACTGATGAGCAACTGTGGTTCTGTTTTATATATTCATGTATCTGCTTTTACCTTACACAAAAATGATAAATGAAGAGTGTTTCTAATGTATCAAGCACTCATAAAAACAAAAATAAATCAATTTCTTTAAATCTTGTTTACAGTCAGTAAAGATTTGGCTAAGTTGTCACTTACCCTCTAGTGATAAATCCACTAAGTTTCTGCTAGAATTAACAAGTATAGTAGTTTAAAAACAAATTTATATTGAAAAATATATAATTTCTCAACAGCTTGGGTAATTATTTTAACACTGTCACTTTTTAACTATTATGTGGCAAAACAATGACTCATTATAAAGTTAAAAAATATTTAGATAGAGAATCAAGGTTATGGTATTTCATCTGGAAAATGATACCAATACTGCTTCCTTTTTCCTAATTGTCTTAAAGCCAAACTTATTTCTAGTTCTCTCTGCTTCACAATTTACTTGGATTCCGTTTTCCATTGCTATAACAGAGAGATGAAACATGAAATTGATTTTATGGAAAACGTTGAATAAGTCAGAGTTCAGAAAGTTTCATCATCTGTATAGTTTTACAGGATTATCATAAACTTCATTTTGTAACTCTATTTTCAATACTTTTCTCTGTCTTAGCATCACTGGCTGACTGCTAAATCCAAATTATGATGAACAAAGTCTGCCTTGTATTTCTCTTCTGAGGTGCACAGAAGTGCCTGGCTGTATGAACTTGAAGTACATTCCTTACAGGAACCACAGAGTGTGATGCTACAGATCTAGTGAAAAACTGTAGCCAAGACTGGCCAGGAAGAAAGTCAAATAGTATCATCTTATGCCTTCAGTCGCATATTTACTTAACACTGCAGCAGGAGGAGGCGGACACATATCCCATTTTAGTCAAAATATTTGGATTATAATATGCCATGTTACATGAAAAATTATATTTCTCAGATTTGGCAGAATCACAGTTTCGAAGTCACATATTTAAAGACTGTCAATGCTACAATCTTTGTATTCATATTTTTAAATTACCTGACTGTGTTTTGAAGCATTTCTCATTCCTTACAGAACATGCTACAAAAAGTTAAACCATCTGCTTATGTAATCAAGTACACGTCTATTTTATTATTCTGTGTGACAAGAAAAAACCACCCTTATTTTTCTCCATTTAATCTTCTTTCTGGCACTGTTTCCCAGCTCACTTTTTCCTTCTCCTCACGTTCTCCCACCTTCAGCTTTTATAACTTCAGTTTTCAAGTCCAGGTACTCTCTGGCTAGTTAGCCATCTACTACTTCATTCTTTACCTCCTCATTTGATTATAAATCTGGGAACTGATCTCCCATATACCAAAAAAACAGAGAGCCTGAGCACTTTCTTTAGTGAGTTGTCTCCATCATTTACGTCCCTGTGGTGTTCTTTCTTCAGAGAAGTTACAAGACCAGGCAAGAAGGCTTAATTCATCAGAGGAGACGGCAAAAAAAGGACTCAGGAGACATCAGTGGACTGGAAATCAAGAAATAGGCTTTGACAAATGCAGTCAAAGTGTGTATTAGAACAGGCCATAGTCCAGTTTTGACATAAATTTACAGTCTCAAAGCATTTAAAAACCCTAATCCTAGGCTACAGTTCCTCCTAGTCTGGATTCTGAAATTCCTGAATATAAATCAGAGACCAAAATATACCTTAAGCAACCACTAAAATACAGCTTAAATTTAAGGCAATGTTATTCACAGTGAGAGTGACTGAGTGCTAGGATACAATTCTAAAGGCTGAGGAATCAATGTTTCTGGAAATATTCATATCTCTTTTGGAGAAGGCCCCAAACAAGTTGTCCCCATTCTGGGAATGGTTCTGCTTTGAGCAGTGGGTTGAACTAAATGACCTCTGAAGGCACCTTCCAACCTAAATTATGTTATAATTCTTTTATATCTGAGAGATGGTTAGGGAAGTGACCATAAGCATGTCTTTATTCTTTTCTGCTTGGAGAAAGAGCAAGGAAGTTTGAATGAATATTGCAAGGTTGTGGATTCTAAGCATCTATCTTCTAAAATGGATTGAGGACTACTTTTACTTTATCTGCCAAGAAGCAGGACAATTCATGACATGATACCTTGGAGCATGGAAATGTCTTCAACCTGGAACAGCAGTAAAACCAAACCAGAAACCCCAGATTTGTTTATTTTTTTCACAGATGGCTTTAATCCCTAAGGACAACAGGGTTTTGCCAGCCTTTGTCTGAGACAGAACACACAAACTCTGAAGAGCCCAAACCAAGTTAAATGCAACACCTCTTACTAAAACATGCAGTTAATTTCATGAAGGCCTAGTTTTACAGGAGATAAGACAAAGTCAACAATGTTATGAAAAACTGAAGCTTTCGGAACTGCATCTGTGCTAGTTTGGGCATTTAATTGTTGAAGTCAACCTATGGAGCACGGTAAGATCAACTGTTTTATTTGCTTGCTTGAAAGTGCATATAGGATGGTCAATTACAAATGTATCTTCTTCTTCCAAAGAGTTTTAGTTTTGCTTTTATAAAGGTTCACTTGTAGAAGCCTATATTCAAACATTTACTGAGAAAAAAGAAGATAGTGAAACGAAGTACGCTAGCTCTGAAATGTCACCTTAGGAATTAGATTATCAGACCCTGTTTATTGAAATATATTTGTGATTACGGTTTATGCTGACAGTTTTGAATTAGAGCGTGCAGTTGATTGAAATGAACTAATTCAATTTATAAATGCAGATCACAGAAAAGGAATACCTTATTTCAGGTCCAAAATGCATTTTATTCTACCTTAATTGGGAGAATATGTAAAACAAATGTGGGGAAAATAGCTTCCGATTTACCTTAAAAAGTAAAACTAGTAGTTTATAAGAAAAGTCTGTAAAACAAGAAATGGACAATTTGAGAGTATTATTCATTATTCAATGCCTGTGTTCCTACAGGTATCATGCAAATTCTCTGAAATTACACTCAGAAAGGTCTGTTTGTTTTCAAATGCTTGGGCAGCAGAAAAAAAAGGCTAAATTAAGGGCATTGTACATGACAAGGGCAGGAATTACTTCTTTACAGTTTAATACTGATCTTTCAGGCTAATATTAATCCTCTTGGCACAAACCAGCCTAGTGGATTATTTCTCAGCAAGCAGTAAAAATCTTGCAGAGAAAAGAAATATTAGATCCTCTTAAATATGAGTAAATGACACTGTTTATGGGATGATTGCCTGCTTCACTGGCATAAGAGTCTTTGAAAAGAGAGAACATGAGCAGTCTGAGCTAACAAATCAGGCTGTACATGCAGAATATGTAAAAGATTTATATCCTCTGTGATGGGAAGAAGAAGGACATATTTCATATATACTAACTTGCAAATTATAGCTAGTCCTTGACATGACTGTTGTAATAGATTCAACCTCCATCCATGTATCTGTGACCAGGAGATCTACGCACGTTAATAGAAATAAAGCAGATGCCGGCTAGAAATAGCAGATTATGTTCTAGAAGCAACATTAAGTTAGGCTATATCATACTTTCTTTTTCTTTCCTATTTCACTATAGCCTGTATAGAGGAATACTATTTCCTTAAAGTCTCATGGGAGTGGGAACTGCACTGTGCTCGAGCCAAATTCTTTGACTGTTTAAGGGGTTTTTTAGGAGCAGACATTTTATTTTCATTCAGTTCAAACAACATCACAAATACAAAAGGGAAACTCAACACAAATATCCTAGTTTCATGAAGAAAATTCTTCACTGAATTTTTGAAGAAAAATAAAGCAATACTAAGTAGAGTCTTATTCCACTGGAGGCAGTTGTGTTTTGGTTTTGAATCCGTTCCTTTTGTTTCCTGTTGTATGAGTTTACTCTGGCATATTTTCAGCCAAGATGCATTTATTTTTTGTTCTTTTAGTCAAATTAGTTTGCCTTCATATTCTACAGAAAAAGTGTCTTTAAAAGGTGCAAAAGTAATGAAGCGTACTGTTGATTGCTAAACATGAAATTTAGCAGCATCCTCCATTTAAAGTTTTTAATTTCTAGGGTTTTCTTCAGACTTTGTCTGGCAGACTCTTGTTTATTAGCATCCCTGAAATCTCTGAAGAAAAAGATTGAAGGTGATCTAACCAGCTTGTTAGTGTAAGATGAAAACAAAGTTCTGATGTGCATTCAGAGAACAAACAAACAAAACCACCAAAAAACAGACTGTGCCTCAGAGTTTATAGACTAAACAAACTTATCCAATATAACCTGTTGAATGAAAGATCCCTACGTGCACAAGAAAAACTACCTCAGTGACCTTGACAGAGTTCTCTGTCCTCTACCCACAGAAGACACATCTCTACAGTGCAAGTATGAGACAACAGAGTTATGGTTTGAGTATGGGTGCAGCGATCTGCAAAGTAACTCTCTAAACTTCTTCCTGAGGGAGCACTTACCACCCTGATGCAGCAGCTATTGAGCCCTCAGCATGCATCAGGAGCTGGGTACGGCTGTGCCTCCAGCCCAGGAAGGAGAGTGATTCCCTCTCATCAGCCTGGCTTAAGTAGTACATAGTGTTAAATAGTAAAACAGATTTCCCAAAACAAAAAGATCTATGATGTGAAATTAAGTCTTTGAAAAGGAGCACCTCTCTTATGAGGAAAGGCTGAGAGACTTGGGTTTTTTCAGCCTGGAGAAGAGAAGGCTGAGGGGGGATTTCATCAATGCTTACAAATAACTGAAGGGAGGGTGTCAGTACAATGGGACTAGGCTCTTTTCTGTGGTGCCCAACGACAGGACAAGGGGCAATGGGCACAAGCTGGAACACAAGAAGTTCCACTTCAATATGAGAAAAAACTCCTTCCCTGTGCGGGTGCCAGAGCAGGGGCACAGGCTGCCCAGGGAGGCTGTGGAGTCCCTTCCCTGGAGACGTTCAAACCCCGCCTGGACGCGTTCCTGTGCCCCCTGCTCTGGGTGTGCCTGCTCAAGCAGGGGGTTGGACAAGGTGATCTCCAAAGGTCCCTTCCAACCCCTGCCATTCTGTGATTCTGTGATTAAGAAATGGCAGTGACCCTGAATTGCCATAGTCAGGCATCACTATTTCAAACCATGCTGCCTGGAAGCTAGAAGCCCTTCCCTTTCTCCAGTGAGTTGAGTCACCTTTACTGGTTTGGTTCACTTTGCCCTGATGCTGCTAGAAGTGAGGAGCAGCCAAGCTGAAGGTCACAAGAAAAACAGAATAAATGCAAAAAAAACATTCTGGAAATATTCAGCTCTTTCTACCAGAGTTCATACTGAAAACTGAAAACCATACTTTGTGTTGGTATTACCAATGGCTTTGCAACTTCCTTTGAAGTAGTGTGGCATTTGGGGACCAGATGCAACTGGAAGTTTATGGTCAAAAAAGGAAAAAAACATAACCATTCTATGGCATTTCAAAGTTGTCTTCAGCAGATTTTTTTAATTGAATAACATTTTTTTGTTCAAAGCAATAGCAAGGATGAATATCCTGCATGTGTGTGCCCACATCTCATTGATAAAGGAAATAGCTTGCTCCTGAAGCCCAAAACTTTCCCAGTCACATAGAAGCTATGACAGTAAAATGACTTTTTTAAATGAAATGACAAGCAATGGCCATAGCTACTAAATAATTACTATAGGCAGATAATAGTCATGAGAATAAGGAAGGATTCCAATTATCCTAGCTTGTCATAGGAGAAATAACAATCTCAGAAGTAATACAGAGTATGCTAGATTAAAAATTATGTTGCCTGCCTGCCATTATTACCAAGAAATGCAAGGTGTACAGCATTCCCCCACAGCCAAAGGTTATCAGAAGCCTGCTAAATGATAAAAACCCTCTGGAAGTCACACCTTCTCCCCCTGCCTTAAAGAAAACGCACACCACAGCTTCCAGGGCAAGAGGTAAGGCTGGTTGTCTTCCCCCAGGTACGCTGGGAGGGAAACTGAAGAGGTGCCAGAGTGAATAGAGCAGAACAAAGTTAATTTTGCCCATTCTGGGACTTCACAATGCTAATATATGCTCTCATAAATATACATTTCAAAAACGCCCCTGGGTTTGACATAATCAATACTTTAAAACACCGTAACAGCAGGACCTAAGCCATCCAGTACCAATGCCTGAATGAAGCAAGCGTGTGACATATGGACCTCTGAGAAGGAGGTACACAGAGCTGAGATACTGCAGAAAGTTGCGCTCTTGGCTTGGGAAAGGTGAGGAAGGCGTGCAGCTTGCTGGGGTCTGCAGGACCTCTCCGGGGGTAAGGGGCTTGCATGCATTGCAGAGCTGCTTTGTGCTCACAGTTTTCAAAATTCATGTTTTTGCACACAATGCAGTCTGTGGCTGTTACATGAGTAGATATATTTGTCATCATGCTTTCTGAGCACAGTTAAATGTGCCGTCTCCATCATGTTGTCATCTTCAGGTAGGTTCATCTCAGCTAACACAATTGCAACCCAGGTTTTGCGTGGGAAGACAAAAGCATACTCTAAGACCAACAAACAAAAGAAAAAACAAGCCACAAAAAAAAAAAAAAAGAAAAAGAAAAAAAACCCACACAAAACACAATAAGGAACTTTCATTTTCAAACATTTTTAGCAGCCATGAATGATTAGTTTTGTTCTATGATGACATTTTAAAAGAAAAAAATAGAATTAAAAAAAATTAAAACAAATTACGTGCTTGGAAAGGTGCATGAATTGGCAGCCATAGATTATACCCAGCCCAAAGGTCATGGCTTCCCTGCTCTTCTTCCAAGGAAATGGTGATGTATTGGCCAAGGGAGAACAGATTCAACCATCTGGAGAAGCTCAACAACATTGCTCTGGAGTGTGCTTTTACAGTAGTTGCAGACCTCTCCTGTAGTAATCACCTGTCTGATTTTATTTGTTTTATAGCCTTCCACTTAAGATTAAACTCAGAAATAAACCTACCAAATTTACTTCCGAAGCAGGTAAGCCTAGGGCATAGCTTCCCTTGCCAGTGGCCCTTTAACATATCCTCACATTATCAGCAAATTAGTTTTATTCTTTGATATTATTCTTGCCACAACAAGAACAGAACCAAAACAGAAATAAGCATTGCAATGGGTATATGAGACAAGAAGATAGCCACTATTCTGCCATCACATTGATCTTTTAGAATGAAATCTTCAATGATGTGTGTGTATAAGCTATAATAAAGAACTATTTTAATGCAAGATTACCTAGCACAACACAGGTTTCAATTTGTACAAGTCCTGCTATCATAGAATGATGCCATTATTTGCAGTATAAATTGTTTACTTCTAAATGCTCAGTATGAAACATTTCAGATTCCTGGCTAGTTAACATTTTGGGAAAACACCTGCTATATTTTCTAGTTTTGCTGGCAACCTTCCTTTATTTTAGTAATTTGTGACAACATTAGAGGTTTAAGATTTCTACCTTAACTTCTCCAGCTGATTCAGCTATAAGGCTCTAGCTCTGCTGCATTTCACAGATGAAGTGGAACCCATTTCATCCTAAAAAAGTGCAAAACCTCCCTGGGAGGTTCCAGTGGAACATGCTCTGAAAATAAAAACAATAGTATTAAGACTGTGTGTTTATCAGGTCCAAATTCAGTTTAGGCAACAAGATAAAGCGAAAGTGTAATTGTAACACTCTCTTTGAATACTGGCTCCAGTTAAAAAGAAAAACAAATTGTTGGCTTAACTTTTATATCCCTGTATCTTTGGTATTGATTTGATATGCTACCCTACCTAATACCTGTAGCAAGGGCAAGTTTGTAGAAAGAGAATATTTGAGAAAGCAATATTGTTCAAAAAAAAAAAAAAAGAGAGAGAAAATAAAATATCTAGTAAGATTCAAAATATTTATGTTATATTAAGAGTAAAAAAGCTCACCACTGCCTGCAGTTTTTTTCAGAAACTTGCAGATTAAGTATTAACAGAAATTACTGAATATTCATATGCAAACAAATTAACTGCAAAGATTGACTACATGATTTAAGAAGTATTTTTTTCAAGTCTATCCTAAGCAAAAGTTTAAAAATTAAATATAAGTAATTACAGTAAAAATACTTAGAATTTACAGTACTTTTTACCCACAGTTCTTAAAGTATTTGAAAAGATGTTTCTGACAGCTTCAATTTACCAAGGAACTCGCTAGAACCAAGACCTTGAATTTAATTTACTTGAGTCTAAATAATGCCTACACAGATATGCCATCACACATTTGATATATGCTATATTGTTTATTATTGATCCACAAAAATGAATATAGTCATTTTACCAGGGAGCCAATATTATTATTATTAATTATATGGAACACAACATCACTGGACAAGCAAAGGGGAGGAGGACACCAACTGTTTTTCCTTCCAAACTTTCATCTTCTCTGATGCTGCATTTTAAACACCACCTTCTCTGTCATTTTTCAAATACTTCCAAAAATAATTTCTTTTGCATGAAAAGGCTTTGCATGAATCCAAATAAAATCATAACAGTCACAGTAACTGGCTTTACTGAAGTGCTTTTCATACAGAAAAAGGACATTTTATTTTCAGGAGGCTCATACAGATTTGGTTAAGCACATATGCAACCGATAATACAATTTCCTTTCAGACACAGAATAAGCTTCCAAAAGCAGAATCCTCATGTTTTTCTTTCTTATATTTCTTTAATGCTTCTGAGGTTTTTAAAAAGCATAACACTGGTTTTGAAGGTACTGTGAAGATGTTTCTCACCTCAGAAATTAACAAATTGCACAAAAAAATAACAAAGACCCATCACACAACTAGTTACCATTAGAGGTTAAAACACAGACCAAGAAGATCAAGGGCGTATCTATTCTGGTAGGTCTATATCCTTCCTCTGCCTGAACTCCAACCATTTCCCAGATCTGCTTCAGGTAGCAGGGCATAGCACCATGATCAGGTTAAAACGTCCCGCTAAAAAATCTGATATATTACTGAAGGAACTGCACCATGCAGAAACGATCAAAGTGCTTGCACACCCAATCTGAAAGGGAGTCTGGCCAGCCTGGAGCATGAGTTGGCCAATTCAATGTCTATCTACACCTCGGTGAGAATGGATGTGCCTGCAGATATGACTGTGATGGTATTGCACTTGGTAGCTATACAAGAGATGAAAGGTGTCAGCAAGGGGACAAAAAATTATTGTACATACCTAGGTCTCATTGCCAAATCACAGAATGTTTGGGGTTGGAAGGGACGTCTGGAGGTCATCTTGCCCAACCCCTTGCTCAAGGAGAGTGACCTAAAGCCAGTTGCCCAGATGGCTTTTGAATGGAGACTCCACCATCTCGCTGGGTAACCTGTGCCAGAGCTCAGCCACCCTCACAGTGAAAAAGTGTTTCCTGATGTTCAGATGGACCCTCCCATGTTTCAGTTTGAGCCTGTGGCTCTTGTTCTGTCATTGAGCACCACTGAAAAGAGCCTGGCACCATCCTCTTTGAACTCTTACTTTGTGTATTTATACACATGGAAAAGATCCTCCTGAGGCTTCTCTTTGTCACCCTTCATTGGACTCTTCCAGCACATCCATCTCTCTCTTGTACCGGGGAGCCCATAACTGGACACAGCGCACAGGTGTGGCCTCACCAGTACTGAGTAAAGGGAAAGGGTCGCCTCCTTCAGCCTCCTGGCAGCACTCCTCCTAATGCAACCCAGGATACCATTTGCGTTCTTTGCTTCTAGGCACATTGCTGGCTCCTGTTCCACCTGGTGTCCATCTCGTCTTTTTCTGCTAAGTTGCTTTCCAGATGGTCAGCATCCATGCTGGCATACAGCAAGCAGCAACAATACCCAGATCTCATTTCTAGGAGTTCCTACTTAAAAATAAACAGAAAAGGAGATTATATGTACATGCTGCCTCCTGAATTTTGCAAACAGGTATTTAAATACTTAGGAAATGCAAAGGACAGAAAAAGACAACACAAGACCACAGCAAGCTGGAAATCCAAAATAATTCAAGAGGCAAAGATAATTAATCACACAATATTGACGACTTCAGACCAACCCTACCTCTTATTCCTGGTAATGTTTATTGACATAACAATGTGGATTTCCTCAGCTCAGTTGGTTACCCTAAAGAGGATGTCTCTGCAAAATCTACCCCAGCCTAAATAATTATAATGCTGATGTTTGGTAAAAGGGCCGAACCAGAAGTGTTTGAGGCTTCAGACCCTGACGCAGACGGGTCCGCTGCTGTGCTCTGTCAGCCAGCTTGCTCTGCAGCCACCTCTGTTTCACTCTGCTGTGCCTCCTCTCACAGAAGCCCAGCAGCAGTTTTAATTCTTTCATAAAGCTTGAAATTACCTACAAGATTCACCCAGTAAATGCCACAAAAAGCAGCTTTCTACATAGACTCCTCTCTCTTTTGAAACAATCTTTATCTTTCTTGCCTGTGTGCTCTTCCGTCCAAGGCTCCTGCCGTGCTAGGCAGGTATGTTTAAGCAAACTAGCTGTGTTTTAAAAGCTTTTCGCAACATGTTTATAACTATTACAGATCTCTCAACTTTACAACACAGCTATCTTTAACAGAAATACACCTAAACGTTATAAACCAGACATGCAAAGCAAACTGGTCGTCTCACTCCCATAGTGATGCCGGTTTAGCGCTCCTAACCCCTGCGCCTCTGCCCCTGCAGAGGTCTCGGGAGTAGAGGAAATGCAGTGCTCCTCCTCTGTCAGGTTTCAAGGCAGGTGAATCATTTAATCTCTCCTTGCAATTACATCTTTCTTCTCCTTTCTCTTGTCTACTTAACCTCTGGATCAATGATAGCTTTTTGTGACTTACAAGGCACATGTTACACAATGTGTCTGGACCTCAAGTACATGAAAGGAAAGGAGCCAGGGCTTTCATTATCCTCCTCTGCTCAGTTTCTCAGGGATGACTTATGATGCTTACAACTCTGTTCTCCCCTTACGGTCAGAGGTTTTTCCTCCGGGATGGTCTTACTGGGTGAGTGCGGGGTCACAGCTGTGAAGAACAAAATAGAATTCAGCCTCAGGGGACAGAAAAGCCTTTTCTAAATAGCCCTCCGATACGGGGAGTCTCTGTGGCCAGACATAACGGCATTAGTTTGACACTACAGGATTTGTGCTTAATCAAAGAAAAGGACTATTTCTACTAAATATTAACAAATGTATTTCTTGAAATTATGGTGGCAATAGGTTTTTTCTGTGTCTTAGCTCACATGCCATAGTAAATCTTACATTCGGGACCCCTCTCAGTTATAAAAAAGTGAGCAATGAAATCTCTAAATGGAAACAAGTATATAAATAAATTGCATGAGTACAGGCGATATAACCTGAAAGCATGATGGTTTTTATTTCAGCTGAAAATCGTACCAAGTAGACAAAATATTTCAAAAAGTAGCTTTGAAAACTGTGCATATAAATTAAGATAGAAGAGATATTGTGCTTGAACAATTAACATCTATCTGACTTTACATGTGGGTAACAGTGCCTGGTAGTGTAGAACGACGTCTGCATGCCTAGATCTACACCTATGCACAAAAAGGCACTGAGTCTAAGATGACATTAAATTAAATTTAGGATCTAGAGGAAAGAATTTTGGAGATCAGCTCATCTGACAAGATGTTACTGGTTACTCCTTGCACTTACTGAAGAAACACGTACCTGAGTTTTACTAAAGGTTTTTCATCTGAGAGAAGACCAATAAAAATATTAAGAGTTAAAGAAATCACCTTTTTCTAACACCTTGTCCAAGCAGTTAATTTTATCTACTGTTAAAAATGAAATCTGCGTGACTAAGCCAAACCCTTTGAAGTATTGATATTTCTACCCTTCTCCACAAAAATAGAACTTCTTCAGCAGCCCCTGTTCTCTACTTAGAAGAGTCCTATCCCCAACAAATAAATCACCTCATAGTCGTCTTTTACAGAGCCTTCAGTTGCTTAAGTGTCTCAGTTCCATGGTCTCCCAAATTTTATTGTATCTGTGAAGACCTAAGTGACAAATCCATTGGCTCAGCAATTACAGGTAAAAATTACCTTCTTATTCTACTCTCTACTATCCTTGCCCAGCACCCAAGGATCAAGTTAGCCTCTTCCACCACAGCATGTTGCACTGCAAGGTCCTGCCAAAATGCTAATGAACTGCTGTCCCTTCATCAGTGCTGCTTTTTAAGAACATCATCTTTTAGTGTACCTTATAGGTGGAGTTTAGCTCTAGGTTATGACACCCAAACATTGCTCTATACATAGAAATTTATGTATTCAAGCTAGAATCATGATTCAGTTCAAGATTAAGATATCTACACTTGGATGCCAGCACACAGATATGCACAACAGTACTAGAAAGTTGATTCAGCAAGTATCATGTTTTCTGAGATATATGTCAGACACTCAAAAGACTTTAAAAATTTGAGTCAATATTTTCAAATGCTTTTGTCTGGAAACAGAAATGCAGCACTGGATTCACCTGAAAAATTCCTCCAAACAAACAACTGACGATGGAGATGACTTGCCTCTAAACCTTCTTTTAAAGAAGAGGTTTCTTCCCCTAGAAAGAGGAAGGCCTTGATTCCACCAGTTGACTCCACCAGTCAGAGTACTGACACCACTTCACTGCTGGATGAGGGTTGGGGAGCAGTTCTGTTTTGTCAATCAAATGTTTCATTTCAATTGTTGCTTTTGGAAGTGCCTGAGGAAAACTGGAAACACTTCATCTGGTGAAAACCTGAACATTTCACATGACAAAACAGGTTACTAGAAACTTGAAAAATGAAAGACTTCTAAATATATTTCAGGTTTGTTATATCCATAGCAAATGTATATTTTAACTATGTAGAAGAAAACACTGCTGCCTTGCTTGACTTGCAACTCCTTAGCCTTGGAAACAGGAGCTTCCAGCCAAATGATTCGTTGTTCAACTTACTCATGGAACACTGAGTTTGTCTAACACTTACTTTGTCTCCTTTCATGCTGCTATTTTAAGACACTTGTGGCTGCCCCAGATAGTTGCTGACTGACAGAATTAGTGCCCTCAAGGGAAGATGAACAATTCCAATTTTACAACCATTTTTGGCTGAAACACCAGAGTGGGGCACTGCTTTTTTTCAGAAGCAAGACTTAGTTTTAAATCATTCACATAACTGCAGGCTTGACTTCAGGATTTTCTTTTCTTCACTTCTTTGATTTGTGGGAAAGAATGGATCACCAAGAGGATCCCCTGGATATTCCTTTTGCAAGATCCCTGAAATAATGTAATTAGTTCCAGCATAAGATTTTTTTTTTTCTTTCTACAGACAGCAACTTGAGCCTACGAAGGTCCCTTGCACAATCTCACTTGCACTACACTTAAGACAAATGTGCAATACAACAGCAAATCAGATTCTTGCTGGATTCTCTTTATAGAGAATAGACTTTCTCTTCTTGCTCTTCCAAGAGAACCTTTACTTAGATATGTCTGTGCCTGGTCAGCCTTACACAGATATCAGTGATGCTTTTTTAGGCAGACTCAACAGTAGTTTGGAATGTTGTCAGAGGTTTGGGGTGTTTTTTTATTCTTATGCATGTATTGTGCGTTAAAAATATGAGTAGTGCAAAATTTTCTATGTCATATACCACTTGTGGTAAAGTAATACTGACCTTTTATTGAAAAGCAATGTGTTTAGGGGGTGTTGATTGACAGCCAGCTGAGCATGAGCCAGCAGTGTGCCCAGGTGGCCAAGAAGGCCAACAGCATCCTGGCTTGTATCAGGAACAGTGTGGCCAGCAGGAGCAGGGAGGTGATCGTGCCCCTGTACTCGGCACTGGTGAGGCCGCGCCTCAAGTACTGTGTGCAGTTTTGGGCCCCTCACTACAAGGAGGACATTGAGGTGCTGGAGCGTGTCCAGAGAAGGGCAATGAAGCTGGTGAAGGGTCTGGAGAGCAGGGCTTATGAGAGGAGGCTGAGGGAGCTGGGGTTGTTTAACCTGGAGAAGAGAAGGATGAGGGGAGACCTTATCGCTCACTACAACTACCCAAAAGGAGGTTGTGGTGGGTAGATATTGCTCTCTTCTCCCTAGTTACTAACAACAGAACATGAGGAAATGGCTTTAAGCTGCATCAGGGGAGGTTTAGATTTGATATTAGGAAAAATTTCTTCACTGAAAGAGTGGTCAGGCATTGGAACAGGCTGCCCAGAGAGGTGGTGGAGTCACCATCCCTGGAGGTATTTAAAAGACATGTAGATGTGGCACTTTAGGGCATGGTTTAGGAGACACGGTAGTGTTGGGTTGGTGGTTGGAGTTGATGATCCTAGAGGTCTTTTCCACCCTTAATGATTCTATAATTCTATGATTCTTTGAATTAAATCCATTTTAAATCTTGAGGCTAAGACCATATCCAGATCCAGACTGGATTTGATAACACTTTAAATGGGCCCATTCCCACCCTGAGTATGTTGACCTTGCTCCTTCTGACTTAATAGCACCCAGCGTGCTTGGCTGACAAATTGCTAGTAGATACATATAAGGGGTAAATGGTACATGTGCAGTGCACATCTCCAGTTGTAATTTTTTTCCTCCTGCAAAAGAATCCTTGGGACTGACTTTTCTTCTCTGTCTATCCTGCCTACCTTGAATTATTTTCTCATGGCACAGACAGCAGCAGATGACGTATTTGTGCATAAAGCCTGTATAATGGACATTCAGGCTCCGCTGGGACCTCCCACCACAGCCACAGTCAGGTAATTAATAAAGTCTCTGCAAACCTCTCTTACGCGGTAGAACTAAAGGGGAGCTTTTGGGCAGCAAAGCCTCATTTACATGTAGCTTACACTTCGTCTTAAAAGAAGAAATCTGATTCTCTTAAAGCTCTCTGAACTGGTGAATATAAACTGCTGACAGCAAAAGTAATTGCTATATGTAGATTAAAACCAACTGTTTGTAAAGTTCAACTCCATTTCCCAGCTCCATTTTCCACAACGTAAGCATTCCTGCAGCTCTACATTGTGTTGCACAGATGGTGTCTCCAACAAACACAACAAAAAACCCTGCTCATTGTTATATGTTTCTGGTGCCAAGACATACAGAAGGTTTATATGCCACTATGGAAAGGTAAGACCGAAGTAAGGCTGTTTCTCAGGTAATAAAATCATCTTTTATTTCATTTTCTCTTTCACAAGGGTAGCTGTTACCCTGGATCTCACTAGGTGTTCAATGGACAATAAAAAGGAACTTTCTTTCCAGAAGCATCAGCACTTCTAACTAGTTTGTTAAACTAAATGCATTCCTCATGACTATTCTTGACTTCCCTAACAACCTGTCCAGATTCACATAAATCATGGCCCCAGCAATCTGATAAGAAATGTAGCTGCTAGCTCCGTATTCAGAAGAGCCAAGACAGGTTATTCCCGTCCATGGGGCATAGGCCTGTGCTCGGGGACAGGCAGGCTCTAGTTTCAGATACTAAAAGCTCTGGTTTTGAAAGCACTCCTGTCAAGACAGCACACACTTTTATAAATCTAATCCTCATCCAAGTCTGAAGTCAAGATAAGTAGCTCCTGCTTCATGCAGCACTCCCATCTCTTGGGACAGATAAGTTGTCCCAGTAAGTCTGGAGAATTTTTGTGAATGTGAATGAACTTGTGTTATAATCAAGACCGGGTAAAGGTTTCAGAGAGCACTTTCTGTGCTCCCATGGTTAAGTCACGCAAACCTCTTCTTTCCACTAGGACAGTCTCTGTGAGTGTGGATGTTCACTATGTAGCTATCCTCATCATTAATATTTGCACCCCTCTTGGAAGTTTTTGAAAGTGCTTACCATCAACACCAAGTGCTTTACAATCTGATGGCAGGCAAAAAAAAAAAACAACCTAAAAGTATAACTCCCCTGCAATATCTGCTAATCTAATATTTATGGGTTTGGAAGATGCAAAAGGGCATATTCAATACATGTAACCTTTTTTTCTTGCACATGCTGAAATTCTGAATCCTGTATTTACTACACTGTGTGGAGTTGCTCCAATAAATAAACATTGTAATCCACATAGGAATATATACACAAATCACTACTCTACACAATTAGTAAGGGGTTCAGTTTGGCCTCGGAAAGGTTCACTAACATTAACTAAATGGTTTTCAATTTATTCCAGCAATACTGTTCTGTACTGTGGCAGAAAGAGGCAATACATTAAAACTTGAAGAGCGTCTCCTTTTTAAAGCAAGAATTAAGACTAATTTTAGAATAATTAATTAATTACGTGTCCAGGTGTGCTGGTTTTGGCTGGGATGGAGTTAACTCTCTTCACTGTAGCTGGTAAAGTGCCGATGGCACATCGATGCTTCAGTTGCTGTTAAGCAGCGGCTCGGTGTCGCTCAGTAGCGCCTGTGGTGGTTGGGGGGGACCTTTCCAGCTTCCCGCGCTCTGCCACATGGGTGGGGGGCTGGGAGGGGCGGGGCCACAGCCAGGGCAGCTGACCCCGACCGGCCAATGGGATGTTCATCCCACACCATGTGACACCATGACCGGCACATTAACCGGGGCAGCTGGCGTGGGGGAGGGGGGCGGTTGCAGCTCGGGGACCGGCAGCATCAGGTCAGCAGGCGGTGAGCGGCTGTGTCACGTGCGGGTTGTTTGGGTTGTTCGGGTTGTTCATTCCCCCTGCCCCAGGCTTCGCCTCTCTCATTATTCTTCTTTTTAGTGTATTGTTGTTGTTATTGTTTTATTTTAATTATTAAACTGTTCTTACCTCAAGCCATGAGCTTTCTCACTTTCACCCTTCTGATTCTCTCCCCCATCCCGCCAGTTAAACCACAACACCAGGTCTTGTGTCCATTCTATTGGACAATCCTTTAAAGAAGAGCAGAAGATGTTGAAGCAGAAAAAGTTCCAGTGGAACTGTTTAGCCCTATTGCTAGAGGGGAAGCAAATCACACGCTATATCTTTCTGAAAACAAAATTAATTTCAGTGAATAAATACTGACTCAAAAAGCAGCCAGATAGATCCATCCAGTCACAACAGCACACATCTCCAACTTCCTGCTCAAAATTGAGTTCACAGGAATAGCGGGGAAATCCTGGGAAACAGATCCAGCAAGGTGTATCTGTGCCTTAAAAATCATGCTTTCTCTGCTCCAGCCTGTGATCACTCCTCCTTGGGCAATGGCCACCCATCGTTAATGGCAGAGCTCTTGCACCCTCGGAGCTGTGCTCACATCCTCAGCCTTGGCTGCAGCTGTCCGACCTGACCAATGTGTTCAGCCTTCGGGTAAAACTGCACGTTAAATCTACTGTGACACTCATCTTTTCAGTGGAGGCCTCCTACCCAAGATCACTGGCAGGCTTTTGCAGAAGTCTCAGAACACCAAGAAAACTGTGACTTATCAAAAATTGTGCTTATGGACCTCTAATTTTGTCATAAGTTTGTATACAAACTTATATGCACAACACAGAATAAAGATTCCCAATCATTCATATATCTCAGTTGCATACCTAAAACCTAGGAAACTTCTATATTGGCCATATTTTGTAGACACTTTTCAGGTTTTCTTTTTTAAACTTCTCTCCACAGAAAAAGTTCATAGGGTGTCTTTAGTAAGACTTGCTCAGAACACTTTTTCTTGTGCTGTGTTACACTGAATACCCAAGGATTCACGTGAAGAGGCTGTGACTACAACACTGCCTGAGGGACAGAAAGCACACCCCCAAAGTGGTAAAACCAGAGTATTTTGTGCTTGAGGTGCTGAATCTTTATACAGATCACCAGGCAATGTGAGAGGAGAAGAGGAGCAAGGCTGGGCTTGCAGATCCCAGGTTGGTTTGTGGGTTAGAAGACAGCAGTAATATTTTTTCTGTTTGCTTAGTGAAAACTTCTGAGTTAGAAACTGGAGAGGCATTTGCCCTTGCACACCTTTACAGCATCTATAAATATTGAGTGATGCTGAAGCTATTAACACCACCTACATTTCAGCTAGTTCCAGCCTTTTGTTTCAATGTTTGCAGGAATACAGAAATATATGTTACTATAAATAGCAACTAACTATACATCGAATGTTCAGAAACACCAGAACTTATCTCTGCAGAAGCCAGTGGACGCAAAGGGTTTTTTGAATGGGAAGCCCAAGGTATGATGAATACGAAATGAAATGCATGGGCAATATTAGAGAACAAATTTTAATTATCCTATCTGACCTAATAAAAACCACTTTACTGTGTTAAAAGCCATTAAGAAAATCACTGAAAACAGGAAGGGAAAAATCCTTAAGTCAGAATCATTCATCATTCCAGCAGGTGGAGAAAGGCTAACTGGAAAATACCAAAAACTTCACTAAGTCTTACCTTCACATTAAGAATGATGGAAATTGGTCCTTCAGACTCCCCCACTTTTTTTTTTTGAGTACACAGAATATAATTTATGCACGTAAAATACAAATTAAATCAGTCTATTTTACAGTTTATAAGCAAAAAAAATCTACAAATTCATAAACTTATCTAAGCTGGAGACTGAAGTTCTGCCCTATCTCAATTTGTGGAGATGAGCAGAAACAAATTCTAAGCAAAACAAAACAATAATTGTGAAAGTTGTTTGTATGATTAGTAATATCTCATTTGAATAATTCTTATAATTTAATGTTGACATAAAAGTAACTAAAATAATTCATTTTGGAAAGCAATTTTTAAATAAAGCCTACATTTATTTTCAAACTGTTGTAAAAGACGATTTGAAAGAGCCATCTAAACAACTTTTTTCAATGGAAAATTTCTATTTCAATTAATTAGTATTTCATGCTGAGGTAAACATGTGGTCCAGCTAGCTAGCTTTATCTGGCATCTGTCTAGATTTCAAAACCCTCTACCAAGCCATCTTAAAATTCCCAGTTTCCCAGAGTGTTCCTCTCTGTTTCTTTCTCTTATAACTTGATTCTTCAAAGTTTGACGTGGAGGTTTTTATGGTGTAGGTTTTTTTTTTCCTTTTTGTTTGACTGGCAAAAATATTCCTCTTTTAGCTATAACCTACCTTTCCTGCTTCTGGTTCTTCTAATTGTGTGTGCATTTGTATGTTTGTTTAGCCATGTAATTTTATAGATAGCATTTTTGAGATTACAAAATTGTTTAAAAATAAACCAGAATAGGTTGTTTATATTTTTCATAGTATCAGCATTTATTTTACATTTAGTTTCGTAGGAATAATAAACCAAATAAGCACAGCCAAATCAAAGCCATTGTCATTATAACAGTATACCTTTTACTGGCAGTAATACAATGGGTGTTAATCCACTAGAAACTAAGCATGACCTAAGTAAAAGAAGATTGATTTTCTCCTTGAATCCCCACTGATCATTCATCTTCATTAGACATTCAAATTCCACTGTGATGAGTGGCATAAAACTAAGACAGATCTGCAGACAGAAAGATCACTATATTATTTCAATCTCTGCTCAAAACCCCATCTCAAAGTAATGCAGACTTTACTTTCAGGGATGTGATGGAGGTATTTTTGTGAAGGTACTTAAGAGGTTTGACAGGCCAGCTTCTACTTGCCTACAGTAAGTTGTTTAAACATTTTATTTTGAGGGATGCAGTTATTTTTCAGGCTTCCTGAAAGACTGAGGAATAATCAGAGAAATCTGAATACACTTAGATCGTAAGAAATAATTGGACTGAGTATAAGTTATCAACTTAAGCATGTAATTGCAAAGATAACAAGAAAGCACAACTAATGAGATGAGATTACTAAATGGTCATAGCTGACTTATGTTCTCATCCCAGGCAGAGACTGGACTTGCAACCAGACAAACAGTTTCAAAGTAATTAAATGCTTATGATATCAGCTGCAAGGCTGCCTCTCCAAACCAACAGCATTTTTACTAGCATCCAGCAAACTGCTTATAAGAATCAGGAATGAAAGAGCTGGGGGCTGCAGAATCATGTTGCCATGGAAACGATTGCAGGTGCGTGGTCCAAGGAATAATAAAGCCCAGATTTTTAGAGTTTATAAAAAAAAAAAAAGGAAGAAAGGAAAAGAAGACACAGAGTGAAATAAATATCACAAACCAAGGGCATTGCAAATGCTTCTGAAAGGAGGACAGAACAGTATTGTTAAAGTGATCTGTCAGAAAGAACATTGCAGGGGACACAGGGATTTAGCTGAAAGATGTCTCAGTGTACAAGTATGCCAGAAAAAGGAAGAGGAAAACAGAGCTAAATGAAAGAAAAACATAAACACCAGAGGGCACTGAAACAGAAATAAAATCTATTACAGGTCACTGAGTTCAGAAGAAACAACAGAAGAAAAAGAACAGTTCAGAAACTGACGTGGGAATCAGGACCTCTTGGATTGCCTAACATAGTTCTACTTCTCTTTTGCCAAAAATCATTTGAACATCAGGTCTCCACTCATGTAACACATGGGCCAGCCTTTCCCAGAATAAGAGCTCATTCATCTATGTACAGCACAACGTAAGTCTGATAGATTCGATTTTTCAAAGGTACTTAGAGTCCTGAAACTGTAGCTGGTAGGATTTGCTCAGCTCCCAAAGAGGCTGAGCACTTAATTCACATTCATGTCAGTGGAACTGAGGTACCTCATGCTCACCTTGCCTGTCTGAGGACTAATGGCACCCTAAATTTTCTCTACAGTCAAGTGAGAGGGATGTGTAACTCTAAGATTGACTGAACCAGCCCAGATTTGAATTGGTTTTTTTCTCTTTTAAGCAACTCTATAAGGATGCATCTTCCTATTTGTAGAGTTTATGAGTCCAGACATGATGTACGGTAATCTCACTCCAGGCTCACAATACTCATGCAAAAGAGAAGTCCCAGAAGGTCATGACTTCTGCAATCCCATACATGGTGATGGTTTCTCCACATGATGACCACATACTGCCCTGCAATACACTTCCCTTCACAGAGCAAGGAGAGGTAGGCTTAGAGGGGTGGAAGATTCAGTTATCGAGAACATTGATGACAAGGTTTGTGATGCTAGAAAGAATCTGCTGGTGACTTTTCTGACCGGGGGCAGGAAAAAGGGCAGTTTTATAAAGCACCTTATGAGGAAGTCCAGCGACAATACAACTGTTAAGCCAATGACCTAAAGAATGGTAAGAAAGAGGTTCTGGAAGCAAAACACAAGTTACTACATGGGGCACTAAGGACCAGGAACTTCAGGATATCATCCCCTGCTTTTACCCCTTAGTTGATAAGCAGCCAGAAGGCAAAATCGTAATGCAAAGCTGAAAAATTAGATGAAGTCATTAAAACCTGTGTACCTTCAAATAAAGAATAGAACGAAGGATGACAAAATTCAAACAGGAAAATATTTTGACCAGACTTGAACAAAGAGAGTACCGTTTAAACAGCACCCAAAAATTTGGGAAACTGGGTGAAGTATACACATACCATCCAACTACACAGAGATTAGAAAACTTTAAAAAACAAAACAAAATACCCAAAACCCAAACCAACAACCCCCCCCCAAACCCACAGCTGTATTAGCCAGCATGCTTGGTTTTCATACACATACACATACATCATACACATACAAATACTTAAACAGCGTGTTAAAAAAAATGCAACCTCTTCTCCCCCAAATCCATTATGAAATGATTCCTCTCAAAAGGGACTCTGTATAAAAATAAGATTGTTATTTTCAGATTACACATGAAAGCCAAAAGATTAAAATTTTGCAGCTACAACAGAGATTGTTTAAATACACCATCTTAAAGGCTGAAAAGATAACCAACTGTTCCCCAAAGAGAAACTAAGACTGGACAGCAGACTGGGATGAAGCGTAAGGTTAGGGAAGCTGTTAAAAAGAAGGTGGTATTTGGAACCATGCCCAAATGAGGAAGTAGAATAAAACCAAACTCTGGAAGAAAAATTAAGGCAAGCAAAAAAAAAAACGTTCAGGAGAATGTTGCTTAAGGCATGAAAAGAAATAGTAACTATTCTTTTAAAGAAGAAGTAGAAAGCCAGTAGAAAGCCTGACAAGAGTGTCTCTAGATGAACAAGGTGTAAAAGAAGTACTCAGAAAAGATACAGCCATAGAAGAAAAAGCTACACAAGTTCCTTGTAATGGTGTTCATCATGAAAGAAATCAGGGAGGAGACAGAGATTTCAAGGAACAGTAAGGCAAGTCTTTATATCACACATATTGCACAATTGAAACTGGTAAAAATAATGCAGTTAATAGACATAGAGATAAATAACAAGTATTGGGAAAGATTACAGTATCTGACTAAATACCAGAGTTTTACTTACGTTGTTAAATTGAATTACACTCCAAGATTATTTATTTTCCTCTGTGGAAGAACAGGGTGATTTCTTCACATGTAGCTATCTATGCAGTAGTTGTCTGATGCTGGGTGCCATGAGTATGCTATGAAGAAAGGCCCTGCCTCAAAAATCTGTTAAAGTTTTTTGCAAGAGTCAAAAAGTGTATGGGAATAGAGATTTGGTTGATGTAATCAATTCATAATCCCCCCATAAAATCAGTTATAAGAAAGCAAATTGTCTCATCAGTTAGAGAGTGAAAGGGGAGGGAAATGGGGGGATGGGGAAGAAGAAAACAAAGGGCATGAGCCAGTAATGGTCAGTTGTCTCAATATAGAGGATGATCTCTGCAGTCAAGGAACTTATCCTAGGATCTTTATAACACCCTGAATGATCTAGGCAAGGTCATCACAACATGGCAGAATTTTCAGAGTACTAAAATCCAGGATGTGGAAAGCTGCAGGAGGATCCTGTAATACTGAACAACCAGTGATATAATGGCAAGTAAAACTGAGTTTGAGAAATATGAATCAGGGCATCCCATTCATGGTCATGGACTGTGAATTAGCTCTTACTAATCAGGAAGAAGATTCCACTAGAGAACAAAAGAAATTGCAATTCGTTTCAACAAAGATGACTAAAAAAAAAAGAAAGTAAAAGGAGAATCAGAGATAACCCACGTGCGGGGCAGGGGACTTCTGTGTGTGACAGGCAAACAGAAAATTGGTGGGGTAGCAAAGACGAAAGAGGGGAGTAAAACCAAGCAAGAGACATAATAGACAATTAATTGTATAAGACAGAAACCCCCAACAAATATAGCATTCATTGGCAAAGAAAAGTAAAATACAGATGATGAGAAGCACTGAAATATTCAGTGCCTTTTTGCTCCAGTTTTCCTAAGAAAAGTTAAGTGTGACTGGATACTCACGAAAATTAGCATTTGTAACTGTTGATAGTAAAACAAGCAAAACCAATGAAAGACCTTTTTAAAGGTAAGAGTGATGTGGTTGAGGCAGCTAAGCCTCATGAAAATTTGCTCTATGTATTTAAGAAACAAGCCAAAGCAACCTCCAAACCATAACTGATTTTCTTCAAGAGGTCAAGGAAGCTAAGAGATATTCCAGAGTAAAAAAGTACCTAACTTTAGATGAAAAGAAGTAAAAATATATAAGTCACTAAGGAACCGAAGATCAAACTCTGATGTCTGAAAGTGGGAAAAATATGAAATTATTATTTTGTAAGCTAGTACATGATATTAACATGACAAGAAATATAAAAATGGATTGTCTAAAATACATGGTGTCACACTAATCAAATTTACTTCCCTGGCAGGGCTACCAGACTAGTGGGAAGGATTTTAACATATGCATCTTGCCTTTGGTAAAGCTTCTGGCATTTGACATTTACATAGGAAAATTAAGGATACATCATTTAGATGAAGTTGATATTAAATGCCCGCAGAACCAATTGAAAATAATAAGAAAACAACATGTTCATAAACCAGTTATTAATAGTTACTTTTAGTGTGGAAAGGTGGGAGACAAAATGGAAGATCTGCCATAGGTTTTGAATTATATTCTGAGTTTCCAGTAGTGATATGGTTGATAGAGCAGAAACAATTTGTGGATGCTGCAAATGCCTTGAAGATTCTCAAGGACATGGTTAGAGCCTCTTATCAAAGAAATGACATGAAATTTAACCAAAAAGATGGTACACCTGAGAAAGAATTAAAGTTGCAAATAGAAGTGAGAATAACTGTTTACAAAACACCACTGCAGAAACATAACTGGGGTTACAGTAAACCACAAACAGCATCAGCTGAGAACATGAGTACAGAGCAAACATCATTCTGGACTGAAAGTAGAGGAGCATTGCATGAAGATCACAAAAAGTAGCTATTCTGTTCTGCAAAGTATTGACAAGGCCAAAACTATGGTACAATGGTCCAAATAAAATTTGACAAATCAAGGAGAAACCAAAGAGCTTGGTCTCAAAATTAAGGGGGGCAAGATAGAAAAAAACCAAAGAATTAATTATATTTCTTTAAGCTAGAGATTTTTTTAAGAAGCCTTTCAAAAATAATGAAGGAGGCAACACTGAGGTATTCTCCAAGTTGTTAATTTAATTTGAGAAAGGGATATTTTCCTATTACACTTTTAGGAAAATTAAACAAAATGAAGCTTTTCAACATGATGACAGTTAAGCACTAGGACTAATTATCTGTAAAGAGTACCTAGCACAGCTTCTAATTTGGCCTCTGTTATTGTCAAATCACTGCTTGAAGCAGAGTGGCAGGGTAAACACCCAACAATGAGGAGCCTAGTTACTGTCTGTTGTCACTGGGTTGAATTTTTCAGTGTTGAAGATGTTTGACCTGGTTTCGCTTTGGGTAACGACTGGAATGAAAAAGGCTTGATCTCTGCAAGGAATTTATTTGTACTATATATTTGCAATTGCTTACTTACAACAGGCTGTGAGAGATATTTTTAAAATAACAAACTTCAAGGGCAAGAATTGGCTAGTTGCTAAAGGCATCAGACTGACTTCTTCCCACATTAACTCTGAAAATAGCACAGCAGCAGAGTAGTAGATATGGTGTCCCACTTCCTCCGGAGTTAGAAAGGGCATTATTTTTCCAAGGTTTTGCATTCTAGATAGCAGATTTCACTGCCTCAACTAAGGATTTTGCACTGTTATGTCAAATAAGATACCAGAATATCCATGAAAACTTGGATATGAAGTCAGAGAAAATAATATCTAAGTCCAGCTGTAGCTGTGACGAGAAGGCTCAATTAGCAGAGACAGGTGCATCTTAGAGTTCATGATGCACAGGGATAAAGTGATACTTGACAAACTGAGCTAGAATTTTTAAAAGGTATTAAATCGGAAAAGGTTTTTCCCACATTTTGCAAAAACAAGCAAGGCAAAACAAAGGGAACTGCTTTGCACTGGAAATTGGGCTACAGAGTTTCTAGCAAGATGATGATGGTGAATATGCGGGGGAAGGCAGAATAGCTAACGGGATTACAGAAATGGAAACACACACATCTGAAGCAGGGCAAAACCCCAGGGAGCTCCCTGCCCACAGGTCAAGGGGCTTCACATTCTGCATTGCAGAAATGTGACAGGACTACAGCGCAGACTTGGATGTTCAGTATCAAGGCTTTTTAAGAAATCTCTCCACATAAATTTATTCCCTGATAGGGATAAGCCTTTATATTAATGCCTACAAAAAAAAGAACTGGTTTAAAAAAAAAAAAAAAGACAGGCATGGCCATTTTGACTTCCATAGCGTACAGGACTTTATAATATTTTATAATGGGGCACAATCTGACACTGGGTGCCCTTTCTGCCTGCATTTTGGGAAACCAACTGTGTTGGAAGCTGTCTAATCATAATAGTGCGGGGCTAAGCTTAAAAGGACATGGAAAAAAGCGCAAAAGAAAAATCTAAATCTAAGGCATGGCCTGATCTTCTGTCCAACGACCCCCGACATTGGCCCAGGTGAAAAATCTCAGGGGAGAAATCTCACAGCAGTCAACATGTCCTTTGAAAGCCCCCTGGAGCCCCACTATAATGAGAGCTCTAGGCTTGGTGTCTCTCCTAACCCTGGTCTTGACCACCAGCATACCCAAGGGCCTGACTGAGCCTCAGCCATGGATCCTCAGGTGGTCCAAATGAAAAATTTCTCCAGGAATAAATCTGCCTACCTCTGCTGCCTACCTCTTCCCTAGGCAGCCTCTTCTCAGCTCCCCTCCAGTCACAGCTCCAGGCTCAAGGTGAAAGAGGGAAACCGGATACTTCAGCGCTGCACCAAGCCTCTGCCCCCTTTGCTGAGACTCAGATCTCTGCCTAGGACCATTCAGGACCTGTGACTTCAGACTTACAGGAATCACCAGATCTAGGTGTGAAAGGACAAGCCAGGACAGCGTTTTGTTAACCTGTACCTATTCACAGGAACAGCAGACACTATACACACCCTTCAAAATATGAGCTTTAACTCTTCTTTTCATTGGCAACCTTGTGCAGAAGGTTGGGCAAGCCCTATTACTTTGAACAGGTTAAGAAAAAGCACCATATGGAGCTAGTTCCAGGCCAGACAGAAATCATTGTCAAATCAAAGCACAGAGCTAATGCATCTGTGTAACATCATCTAATTATTGGCAGATAGATTATTGCACAGCATTCTCCCAGGCCAAGTCATAAAGGATTCACAAACACACTTTTGGATACAAGCCATGAATTCATAGCACTGGGGTTTGAAGATCTTTCATTTTATTCTAAACATCCGTAAAGGAGATTTTTCTGCTACACACAGGGATATCTGTAGCATTACATATCACAGATTCTGATGCGCTTCTATCATCATCTCTTCTCCCTTTTGCAAAATATTAAAACAACTTTAGCTATGTCATCCGGGGGTAAAACGATAGCATGTGTTGGGCTTTTAAGTACTTGTAGCCAAATAAAAACATTAACTAAAAATACTAGAAGCTCAGAAAAGTAACAGGTTTTAGTAAGCAGTCTGGAGAATAAAACTCATGTAAAAACAGCCACTAGAATATTTTAAATAAGAAAAATCAGTAAAAATCTAAGCATGTCTGGAAGTAACTCAAAAAGGAAAACCAGGCTATATCTGAGCATTTAATTTTCCATCAAAAATGGCTGGAACAGCTCTAAAAAGAGCTACTTCCATTCTTTCAGGCCCATAATATTTGAAGCCCTCATCTGGTTTACACTGATGCTATGGTTAAAAGGCAAAGCAGAACAACTGTGGTAGGCACCTATAAATGAAGTAACCACACAATCATTCAGAAATTAAAGGTAATGTTTACACAAAAATAATTCACCTCTCTCAAATCCATCTGCTCTCCAGTTTATGCTCTAACTTCTTAAAAAGAGATAAAAAGATGAGCCAAAGGGTCTGCTCGTTCTTCTGGCGCCGCTCTGGAGGGAGCATCCGGGATCTGGCTGAGGGTACATTTCCTAGGGGCTGCTCTGAAACAGAGGAGCAGCCTGGCCAAGCAGCAAAGTCTCTGGACACCTCTGGACAACTGCCTTCTTTTCACTCATGAACTCTACAAATAGGAAGCTGCACACATAACTGTAGTCTTAGTAAAAATAGTATAGATAAGGCATCCTACAGAGTAATCGGAAAGAGAGAACATGATTCAAATCTTGGTTGGTTCAGTCAGTCTTAGAGCTACCTATACTCTTCACCAGGCTGTAAGATTAAGTCCCTCCTAAGAGGATGTTTCCAAAAGTGACTACCAAAAGTATGTTAATAAACTTACTGTTAACAGTTTTGATACAAAGACTTTGGCTCACTTCAGATTACTTAATTTTTAGTAGTGTCAGAAGCTGTGACGGTACATCCCTGGAGCTGTAGGAGTAGTAACAACCGTTAAAACTCCCCAGGCCAATGAGGAAAAATCTTGGCAGACTACAAGAGAACAAGTAACCACAAAGTCCTCCTTCCTCTGCCCCACAGTTCACTTTTTATGGTTCACCATTCAAACCACTAACTGCAAAGAACAGGCAAGGAAAATTTCATCCCGTAAGGTCAACATCTCAAAGTTACAAATGTATTAAGCAATGCAAACTGATCTGCAGCTCTTAGGAGCTGGAAAAGCTGCCCGTGCTGAGAACTGAAAGCTAACTCTCTTGACATCAAACACCCCCAAAAGAGTTATTTTCCACAGCAATGCTAAATACTATTTTTAATAGAAGGGAGAGCTCTCAGGCCTAGGGTTAAGCCAATCTCATCAGTAAAGTAGGGCTTTGTGATGCTGGCTGTCAACCACCTCCCACGCACTGTTATGCGACGCTTCTCAGTAACCTTCAGTGGCATCTCTGTAAACAGCGAGATTGTGTTATTCAAACTTTCCTAGGGGTGCCAGGAATTATACCACAATTTTCCCCACAATTATGATACTGCTTTATCTGTGGATATGCCTCTGGTTAAGCCTTAGTAGATTTGAAATTTAGTGGAGCATAAAGGTGCTTTAGGATTACAAAATCCAGCTTGCTGATTTCTGTTCACCTGCAGATTTAATCCTTAATTATTGAACTGTGATTAAAACCAGAAGCTGAAACGAGCAGCTGCAGTAAGTAACATGGCAATGAAAGGAAATCTCCCCAGACAAGTCAGTTGTTGGTGCCAACTGGTTTTCTCTCTGGACAGATTACATCCATCAGGCAATGGATCACACTGGTATTGCAAGCCAGGAAGAACATTTACTCCATATCATCAGAGGCCTCTCCCAACAGCACAGAACAGCATTAAACACTTGATAAAAATCTTAGGTGCCACAAAATGCCATGAAAAACAAACACGAAGGATGCAGAACACTGCCAGTGTCTTCAGTCACAGCAATAGCAGGGAATTTAACATAGAGAAGCGATTCTGCTCCCCCGTTTTGTTCCTCTGTTCATAGTCCTAAGGGCCTTGAGAGTTTTCCAATAGGTGTTGGATACATTGAGATCAGTGAGCATCTGAGCAAACAAGGAAACACTTCAGAGGGTGCTCTCTGCATTTCAGGTCTGAAGTTTAACAGACGGGGCTGCAGCTACTTGTACTTCACTGTGTATGAAAGTCTGTCAGTTTTCAGGTGCATTACTCTACAATAAAGCCAAAACTAAGACATCGGCATAAGCCCCAGTAATAATCAATAAGCTCTCTTTCCTTACTACTTTGATGTTTCAGCTTACAGGATGGAAAAAACAACTTAAGTCAATAATAACTCACCACATTTAAAGCAGGATCTTTCAGTACAGAGAAGTTACCAAAATACCAACTATTTTTAGATGCCTCGTGTGGGCAACTGAAAAGTATTTTATTGGCATTTAATGAAATTATATGTAAACGTGCTAAAAAGTTCCTGCAGCTAGTAAAGCTTTAAGTACAAAAGTTACTTTTTCTTTACCCTTTCTTTTTTCAATACTGCCAATTTTATAGATTAATGATTATGGAATAAGAAAAAGAAGGATCTACTCTTTCTGCTTTCTGAGAGCACTGATGGCTTTACTATGACTTCTACAAACTAATTTTATGAGTCAAAATCAAGTCTTTTCCTCTGTTTTTGCTCCTGAAATATTGCTTGACACTGAAATATGAAATATCCTGTTTTCCACATCCCTTCCTGAAAGTCACTGAGGAAAGAAGTTCCAAAATAACTGCCTATTCATTTCTAAATAGAGATGCTCTTAAAGCTGTCATTGATATTCCTTCATTTTGTTTGCAAGAGAGAGATTGCCCAGATCCAGTGCATAAACAGAGCACTGACATTTAACCAGAGGCAGCGTACCCTTCCTAGCAGGGGAAAATGCAACAGGTTAATTGGCACATAAGACCAAACTTTTGTTTGAGCTAAGATTAATTGGGTAAAGGTGGTGAAAGAAACAAACCCAATATGGTGAACAAAATGAAAAAGACATCTTCAACCTGGTATAGTTCACAGTGGTAAGGCCAAGCAGATCTTGAGCAGAATCTATGCAAAGATCACATTATCACAATGTCTTCGCTGCTTACTTTCTCTAAGCACATCATCTTTAACACATAATGTAAATATTCTGTGCATACAGGTGCAGTGCTTTCACAGTACGGGTCTTCACTGGGGCCTCCAGGGCCTGCCACCATAATAAATACTGACTTCTAACAGCAAAATGATCTGAAGGAATCAACAGCTAATTAAAAACCCTAGAGCCCTAATCACAACAGTGGCTTGTAGTCCCTTTCATTCACTTACCTTTGTATATTGCTCATCTCTATAAGCAAGATTTACTACTTTCATTCCTCTGCAGACCAAGACCCTGAAACTCCTGAATTCTGTGTGTTAAATATTTTAGAAAACCCCACAATTAGTCTGAGCTGTTTGGAGTGGTCATGCCAGTTGTTTTTCCATTGTTAAGAATAAGAAAAATAACCTTAACTTCACCACTTAAAGATTTACCTAGGAGCTTCCTTCTTCTGGAGATCTATCAAGTCATTGAAGAGATACAGATTATACCTGGATACAAAGCTAACAACCCAAAACTTAAATATTTAAATATCTTGAATCTTCAACCATCTCAAACTGGACCTTACTTCACATGGGAAGCCATATCTCACAATCACTTGTCCTTTTTCATCCACTTACATCCAGCAATTTTGAACAGTTTAAGAAAGTGCCAAAGACTGAGAAAATTCACATCTCAGGAACATTTTTGTTACAGAACAGCTGTAGCATTTACAGCTCCAAAGTCCAAAATGGCCTAGGCTCCTTTTTGCCCCACTTCCCTCTGCAATGTCTTTACCAGAAATACCATTTAAAGCAGTGCTATGACAAACATTCATTAAGTACTTAAATGAATGGAAGACATCACAAAAGAAACACTTCCAGGACTGGACTTTAAATTGCACTACCATTCCCTTTTTGAGACTATGTAGGATACTACCTATATATATATATTCATGTACATACTACTGAAAGTTGCATTCAGATACTGGTGTGTCTTTTTCCCTCTATAGCCAGAACCAGCGCAGATGGTACCACCAGATTAATTAAAATCACCCCCTGGTTTCATTCACAATTTGTGCTCTGTATTGTTCTCCCATTTAGACTAAACTCCTTCTGCTTGTTTTCAAGCATTACTTTTTATTTTTAAACAGCATACATCTGCTTTGCTCATTAGAATAAATATTTTACACACACATGATGTAGATAAAGATTCTCACAGAAAAAGGCCCTCATGCAGTTTTCTGTCTCTGGGTTGCAAAGGACATTGGACTATAAATCAGAGCTCTGTGCACGGCTGGTTTCCGTGACTGTGCCTTGCAAGCCTAGGAGGGCAGACTAAGAGGACGTTCAGTGACGGGGTGTCAGCACAGCTTGGCAGAGGATGCTGATTTCAGAGGGAGGGGAATACATGTTAAGTAGACAATTCAGCTTTAATGGTAATTATATTTTTTTATGTTAAGGTTTATATATACACCAACTTTCACCATTAAATCTTATTTCCCTCAGAGATTACCACTAATTGTTTCCCTCTTTTTCTTCATAAATAGTGCACTGGGTCTAGGATTTTATTACCTTTGTGCCTTGAGAAAAAAGGCTAACATGCACCAAATGGTATCAGGAAGTGGTTTAGCATTTCCTATCTTCAGAAGAATGAATCTGAGTTTAATACTCAGCTTTGCTGGAATTAGGCATGCTGGCCCCTGACTCTATCAGATATTTCAGTTTCTACAGCTATTTCAGTGACAACTACATATAAATTGATTATACATAAAAAATTTCTACTAACTGTCACATATCTGGTATTGCTAAGCGATACTGGAAGCTGGGGTTTGGTAACAACGTGGCTGTGCAACAGTGAAGCTGTTGGGGTCTCTGCCACCCGCTCCCAGGCAGCTTCAGAAAGCAAGTCTCTATTTTTAGGTAGAAATGCTGACCGGGTTGTCAGATCTAGCTATGACTGAGCTGGACATAACCTCAGACTTCATCTTCTGTTTGCACAGCTTAGTGTATCCTATGAAGGTTCAGTCAACATGACAAACCACCTCGCTTTGTTCAAATAGCAGAGTCATTAGCATGAGCACCGAGCCATCCCCTCAGTTAGCCAATCCCAAAGCAAGTGAAGAAAAATGACAGATAAAATTTATCACTCTAAGAAGAAATAAAGTAAGATTTTCATGTTTCTGAATGTCACAGGAGCCAGGGAGGTTTAGAGAGGGAATTTTTTCCCCCCTATAAAGTCTTTGCTGTTATAATTACCTACTGAAAATACTGGTTGTAGTTAAAACCAACTCTCCTAAGGGCTATGGAGAGATAAGGCTCTGTATTTGTGTTGCTGAATTGTTCCTGCTCTATGATGGGATGCTCATTCACTCTGAAAACTCAGTACTCCAACTCCATCTAGTGCAACAGAGCATCACTGAGGACAAACATCAGAAAGTTAAAGGCAGTGAGCTCTTGCGGAGGATGGAACTGTCAGCAGCTGATTTAACCAAGCTGAAAGAGTCTGTTTCTGACCATCTATAGGACCTTTATCTATTCCTCCGCTTTTAAAAATGTGCTTCATCTTCAGTTGCTAAAGAGACTGAAGTTTACTATTTTCTGTGTCTACAAAAGGGGACCAATAGTAAAGGTGTTGAAGAGTGCTGATGAAAACAAGTCTTTGAGGAAGAATGAGGCTGGAAGAAAAACTGTTGGAAGTCTTCATGAAACGTACTGTCTGGGTGATCAACTGGTAGGTGAACTTCAATCTGTAACTGTGATGATGTATATGAGAAAAATAATCTTAAAATAAACTGTAAAAAACCACACAAAGTAATGTAATTTCAGATGACTGCTACTAATGTGGAGAGAGAGCTCAAGGTCAAATAAAATAATCCTATGCAAACACCCCTCAAGTGCTCATTAACAGTTAATCAAATTGAAAAACATGTTTTACGCTACTAGATGAACCTGTGGTGTGTCTGCACCATTTGATACAAGGCATGGCTCGGCTCCTCCTTTCCATGTCTCAAAAAATATACCAAAAAAAGATACAGAGATAAAGAAGATGACCAAAGGTTATAGAGAAATAACTACGTAAACTAGGACTCGACAGGTTGGAAAAGATACAACTAAGTATCTTAGAAGTCCATAAAAAGAGAGGGTGAACAGTGATTTAGTTTTTCAGTTTTTTCTGATATAAGAAGTAGGGACACATCTGAAACAAATGAAAAATGAAAGCACATGAATAATGGAGGTGGCTTTTCTGATAGACACGTCTATGACAAGTTGGGCATACAGACCAAGTCACACAACCTTGCAGGTGAGACGAGTCTCAGGGCTTTACTGAAAATGTGTAGTCTTTTAAAACAACTCGCATTTAGGAACCTGCAAAGTTGTAAGTAGGAAATGTGGCAGACGTGGTGGGCAATGCTACAATAAATCCATTCTGAAGGTGGAACACTTCTAGTTTTGTGTCTGTTCCCTTCCTTCAGAATCTCTCGGACTATGATCAGTCAGTACGATAAACCAGCAAGGTGTTAGATGTTATTTGCTCTGTGCTTTGCAGTGAAATATAACCCCAGCAAAGTCCTTGCCTTGGCCCCCTTTTTCACTTACTTCAATTGCTGTGGCTGTTCTGACATTGCCTTGCCCTTAATTTACTCTCCAGCTAGAGCTTTCTTGTTCGGTACTTACCTGCTGACAGATGAAAGCAGGTAAAAATCTTCAGTTCCTGCTGTCATCCTGTGCTTCTGCATAAGGAACACATTCTCTGGGAGAAGAGCTGGCTGGGTGGTAACCCACCATCATTCTCAGAAGCAAATGGCCCAAGGTTTCTCCTAGCAGCCCTTGTTTTATGGGTAATAGAGGCACAGTAGCTGCCTGCATACTGTTTCATGAAATCAGACCTTGCACAAAATACTTGCTCAGTTTGCTGGGTTTTGAAGGGAAAGTAGAGGTAAATAAAACAAACATGAAAAATGATTGTCTTTTTGCAAGTGTAGAAATTCCTACCACTATGATGTAAACATATTCTATGACTGTTCTCTCAAAGTGCCTTTTCACAGAGCAGAATATCAAAAATACATCACAGAAAGAATCATTATACAAGGAAAATACCCAGATCATACGTAGCCACCCCACTCATTGAATTGCACTATTTTATCTATAAATACAGAAGTGTCTACTCTGCATCTGTTTGCAGTGACGTACTGTCTCCACATACGATTTCTAGCACAGAAAGAAACTGTGAGTTATGATCTTTCTTCCCTAACCTCTGGTTCTACTTATCCAAAAGAAAGGCGATGTATTTTGCTGCTTTGGTACATCTACCAGGCAGCAAAAAGCTCCTCAAATATGTAAACATTATCACTGTTTCTCAAGCAAATGAGGATTAATTGCCCTAGGAAGCATTGCTCCTGGAGACATACCTGAACTCTTTATTCACCTCTTTTTGAGCGCACAAGCATCTCCAGAGCATGCACTTGTTTTGGGTAAAAAAAACAAGTCAGCTCATGCTGTATTCTGAACAGATCCCAGCTGCAAATCAAACAAACTGACAAAACTGAACTGTCTCAAGTTCCAGTTCAGCATCTTATTAATACCAAGCTGAGTTTCTTAAACTTTAAAACAACAAAAATCAACCCAAAACAAAATAAAACACTCTCCAAAACAAAACAGCCACCCAAAAACCCCCTCAAATCCGATACCAACACAACAGCATTTGCTAGCGTACCTTGGTCACTCCCAGAGCCTGAAATGCTCTTCTACCATACAGAAGGTACTAAAAGGGTGGCACTGGATATCCTTGTTATGTGGTTGTTCTTTCACTTTTTTTGTTTTTCCTTAAATTTTATTTTATTTGGAACATGCACTAATGTAGGATGATAATTTTGGATGTATATACTAAAATTGCTCCTTATGGACGAAAGTTTTGAATACAGAATAAATCAAGAGTAGCCCTGGCTGCAAGGAAAACATTTATCATGGATTGGTAATGCCAGCAAAACAGAAAATGGACAGAACATCAATAACACTCATTAGAGCTTTGTCTACAACTCAGCTCTGGAGTGACACTAAACAAACTTCTCATGATCCTGACGGTCAGAAAAATCTAGCACTGAACTTACTAATCAGAGGACAAAACAGACCAAAATGCTCCACCATAAAGTACAGAAGTATCTTCTACAGAATAATGCAAGGTTTTCTTGCTGGAGGTATGCCTTGTGGTCTGCCTGCACCTACTGAGCTCCAGTTACATTACTTTTTAAAAAATTTTCCTTTCTGTCCTCTGCAATTCCTGCAATATACCTTGCTTTACTAGCCTGGGGCTCTGGGGTCTGCTAGCACAAGAACGCAGAATTAACGCAAGATAGCTGAATGATATAAATTTGAATTTGATACGTATGTCAGAACATGGATGAGACAACCTTCTGTAAAACACTGAAGGACAGCTGGGACCAGCAAGTACAAAAATAAACAAACATTCTGAATAATTAAAGCATTGTTTAAAACCTTGTTAAGAATCCTACGTAAGGTGGGATGTAAGGCTAATATCTGATCAATTTTCACAGCGAGTAAAAGCCAATACAACAAAGAAGATCCTAAGTCAAAGATGATGCTAATAGAGAGTCAGTTTTGATTCCACAAACGCCATCACTCATTTCTAAACCCTGAAGTCTAGGAAAGAACTTAGTAATACAAATTTGTAATGAAATACCTACTTCAAGCTTTTAACCCACTCTTCTTCCTTCTTTATGATTTAGGCTGACATTTAGGAAAAAGGAGAATTCTAGAAACTACTGTCTCTATAATAGTCAGCTTGTTACTATACTGCATAATGAAGGGGCTGGCTATGCCAAACAGCAGAAAGCTCAGAAAAGTGTGTTATTACTGAAGCACAGAGCAGCTGCACCTGAACTGGATCCCTCCGTTGCCAAATTCTGACTATTACCAGTGTTAACAGAATCCACCTCCAGTGTCTGTACTGTAGGCATGGTACAGGCAGCTAAATCACCTATGAACTGCAGTCACTGCACTAGAATTATTTTTGTGGTCTTTTGGGTTTTGTTTATTTTGAGGAGGGAAGGCTATGGGGGAACCCAATACCTACAAGGTTATCAAGATGATGGAGCCAGGCTCTTCACAGAGCGCCTGGTGGGAGGATGAGACACGACTGGAAGAAGCTGAAATCAGACAGGTTCAAACAAGAGGACATATGTAGAAAGCTTTTCAGCATGGGGACAGCTCAGCAGCAGGACATACATCCTTGGAGGTTTTCAAGACCCAACTGAACACAGACCTGAGCAACCTGCTCCAACAATAAAGGAACCCTGCCTTGAGGAAGAGGTTAGATTACATTACCTGTAGAGATTGCTTCCAACCTGTATTATCCTATCAATCTTACCATATTGCTTCTGTACATTCTGAACACAGGATTAGGCAAAAGATTTACAGATTAATTTTAACAACAAATTCCTGTAAACACATGGAAACATCAAAACCTTCTGGTAATGCAGTGTAATAAAAAGACAGTCCCCTTGTTAAAAAAAAAAAAAACAAACCACAGAGAAAACAATCAGAAATACTTCTCCTTACTAAGACAGAAATTCATTTGGAAACATTCACATGAGATGGGGCTTCCCGAATTGTGGACAAAAATACCTCAAAGGTAAGAACTGTCTGCAAGCACAAGGAAGTTCGGCTTCTCCTTATGAATAAATATCACTGAGGAGAGAGGGGAATTTCAGAAAAAGTGTCTGAAGAAAGAATATCTGTCTACAAGGAGGAAAAAAGAGACTACAATAAATGCAAAATATTTTACTTAATGCAAACAAAAGCCATGGTAACAACACCGCACAATACCAAATTTCAACGTTTTGAAATACTCAGATATTACTCTTCATTGTGATTTTCTTCCATATATCTTTTTAATTATATTTTACATCAGTTTTACATTATGACGAGAGTAAATTACTTACAGAAATTAAGACAAATTGTATATAACCTGCCAGCTTACCGACGTTTCAGATGTCACAGAGGGTAATCATTTTACACTTTCTCTGATCTGAAAAGGATTATCAGATTCAATGCTTTGCTAGTCACATAACAGAACAATATGGTCTGCACCAATAATTTTTTAAGTGATTAGAAGTATATGGGAATTCACTGTAAGTGTGCTGTTTGTATTTTGTAGAAAACATAGGCAATAGCTAACTTTGTTACTTCACTAGAACAATGATTTCTCCCTTTTGTGTAAGAATCTCCAGCAAAAAGGCAGACAACTGCATAAATCCAACATTTTTAGATCCAATGCTGAATAGCCTGGAGGGCAGTAGTAAAAGTCCTGAGTGCAGGATGAGTCCCTCGATGAGACATCAAGAGGCACCCAGCCTCCGCGCTGAACCCTGCTTCTTTAAGTTGTTTTGCTATTTCCTCTACATCCCAGCCTCCTTCTCCCTGGTTAGCCAGTAAGTGGTCTATGAGGCGAGGATAGAAGGCAGTAGATATGCACTTCACCACTAACTTGGCGTTGAGGAGCAAGGAAAGCACTTCATCGTCACAACTGGAATCATCAACCTACAAAGAAAGAAAAATCTGAATTAAAAATTAATTACCAGATATATCCGTAAACTAGAACATGCCATGACTGTTCTAACTGCATAGCACGACCTTGAAAGTGAGAGGTGTACTCTGTATGGATTAACAGGGATACATACCCTGCGTATCTCAGAATATGTAAAGGCATGTCTAACAGTCTTGGTCACATTAATATAAATTTTTGACCTGCATGCAGTTCATGAACAAGGATGCTTAACAACCTGGCTAGGATTATACGAACAGCTTTATAGAAATTTCACAGCTTCTCAGCCCCAGTACAGAACAGACTGCACCATTTACCTCCATACCAGGAATGACACCCTGAGAAAGGTCAGAGCCGGACATATTAAATTTTGGTCAGTTTATATTAATATAATATGTTACATCCCACATATTATTATGATAAGCAACATTCAAGGACTCAACCAGATTTTCCAGAGTTTGAGCACTCACAGCAAGGATGAGATTTGCAGAACACAATTTATATTTTAAAAGATTTGGAGCACAGAGTTGCTACCTCTGTAAGACACCATGGTTGCCCCAGAAAAATCTGGTTACTTGATACATGAGAGCAGATATTCTCCTGAAAATCTTATCTATAGCTTTACAAATAACATTACAGAATAACTTTAATTCTATTTCAGTTAATTTTGACATGTCTTGCTTAGGTTCCTTGAAATGCAGTGTTGTTTTAATCAGCTTAGGTGTCTTACCACTTCAAGAAGTGCAATAAAACAAATACATATAACCAAAAAATTGGCCAAAGGAGGGGTAGACAATAGTCAGTTTTCAATGACTGCATCTTATCAAGTTGCAGATAAATTAATCAAATTATGCTACATTTACAAAACCACCTCTCAGTTAAACAAAAAAAAAAAAAAAAATCATCTGTCTGGTTAGCCTCTGCTCCATTTTCTGTAAAAACGATGTACTATCTTACATGGTTGGTACCAGGGTACCAGCAAGTACCAGCGATTTGGTACCCTTGAAGACCAATTCAACTGCTGCACAGGACCACAGAACATGACTACTGCATACTGGGACATTTGCCACTGACACTTGACAGTTAAAATTAAGCAATTTTGAATCTAATTAGCATCACAAAACTTTTAACCCGGATTTATTTCAGAACAGCATCTAAAGTTTCCCTTGTCTCTCTGTCCTAGTTCAAGCTAAAACAGTGCAGAGCTTTGCTTCCTCTTGTTGATAAGCAACGGGCTGCACCCACCCCCTTGACCCACCGCTGGCAACATGAACACGCTGCAACAGGCACTTCTTGCTTATAACCCAATTCTCTGTCCCACGAAGTTTACACAACCATTTCTTAGTAACGTGCAACAGTGTCAATTTGCAGTTTTGGGGTTTTTTGTAATTATTTTTTTTCCAGAAAGACTGAACAGAAGTATGATCTATTAGTCCAGAAACCCAAATGTACTTGTAAAAGAAAATCTTACCTACTCAGACACATACGCTGTGAGAGATCATGCACACGATTTAACAGGGACCACCTATTGTGGAGGACTACTCTCTCCAGTGTCCCTATACAGGTAGTCAAACCAGAAACAGGATCCTCAAAGCATAAATCCGAACAAGTACATAATTTTCTCTTGAATGCATGAAATTGCAAGACTCCCAAGGTTTGGCATCTTATTTGGAGTAATCAGTATTACATTTGCATGTAGAGGAACACAGATAGTTCATGAGGAACTACCAGATAACTCCTTGCATTGAGGTGGATGAGAAATCTGCAATTAGCTTCAGGAGAAAGAACTTCCTTTGAAGCAGCAATAAGTTCTTTTAAAAGAACCGTATCTAGAAGATTATATCTAAATAATTTCAGACTAAAAATGTTAGTTTCACTTCTGTGAAAGAGCTGAAAAGTCAGCATGATGACTGAAAACATGTATGTGATGAGCAAAAGAAATAGTAATTTCTTGCTCTATTTTGGAAAAGATATAAAACTTATAATTAAAAAAGGAAAAAGACAAAACATGAAACACTGTAGCATGAAAAGCTATTATACCTCTTTTTATCATCTTCAATTTACCATTAATAACATAGGATCATTACTTCAAATTTGCTATTTTCACTTCCTTTGGAACTTCAACAGCTTTCCAGAAAAACAGAATGTCTTTAGCATGTTGACCAGGAAGAGAGTTTGGTGTTTCACCCTCATGCTACTTCTTCCATTACTTCACTTAGATATTTGTGGTTTTCTTTCCACTGAAATCTTAAAAATAAGGTTGATTTCCTCCAAGTCTTTCAGAATTTTTACAATTAATTATATACACCTCTCATGGATTACAAAGCTAATGCAATAGTATGTAGCAGTTATAGGTCCAGTTTACAAAACAGTTCTAAGAATGGTAGGGATGTCCAATCTCTAAGTGGCCACTTTAAGTCTTAATCATTTAATAATTTCTCTAAATTGTCACATGTTAATTACTGACATGTCTTCCAGTTGAAGACAGGTTGATCATGAAATAAAATTCCTAGTGTTGGCATCTTGTAGCATACTAAGCCATTATCCAAACAGCTCTCATCTTTTCTGACATGGGAGGCTGGAGGGATATTCTGACCCACCTCCGTGCTCCGTGTGCTCTATTCTTGACCTGTATGTAGGATGTAACTTTACACAGGGCTTCAGTGTTTGATTTTGTGAACATAAAATGCAAACAGTAATTACAGGAATAAGATTAACAGCAGATGGGAAATTTGATTTAAGTTAGTTTTTTAGGCTATTATTCAGTTAGTGAAAAGTTCTATAGATCAGTGTGTTTCTGTATGACAAAAACCTACAAACTGGAGAGAGAAGGCTGAAAGGAGAAGGTCTTTTCTACCATAAACCCATTAAACATCTGAGCTGTACTATGGGGATGAAGATGCCCGCATGCAACACAGAAGCAGAGCAACCTGTCTGTATTTATGCATAAACAAGATCATTGTGTCTTTACACATACGAAAGAGCACACAAAAGGCTCTTGGCTGTGTCTGACAGCGCATCCTTAAACTCAGATAGACCAGTAGGTTTAAACTGATTAACGTTTCACATTTTCTGACTTCAAGGCTGTCTGAAAACCTGGTCGGAAAGAGGAAACCTTTGTAATATAATTGTCTCCAGGCAACTAGATGGAGACACAAGACAGCAACCAGACCGTGTGAATGCATTTCACACAGCTAAGGCTACTATCTATTCTGCAACTCCCTTTTAAATCTAAGCAGAGTCTGACAGGTGTGGGAAGAACACAGAGAAGCCAAGGTTTAATGAGTGATCTGTATAAAAATAGGCAGCTGAGAAAGATGATTAACTATTTATCAGTTTTGCAACTCCAGATCATGCCAGCATTTTGGGTACCAATTGCATATGAAGGAGGAGTCATTAGTTTAAATAAAAACAAATGCACCACAGAAATTCCTTACCAACAGCTATGCAGATTGTCAATAACGGGGCTATATCTGGCTGGCGACTGGCCACCAGTGGTGTTCCTCAGGGCTCAATTCTAGGACCAGTTCTGTTCAGTGTATATCAATGATCTGGATGCAGGAGTTGAATGCACCATTAGCAAGTTTGCTGGTGATACCAAACTGGGAGATGCTGTTGACTCTCTTGAGGCACAGGAGGCCTTGCAGAGATATCTATATAGATGGGAGCACTGGGCGATCATCAATGGAATGAAATTTGACAAGTCCAAATGCTGGGTTCTGCACCTGGGATAGTGTAATGCCAGGCACAAGCATAAACTGGGAGAGAGCGGCTCTGCAGAAAGGGATCTGGGGGTGCTTCGTTGACAACAGGGTCAATATGAGTCAGCAGTGTGCCCTGGCAGCCAAGAGGGCAAACCAAACCCTGAGGTGCATCACACACAGCATAACCAGCTGGTCAAAAGAGGTGTTTATCCTGCTGTAATCAGTACTAGTGCAGCCTCACCTGGAGTACTGTGGGGAGTTCTGGGCCCCACAATTTAAGAAGGATGTGAAGGACCTGGAATACAACCAGACAGGGGCAACAAAGCTGGTGAAAGGGCTGGAAGGGATGTCCTATGAGGAGCGCCTTGAGGACTTTGGGCTTGTCTAGTTTGGAGAAAAGGAGGCTGAGGGGGACCTCATTGCTCTCTGCAGCTTCCTGAGGAGGGGAAGTGGGGAGGGAGGTGCTGATCCCTTCTCCCTGGGATCCAGTGAGAGGACACATGGGAATGGTTCAAAGCTGTGCCAGGGGAGGTTCAGACTGGGTATTACGAAGCATTTTTTTTTACAGAGAGGGTGGTCAAACACTGGAACAGGCTTCCTGGAGAGGCGGTTGATGCCCCAAGCCTGTCATTGTTTAAGAGGCACTTGGAAATTCCATTGATAACATGCTTTAACTTCTGGTCAGCCCTGAATTTGTCAGGCAGTTGGACTAGATGATCATTGTAGGTCCCTTCCAACTGAAATAGTCTATTCTATTCTAATAAATTAATGTATATTTCAAAACCATAATTAAGACTAAGTTTCATTTAAGCATTGCTGCTCAGCGTATAAGCTGTAAGATTTTTAAAAATTAAATCAGTGTAAGTGTACCTTAAGACTACATCTCTTCAAAATTAAATTAGAACAAGCATTAAAGCACAAATGAATACACAACCACTTTCCATATTGTGTGAACATGTGAATACACTATAAACCAAAATAATGACAAACTCAGAGTATAAATGATGGAGAAAAACATTATGCCTATCTAGACTTCCATCTTAAGGGTGCTAAATTTTTCATGAGTGTAAAACCTGTTACTTCTGGAAGGATTAAATGGGAGGACACTTTTTCATATCAATATCTTCTTCAGTAGGATTTGACAGTGCAGATTTAGTGTGGTGCCCACATACAATGTGCACATGTACAAGTAAAAGAACTAAGGGGGATAATTATGCTAAGGAGAGGAAATCCTGACTTTTCTTTCGTTGACTTACATACCTATTTAGGCATTGGCTGAAATCTACTTTCATAATGTAGGGATTCAAGTGGTATCTCTGATGACAAGCTCACTCCTTTAGACTTTAACGATCAATACCTCTCCCTGCTTAAGACATGCATAGTCATCTAGAAAGTGACACAGAATAGAAACAGAATTGCAAAAGATGCACTCATAATTTCCACTGAAGCAGTGCTACAGTACTCTGCTTCAAACAGGGCTGTTTAATGCAGAATTTATAAACGGATCTGCATCTACAGATGGAAAACCACATCTTAGCAAGGTTCCCCTCAACAGGTACAGAAGTGAGGACCCACTTGCTCTCTGTCTCCATGAGTCCTGAACTCTTTCTGCACATCTTTAACAGGATGCATAGCAGCCTTATCCCACACTACTAAGCGCTGTTCTTAGAGAGGACATGGGGTTCAAGCTGTTTCCCTACCGCCCTTGGCAAATGATCCAAACATGAAGCAGTTGTACCACCTGTCTTCGCCCCTACGCTGAATGCTGTATTTCTGAATCAGAACGGCAATGTGTCTTATGCTGAACTTGGCGCTGTCAGTGCATAATTAGTAAGGGTTAAGCATGCCTGCCTGAGGCTTTGCCATCAGCAGACTAATGTTATGAACTGCAAATGGGCTCAGGCTTGAGGCACTCAACTCTACAGAGGCAGCAGGGTCCCCTGCGCAAGCAGAGCCTGCAAGTTTTAAGAAAGCTTGTGTGTGAATTAGGTGGGTGAAGATCAGCTTTGTCACAGGTGGCACCTCTTCTGACGTACTCAGAAGAGGAGATTGAGGCATCTAGAAGGCTTTACTGATAAATCACTGAGGTCTCCAAAAATTCATGCAACCATGAATGCAAGAATTTTGTGGAACCACTCTCTAAGACCAAGGACACATCCTACATCAGCATCCAGTAATTTTTCTGGTTCCTAATACAGCTTACATGGACACTGTACCTGTGCCTGCTATGATGCAGTGTATCTGGAAAAAAAAAAAATCTCTAGAGAGAATTTCAAATAAGCAAGAGCAGGTCAGGTGGTATCTTTTGCCTAACTAAAGGGCAAGTCAGGGTCTGGGCAGTTCTTTGTCAGCACTGTTTGTGCAGGTGTCTAGAGATTCTGGTATTAGCAATAGGCAATACTTCATCCATAACTTACGCATGATAAAATCCATGCATTATGAAATATGGATACTAATGGAAAGATAAGAGCTGATGATGATGTAACAGCAGAAAAAGAACTGAACCTGCTACTCCCCAGGGTACCAGCTCTCCACTACTACTAGAGGTAAAAATGCTTTTCATTTTATTCTTGAATGGAGTCTGTAGCTATAGGACAAATAAATAAGGGGAGAAGAAAACAAAGTGATATTAAAAAATCCTAGAAAACTGAACTAGAGAGAGGTACCTTACCATAATCACCGTTAGCTTATATACACATAATTTAACAAGGTTTCTTTCATAAGGTAAACTGCACCAAGTGAGTAGCCATAGATGGCATAAGACACTGGAGACTACAGGAAATTCCATTATTTCACACATTCTTTATGATTTTTCATATCACATTTTTCAATAAATCATGTTGCAACGGTAGTCTCAGTGCTTCATCACTGAAAGTACAGTATGTAAACTGAGCTAAGATACTATTTTAGGTTAACTAAAAACATTTTCTAGTTCTATTTTCTATTAAAGCCTTGGTGGAAGAAGTATTTGCACTGATTATATTAACTCCCATTTGTTGGCTGTTTAAACAATGTAACTACCAATACATAATACAATATTGACTTGCTCTGTCAGAAGTATAAAAATCAGTCTTAATCTTTGAGAGATAACCAAGGAAACAGACAACACTGAAACCATTCTCAAAAACAATCTGACTCTTAAGGGCAAACCCTGAGCCCTACTGGCAGTAATAACCTTATTTAAGTAAACTGATTTTTAAAATTATTCATATACCACAAAACACAGAGGAAGGATGGTTATTTCTGTTATCCAAAAAAGACAAGTGGCAGTTTGTAAAAAGATACACAATAAAAAGAGTGGTCTGCAATTTCAAAAAAGCTTACACAAAATCTTGGTTGTTTTATTACAGGCAAAAGCTATATAATTCGTAGTATCAGCACTTCAGCATCATCCTTAACTGTAAACATCCATAAAGCTGTCAGCAACATACAACAAACAGCTAATACATCGTATCAGCAAGCAAGTGCTGTATTTTTCTCTGAGCCATGTTTGTGAGCTGTGTTAGCACTATGTCAGAGAATCAATAGCTATGATTTCCCTTTGCCAGATGTTATTTGTGCTTTTCCTGTTTAATGTAAGCAGAAATGGGCTTCCTATGAAAAATTCATTAAGAATTCTACAAAAAGCATTAACAGTCTGAATACTGTTTTTAAAAAGCAAAAAGTATGGATACAAAATTATACTGAATAAACAACACTGATGCGGCTAAACATTATATGGCCTTTTAGTACAACACCAACTACTGTAACCATAAGAGATGCATACAAAATGAGGAGTAAGAGATACTTTTCAAATAATATAACAATAGCTTTTAAATTTAGCATGGCACTCTTCTGTACTAGTTGCTTTTCTAACACTGACAGTGGAATGTCACATTGAAGGTACTGGATAAACTCTATGTCTGATGTAATGAAGTCAACAGTTAATTTTTCATTGACTTAAGACGAAACATTAGACCAAAGCTAAATACTTTGAAAATTCTAGGTTATGCAGCACTCTTACAGAGCTATGTGCTGAAATGAATACTGAATTTAGAAGGAAAAATTAGAAACAGCTTATCAAGCTGCCTCCTGCATAAGAAGGCCGAAAAGAATATTATTTTAGGCATGCACAGGTATACAAAGTGCTTTATACTAGTAAGAAGGTAATATGCTTCCTGGCCCTAAATCTTCAATATAATGTAATTATCCTAGAGTGTAGAAAATTGAAAGCCATAGCACACTAGGAAGAAAAGGCCAGTTAAGAGAGCAATACAATTAGCAGCCATTCAGAAAGTGCTACTGCACAGCACTGCGCTTTAAAAATAGTTAAATAAAATGTACTGGGACACAAATTCCTGCTGGCAAGCTTCAGAGCTAGTCACTTACACAGCAGCTTTCATCTGTTAACAAAAGCGTCAATTTTAAAAGGTTAACAAGAACATATAGATGAGAAAGTGCATGCATAGATCAGATCCCTGATTGCTTTTCCATGAGATCTTGCTTAAAAACAGTTACAAAAACCCCTTGCTTTGCAGACACAAAATCTAAAATTGCAGGTGGTGAAAGAAAACTATCAATATACTGAAGATAATCTACTACTGCTTTGGTGGTTAATATTTATAAAATTACTTTTTATGGAAAACTCAGAAAATTTATTTTTATTTGTATAAAGAAAAGGGAATAGGAACCCCTTCATAAAAACTTGTGGTTCTTTGCTTAGAATGACGAACTTCACTAGGACGTACCCCAAATTCATACTGGATGCTAACTATGACATTGGAATTTTGATAGAAGCAGATGTGTATTACATATCATATGCCCTGTCACCTTCCATGCAACCATTTAAAATGTTCATAGAGAACAGGTTAAAAGAGCTGGTGCTTCATCCATTTTGGTAACTAAGTCAACTAAGTCCTTTTGAAGCAAAATTAGCAACGTCTGAGAATGAGCCTATGCTTCCAGATCTACTGTTTCTCTGTCCGGTCTTCGCTGTGTTCTGGAGTCCTCCTGAAGGGGATGGAGATAAATCCTTTCTCAAGCTATCCAATGGATGCTAAAAAGAGAAAGCTTCTGGAATACAATGTGCAGCATAAGAAGGAAAGACACAGCACATGAGGAAGAGTGAGAGAAGGAGAGACTTAAGGGAGAATCCTGGGAAGAGCAGGACACAGAGCACCCTTCCTAGGGAACAGAGCATGGTGTGAAAGTAGGGGATAGAATTGCACCATTTGTTGCAACCAAAGAACCTGAAAAATCTGTTGCAATTAATATAACTAGAGCAGAGGGCCTGTCCTAGAAGGTCCCTGCAGAAACAGGGGAATGTTTGCCTACTTTGTATGTCTTAGAAAAAAGTTATCATTTCAATCTGTATTCCTACAAATCACATTTTTAAAGCTTTTCAGTTTTTTGGATGCTTATTTTAAAAAGAAATACACAGTTCCATTTTTGTTTCCTCATGGGCAGTTTCATTTTGAAGTAGCATATGGGAAATTTACCATAAATTATTATCTTACATTCTAATACACAACCAGGCGCTCCCTAAGGTATGGTGCACGTTTTTGAAATATTGGAGATGTGGGTTTTCTACCTAAATATTATAATTCTGGAAACTTTTAACGCAGTTTATTCAGCCAGACAGGAAAGCTGTTCCTTTTCATATAAAGGTCTGAGCCAATAACTTTGTCCTCTTTTGTGGCAGAGTGCTAGATTGTAGACCATAGCTAACGGAAAATCCAAGAAAGTCAGGTTGTATATGCAGAAGTTCAGTTTAGAGCTTGAAGAAGTTGTAAACCCACCTCAGTTTTCAGAAAAAAAAAAGGTAAAAGATAATACAATGCTTTTGAGTAGGAGACTAGCTTTCATCTTTTTAGGTATTCCAAATACACAGGAGGAAAAAAAAAAAAAGAGTAATGTAACTTTATATAACAAAAAAAAAAAACCAAAAACAAACAATAATGTCTTTCAGTTCTTGTCCAAAGAAAAAAGGACAGTATTTAGGTTTTTTTTTCCCCAGAAGCTTTGCTGCAATATCAAATAAAACCTGTTTAGAATTGCATGAAAGTCCCCAAACATACCACCTTGCATTTTAACCTTTCTACAACAAAACCAGTGGCCTAACAGCTCTCCCCATGTATAGGCACAGACTGCCAAGTTTGTCAGGAACAAGGTAACTCATCTCATATACTATTATCACTCTAAAAAAACCCAGAGGTGCTAGAATATGAACACAGAGATAACAATCTACTTTATATAACAGAACAGTTTCTGTTCCACCACTTTGACTTAAAATAGCATACTAGATAACTTAAAGTGCTATGAGTTTTAATCACCTCAAATATATATAGAAGATCTTACTAGCCCTGAGTTACTGCTCACTGTGGACACAACAGCTGTGGAAAATCTTAATAATGATAAGGGTCTCAGAGCCTGTTTACTATATGAAGATAAAAGAGCTAATTTATTACCTCAAACTCTGAGAGGTGGTTAATTCAACTGCTCATACCTTAGCAACAGCTGTTATCTGCTCCAGTGCCACAGCATGAAGATCTTGATCTTTGCTTTCTATCAGCAGTTTCAGGGATGGCAGCAGGAGGGACTGGTTAAGCAGCAAACAACATAATTCTTTTATACACTGAAAATAAAAGTAAACTCATTCAGTGAAATCTCTGGAGATACTAACATCATCATGCACACTAAAATTTATGAAAATTCTGCGTCAAATGCAAAATGAAAACAAACTTTTAAAACAAATTAACTCCCTGTTGGAAATAACTCTCTGGAAATCTGAAAGGACAAATTAAAAAAAAAAATGTGGAATACAGTGGTGTAAGTACAGAGTTGGTTATATTAAGACAAGGCAGGTACGGAATCACCATTACAACCTGGAATTTTACTGAAAGAACAATAGAGCAATCACAGCTCTCTGTGGGACTAATATTTGTGCTTACTGAAATACTGCAAACCACAGGAAGAAACCTAACAGACACCTGCGACTCTTCCGTAACTCAATTATGCAATCATAAAACTGGAACAAAATAAAAAGGAAATAACAGTACATACCAGAGTTCAATATTATAAAGCTCTGTTGCAAAATCTTTTCAAGTTTTATACAAATTTTTACACAATTAAAGCTCAGCAAATTAACTTCCCCTCATTCACCTAATTCCTCGTATTTTATAACATAGCACAGATTTAGCATCATCTATCTTCTGTAAGAAGAAACTGGCCAGGGAAATATCTTAAAAATGAACAAACCTACTGTACATTTCCAAATCTTAACCTTGGCCTTTAGTTAAAAACAAACAAACAAATAAAAATCTCTTACACATAACTTGTGGTTTTGTTTTTACTCAACACTGCAGTGATTTATTCATTTATACACCAAAAAGTATTTCAACTAACAAATTATGTTATAAAACAAATTACAATTTCCCTTTCCCTTTTTGTCATTTTGAAGAATTTTGGTAATTTGCCACAGCCACTTCCCAAAGAGACCCATCAAGGATGTCCCATATTCCAAGACAACTTTCATACAATACCCGGAGCATTTAGTGTTAGTCACCTTGAGAATGGTACCCAACTCTTAGAAGAGCTCTCTGATTCACTCCAACATTTAGAGAGCAATTATCGAAGGAGCTTATCAGCTAAATATTGAGGCAATGCAAATCATATATTTTTCACATCTTTTGAAGCTTAATGACAAGTACAACAATTTGATGACCAAAACGTAACTACACTTTTAGCAGCACAGTTTTTGTAGCTGTGAACCTAAAAGCCTAAAAATTATTTGAAGACCAAGAGATGTTAAATGCTCCAACTGTCACATACCGGGCCTTGCTTTGCACAGGGATCTGTCTGGCTGCTGTTGTTCACTCTTTTCTAAACTTATACCTTTAAGAAACACTGCCTAGAAAGATATAGTCTATCACACTGAGCTCTGAGTCACTGAGGCAAGGCTTGTTCTCTTACGCCGACTTGTTCCTCTAAACTTGTATTCTGTACTGCTGCTGACGATGGTTTTGGTGAAGGATACGATATAGGATCAAGGAATAAGAAGATTAAATAAATACGTTACGCTTTGTCTCATCGGTTGTAGCTCATTAAACTTCTGATAATTTCATATTCCATTGTATTTCTTTTGAGCAATATGCCTGCCATACCAACAAGCTTACTGAATGCAGAGTTAGAGATTCACACCACATGTCTCCTTTCCTTGAAAAGGTGTACCCACAGCAATAAATGCAGCTTACGTTCAGAAAAATAAATTCTGAGAGTCATAAGGAACATAACCTGAACAAACAGCAATTTTACCATGCTTGCTTTTTCTGTCTGAAAGCCTCTCAAAACTAAACTGAGAAGCAATGTCGTAAGAAATAACCCATATTACAAAAAGGCTCTTTAAAAGAACCTCAAATCATATTTTGAGGTTGTGAGAAGAAAAGGAAACTAAGCAAACTAGGAAATATAACTAGGTACTGTACACTTTTAAAGCAATAGGTCAGGGAGAGAAAAGATGCAGATGTTGAATCAGAGTTTGCTGTCTCAGTGAGCCACTTCAAAATAAAGACAAATTTTCTCTCTCGGCAAGCAAATGCAGTAATACAGATATTAACATTGCTATTTTCAAAGCAATAACATTTAACTCTGATGATATGCCAGCATTTTGTTTTCTTCTTAGATGCTTCACAATTATTCTCTAGTACTGGTTACACATTCTAATGGGACATGTTCTAACACAATCTGCTTTGTTCATCACAGAGCCATAAAAACATGCTTAGCTATCCAATTAACTTCTGTTTATCTTACACTAGCAGATTTTGAAGCCAAATGTCATTAAATTTCAGATAGGTACCAGTCAGATGATTTGATTAAGTTTGTGCCTGATTCTAACAGACCTGGCAAACATATCCAGTCTTACCTACAAAACCCATCATCTCACTTGAAGGAGAAGTATACATTCCAACAATTAATTTTACTGACTGTCAAAATATCATACATTATGCTAAAAATTGAAATGGTACAAGTGAAACTCAATTGGTCCTTGTTATGCCTTTCTTTGTAAATCAGGGAAGATTTATCAGCCTCTGTTCCATCTAAAAATATCTGCAGAACAAAATCAATCACCTCTTGATCTCTGATAAGCTAATACACCTCGCTCTTTCAGTCTTCTACTTCAAGGTATTTTCACTGTGCACTACTTTTTGCAGGTTGTCTCTTTTGCCTCTCATTTTTCAGTGTCCTCTAAAAATGCAGCTATACTAACGGTGTTTTATTTTATTGCCAGTCTCACTAGTGGTTTATGGAGAAGGGTAATTCTTATCCACTCTTTTTCACTCCATATCTCTTATAAAGTAAGACTGCACTGCCTCTGTTTTCCTGGTACACTTATGATACTACATCATGATTAATGACATACTGATACAAAAAAGTCAGTAAAAAAAGCTATAGAAAAGCCAAGTGTGAAATACCTTTTTTATTTCAATTCTTATTAGAAGTCAAATGAACAATTAACAGTTGGCAACAATAATAGGTGAGACTTCAGCATTGAAAATTCTGTCTCAAATTTAAAAAAAAACTATTTCTGGGGCTGACAAATTCACCCCAAAACATCTAAAGAAATAATAAATGAAGTTAAGGGACCTCTCCCTTGAAAACTGACAGGTTACAGAAGAAAAGAGAAATCCAGTCTGTGTTGCCTACACAGAAGAAAGCAGGCATGCAAGGCAAAATGTATTATGGTCCTATCAGACACTCCCAGGCCATGAAAACCATCAAAACATACAAGGGAAAAACAATAACACTGTACAGAAATATGTTCCTAAAGGTCCCTGCAACAGGTTCTGTAGTTAAGAATAAGGCCATCACTACAGGATATTTCAAACTTAGCAACACATTGAAAGTGTGACATGAAACACTGTCAGAGGCACCAGGGTAATAAGGTGTAGGATAGTGTGGTCCAACCTGCAAACCCGTGGAGGGCCTCCATCCCTTTCCCCACAGGAAGGGACTGGACAACTTGCCAAGCAGACTGCCCAGATAGCACGAACACCTCGTACATCTGCCACAGGTGACTGCACTGCTGCTCTGGACAGCAGCTGGAAATCCAACCCTAAGCAGCAAGCCACCACCCACAGCGCTTCTCGGAGCAACACAAGTGGCTTGTTTTTCTGCAAGAAGCGCTCGGAAGGATTTGAGTGTCTGCCTGCCTGCAGTGAGAGGCTGTGCTTAGAGGGAGTATGATGTTACCTGTGAGAGGGACAAGAAGTCCTAAATCAAAATCTGGATTCCCATGATTTAGCTAAAACTTTTGTAAGATAACTTTTGTCTTCTATCTAGTTATGCAGCTACCAGTGGTTCACTGTTTCACCAGTGAGGCACATAAAATGGACTTCATAGGAGTCTGGTTTAGGTCCAGTATTATTTGGTATTTTCATGGATGGCTTGAAGGGCTGGATGAGTACAAACAGTATTGTGCCTGGAGAGGCTGAAAGCAGACCAAAGAGCAGCATTTGAATTCAAAATTATCTGAACAAAATGATCAGAGACAACTGTAAATGAAGAAAAACATCCAGTGTAAACTGCTGTATAACAAATGGGAACAACTAGTTACAGAAATAGAAAGAAGGAAACCAACTGGCTGCTATATTTTTCTAGGACATAAGCATCCTACTGCCACTAGGACCCCAGGGTGGTTACAGATAAGAGACTAGATGCGTTCTCCCACTTAGGTGTTTATGGTAACTGACACGTGACCCATAGGGTGGTAGAAAAACATGAGCTGTTCAGAGGAGTCACACTTGAACACTTACTGTGGGGAGAAGGATTTGCTCCTTTCTCAAGAGTTTAATCAGGCAGTGCAGGAGATGTCGGACATGTGCATTCCAAGCAAATAAAACAACGCCTATTTCAACTAAGAGGAATGGAAGAAAATCTATCCGCTGAATAATGCAAATAACCTCCCACACACACATTCATACACAGATACAAAAATTAAATCTCAAAAGACATTAAAAAAGAGCTTTGGTGTAAAAAACTAGAAAGACCAGCAGGAGGTAGAATAAAGGAAGAGAGAAACCTTTGTGGTTAGATCTGAAGAAACAGTTTTTCTAACTTCTATACCATCATGTCTTAAAGTTAAATGATTTTTCCATCATAACCTTTGGACTTCAGAATGACAAATGTTATTCGTGGCGATGAATTGGTCTCTCAGTTTTTAGAATTCCATCATTCTAGGTCTGTCTTCTTAATCAGTGTATTTATTGAAATGTGAAGTTATCTAAACAGGTTAATTGTCAGTAATCAGATTTTCATCTTATTCAGCCACGCGATCTCAACTCTCTAATTTGTGCACTTAAGTGCCGTAGCTGTGCATACAAATAAGTTACTTAAATTTATCCATGACATTCCCCCTTCTCCCAAGTAGAAACTTAAAGCAACATAGCCTGTGTTTGTAGATAACTGTACAGTTACACATTTTAGTGCAACTCCTGTTGCTGTACAGCATTCTAGTCATAAAAAAGGTATTTTACATTGGTAAACCTATTCTATGTTCGAGGACCAGAACATCTTCATACTGTTTATTCACACCTACAGAGGGCTCTTCCAACATCCTGTACCATTACAAATGGCCGGCACCTTCAAGCAAAGCTGCCAACCAATACCAAAACTGTGTATAAATAAGGAATTGTCACGGAATTCAAGAAGTTGTTTACTCAGTTAAGAGAACTGAGCAAACTGTCACCCATTCTTGGTGAACTGACTGCTGTATGACAGTGACACTCAGTAGGATTTGTATTCCTGATTCACTGAGTTGAGTTAGAAAATCCTAATTTGACAAAGTTTGATTACTCCTGTGCATGAGTAAGATCATGAGTTTACAAGCTATGATGCACCATTCGATGCCTTGTGAAGAAAAGCTACATACATAAACTTACACCAGACCCAGGGATAGGGAGACCTGCCTTCCACGAAAATTTTTAGTGGAATGAATGAATAAATAAATATTTATCATTTCAGCTTATGGACACCTTCTGAAATCACAGATTTTGAACTTGACCGAAATCAGTCTGTTCGACTAGTTTAAAAAAAAATAACCCACGCTCCACCTGTCTGTATTTCAAACAGAATGTGTTTTTTCTACTCTGCTTTTAGTCTTAACATCAGCTGTTTTCTATAACAGACTGTGATTGCATGAAGATGATTATAAGGGATTAATCAGCCTACTAAGAATATGCACATGATTACTCTAAAGTTGTGTGAATCAGTTTTCATTAGTATACAATGTTTATGTACAAAACACTTTAATAATTTTATACTTAAGAGATGCTTGTATTGAAGTATGCATAGAAAGTTAAGTAGGACACAATGCCACGATTATTACAAAGCAATTACTTGTATGTTGTGTTTTTTCATCATCCTCACATTTTTCAAGGATTCCTTACTAAATCTTTATGCATTTATTAGTGAGAAAATTACTCATTATTAAATTAACAGCTTTTGCCATACTAACGTCAATGACAATGGACTATTAAAAAGCCTTTTTACAAATAATTTACACTGGAACAGACCTCTAAAGGTCAGCTAATCCAACTAGCCCCTACTCAAAGCAAATCCAACAGGATAAAATCGCCCATGACATGATCCAGTCAAGCTCCAAATACCTCCAAGGATGGAGACTTCATGTCTCTTCTACACATCCACCCTTTCTAATGTTTCACTATTTTAATGGTGAAAAACATTTTCCTTGTATGTAATGAGATTTTTCTGATGACGAACTTGTCCTATTACTGAGCATCTCTGAGAAGAGGCTGACTCCATCTCCTCTACATGTTTCCTCACCCACATTTTTAAAGACAGCAATATGATCTCTCTCAGGTATCTCTTCTTAGGACACAATGAACCCAATTCTCTCAGCCTCTCTGCATTTACTGTGCTCCAGCATCATCTTGTTAGTTCTCCATTGGACTTGATCCAATATGGCAACATCTTTCTTGTAGTTGGGACCCCAAAACAAGACTCATATCCATGATACCCAAAGTTAAAACTTACCTCGACAGGGAGCATGTGCTTTGTCTCATACAAAGAACGGCAGATTTTCAAAATTTCATTTCCTGTGTTCTCCTTTTCCTCAGGTGGGCATCTCTGTAGCATCGTAGTCCCCAGTTTCACCCAGGGATTATCATCTGTGCATGATCTGCCCAGACAAAACAAAGATGTATATAGAATATAAATATACACACCCCCACCAATTTCTGTAGGTGGTTTTTTTGTGGTTTTTTCCCCCTCTTTTGTGAAGTACAATCTCATGAAAGAGAGAGGAAAAAGTTTTGAGACAAGTTACTATCCTGATGCCATCATTCTTTCAATGCAAAAAAGCTTAAAGTATTTTGATTTATGACATACTGTTATAATCCCTGACGAATCATGAACCAGATAAAGACTGATCAAATTGGAATAGCATAGGAACAGCTGCTCCTGGCCTTACACCAGCCCATTTCCCAAGCATGGTATCGAGGTAGGGGTAACAGGAATCCAACATTGCTAATTTTGTTTGCTTTGACCACAATCTAACAGCATCTGTTTCTCAAGTATCTGTCTCTTGTGTCTGAGTGGAGAAAATATTTCCAAGATTCATATTTTAATTTTCAGGTCCAACAAGTATGAACAAAGATAAACTTTTTTATAGCCCACCCAAACAGGGTACAAGAGTGAAAGAACATGCATCTGTACTTGTCTGCAGATACATTCCTTTTACAAATTTAAAATATTCTTCTCATTCCACGCAGAACTTCATGCAGTGTCACCATTACACGGTCACACTTAGACGACAGACAGTAGATACAAGTAAATTTTATCGCACATGATGGCAAGGGCAATGTTTACTATACAGTTTTGTTGCTGGAACATTTCTTGGCCTACAGCCACTATTTCCTAGGTCATGGAGATGCTTGGCTACTTTTCCTAGTGATAGGTGTATTTTCTAGGACTGGATGAACTGACAGAAATGGGTAGCAGACCAGGGCTTTTAAATGATAGCATGAAGTTTAACACCAGAGCACATCCACGCTGCCATTTTATTAATGCGTATTAAGTTAATGAATTTCAATTCCCATCTACAATGGGCTAAACTCATGCACAATCACAGCTTAGATCATGATCATATTAAGCAACAGTAACGCAACCACTATGTTCATCTGTGCATAAACTTAGGAAGGCACAAAAGGTTTAAACATCACCTATTTAATCTCTTTGGCCATTAATCAGCACCCCAAATATATGAGAAACTTTTCATTTGAGCTTGAAGGAAAAAAAAAAAGAAAAATATAAATCACAGCAAGACCAAATCTGGCAGGTTGGTGTTACAATTGGTGTTACAATTAAGTGTAAAAGATACTTATCCAGCATATGTGGGAAGGAGTAGTAAAGTGCTGCTTTTCAAAGATATTATTTAGCAACAATTGTTGAAAGTAACACATTAGTATCACTCTAAGTGGAATCTGTTAAGAGAGTCTGTTGGATTGATATATACCAAGGAACAGGTCTGACAACTCTGAAGAGGTCAACCACCAATATCTACTATTTCATAAATAAAAGCTCTCTCCTGCTCATCTGCCACCTTCAAAAGTATAATGTAAACAAATGAAACCAGCTCCACATGAAGCTGATGTTATATGCTAACATGAAAACCAGACAGAGAGGCTAGGAGTACGTAACTCTGAATGCAAACTAAAGAGAAGTCATCATCTTTATTCCTTCTGACAACTTAATTAAGCCTTTCCATCAGTCACAGTCACTGAGCACAGAGCTGCCACAAATCTGGCTGGGAACAGCAGAGCTCCTCCTCTCCTCTCCTTTCAACCTGAGGGGTCGAGCCCAAAGATGGCAGCTTATTCAACAGGCAGAACATGATGCACTTTATCTATGAACCCCTAGTAAGGTTAGGAGAAGAAAAAAAAACAACCCCACAACTCCATCTTTGCCACTGGTTAAATTGATAGCTCCTGCTATGTGATTCATCTCTGGCTTAGAGGCATGGAGAATCATAACGAATTTCCATTTTTACAGCTGCTGCCTCCAGAGTACATTAAGAAAAACTATAAGAATTTCCCATTAGAAAAAGAAAACAAACAAAAAAATCACACTACAAAACACAGAAGTTAAAAATAATCAGAAAGATGCAAGGCCATGTTGTGATTTGGCCGGCAGCTCAGCCCCACACAGACGCTCCCTCACTCCCTCACCGGTGGATGGGGGAGAGAATCAGCGGGTAACACTCGTGGGTTGGGATAATTAACCCCTTCTCAGCCAAAACCAGCAGAGGCCACAAGGCTTGCCATGTGCAGGTTTATTTATTTAAGTATCAGTTACATACTTTACATATATGGAATTGTGTTGAGAAATGGTTTTTATAATTATTTCAAATACTTGTGTGATCTATTAACAATTATCCGCTATCTGCCATCTCTAAATAAAAACAAAATTCAGTTACCAAAAATCGGACACCTACTGGTAGAATTCAGTTTTGTCTCCTGAATTTTACCTTAGTTCAACTATGGTTAAAAGAAAAAGTTTATTCTCAACACGAAAACAGTAATTATTTTGAAAGCCCAGCACGAACTTTTTCTTTTTTTTTCTCCACAATCAAAGGAGGGAAATTTTGGATTAAGTTAAAAAAAGAAAGGTGAATTAAGGTATTGAGGCACTAAAAGCTGGTCTTTTTGAATTCCAAAACACCTTATCAATATTTAAAATATAAAAAATGCCTTTTGAATGTAGACAGCAAGTTCCAAAGGACCGCAGAGCTTCAGATACTGTCAATCATTTTTTTAAAAAAAATCTTTATGAAGTGCTTAAAATGACATCTGAATATGAGACACAGACAGAAAAGCATGCATGCATAACAAGGGTGTGAAAATAAAATTGTAAAAAGTATATGATTTTGAGTGCTGACTGAAACAACCAATCTACCTCCATTTCCTCGCAATCAACATGGCATATTATGATATGGAGAGAATCGTATTTGCAGGTGAATAATAAGCATTATTCCAGCTGGAGTGTTTTATAATACAAGAATTCAAAAAAAAGAATTAAAAAGCAGAGACTTATCATTAACAGAAAGGTCATAAAAATTCTTTAAAAAATAAAAGGCTACTAAAAAACCCCAAAATTTCATTTCTTTTACTGCTCCTTCCTTTTGAGCCTTTACAGAATTTAAATTGTATTTTATAGCTTTATATTCAATTATAACTATTAGATATTTACTGTTAGGCTGAAAACCAAAATTCAAATGGCTTGGACTTAAATTCCCCAGATCCTGCACATATCATTACACTGGCACCAAACAAATCAGTTAGCAACAACCCTTTTCTGAAGCAGAGCTGGGAAAAATAAGTAAAGATTAAACAAAAATCTTAATACATATGGCTAAACTACTGACTTAACTGCTTGCAGTTTTCCTCTTTGCTCAAGAGTTTCTTAATACAACTTACTTTAAAATAAGATTGTTGCAAACCTCACTAACAATACTGTTCCTGCTCCTTCCTGCAACCCAGCCGTCAAGATAGGTTTTTCAGAAACAGAATTTCAGGAACATATATATAAAAGACCCCATGGCTGGTAAGCATAACTGAATGTTGCTAACGTGGAAGTATGCAACAGAGGCAGAAAATGGACGAATGAGCAAAGCAAGAAGAGAAGACCCCAGACCGGTGCAGAGCACGCTTGCAGTAGCCTCCCCACAGATGCAGAGATGGGCGCATGATAGCCACCCTCAATGACAATGGGGAGGGGGAGGAGAGGAGGTTCAGATAAAGGAGGCAGAAAGTGCCAAAGATTTTTCAGTTGTTGCTGGCTCTCCTATTTACAGCACAGCCTCTGCTTCCTGGCTGGCATGAATAATTCCGGGATTTACAAAGTCAAATAATACAAATTAATAAAATTTGAAATAATAAAAAACAAATGTAAACTCTTCCCAGCACACTATAACTAGAGACAGTTAGAAAAAAGTTAGAAAAAGGAAAAGAAAAAGGAAAAGGAAAGAAAATATATGTACTTGACAAAAGTTTATGAAATTAATCCTGTCTCATATCAAGGAATACTAGAGAGCACTGTACCTAACGTTTTAAAACCAGTCATACTTGAGGTGGTGGGATTGAGGGTGGAATGAGGTCAGAACTTCATTTTGGGAGCGCTATTAGCTGTTAAGACAGATATTTTCAGTTTACTCAGTCATTTTAATGACAGCACACTGATTATAAAAGCCAAAATTTGAGAAAGTTTCTGCACACCAAATACGTTATTTCTGTAGACACAAGTAAGAAATACACATTTTAGTTTTATATAAAATGTGTATTTACACGGCCTAGGTTTAAATTTAAGTCCTTATAATAAGCACTTAATGTTCTTCCTTTAGACTTGTTAAAAAGCAGAACAAAAACCCAAAGCACCCAAAAAAAGCAAACAGAACTCCAAAATACATTTGACTAAGCCAATACAACTAAGTGGAGGAAAAGATAACTCACAAAAAGGACTCATAACTCTGATCGTACTGTCTACTATTAAAATATCACATATGTTTTCTGAAAGCACTAGAAATAAGCTACAAAGAACGGCTTTCAAGCCACAATGAGTATTCCTGGTGACAGGATTTATGAAGTACTTAATCAGTCTTGCAAGTATTGTTAGTAACAGAAACGAAAGTGATGATAAAAAGAAAGCAATGGGAATGAAAACACACCCCTTTGATGTATTTTTCTACGGGGACAACTCTTAATAGGGAAGGGAAAACTGAACCATTGCTGACTTACTCAAATGAATAACTAAACAAATAATAAAAGAAATCTGAGGTGCAACATTCCTACTGAGAAAAGAACCGAGAAAAAAGGAGGGAAGGAGGCAGAAGGAAAACTACAGCTCTGTCATTTCTATCAAGATGCAGCCTCAATTGTCTTTTCCCCAAGCAAAACAGTGCTAAAGCAGGGAAGAGAACAGACTAGATGATTTTTCCCACCCTTCAAGCTAACACAGAGAGCTGAAGAATAAAACCACCATGTCAATCATGCCCTGTGCCCACCACTTTTTTTTTTTTTTTTCTGAAGGCATCAAAAACTAAAACAAAAAAAATTTGTTTCCTATACAGGGAACACAATTGTTTGCTCTCCTAATTAAGGGTTTGGTGGGGTTTTTTTTTGTGTTTTTTTTTAATTATTTTTGGTTGCCTACAGTTTCAGGCAAACTCAAGAAAATCTGGCAAATCTGAACTACTTTTTATTTCCCTAGAGATACTGACTGTCAATTTAGTGCTGAGCTTCGGAAAACTGATCGGGAGTTTGCACTGTCGATCACATTTGGGAATCATAGGAGTCAGAGGTTCTCCATGAAACCAGTATAAGTGGCTATTATTAGTGAAAGAGAAGGGGCAATTTTCTCTTGAAGGTTTTTCAAAGCCTCCTAGCAAAGTCAAAGTGGTGAAGGGAGACACAGAAGTTTTAGTAATAACAGAAATTATTAAATAAAAAAATAACACAGGATGAAATTTGTGGTTTGTTCTTAGCATAAAGTCTCAAGACATGGGCTGGTCAGCCTTACCTCAGCTCACGGGAAGATGAAGAAAATCCTCCTGGAAACATTTCCAAGCAAATGAAGAACAAGAAGTAAACTGAGAATAATCAGCATGGAGTTAAAAAGGGGAAATCATCCCTCACAAACCTGATACTCTTCTACAATGAAATGACTGGCTTGGTGGATGATGGCTGATATTATGTACCCTGAATTCATTCACCAGGGCTTTCAACGCTATCTCCCACAACATCCTCATTGACAAAATGATGAAATACGTCAGACTGAAAATTGGTTGAACCACCAAGTTCAAATGGTTGTGAGCAGTGGCACAAAGTCCAGTTGGAGACCAGTGACCACTGGTGGGCGCCAGGGGTCTATACTGAGGCCAGTACTCTAACATCCGCGTTGAGCACGATGATGACAGAGTGTGCTCTCAGGAAGTTTGCAGATGATACAAAACTGGGAGAGAGTGGCTGATACACCAGATGGTTGTGTTGCCATTCAGTGGTTCCTTGAGAGACTGGAAGAATGGACAGAGGTCAACCACATGACACTCAAAGGGAAATCCAAAGTCCGCCCCTTACCTGGGAAGGAATAACCAGCAGTACAGGCTTAGAGCCAACCAGACAGAAAGGAGCTTGGCAGAAAAGGACCTGGGGTCCTGACAGAACCAGGTGACCATGAGCAAGCAGTGTACCCTTGCAACAAAAAAAGGCAACAGTACCCTGAGTTGCATCAGGAAGAGCGTTGCCAGCAGGGCAAGGGAGGTGATCCTTCCCCTTTACTCAGCACTGGTGAGACATCTGGAGTGCTGAATCCAGTTCTGAGCTCCCCAGTACAAAACTGACATGGACTGTCACTGAAGTGAGTCCAGGAAAGTGCCACAAAGATGACAAAGGGACTGGATTATCTGTCCCACCAGCAGAAGCTGAGAGAGGTCAGATAGTTGGGACTTGTTCATCCTGGAAAAGAGAAAGCCTGGGGGGAATTTTATCAACTGTATAAATACCTGATGGGGAAAGTAAAGAAGAGAGAGTGCAACTCTTCTCAGTGGTGCCCAATGATAGCACAAGAGGCAATGGGCACAAGTAGAAACAGTACATTTTACTAAAACATAAAAGAAACCTCTTTGTTGTGGTTGTTGTGGAGTCTCCAGTCTAGAAGATATTCAAAACTCAAGGCAATGGCCTTGAGCAGCCTGCTCTAGCTGACCCTGCTTTGAGCAGTGGCAGTGGAGTAGAGACCACCAGAGATCCTTTCTGATCCCAACTATTGGTAAGTACATGAAAATTGCAGAATAACATATGAGGTTGTGAATTAACTTACCCTGTACTCTTCCCTCATCTTAGCCAAACTGATTTCTTTACGTCAAAACTGTGACTATGTAAATGCCTAAGAGTTATACTAACTACTTTAGACCCTAAATGAGTTATGATACAGATGATCTAAGAATTTTGTGCAAATGTTCAGACTTCACCAATCTTGGAACTAAGAGGTATCCTACCTCTGAAATTTAATCCACTGTTACTTGTGACTACAAATCACATTTAATCATTATTTTGTTTTATCTTCTTCATTTCAGGATGTCAGCCTGAAGAAACAGAACACCAAGTAGGAGACAGAATTAAATAATTTTTAATTTCCTCTGTTACAGAACAGTAGATAAGAACTATCTTCTGCTGGTTTTGGCTGGGATAGAGTTTTGGATGTGTGCTGAAAACAGTGTTGATAACACAGGGGTGTTTTAGTTACTGCTGAGCAGGGCTTACACAGAGTCAAGGCCTTTTCTGCTCCTCACCCCACCCTACCAGTGTGTGGGCTGGGGGTGCGCAAGAAGCTGGGAGGGGACACAGCTGGGACAGCTGACCCAAGGGATATTCCATACCATAGGATGTCATGCTCATTATATAAAGCTGGAGGAAGAAGGAAGGGAAGACGTTCAGAGTGATGGTGTTTGTCTTCCCAATTAACTGTTACATGTAATGGAGCCCCGCTTTCCTGGAGATGGCTGAACCCCTGCCTGCTGATGGGAATTAGTGCATGAATTCCTTGTTTTGCTCTTTTGCTCTGCTTGCGCACATGGCTTTTGCTTTACCTGTCAAACTGTCTTTATCTCAGCCCACAGGTTTTCTCCCATTTACCCTTCTGGTTCTCTCCCCATGCCACCAGGGGGGAGTGAGCAAGCGGCTGAGTGGGGCTTATCTGCCAGCTGGGGTTAAACCACGACATGTCCATATACAAGAAGTGTTGTCCTTTCACAAAATCTTTAGTTTTTCTGTTCAACCCAAGGAAAAAGAATTTTGCTAATTACACCAATATTTCACTTGACCCTTTGATCCCTAAGTATAAAACTTTATTTTTTTAATCTAAACACTACCTTAAAAAATGTTTGACAGTTCCCACACACTGTGAGGCATCCAATTTTCAATTACAATTAAAACAAAATTAAAAAGGGAAACTGAATATGAAATTGTGACAGATCACACAGCAATCCTTGTACTACTTAATGCACTGAAGATAATTTTTGGCTCCTAAGACTGTCATGAAGAATTTAGGTTAATGCTCATCCTGAAATAGTAAACAAACTGCACACTTGAAGGTCAACAACCCTTACAGATTACCTTCTAAAGGACTGGTTTTCTTCATGTACACAAAAGAGTTACTTTCCATAAAAAGATATGCCTTAACTTTTCCGACAAATCAATGCACATAAACACTTTGGGGAGTGTAGTCTCCAAGTTAAAACACGTATTCAATACCCCAAAGTAATCCAATGGAAGCATTATTTAATGTCTCTAACCAAACTACCATCAGAGAAAACTTAACTGCCTCACAAGATGACAATCAGAAGACCAACCACCTCGACAGTGCATATGGCTGTAGTGGATCCTGTGCACCCCTCCAGGAAAATCTGCGTGCTCAGTTACCTCTCTGAAATGCTGCACACCAGCACACACAGCATGGGGAATAAACAGGAGGAACTAGAGATCTGTGTGCAGGCGCAGAACCATGATCTGACTGCAGTTACAGAGACATTGTGGGGATAGCTCGTGTCACTGGAATGTGGCCATGGATGGCTGAAGGATGTGATCGGGACCTGGGTTTGTTCAGCCTGGACAAGGAGATTGAAGGAGGATCTTATCAATGCTTATAAAGATCTAAAGGGTGGGCGTCAAGAGGATGCTGGTGCCCAATGACAGGATAAGGGACAATGGGCACAACTGGAACAGAGGAAGTTCCACCTCAATATGAGAAAAAACTTCTTCCCTGTGCGGGTGCCAGAGCAGGGGCACAGGCTGCCCAGGGAGGCTGTGGAGTGTCCTTCCCTGGAGACATTCAAAACCAGCCTGGACGCGTTCCTGTGCCCCCTGCTCTGGGTGTGCCTGCTCAAGCAGTGGGGTTGGACAAGCTGATCTCCAGAGGTCCCTTCCAAGCCCTACCATTCTGTGATGGGTGCAATGCTTAAGTTTAAAATAAAAATAATTATTTTCAATTGTTGGGCCAGGATATATTTGCTGTAGTATATATTCTTTACTTTTGAATACTTTATTCAGAGACAGAAGTAATATGTAGTGGATCCAGAAAGGAGAAACACCATTACTTGGTACCATTAACCTCATAGACCTCCTGCAGATTGTCTGCCATGGCCATCTGAGGATTAACTTTCAAAAGTCTTCTATAAAGTGTAACTTTGAATGGAAAAAACAGTCAGAATTTTCTATTCCTTTCTACGTTTTTTGTACATACTGCCAAAAATAAAAGCAAAATACATAACTTTAAACTTATGTAGAAGGAAAACCCTCCTGTGCAACAAGTTCAGGCAATAAAATGGTTTTCTGCCTCCTCCATGGTGCATACTACATATGTACATATAGTTTTTACATTAATCTGATTGATTCAATTCTGCTTTAAATAAACCATTTGTTTTTCCCAGTATGACCCTTTCTAAAGGTCATACTCCTCTTAGCCATGTTTGAATTAATTGACTGAAAACTATACGATATTATCAAGAAGACGACTTAGAACTCTTTTGTTACATGATTACTTGAAGAAATGCTCACCTGTTGCTCATGTCCATTGGTGGCCAAGCTTGAAGGAGTAAAGCCAAGTGCTGAAACTCAGATGGACTGTGACTAGACTCCAGAAGTCCCAGGAAGAGATCATACCTTTTTTCTTCATTTTCAACATCTGTTATCTCTACCTGAAAAAAAAACAAACCCAAAACAAAATAAAACCCACCTTCAGTTTTGGTTTTGTTGGTTTGTGGTGTTTTTTTTTTTAAGAAGTCAATGATTGAAAAGCAATCAACAAACTATATGTGAAGGATATCACTGTTGTAAAACAATGCAGGAACACAGTGAACGTAATTTTCCCAGAAACCTATTTTCTTACCTTTCATTTTCAGTTACATGCAAATAAAACAGGAGAGTGCACAGATGCTGAGGAATGACTTAGGTGTACGTTCCTAAAACCATGTAACCCCACACAAGTACATTCTTGATTAGTTCAGAGGATCTTATGTCTGTGCTCTTCAAACAACCAAGAACTCCTTAAATATCCTTTTCTCTCTAGATATATATATATACACACACATATTTTTAAAGAATGGGTATGTCTAGTGTTTCCCTAATATATATTACTCTCACTTACCTATGAAAATTCAATAGTCTTATCTGAATTTACAGCATTTGATCTTTTCTCCCACAGGAAAGAGCCCTGAAAGATGATTCTAGGTTAATTTACCCAGTGAAGAACGTTTGCTAACAAGTACTATAATATTTCTCTGTACAGGTGTTTGAACTGAAGCAAAACCAAAACCCCACACCCCATCAGCCAGCCACCAGACAACTGTATCTCAGGCAAAGTATCCATCTGCAGTTTCTGCCAGGACTTGAATTCACTTCAGTCAATGACAGGTTCTTTTACACATAATTTTTACCACTGCAGTTCGCATCGTAAAAAAGTACAAGGTAAAAGGTCTGACTGCTGAAAGAAGGTTGCTATAAACGAGAATGAACTTGCTACTAAATGAGGAGCAGCTTCTGCTTAAAAGTTTGGCTTTCACACTAGGAGGGTTTTCACAAATGGAATAGCTATTGCTGTCTACCTGACACACAAAAGTTCTTAGAGTTTAAAAATAATGTTACAGTAACAAGGTAGCTTCCTCTGTGTTAGTAACACATTCTAACACTAAATTTTTCTTCCAAAGTTCGAAAAGTGCCAGGATATGAAACTGAGGTGTTTGATCTTATAATTCTGCTGAAAATACACAGCATTAACTGTTAACTTTTCTGTTTCAGCCCAAGTAGTTCTAAGACATCAAACATGGACAAAGTTTTCCTTAGTTCTACAGCTACTCTAAAAGATTAAAGATTGCACTCCCATCTTTTCAAAGTGACTCGCATACATCAAGGGTAAATTTTTCAAAACAGGTTGGAAAACAAATATTACTGATGTGTTTACTGAGTTGCCTACATAATTTGTGACTTTAAAATATTTAGTGCAGAAAAAACATCTACTTCTGTCTCCAGGGTACATCTGAAAGCACCATACTCTAAAACATTTTAGATAATGAAGAAATGTTTCTGAGATCTGTCCATTTAAAATTCTTCTCTGTACTGCAAATATCACATAGCAGACACCAGTTTCGACTCCTTAAATCATCATTACCTGCTAATATAAAATACTATCATCCTAATTATTTAAATCGCAAGGCTGAAAAGAGAAGGGGGAAGAACAGGAAAGGGTAAAAGGGACATAAGACATGCTAACCTCTAAGGACCAAAATGTTTAGCAATTTAGCAAATTATGTACTATCAAGACAGCAGAAGGTCTCACACTGCTTCATCTGTCCCCAGACTCTGTTTTCAGACAACTAGCTCTTTAAATATTTAAACCAAGTAAGTAGCATTCTGGATGGTCCATTGAGTACATTTGAAAGTATTTTCACAAACAGCATGTTACTTCGAAACACAGAGTAAATGTTCAGATCTCTCTAATGATAAATGTAAAAATTGAAAGAAATAGCACAGACAATATTAATAGATGAGAAAAGCTGTCACAGAAATTGAGCCATTAGTAGCAGAGAGTAGATGAGAGTGGATCCGACATCTGATTCAGCATGAACTGAATTCCAATAATTCTGCCTGATAATGCGTCTTTACAGATTCGGGCTTACATTTTTAATGAGGTTAATTAATCCCACATCATATATTTGTGTTTTGGACAGATGGATCCTTGAAACATGAATGCTCATAACAAAACACATTAATATGATCAAAGTAACTCAGAAGAATTACCTGTCTATTCTGAAACATGGTGTGCATTTCTGCAATATTTTTCTACAGTGGCCTTTTTCAAGTCTTCATGCCTACACTTCCCACTAAGAGTAATAAAAAATAAAGTGAACTTTCTACAGTGCTAGTTATTTATAGTTTTAAGAAAACTATTGAAGATTCACTTTTTATATAGCATTTTAAATGCACGTTACTTCCATTTACCGTGAAACAGGTGAGATTAGAAACACTACGTTGCTACTTTAAGTATGCATAGCTTTAAGAGTGCATGTGGTGATCTAAAATGCAGCGCTAAGGCTAGAGGAAATGGAAGATTAATGAAGAGCAACAAATGGAAAAATCACGTATTGATGGGTAGATAACAAGTATGATTACTTAAAAAAGACTAGTATTATCCTACTGTAAAATCCTTCCATCTTTTAAACCGTATTTTCCCTTCTTCAATGTACTTTATGCTTCTGTTGCATCTATCAGTCGTCCCTATACTCCACATACATCTATCTGCATTTCAAGTACGTTTTAAGCATTATTTCATTCCTGTGACGTGGTTGTTAAAATAACTTTTTTAAAAAAAAAAAAGAAAAGCTGAGATTCAGGAGGTAAATCCATGCTTTAACACCAAGAATGTCTGACTGTGTGTGACAAAGGTCACACAGTCGACTATCAGGATTATTTTTCAGAAGTATTCCTGAGTTGAAACATTATCAAATGGGCAAAGATTGTGTCCACATTTCACATTACATGTTGACGAGCAGTCCCATTGGTTTAAATAAGATTGCACAATGTCTAAAACTGTACCTTCTGAGAAGCAGCTATATTTAACTTGTGTGTATATGCCTCTACACAATCCAGATGATTGAAATCTATGCATGACTTGCCCACTAGCATCACTAGAAAAATCCTAACAAGCAGAAGATCAACACGATATACCAGAAACACAGACAACAATAAAACATTTAAAACCTTCATTTCAAGGTACTGTTATTCTTATAAAACAGAAGAGTTCCTTATAAGTATCTGTGCTATGAAGTAAATCAAGGTACCTGCCTTAAATACTTTCCGTACTGCTTTGTTTGAATGACGAGACATCTTGCCCTGTCTCCAATTCTTTCCTTAAAATTCTCCAGAAATATGTTACAGTCAAACCACAAAAAAAGGTGAAAGTTCCTTGCTACAAGAAAGCAATAACTTGAAGCAGCACATTGGAATAAGGTTTTTTTATTTATATTTACTACACATACATATCTGTATATGTATATATGTGTGTGTGTGTGTGTATACACACACACAGATCATAGGCTTTCCTCTGTCTTGTCTCCTCTTTCCAAGGCTGAGGGAGAGCATGGTGAGGAAGCAGCCACCTAACACAGCAGAAACAGAGCACGCTCTGTGTTAAAAAGTAGAAATCTCATCTTAACAAGGGTGAAAGCTAGCTGAGATGAAGTTACCGTGGTTAGTTAAGCCTATCAGTTTGTTATAATAACACAGCAAAAAGATTAAAAATTCCACTTTTAGCTGAACACTCCCTTAGTAGCAACTCTGAACGATCTCTTCAGATGACTCTGAACGTTGTAACACAACAAGGCACTGCATGTTTACCAGTATGATCATCTTTAAATAATGGTAATGGGATATTATAACAAGCTGGGGAGGGGGGGAAGCTGAGTTGTTTGGTTGGGTTTTTTTGGTTGGGTTTTTTTTGCGTGTGTGTGTTTTTTTTTGTTTTTTAATAAAACCCAAAACCATCCTTCTAAGATACTGAAATGCTATGCAATGAAAACCTGCCATGAATACTGTGGGGCCCTGATAGCACAAGTGCCTGTAAAGAAGAATCTGTCACTAAACAGAATGACGAGGCCTATAGCAAGGCAGTAAGGAGTATGCTTGAACTTCAGATGATCCCAAAGGAATAAAATAAAAAGAAAAAAAAAAAGGCAAGGAAAATGAAAGCAAAGACTTTCAGTTTTAAAAAATAATTTGCTCAATTCTGTCTTCATTTTCCCTAGTTTCATGCCTTCTCCTTGGCTGTAGAACACAGCTGGGTTCATGTTTTTCATTAAAATATAAGGCTGCATAAATATTTACCACAATGGGAAAGTCAATTAGGGGAATTAATTTTAGAAATTATACTCATGATAGATTATAAAACTAAATACAAATTAAGTAAAACCAAACCTTATGTTAAACTGTTAAAATACACAATTTCATTATCAACCAGGGACTACATATGTCTAAAATCAAGAATATAAAAACATCTGCAGATGCTAATGTTCCTTAAAAAAAATATGGGAAATTACCAAAGCAAAACACAGGCTACACAAACAGCACTGAGTGTTGCTTAAACTGCATTAGATAATACCAGCTGTCTGATCCAGTGCAAACTCCTCTTAATCAGATGTTCTCTTCCTGAGCACTTTGCTTTTACATCTTTTCCCAGTTTCTCCTGTTATTAATTAGCAGTGGTTAGGATGGCCCATAAAGGAGTTCTGACTCATCCCGTATTATTAGCGCTGAATGAAGGCAAAAATCATTCCATCTTTCTCAAATTTTGACCAAGACAGAAAATTAACCACTTTTCTGAATGGGAGTGCAAACCACAGCTATGGCACATAGTAGCTGTGCCATATATGCCAGAAGACAAAAGTCAGATTTTCTTTTTATGAGACACATATATTTTGTGTGTCTTTGAGCATGGCCACAGAACACACCTCATGGAACTGCATTATTTTAGCCATCAAAGCAGCTATTTTTCCTCAAATGTTTATGGTCTACTTACCAGTAGCAGAGACTTGACATAGCATATGTTCAATCACCCAACGGGGACAGTTGTGAACTTGCTGTAACTTGCAAATCTTAAGAAAAGTAAAACACTGCTGAAAAAGTTATTGCTGGAGTCCATTTATTTATCAAGCAATTGGCCAAAATATCTCAGTTCTGACATAATTTTGCAAGTAGGAAGTTACACCAGACAAGCTTTTTAAGACATTTGGTTTTTGTATAAAAAAACTTGTGAACTATAGGGGTATGGGTGCTTTTACTGCTATAGTATAAATGACAAGAGGAATCTGGCAGTTGGTTCAGACATTTGTAATCTCTTCAACAGTACATCACCTGAGCACAAACATACCCTTTGTCTGACTTCAGCCATTCTGATCAGTCTTGGAAGGCATGTTCTTTATATCTAGTGCTGAAATGAAAACTCATGCACTTGCAATCCCTCCTCAAATAAAACCCCAAACTGTTCTGCTTGATGATAAGAATCTTCCAAAGATTTATATTGTCCTCTTCCCTCACAGATTAGATCCTATTAGATACCCAAAATGTTGAAACCCCCCAACATGCTTTATCCACTTCCAATGCACAAACTCTTGACTCTTCATCTTGTTCCATAGATTTACTATTGTTTTATTGATACTCATCGCATGTCACACACATGAAGGAGCTCAAATATGAAAAGTTCCCTCAAAAGTTTGTTCTGTAGCTTTTAGAAACCTAGTATTTTATAAAAACTATAAAATTATACACTTTAAGAATGCTAAGGTTAAATAAAGCTGTGGACATGATACACGACTGATAAAGAAAACACTTGGCATGGCATTCCACAGCATCAGTTGTGTAGTTCAGTATGTTATCTCACTCGTGAAAGTGAAATCCGTTTAAAACTCACTATTTACAGGAATAGTGGAGTGTTTATGTATCTAAATTGTGTCCCTGAGGCATAGATATCCACTACATAATATTCTCCTAATCCTAAAGGACAGAGACATCTGATAGAGTTGTAAATGCTTTATTGCTGAGGCTGTATAGGGAACCTGGTGCTGACCAACTTGGCTGACAACCTAGAGAGTTTTGTTTAACAAACGGAAATGATGCCAATCAAAACATACAGCCAAACCAATCCACTCCTTCCCCTGCGATAAAGTACAAAACACTGCCTATTTACATATGAGAATGGTGACCAAGAGAAGTAATGCAGACAGACCTCTACATACTTCTGCCCAATGAAATCTGTTCTGCAAATTAAATTTTTGCTTCTTGTGAGCATGGCAGAGCCATGATTTTAATCAACACATTTTGTTCATGACTAATGTTCTAAGGAAATAATTATAAAGGTGTTTGTAGCCAAGGAATCAAGAGGTAGAAATCAGGGAAATATTTTCCCTTCATTATAACTGCTTGTTTATTGAGAAAAGCTACATCTGTACTTAAAACCAACTCACTATATTAAAGGCAAAGACATTTGTGGTTTCCAAGAGCTGCAACCAAAAACCTACTGATCTACAGGACCATAGAATTCATTTTAGTACGTCCAACAGATTGTAAATGTAAATATTTCAAAATATGTTCATGTTCCTCACTGCAGCATAAATTTGAATTAATACAGATTTGAAAATAGAAACACTAAGCAGGCACTTGAGTAGTCCCTTATTGCTACAATACATTCTCGATTCGTCAGGACTCCCTTGTAAAATCCACTAGTTTTTATTTATCTTCCCCCCCGACCCCCTACCCCCCCACCAAGCTCTATTGGTAGAAAATTCATCTATGCTGCCTGCATTTGAAAATAAAAGCAGCTCTGACATGAAAGATTTTATTCAGATGCAAGATAGGGAATGCTGATGCTAAAACTTGCTTCCACTCATCAGGCAGGGCTTAACATGGTTTCTAAGCAACGACTGAAAGGATTGATAACAATTTGTTAGAATACCTGTACATGCCTTCTTGGTGCATTGTTCATGGCACAAAAATAGAACACACTTGTCTTAAAGAATTTACAACTTAATCAGGTAAATCAGCCCTTCCTACACAGACAGGCCAGGCAGGGTTGGTCACTGAAGAATTTAACATTCCCATCTTGTGGGTCAACCATAGCCCGTCGTTCCCTAGTGTGTTGGTATCTCTGTGGCTACTGAAAAGTCTGCACAAACGTATGTTACTGAAACCTACTTCCAGTAATAGCTGCAAATATAAAAGCTTGTTACAAAGGACAAATAAAACTACAAACTAAGTTAAACAGGTATTTAAAAGTTGGTTACTCACAACATGAACACAAATGCGAAAAATCACCAGTAAAAAAAAAAACCTGCAAAATTGTACACCTGATCCTGAAAATGTATAGCTACTGACCCTGCAGAGATAAGATTAGGAGCTTTTAAAGGCTATTATTTATTTCATTCTCTTCAAACTGTTTCAAGATGCTAGACATCCCATCAACCTTGACGTTATACATATTACATACTTGTGAAATGAAGCCAAACGAAACACACATATTGAAACATCTTATGGAGGAGGCATTATTGATAATCTACATATCTCTATGTATAATTTTATGCAATAATTCTGCACTAAGATCACTATTTCTGTTTGAGCTAGAATGTTTCCCAATAGACTTAGGTTTTTTGACCTAAGTAAAGAAGTTTAAGGTATAATCAAGTAAAGCAGTTTAATATATTTCTGGTAAATTAGTCCCACTTATCGCTCAAAAGGTAACTCTTCCTAATTTGACTTCATCAAGACGCCACTTACTAGATCTTGTCATGGTAACACTTGAGTTTACAGCTTGTCTACACAAAGTTGTTGCCAGTTCCTATTCCTAATTAAACCCCTCTGACTACTCAGAGACAAGGACAACACTAGAGTAACTATTATACATACTTTTCCTTTTCCTACTCTTCCTTCCATGTCTGTTTTTTTGGCCACTGTTCGATACAGAATACTGGGCTGGATAGGACCTTGCTCTGAACCAGCATTGAATTTTTCATATACTCACATGCTAATTAAAATTTACATTATGAAAACACACTGGGCCCACAATATTTTGTTATATGTAACTTCCAAGTGGAATTGAGGGAACACAGGGACTCAAACAAGCTTACCACTTTCAATATGTGAAACGTACTCTCAACAACGTAGCTGAAAAGGAGTCAATGAGGTCAAGCAAAAGTTCGTTCTCAAAGATATATTTTACAGACTTCACTTCAAACTTAATACCTGCTTAAAAAGTTCCTTCCTCAGTATTTACCAAAATATTGAAGTTTAAATAATAATGTGATACAGTACCTTTCACTCTATGTCCTAGTACCATATTGCCATGTACAGAGTTAAAGGCAATTAAGAAATATAATTTAAAGAACACATTCATCCAGCACTAGGTTTTATATACTTTAAATATTCACAATGTTTTATAATTAAATTTGAAAGACTTCCTAGAAAAGGGAATATTGCCAAATGACTGCTGCGAGGCACTGACATACACTGCCTCAGCTTCCTTACTCAGCATTCAGTCTTCATACTGCACTTATATACTTTTTTTCGGAAAGCTGGTAAGAACTTTTACTTTTGAGAAAACCCATGGAAAGCTGTGCTCTAGACTATGAAAGTATTAGTTTACCCACACCACTGTTGGATAAGAAAAGGGCCATTTGAAGAGTACATACATAGAACTACATTGTAAGCCTGGCAAGGTCAAGGATTTCCTTTGAACTAAGTTACACTAAAAAATTTTTGTATGCCAATGTGTGTCACTTGAGAAGTCCATCTTTTCCTTAGTACACATGAGTTTTACCTTCTCAGAAATATATTCTAAATATATTCCCCTCATGGCAGAGGAACCTGCCAGTTTTAAATGAGACTTTTTGATCTTACGTTTTCCATCTGCCCAAGTTCTCGTGGATAATCCTACTTTCAATCCATTTTGCATCTGGATAAATGGAAATACATTACATGGTAGCAAGGCAAAGCTGAGAGATGGTAACTTTTTAAAAAATGTTCTCCTGGGCTCACAAATGCCCCTGTACAGTGATGGAATTTAGTTCTATTTTACGAAGAAACATTGCAGGAAAGGCACCATCTGGTTTGGAGCCTGGACCAACGTTGCAGATTCAATTCCCTTGCTTGAAAGAAGTATTTTTGAAGCTATGCCTATGGAGTTATCCCAAATGATAAAAAGCAACAACTTTATTAAGGAATATCAGTAAATCTGAATGTTATGATGCAGTTCAGCCCATGTTCTCTGCTTAAAAAAAACCTGACAAACCAAAACGAACAAAACCCAAAAAACCCCCGCCACATTCAAAATACTACTGATTTCCATTACCCGGGGGAATATAACCTGAGACAGCAACGCAAAGGCCTACCTCACACCTCCTCTCCATCTGACTTTAAGACCAACAAGCAGACAGGAGTTCCTGGTGGAGCATATTCCCAGTCCTGAACCCACAAAGAGAACACGGGCTGCTATGACCTACACTTCGGAAAAACAGCCACTGCCTGACAGACCAGAAAGAAGCATCTGCTATCAAAACAACAATCTTAGAGAAATCAATACAAAATTAAAACTGAAGTCAAGAGTTTTGCATAACAAACTGTGTTCACAACCCATACCTTCTATCCCAAAGGAGGAAGAACTCTGAGGTCAGGTTTTCTTGCACTGTCCCCCAACACTGTGCTTCACATATTAAAAATTACTATGAACGTGAGCGCTGACAACATATGAAAGCCTGTTGCACATACACACTAAAAAGTTGTGCATAATCTCACACGTCAAATCCTGCTCAAACTGAAGCCGGTGAACAAGATAATAGGTTATAGGATTCAAGTTTAAAAACAAATCAGCCAGAAGCTTACTGGTGATGAATTAAACAAAGGCTCAGTCACACGTTGAGTTACCTGTCTTGTAGAAATACCCAAGAACTTTTCTCTTCTGAACTGGTTTATATATTGTTTAATTCTTTATCTGCTTGATATGCAGCTCACTAACACCAAGAAATGCATATAGATTCAGTAAACACAAATGTATTGTCTAATGCATAAAAATGCATAACTCGTGCAGAAAATAGAATCCGTTCATTTGTATTCTGCAGGAGACTATGTCCTAATCTGCAAATACATTTGCGCACAGAGCAAACCTCTGAAGACTGTACACAGATATATATAGAGACATAAGGGCACATAAAGAAAAAAATGATGCATTTGAAAAATGTATATAAATAGCTAGCTAAAACTGAAATAGACAGAATTAGCACGCATGTAATTTAAAATGTATTTTGTATAGGCGTCCGTTAATATGTAAAAATCTGGATCTATGTAAATCATGGCTAAAATTAACATCTTTGCAACACAAGGGACTTAAAACACATGTAAATAATTTTACCTGTATATGCCAGCAGCTAATCACTGTTTCATATTTCATAATCTATGTATAATATAGATAGTCTACATTTAGAACAGAAAAGGGTGTTGGAAAATGCAGCCTAGAAATGGCAAGATTTTAATCCTTAAATATTACTTCTAACTTTAAACTGTTAAATTAGCATCAGCCATTTCCCCCATACCTTGTACAAGCGGCTCAATTTACCTTTTCTGATCGCCACTACCATCAAGAATTAGTGCATGCACAAGCTCCCAATATTCAACTGTATATATAACTGCTGTCTTGATAATCAAAGTCTGCAATTCTTGCTAACAGAGGAAAAATTATTTTAAAAGCTGTTTTTATGTAAATGAAAACTTGTCAAAATTAATCTTTCCGAAGTGTCATCCTGCAGATCGGCTAAACGGAAAAAGTAAAATATGCATTTTTAAGAAGAACAATCCACAATAAACTAAGATAGCCTCTTTTAGGAACAACAGGATGTTGATGTTGACTCCAGTTTTAAGTAATATTTAAGTTGTAAAAATTGAAATAAATTAGTAGCTCTGTTGGGGCCATAAAAATAGTCAGAAGAAGGTAGGCAGCATTATGCCTCTGTCATACTAAATGGCATTATGTAAGCACTGCAGTTGGTGTTTTCCTTTATGATTTGACGTAGTCAAAGTCCTAGCAGTCACAGTCTTTATAAGGGAGTCCCTATGTAATAATAGCAACAACGTGGGAAATAAACCCACTATCTCAATCAACATTAGCTATCAGAAATTACTATGAAGTAAGAACTATTTTAAGAATACCTGAGGGGGGTTCCTCAGATGATATAGAGTTAACAGAACTCTAAATAAGATGTCAGCTAGCAAGATGGTTGATGGAGATAAGACTGTTTGAAAAAAGCATGGCATCAACTGAACGTCACAGTTCTTAAAATATTTAGGATATTAACAAAATAACACCTAAAGAAAACCAGTTTTACAGTTTACTTGTATTTTCAAAAGGCTTTTAACAACACCCCTGACTAGAAACCACTGAAGTTGATCTGCTACAGGAACAAAACCAAAACACACAAACAAAAAAAGTTTATGATCAAATGGTAAAGGTAAAAAGTAGAATTTCTCATGATTTTATATCTGCTTATTTGCTTATATAAATGACATTATGGTTTTGGAGGACTGCCAGCACTGAACAGATAATACTGCACAAAAATGAGCTAGCTTATGTTCATCAAGGACACTGTACAAAAAACCTACCAATTGACTTACAAAGTCTAGATTAAGTAAATGACCATATGATGACAAATAAAACATAACAATGGTAAAGCTACCATATTTAAAATATACTAAATTAACCTCATCAAATCAAAACAGGAACCTGAGCTTCACTGACTGAAATTCAAAGACCTCTGGTTAAGGTACAGCTGAAGTTAAGACAGTAATCAAGGTGTTGGGATGCATAAGCATGGACTGTTAATTTCCACAAGGACATTGCATTCACTCCTCCAATTATCTCTCTTCAGGGGGTTTACTGCACATCACAGTAGGCTCTAAGACAGAAGGGAGAATAGTTACAGACATAGGTGTGATTCTGTGATGAGGTAACGTGACTGGAATTGTTTACCTCATCTACGTAAACAACAGAATAAGGGAAAAAAGTGACGAAGTACATAAAACAGAGCAGGAACTTTGATTTTGTGGATTTTGCTGTCCTACAAAACACAGAACACCAGCACACACCAGAAGAGATGAAGAGGTTAAAAAAAATAATATCCTTCTACAAAGTTTCAACATGTTTGGCACTCAGTGCTGTACGGTGTACCAACACCGAGCATTCAGCAAGAGCCACCTAAGGCTGAACCACAGTTCATCCACTGATTTCTTTGCAACATAATAACAGAACTCTGAATACATCACTAATGAACTCTTAAATTTTCTGAAACTGAGACAGAAGCAGAATATGCAACGTTTAAACCATTTCCACTTACACCTTCATTATAGAAGGCTTATTACAGAAAGTGAATTATCCCCCATGAATCCACTCCAGAGCACTCTTATCTTCCTCTGAAGCAACTGCTGCTAGCCACAGAACACCGTAGTACCCGGGGCTCACATTCGAACTGTCATGTTCACTCAAGCTATGCTGCTTTTCTTTCCACTTTGTCTTACCCGTTTTACTTGTGTGGTTAATGGAAAATATTTCATTTGCATCTTAAAGTGTTTAATTAATCATACATGCTACAATTTATGTTCCCAGAAAAAATACATTCCACATGTTCTCATAGGGATAAATTGAATCTTCAAGGAACGGAAATTAGTGTTCCAAAATATTAATTAAAACTTAAATTAAATTTCTTAAACTTAATTTTTATGGATTACAAGTAGAGAAACAATGTCTCTAGAAGTATAAACAACATTGTAACAAGTTTACTCAAAGTTGATAGGACCATAAATCTTTCTTCTAATTAAGCATGTTTCACAAATAAAAGATGGCTGAGGATTAAACAGATACAGCTCCTTCTCCTGTATTTTGCCAGATCAAGCTAAATACAGGTCATTGTTACCTGGTAAATTACTTCAGCAAAATGACTTGGGAATTCTTAAATCTCACGCTGCTTTCCAAATACTTAAGTTTAAATGTAGCTGACACAAGCACAGGCAATGGGAGAAAGTTGCAAATCACAGGACACTGAATTTTTCCCTTTCTTTATGAAGTCGTATGGAGAAATACAATGTAAAAAGATATATACATTTTTCATATACTGGGGGAAGAGGGATAAAAGAGCAATGGAGGCTTGACAGCCATACCCAAGTTCTCAGAAAGTCATTCTGTTAATGTAGACATTACTAAGGTTGCTGAGACACATACAACTTGCATATGGCATACATAAAATGCCTATATAAAGGAAGGGCAAATGGGGGCAGGGGTGTACACAACACAAGTACAAATTAATCTGGCAATTTTTCAAAGCTAAACTTCAGAGGGGAAAAAAAGCACAGATAAAATAAAAAAGGTGCAGAAAGTTATGATCTTAAACTCATACTAGATATCCCTTCCGATTTTCAAAAATGCTTAGCCCTCAGCAGCTCTGTATACCCCAAGATCATGACAAAAAACATAGCATAACAATGTGAGGGGAAAGGCTAAATGAGATTACTTTCCCTAAGTTACAAAGCTATTTGCATTTAAGTGGCATGCAAATAGTAATTACATTTTGCATTTGCATAATAATTAAACAATCCTTTTAAGACAAGATGTCTTATAGAAGCTTTACAGTTATTAACCTCTTATCTTAAACTAACCCTTGGTTTACCTACTGAAGCTTTGTTAGCACCGCTGTAGCTTCCTGGGGCAAAACTCTAACTCTAATGACTGTAACTTACGCCTTGTAAGTGGTCACTGAACTGAACGGCTGTGTTAGTGCTGTGAGTCATTACAGACAATATTTTTATATGCTATACGAAAACAAATGGACTTCCCATCTTAGATGGGTAAAGCTAAAATTTGATATGAACATTCTAAACCATGTTCTTCTCACCCCCCACCATTTCTTTTTTAATATATAAAAAAGTCAGTATTTTGACCCAAATTTTTCATGCACCAGTTAACTAGAAAATTACAGAACCTGAAGAGCTCAGATAAAATTCATCAAGGGGATTAAAACAACGCATGCCTCCTCCCTCCAGCAGCGTGGGATGCTACTGGAATGTGAATTAAAAACTCTCGAGCCTTTGAAAAATTAGGACCCTTGAATTCTTAATTTTGTTAACTAATCATTAGAGAACTGGAAATTGCTGTGCTTCTGACTGTTTGATAGGTAGCTGCTTCCATAAAGTACATTTTTAATTTTGTAAAAGCTGGCCTGTTTCCCAGCAGCACATTGATTTGTGGGACCACTACTTCCAGCACCTAGAGCATAATTAAATATTAAGTCCCTCCTTGATGTATGCAAAGTCTGACTAAGAGGATTAGTAGACACACTGAGGGTGGCTTTCACACATTTACTGGCAATTGAACACTGCAATATCATTAAATTTATCTTTACTCAGTAGAAATCCACATTCATCCTTTACAATATCTGCTGTCCCTTTTTGTACCAAGGATTAGTAAAGGCAAAGAGGGATCCCCTAAAAGCATGTAGAGGTGAGGTGGGTGTAGGACTCACCTAATGGCCTCAAGTTGGGCCAGGGGAGGTTTCGATTGGATATTAGAAAAAAATTTCTTCACCAAAACGGTTGTCAAGCACTGGCACAGGCTGCCCAGGGAAGTAGCTGAGTCACCATCCCTGGAGGTATTTAAAAGACATGTAGATGTGGTGCTTAGGGACATGGCATAGTGGTAGAGTTGGCAGTGCTAGATTAGTGGTTGGACTTGGTGATCTTAAAGGTCCTTTCCAACCTGAACAGTTCTATGATTCTAAGAAATGTCAAGCAAGAAAGGATAAAACAATCCAGAAGCAAGATAATAAACACATTGTTGAAATATTTACAATTTGAAGTTCATCAACCCCTCCCCCCAAACCCAAAACAATCCTTTAAATAAATACATTAATCTACAAACTAAAAATAGCATTTGATCCACCCACACCCTTCTTTTTTTTCCCCCCAATGTAATGAAGGGTTTTACTACTTCACTGGATAAGAAAAGACGACCAAATTAGTAAAGGTGTAGTGATGTTCGAGAAACTGATACCTACAAACAAGGCAGACAGTCTGACATAGCAGTCTGAGCACATGTTTGAAAGATGTAATTCCTGATGTCTTTTTGACCCTGCTTCACCCAGGATTACCCAGCAACCTGATACAAATTTTAAATAGTGCTTCAACATCCCCTTCTGTAGAACAGGGCTGCTTTTGAAGGTCTTTGCACCCGAGGCATTAACTTGCACAAGAAACTTGCTTAATTAATGCTTTGTCAAAAGCTCATACACAAAAATCTCTCTCCACTTTTCAGCAATCATGTAACTACAGAATTCTGCAGTGTTCCTGTTTCATTAACATACCATGAAGGACTGTGAAATGTACAGTTTTCAACATGCTATTTTCCCTGTTTATTAATACACAAAATCACCAAACTTAATCATCATATAAGGTCATCACTTGCTTTGGAGAAAAAAAAAAAAAGAAAAAGAATAAAATAGCCTAAGTAGCAGATTGTTTTCTTGGACATCTGTGAAGAACTCTGAATTTCAATGACTGGTACCTAACAGAGAAACCAGTATGAGTCTTCTGTCTAAATCACACATTAGTTACCTAGCACAAAATATGAAAAACAAACAAAAAAAAATTGAAAACAAAGAGTTATCATCTATCACATTTAGCTTGAACTGACATGAAAATTAGAATAATTTTCAAGTATGTTCTAACAGGACTCAACTGGTATGTTTTCCTGCTTGAAACTAGGAGTATTCTGAAAATCCACTTCAGGAAACAGAAACTGTTAAGAGGTTATATGGAGAGACCTAAACAGGGTGGAAGGTCGGACAGACAAGAATCGCATGAGGTTTAACAGCTGTGCTGCACCCAGGACAGCACAGATGATGCCAGCCAGGCTGGGGAGCAGCGCTGCTGAGAGGCCCATGGCGGTCCTGGTGCGGTATGAGCTACATGTGAGCCAGCAGCATAGAAGTGCATTCAATTAATTCCTAAAACATGACAAGACAAAAGTAAATGGACACAAGTTTCATGTTGTAAAGTTATATATATATATATATATATATATATATATATATATATATATCTTGATTTAGCAGATTATGGGAGGAAAAAAAAAAGTTATTTTCTCTCATATTTCTTAAACAAGCATAATGAGTCTTACAAGGTTTCTGTCAAATACAGGCTCTTTTTCTGTCTTCTATAGACATGGATGAAAGCTATTATCTACCTGTAGCTCTATTATTAAAACATACTCTAGTTGAATCTTTTAGACTTGAAATGCTTTTGGATTGGAAAGCAGGCCTCAGGCAACACAAATATTGACAAAGGACTGAACTGAAGATGAAGAATCCAATCACTGACTGACACCTGAAGAGAAGTTGAGGAGTTAATCACTGGTATTATTGTGAATGCAAGAGAAGTAGTAATTTCTAAAGAAAGAGATAACATTTTTTTTTTCTTTTATGATTTATTGTGATTATTCCCTTGGATGATCTTAGCACAGTGAGTCAAAACCGAGATATTGCTTCTATGCATAAACCCATTTTATATTCATATCAAACAGATTTTTTTGAGAAACTATTAGAAATATTCTATTTTAGTTCCATAAGGTCTTGGCATGGAAGGTAGGCATTTAGAACATGGATGAAAAGTAACTCTGCTTCTGGACAACTCTACATGCAGCAAGTGATACTCAGCTCATTTCAAAACAGCACAAACTTCAAAGACAAGACTACTTCTTCCTGTTAATCCTTTAGTATATTTTCATTGTACTTAGAAATGTAGAACCTCTAAAAATACATATGATGATACCAAGCACTTCACCAAAATAAATCGTTAAATAAAGCAGTTATTAATGAATAACCAACAAGAGCCTTTTTGTTTATGTGGCATTTTTAATATACTACCTGACAAACTTGAGCATTTTCACTCCTGAGAACATTTACTAGATGTTCCTTATTAGTCTTAGATCAACTTTTACATGTACTTAAAGAATGAAAATTAGGCATTTTGTCACCCTTTAATTCAGAAGGAAAGTTGATCAGCTTTAGACTTGAAAACTGGAACTAGGAGCACTCTCTCTCTCTTAGTGGGAAATGAATACAGCTAAAAGTAACTTCTTTCAGCAATGATTTAACCTTATTTTTTTCCTGACTCCATATTGAAAAAGACTTAAAATTATCAATGTGCAGTTAAAGGTATGAAATGTTTTTCAGCAATTACTGTCTTTCAGTTCTTAGATGCTGCCTCTTAAGGAACAGCAGCACACTAACCATGACTGAATGCATTGCCTACCAATTAAGTCTTTCCATTTGAAAGAGTATACAAGAACTCCAAAGTCAATATTTGACGTGGAGGAAAAATCATTGGTGTTTAATCAAGTTCAGTATTATGTATTCCTGATCCCAAAAAAAAGCTGAGGAGTCCATTAACTTTACATAACTTTGCTGTTCAACGAATCATAATGTATTAGAAACCTGATTTAAAAGGCAGGCAGGATTAGCCTCCATACCAAGAGGATGCATGGCACCCATATATTGCAAAACAACATTTCATCATATAATCCATGTATAAAAATGGTCTTATGCTATAATTTATAGCAATCAATACTAATACCTTTGTTTCAGGCCAGCAAGCTCTGAGAACAGCTTGTGTCCTGAAGTACACAAGTAGCTTGCTATCTTCATCACTGAGATGGAAGGATTGCTCCAGAATTTGCAATACTCTGATTCGAGGCTTCACTGCTAAGGAGTCATCACCACAGAAAGGTCTCAACCACTCCAGAAGGTCGTCTGAAGAAACTACTTTCTCCCTGTAATTAAAAAATACTGTGTTAAATAGTCTTTGGTAATCGTAATAAAAGTACTACATGCATTTTCAAAGGTGTTAACACATACATTCAATACATAACAAATACATAATACTGGAAATGAAAGAGCTCACCTCTGTGAGGCTGCAGAGAAACTAGCCCTCGTAAATCACGTGCCTAAAGCTAAGTGGTGGAAGAACTTTTTTTGAACTTCAAATAACCATGTAATACCACAGAAATCCATCTGTACAGTTACATATTCTCCCACGTACTACCTTGACTGCCAGTTGTATCACAATGGTACTAGACTGCAGCACCGGAAAACCCAACACTTTTTTATGGTGTGTCTGGTCCTGACTGGTGCCTCTACTTCCAACCCCACCCGACTTTATGGAAAACCAGCTTGACTGCTTGCATTTTAAGTATGACATTTTTGTATCTGATGTTAATTGATGTTGTCCTATATTCTCTTTCTTTTCTTACAAATCCCTTCTTTATGCTCCACATACACAAACCAATTTCTCCTAATTGTAGCTCTAGCCATTTCTTATTTTTTCTGTACCATCTCTAGCAAGCTTGATTGTTTTATGTTCTAGTATGACAGTGATTACAGAATGCCCATAATCCCTAGAAAGAAAAAACAAAGAGATGTTAAAAAACCTAAGTTTTGGGGTTTCCTGACTTGGCTTATTAGAAGAACTCTCAATTAAATAATTTGATTCAAAAAGTGAATATTGAGTACATTCTAACGGTGTGAAAGCATTTACAGTACACAGATTACTATGAACTCACCAGCCAGCTAGCTGTTGCAGACAGAATAATGTTATGTCCCTTAGAGGCTATAAACTAGCATGTAACAAACCAGTAAATACTATTCTGCTATCTTTCAGTAGTATTTTAAAGAGAAGCTATTTTTATACTTTAGAAAAAAAAAAAAAACCAAAAAAAAAAAAGAAAATCAAGAAAGTGGTTCCAGGTGGAGTGTGATTTATAACTAATGTTCCCTTATTTGTCTTAACAAGACAGACGGGAAAGTAATATCAGACAGAAAACACTAATTTCACCTGTCTTGCAGCACTGAAATAATAAACATTGACAGCTTAGGATTTCATATTACAAGGATTTCAATTTTACTTAGGCTTTATATTGTGTGAATGATGCTGTTAGCTCAGAGCTTCAGCTAAATTAGACGTGCCTCTGTCGAACAGGTGGCAAACTGTAAATTAAAAGTTTGAAAATTAAGAGGACCTGATGGAATATTTCACGAGTTTTGCAGAGCTCACACCTAACATTTATATATGTTTTCCTGAGGTAAAGATTTATATTTTGTAAACTGAATAGTTGAGGTTTAAGGAGATAAATAAGAACAAGTATTTGAATGAATGTAAACTATCTCCTGTAATGACAATTATTTTCACTCCAGATAATTGTTTCAGCAGTGAAACATTGATGAAGTATACAAATAAAAGACTGCAGAAAGTGCCTCTCAGAATGAAATAGTACTGACTCTCCCATTCTACCTTATAATATTGTAAATGAGATTTACTGTAGGTTTTCACATCAATTCAGTCTATTTTAGTATCCAGTATTTAACTAATGTAGTGTCAGTGGAAAAGCCTCCACACAATAGTGTAATTGGTTTTGCTGGCTACCAGAGAGAGCATGGGGGTTTATTATCATCATCATGCATGAGTTCTTAGTTTGTACATCTGGAGAGAAAACTGTTTGGGTTTGGTTTTTTTTTTCTTGGTATTTACTAGAAATGCAATGAAAAATGTCAGTGAGGCATAGACCATTATGTGACCTGAAATAAGGACATCGCCAAAAGAGGAGGAAAAATAGTGTGGTGCAGCATTATACGTCATTTGTGAAATTGTTTCTGCACTATACCCTACAAATATTGACAAATTTAGATATCTAAATTCAAACATCTAAGAGTCATTATTATTTGTAATTTATCTACTAAACTGAATCCAAAGCAGTGCAGTAGTCCTGGGGATATGCAATCTGCAGTAGTCACAGCAGAAAAAAAAAAACGTTTTCTCAAATCACCATAATACAAAGTTATCTAAATTTTCAGTTCAGTGACTTGCTTTCTTCCAAATGATCAAGTAAAGGCTTCTATCAGGACTCAGATTTTGAACCTGATAAATGACAGCCTGTTCCAAAATAAAGTCTGAGAAAATTAAGTGCAAACCTATTATATATATACACATATATCCATGAAGAAAAATCATCCGTATTCAGCATCATGCCTACAATGCTTTCCTGAGAAGTATCTTGCAAAGTCTTAAACAAAGAATCCATACAGTAAGTTCCTACCCTTTCTCAACACTTGCATGCACTGCAGAAACAATGCCTTCCAGGATTCCAAGTGGATCTTTCTCTGATGGAGATGAGTCACCATTTCCACTGTTAAGGGAAGACATAAAATTACCATAAAAAAATAGTCCTTAATATAATATCTAATTCTATCCACTGTAGGCTTTACATGAATTGTTCAATAATATAACAATTTTCTACTTTCCCTGCTTAACTGGTACCTTTATTTTTATGTCAAAGTAATGGGAGGAGCAACATGAAAACAGCAGGAAAAAGAAATACTAAAATACTTAAGTGAAACTTGAAAGAAAAAGAGTAGTTAAAATTTAGCACTTCTGAACACAGATTAGGTCAGCAAAATATCCACATGTAATCTCATTACCTTAAAGATCTCATCAATATCAACTAAATAAATTAACAGTTACCAATAATATCACCATCTTTTATTTTCAAATATCATCTTGCAGTATCAGGACTGGTTTACACAAATTTGACTGTAACCTGATTCAAAAGAATCCTATCTGCTGATTCAGCAGATTTCTTTTCCCACTCCCTCTGAAATTCATTTTCAGTTGGATCAAGCAGGTAGATGCCTACCAGAAGCAACAAAATTCAAAAGGAGGGAACACGTGGTCAAGAACTCCACGTGGGAAAGGGGATGATTAAGCCACCCATCAAATGACTTACACTATGTACGTGCAGGAATAGAAAAATGTGAATCATGTTGCCCATCAGACATTCTAGTTACACAATAATGTTCTTCCACAGGTCAAAAGGTAGCAAATATTGGAAAGAAGAATTAAAAAAAAAAATTCAATCATCACTTTGGTAGGAAAAAAAGACGTGACTTGGTGCTGAAAGAGGGAGACATTTTGCACTGGTACTCCAGTAAAACACACAGCATCTCTTCACGGAAACCACTGCAGTGGCAATGATGCTTGGATGAACTAGAAAAAAACCCTACAGTTTTGCCTCTCTTAAGAGTTTGTCAGTGCTGCATTAAAGAAAGAGAAAGAAAGGCAAGTCGTTCCAAAGTCAGTTTACTAAACATGACTCAAAAACCCAGAGAGAGCGTGTTTTCTCTGCAGTTCAGCAGCATATCAAAGGTCTTCTGCTACTCAGAGTCATCCTCTTCCTAGGTCATCTCTTAATAAGAATGAATGTCCAGACTACTATGACTGTTCTAAAGCCAAAATACACTTCATAGCTGATTGTAACGTGTAAAAATAACTGCAGTATTTCACAATTTTTTGTTAAGAGTTATGAGCGTTTATAATTGTCATTTATTACTTCAGTAAGATAAATGTATTGCGTAAAAAAATTATACTATATGGCAGAGACCTGAATTTTTACAACCTTTAATGCCTTCCTGCAGTCCAAACTTTCATCTTTTTGATTTTTATTATCTTAATAGGTGGCCAACACTTCAGTGAACAACACTAGATTTAAAAATAACACGACACTATTCAGAACAGGTGCAAGAATTTCTGGCATGATGTAATCTTGGTTTACCTTAGTATATACATTTTATATTGCTATACTCATAAGTTTGAAGTAGGAGCAGAAAGCTCGTAATACTGGCCTTTCTCTCAAAAAATACTGTTAGATACGACTATGACAGAAATGCCATTGTTAATACTAATACTATCATATGGCAGCTAAATAAATGTTAGAGGATTGAAGTTTAAGTCTACATATTTTCCTCAGCATCTTCTGAATATTTGAAGACAATCAAATTATAATTTATAGTACAGAAATATCCAGGATTTTAGACTCCTGTAGAGAGATAACGTCTGTCTATAAGACAAAATCTTTTTACCAAAAAACACATCAGAAATTTCAGTCTCGGGGGGAGGGGAAAAAAAAAAAAAAAGTAATTTTTCACAGAAAAGGAGACACAACAGAACTGAATGGTCTGTTAGGATAGGATTAAAAAAAAAGATTACATTTAGATTACACCAGTAGTGCAGAAGTGTGGAAATGATAGAAAGAGCAGCAGTATTAAAGTAATCATTTTGCAGAAGCAGCTACATACATTAGGAGATAGCTTCAAATTTGTTTTAAAATAAAAAAGCTAAGGAAAATTTAAGATATGTTCCCAGACTGAAGATGGATATAAGTCACTTCATTAATGCTCTGTTTACAGGCCAGATTTAAATTTTCTGCTGCATGATTATGCTTTTTGTGTGGTTTTTTTTTTTTAAGTTTGTAATAAAAAAAAGACATAAAAAGGGCATTAACACGGCATATCTAAAGAAACCTAGAACACTTATAAAGCTTACAGACTAAGAAGAGAATGATGGCTGTCTGGAGTAGAAAGAATAGGACAAGAACTACAGAAATTGAGATCTTACTAGCTCTACTTACCTTAAATTATCTTTAGTGTATATTAGCAATGTTCATATCAAAGGAGAATGACCAGCAAACCTTAGATTTTGGGTACCCTCAATTTTGGAGATTGGTTCTGAACAGTTCCAGCACTTGCTCTTCAAAAAACCTTTCACCTCTCTAACGAGCAATGAAAATCTTTAGCTCCTATCACAACTAGGCTCTGAGCACCTCAAAAGACTCTGGATCAAAAGAAACATATACCCAAAAGTTTATGGGCATTTCTGAAAACAGAAAACCACTGTTTCAGACAATACATCTGTGAAGCCAATTCTCACGTACAATAGAGGTATGAACATTTATAGAAAGCTTTGAGTTTGTCATACAGATGGGCACTATTCTACTAAGCAGGAGGAAAGGAAAAAAAAGGTGAAACTAAGCAGTAAGTTACAGTTATCTAGAATAAGAAAGTATTTTAGAAAGAAATCTAGAAAGATTGAACACTAGCAATTTTTTAAGTTTATTATTGCCTTTACTGCCCAATGGTTAGAGAAAGTAAAAAGAAATTACAGCTCATGAGACAAATAATCGTGTCAAGTCTCCACAGACTGTTGCCTTGTTCTTTTCTTAATAATTAATGATTAAAAATAAGCAGCTACTAACAGAAACAAATATAATTAATGAAGGATTAGTCTTCCACACAGATTATGTGCTATTTTATGCATGTTTTAAACAACAGAACAGGATTCAATGGTCACCTCAAAACTCCTAGGTATGAGCCTGCTGTAATTATACTGATAAAGGCTTATTTTCTTTTCAGTTCAGCTTCAGGAAGAGTGATGCATATTTAATCAAGTTCCTCAAACACAGTAACGTATAAAAAATGCTTGAAAAGAGAATAGATCAACTTCATCTAAATCTTTTAACCTAATTACGGTATTCATTGAAAATACTTGATATTGTCTTATTTACTCACACTTATTTTCCACGCTCTATTTGTGCTTCCTCTAAATATCAGGAAAATAAGAAAATAATATACTGTTGGTGTGATAATTCAAAGCTGGGGAAAAAAAGTCATACAGCCAAACCATTGTTTCCATCAGAAATACCATGAAATTATGATATCCAAGTTACAAAATTATTCCTATCTCAAGTGAGATGAGAGAGTAAAAAAATCTCTTTTTTTTCTCTAAGTTAGCTACTCAGCCTAATAAAGCTGGTTCTACCTTCTTCACAAAACACTGGCGATTAACAAGAACTCAAAATTTCACCAAACCCTTCCTGCTCATTGCCTGCTGAATACTTCAAAAATTTCATTAAATGCTACATCCAGCTGGACACCTAAGATAAATGTAGGAGCTGCAAATGATGTCTTCAACAGACAAACTGTCTTCCTTGGCTAACCATCAACGAACATGCCTACAGCATCTTGTCATCACGTGAGTGATCTTAGTCTCACGGTTTTAGCTGGGATAGAGTTAATTTTCTTCACTGCAGCTGGCACAGTGCTGTGCTTTGGACACAGTATGAAAACAATGTTGGTAACACACCAATGTTTAGGCTGTTGCTGGGCAGTGCTTGTACTAGTCAAGGGCTTTTCCAGCTTCCCATGCTCTGCCGGGTGCACAAGCAGCCGGAAGGGGAGGGGGCACAGCTAAGACAGCTGAACCAACCTGGCCAAAGGGATATTCCATATCATATGATGTCATGCTCAGGACATTAACTGCGGGGAGCTGGCCAGGGGAAGCAGCAATCGCAGCTTGGGAACTGGCGGCATCTGTCAGCGGGTGGTGAGCGGTTGCATCACTTGTGGGTGTTTTTTTTTTTTCCCTCTTCCCCTGGATTTAATTTCTCTCTCTCGCTATTTTCCTTTCATTATATTATCAGTAGTATTACCATAATTTTTATCATTACCATTATTACTATTACTACTTTATTTTAATCTGTTCTTATTTTAACCCAGGAGTTTTGCTTTTCTGATTCCCTCCCCCATCCCACTGCGGTGAGGAGAGTGAGTGAGCGGCTGTATGGTGCTCAGTTGCTGACCAGGGCTAAGCCACAACACTTAGGTAATGGGTTAAACTGAATCTTGGTAGTCTGATTAGACTTATCCGTCATTACCGATCTTTTGGGCTTTTTTTCAGAAGTTAATGATTTCTACTGAAGAGGTAACTGATTGTTATTTACAGTAGCTGTAGGCTAGTAGGCAAACAAGGAAGTGCCCAATATGTATATCATATGAAGTATGCAGATGTGCTCTGCTGGAGAAATTCTGTACATATCAATGTAAGACTTTCTACTTTGAATTTTGTGTGCCAGAACTAGAGACTCAAGGGAGATAAAAGTAATTAACAGAACTGGACAATACTGCTCTTGAAATTACAACATAGATACCTAATATTAGGGAAATAACTGTATACTATATTTAACAAGATGTCTGTTTCTGAGAAGGTGTGAGTTTTCAAGCCCACGACATTGTACGCTGTTGAAAAATGAAGCCAAAAAGTAACTTAATCTTTCATAAAGGTAATACTTTGTAGAAGGTTCTTCTGCTACAGTCAGTAAACATACTAAGAACAAAAGATATTTTACTGTCCTTGAAGGGGGGTGGTATTTATTAAACTGAAAGGATGAATATTTTCAATCACAGAAGTGGTGGATTGATGCTTAGCTTTCAGGTAAATCACTGACACTACCATAATTTTTCAGATCCATACAGGCCTGTTTCACTTATGGTTACAATACCTTAATTACATTCCATGTCACCATAGATACAGAAAATCCAAGTTCAGTGTTATAACCTTACAAGTGCTACTTTGAAGGTTAATTGTCAAAGAAGGAATTTTCCAGCATGATCTCTTTCAAAACTATTGTATAAAACAACCACACAGTGTAACACTTCAAAGCTCCAGTGAACAAACCTGAAGAGCTCTCCCTTGAAATGTTACATTTATTGAATAGTAGTTTGTCGTTCCAGGTATGCAGGCAAGACTACTTCTTTAATTATAATTTTTGCCCATTAACCCTGAAGTGCAAGCACCGTACCTTAACAGAGGGTGTTACACATGGCAAGCTGAGCTAGAACTGAGCATCAGGCAGTCAGGGAAAAGAGCCTTATTTCACTGAAAGGCTTTTCAAATGGTGTGCTTAGCTTCCCCTCACCTGTGTCCACATCCTCACCATGTCTGTAAACATGTTCATAAGCAGGTATTTTTAGCAGTTCTGTATTCCAAGGGATGACTACATTCTCCCAAATGCCAGACAAACTAAACCAGTTTCAGCCTCATACTTATGAAGAAAAGCCATATCCCTTCTGGGCTGAAAGTCATGAAGCACAGAGGCTGCAGCTAATCAAACAGGCAGGACTTCACTGTGGGACTATCCTCTCCTCCCTTGCCCAAGACGTGACTAGTACTGAAGAAACTCATCAAGACTACAGTAGTTTTAGACTGTTTCACACAAGTGTTGTAACTGTAATTTGGAAGCAAGACTATAAAGAATATAGTAATCTAAAAGATAACTGTATTTAAGTTAATGCAAACTTTAAACTCACTGTTAACAAGATTAAGGTGGTCAGAATCAACTGTACTTCATATTCCTTTGTATCATCCAGGTTTTGCCCAGATCTCGACAGAATTATTCAGGGGTGTGGAAGTATAAACTGCATGGAGACTAGTTATTTTGCATTTTCTGTTCTCCTCGCCTATTTCTCCATAATTTTAAGATAACAGAAGACTCAGTTTAATGGGGTTGCAAGAAAAATGCGGTTACTTGGTTTGTTGTCATGCCATGGAAGAGACAATTGCTGAGGTTTGGAGCTGTGAATCCCAGAAAAAAAGATGGAGACAAAGCCTTGCTTCTGGTATAGTGTGTGGGATTGCTCATAGTACGATGGCACTAGCAACAATGACAACACTGAAAGAGTTGAGCAAAACAATCCCCTTTGTCACATTAGAAACCTGTTTCTCTCCAAGGAGTTAGCAGGTCAGGAGGGTTAAGGTATTATTGCTGCTTTTAAGTGTGGTAGGAAGCATGAAGAACTCACACTTGCTGTTTCATTTGGAGGTAAGGTGTGACACAAAGGGAGATAGAAGAAGAGCAAAAACTCTAAGAAGCATTTTTTACAAGAACAAAGAATAAAAATGTATAGCCTATATTTTAACAACAGAAAAACACATTTTTCAAAAACTTGCAAATTAAAAATACCCAAAAACCAAACCAACCCAAAAAACAGCTCCCAGAAATACCCCAGGAAGTTATTCTGAGGATGGAAATTGTACTTCTTCCTGTAAGACTAGATGTTGTGGCAACAGCCATTGCTAGGCCTCTACTGCCCAGATACCTGCATGAGCTCTTTTTGTACCCACCATTTCCAGCAAACATGCCTTTTGACTCTGTTTAAGAGGGAAGAACTATGTGCAACTGTAAATTTGCCCAAAAATTCACAAGTTCACACACACATAATGGAACAATATTGTAAAGACAGGGTTTTTAACTGAAAAGCACCCCCCAGTGAATAGGATGAGTTCTGTGGCTTGCTTTGTTCAGATTGCCTAGTCTTCCCAAACTCAGGAAAATAAAACTGTCTTATCTGAATATGAAATTATAGGTAAACAGGAGCATAAGCAATCCAAGAACTCATTTCCTGTTACTGCCCAATCTTCTGCAAAATACAGATATTCAAGGCAAACAAGTTCTCACTACCAAAAAAACCCCAAAACCAATCAATCAAATCAAACAAAAAACCCAACCCGAAAGAACCAACTAAAAAAAAACCCAACGCAAAATAACCAGAAGAAAGGATTTTGTGCTTAACTGTGGCAGTGTACTTACCTTAACGTACAAACAATTTTTTTAATAGCACATTGGACAATATCCTTGGGAGAAAGACCTAGATCTCCAACGGCCACTTGCAACAACTCTTGTATCATGTCCAGGGGCTGACCATCTATACACATAGCTACTGCTTGTTCGTGGATTTTCTCTTTCTCTGACCTTGACAAATCATATAAGTAGCCATACTTCTGTAGTGTATCCTGTGAACAGATAATTTTTGAATGCGAATCAGTGTACTCTATTTATGGGGATGTATCATTCAGTCTTTCTTTCTACCCAGATTTAACATATTCTATGAAAGAGACTGATGGACTTGAATTTTCAAAAACCAGGTCAAAGACAAAGGTACAAAACATTAATAAAATATGACAGAAGATTGATGTCCATCACTGCTAGTCACAATAACACTCAAAAGAAGCATCTGATCAGTAATCATTACCTGTTTGCTGTTTTTCAAGTAAGTGATAAAACTATGAGTGAGTGTTTCCAGATGAGCAAGAGATTGCTGCAAGTGATTCAGAGTTTCTTCATAAGCAACAGATGGTTTTTCAGCATCTTCCATGGCATTCTCCGAAGTCTTTTTTCTTGATTTTTCAGAAAGATGTTTGACTGCCTTAATAGCCTTCTTAGTCACCTCTATCCTGGCTTCAACTGGCAGCTGAAAAAGATTACTCACTTTTTAATCATTCACCATCTGTAGACTACTATTTGTATTACAGCAGTACCTAGAGGTCAGGTGGCTCCACTGTTGTACAGCACAGCGTAAAACTAACAGTATTTTATGAGAAACAGATATTAGTATTTTATTTAAAAAGGACCACTATTCCGTTACTTTCTTCTGTTGTCCTTCCTTTTATTGATGCTCAATCTGGCTCATTTTAAACCACATGAAACTTCTTTTCACTAATAATATTTATGATTTTTCTAGACTGCCACCTTGTTTTTTTTTAATTCTACATTAGGAGATGTCTGGGGATCATTTTACAAGATCAACTGAAAATCCCAAATGCTGAAAATTTAAGTTAGTTTTGCCAGGTTTACCTCACTGTTTAAAATATATCCCTAAGACCATAATCATAAGCAAAAAAACAGTAGAAGATCTACAACTTTTAAATCAATCTATTTAAAGAAAAAGTTATATAAAACAGCAAAACACTGTTTTGAAAGGCCTGTACAAGTAGATGTGTCTAGCCATTAAATTGAAACAAGGAAGTCTGGGCCATTTTTTCCCATTACGCTTCTCAGAGTTTGAATTTTTAGTGTCATACATACACTGTATCAAGTTTTCCCCTACCCCTCCATCTAGTATGAAAGGGCGTTCCAGTGCTTCCAGAAACCCAGAGTATGTTGGAAAAGGATATAAAACAGTACATGCCGCAAACTGTTGTGCTTTTAAGTCAGGAAAGACACAGCTTCAGCTGTCAGTTCAAAACAAAGTTTGAAATATTATTTTAAAAAATCATGAGTAATTTTTCGTTTATAACTTCAAGGACCGTTTTAAGGATGCTTGCAATATACTTTCTAATGGGTGGGGGTCTCCTCCGCCTACAATCACAGCATTGGGTACTTTTAACATCAACTGTTTTAGTTACTGGAATACTGGACAAAGACATACAGAAGATTTTAATTTTCAAGTTGAAATACGCAAGAAAGAAAAAAGTTTGAATCTTTATTGACACATTGAGTAGGAAAGAGGCTGAGTTACCACAGAATGAGGAAAATTAAACTTCTATAGCATTCTTCATAAGAAAGTCAAATTGATATTTACATCATGGATTAAATTATCTACTTGTAAAGACACAGAAGGCTTGATAAGGATTAGTTAGTGGAAAGTTTTACAGCTTGCATATTTAAATTATCCCACCCCCACTGCCCCAAAACAAGCAAACAAATAAAAAACATCAAAACCAAACCAAACACCCACACAGAGTGAAAGATGTAGGGGTTACTCAGTTTTTTAGCGCTGTTGCTGTGAACCACAGTAATGGTCTACTGGACATTTTTAATAAAAGCAAAATGGGTAGACGTTACTGTAAGAGCTAGGAGAACTTGCCAGCATTAACAGGGTAATACAAAGGGTATTTTAACATTCAGTTCCATTCCCACCAAAAGAAATTAAGTATGATTTTCTTACTTTGAACAAAGTCTCGATATCAGGTTTTACAATAAGTAGAGAAAAGGTGATACACTTCACATCACATTAAGATTAATGATCACAGGTGGATTTATATATCCATTCTGTAAACCTGCTAGAAGTTCAAAACAGCTACATATTTCGTTTTTGCCCTTCTACTGCACATTCTAATGTTTAAAATGCAATTAAGAGATGCAGAAGGCAAACAATTTATGTCTTTCATCTAACTGTTATATTCTCCAGAACGGTGGGAATATACTGCCACTTTAGCAGCCATGATGCCGTAAGCATATGTAGAATAAAGCATTAACAAAAAACAGAGTACATGTTCGTCCCAAGACTATTTTAATTTTGCATTCATATTTGCACAGTGCCAAAATGCAGCACTACCATTGTATCATTTCCCTGATTATTTTATCCCAAAACATGAATGGCTATCCTCTTACTAGTTAGCTTCAGTAATGAGATTTGGTATCATACCCAGTGATAAAAGAGTAGCTTAGGGGCTAGTTCAATCTTTGTTTGCATGTGAAGTGGAAGTGAAGTTTTCTCTAAAGGCTTTTACAGTTTAAGAAGATTTTTAATTCTATATGCTATAACATGTAATGAAAAATCCTAAAAATCTGTTTCCTTTAATTTTCAAATCAAGGAACGGCACAACAAATTCAGCTCAGGGTAAGAACCCACCTCCTTCAGAATATGTAAGTATTTCTTAATAAAGTATTGTACAAGTACATTCGCTTGCACATGGAGACACTGACCCTGCCATTCTTATTGACAGTGATTAGCAGGCATCTTTGACATAATGGAAACAGCTCTTCTCCTTATAATGCCACAGGAACCTGGGATCCCAGCAACATTGAAACACAGAATGGTTGAGGTTGGAAGGGAATTCTGCAGGGTCCCTGGTCCAAACCTCCTGCTGAAGCCAGCCACTTACAGGCAGTTGCCTAGGGCCGTGTCCAGGTGGCCTTTGAATATCTCCAATGTGGGAGAGTCCACAACCATTCTGCACAAGCCCTACCAGTGATGGGTCACTCTCATTATGAAAAATGTTTCTTGCTCTTCAGACAGAACAGTTTGGTGCAGTTCCCATCTCTGCCACTCAACCCCAGCTTTTTATATTCCACCAACCAAATGTCCTTTAGCTACAAGCCAACTAGAAAACTAGAAAGGAAAGCAAAATATATTAGTTAATTGAGAAGTAGGTTAAACAGTTACGGCATAACAAAAGCTGGTTCACAGTCCCTAGGCATGAACAGATAAAGAAGAGCAAAAGCAAGAGAACTTGTGGATCAAGATAAAGGTAGTTTAATATGTGACGGAGAGAGGAAAAAGAAAATTAGCAAACCAAAACTAAGTGATGCAAAGGCAATCACCACCTCCCACAAGCAGACCAATGCCCAGCCAATCTCCAAGCAACAATCATCTCTGAAGGCACCCTCCAACCCCCCCCGCCCCTTGTTACTGCTGAGCATGACATCCTATGCCACAGAACGCCCCTTTGGCCAGCCTAGGTCAGCTGTCCTGGCTGTCTGCCCTCCCCAGTTTTTGCCTACCTGCAGCCTACTCAGGGCTGTGGTGCTGAGAAAAAGAGAAAGCCTTGACACTGCAAGCAGTGCTGAACAACAGCCAAAACACTGGTGTGTTATCAACAGTGTTTTAGTCAGAAATCCAAAGCACAGCCCCATAGGGGCTGCTATGAAGAAACTTAACTTGGTCCCTGCCAGACCCAGTACAGTTCATCTGGAGATCAGCCTGAAATTTCTAATGCATGTAAGGTAACAGTTAAAGAAAAGACATTGTTCATTAAGTTTCCTTGTATTAATGGCAAGGCACAAGAATGTATCTAAAAATCAGAAAAAGACATACTTGTCAATACCCATGAAGAAGACAAGGTCATACAAAACAAACTGACTGAAGTACAGTGATAAAGCGCGACAAAAAGAAGCCAAGTAATCAAAAAGTAACATCAGAATGCAGTCATGCAATTTAAGAACACTACTAACACATTTCTTGTACATCTTCAGCTGATGTCATGCCTTGTCTTTTTCCTTAGCATTTTATACAGTGTTAAGAAGTCAATCAGCCAGGCAAAAGATACTGAATGTTACTGTGAGCTTCTTTCTAAACTGAGCTTTTTATACAATTATTAAAAATGGCATTTAAAGTCATTAAACTGAAAATCATGCAGGTTAATATCCTGTCATAACAGGCTCCCATTCCACACTCATGTGGCATGTGGTCAAAATGTGGACATCCTATTCCTGCTTCAGCAAGAAGAAAACAGTCAAAAAAGCATTACTGACTCAGAGAACACAAGAGTCAACCTTTCAACTAAAAATATTAAGTTGCAAGCAAAGTTCTTCCTTTGCATCAGAAGTTGGAAAAGAAGTTATAAAGGAAGGAGTAGGAAAGCCACAGTTTGAATGAATGTGGCTGAGCCTATGGAAGGCTGCAAAGAAAAGCCTGTGTAAGCAAAATTTCAACTTTTCTTTTTCTCTGCAGGGGACACTAACTGATGATACCACTGCCTTTTATTCTACTTTTGCTGTCTAAAGCTGTAGTCTTTTCTTCCTAATCAACATATTGTGCCCATCCCCATTGATGGTGTGTGTTCAATAATGAAAACATAGCGATCAAAAAAGTAATTGTTTTCAGTTGTAGTTTCGTTTTTTTGTTTTCTTGTGTTGGGCTTTTTTTCCAGAGTACTGTTAATGAACAAACATCAGGGCAATGACCTATGAGCTCTGAAACAGATGGTTCCTTGAAGACATAACCAACTATCTAGCACAATGAACAAAATGCTGGCAACAAAGGAATAAAAAAAAAAACAAAAAACAAAAAACCCCAAATTACCTAAAATGCTTCACACAGATTACACAAAGGGGAATAAACAAGAAATCATCAAGATAAGAGGTTGACGTGAACATTACTATAATTATGAACCTATCAAGTCAGCATTATTTAAAAGCAAACAGAATTGCTGGAAGAAAAGGTGACAGACTCAAAATGCTTGCAAACATATAAGCAGTAGTTCCACTGATTATTTGAAATATCTCCCTTTTAGGGAAAAATCTGTTCCATACATGCAAATAGCTTAAGCTTACCACTCCATAAGTGGACTGAATTATTATTCAGTCAGAAAAACTTGAATACTTATTCAGAATTAAATGCATTTCTGAGTAGAAGTGCCACAAACAGGAACCCTCTCACTGCTTGCAGCAGTGAGCAGCTAGAGTCAAAGGATCAATACTTCAGCCCTTCAGAGTGTGAGGAGGGTACTGATAAAGAGTAAATGACTTCACCTATTTCATTTACTAAAAACACAACAGGACTATTTCACCAATCTCTACCTTCTTCAACAAACCAACAACCAAAAAAAAATCCCACCAAAAAATATACAAAAAGAGCTGAGAACTTCCCAAGGTCAGTCAATTCAGTTTATCAAGGTCAAGTTTAAGTAGCATCCACTGAATGTCTGACTGCGGAAGTAAACTTTGATGACTACCTATTTTGTCTCAAAACCAGATAAATTCAGTTTACCAAAGGCAGGCATTTAAAAAAAAAAAAACAAACCAGTGAATAATTAGCTACTAGAGCAATCAAGGATTACTCTGGACTCACAAGTCACTCAATCCCTCCAAAACTGTAAAACACAGAATCACAGTATAGTTTGGGTTGGAACGGAACTTTAAAGGTCATCTAGTCCAACCCCCCTGCAGTGAGCAAGGACATCTTCAACTACATCAGGTTGCTCAGAGCCCCGTCCAAACTGACCTTCAATGTTTCCAGGGATGGGGCATCTACCGCCTCTCTGGGCAACCTGTGCCAGTGTTTCACCACCCTCATTGTAAAAAATATCTTCTTTATATGCAGTCTAAATCTACCCTCTTTTAGCTTAAAACCATTACCCATTGTCCTATTGCAACAGGCCCTGCTCAAAAGGTCGGTCCCAACTTTATTGTAAGGCCCCTTTAAGTACTGGAAGGCCACAATAAGGGCTCCCCACAGCCTTCTCTTCTTCAGGCTGAACATCCCGTCCTCACAGCAGAGGAGCTCCAGCCCTCGGATCATCTTTGTGGCCCTCCTCTGGACCCGCTCCAACAGGTCCATGCCCTTCCTGTGCTGAGGGCTCCAGAGCTGGATGCAGGACTCCAGGTGGGGTCTCACCAGAGCGGAGCGGAGCAGAGGGGCAGAATCCCCTCCCTTGACCTGCTGGCCATGCTGCTTTTGATGCAGCCCAGGTTATGGTTGGCCTTCTGGGTTGTGAGCGCACATTGTTGGCTCATGTCCAGCTTTTCATCCACCAGTACCCCCAAGTCCTTCTCTGCAGGGCTGCTCTCAATCTCTTCATCCCACAGCCTGTACTGATATTGGGAGTTGCCCTGACCCAGGTTCAGGACCTTGCACTTGTCCCTGCTGAACCTCATGAGGTTTACATGGGCCTATTTCTTGAGCTTGTCCAGGTCTCCCTGGATGACATCCCATCCCTCAGGCTTGTCAACTGCAACACTCACCTTGGTGCCATCTGCAAGTTTACTGAGGGTGCACTTGATCCCACTCTCTATGTCATCTCCTAGAGGATATGGTGCGGGTCAAAAATATTAAATATTGGGCAGCAGTCTGATCTGTCTTGTACAGAATATCGAGGTTATTAAAAATGTTACTTTGGGTCTATATTTTGTTGGAGTCCCATTAGGACACATCTCTGCTCACACAGTTCCCAACACCCAATGTCACTACTTGTCTGAACCGTTAAGGTTGTGCAACTGAATCTCATCTCCAGGTGGTAAACTCATTTCTACTGATTGCAGGAAACATGGGAGAAAAGAATCTCAGAGCTCGTAGAGCACCTAAAACCTCAACACACCCTAAACTACATGTTAGCATAACAGTGTTAGTTGCCCTTTCACAAGCACAAACTCCCCAGTCATTTCTCCAATTTAGACATTCTCTTTACTTCTTTGCCCAGTCAAGCACTGCTCACTCAACCACCTTTCCAATCAGTCACTGCTGGCCCAACTCATCAGAAAATTAATTATCCTTCAATTTTCAAGTCTACCTCTTTCTTCTCAGATGTCCATTTACTAGTAGCACAGAAGGAGCAACGATGCACTTAGCAGGTACAAAATCCTCACACAATGTAAATACAAACTATTTCTCTGTGTGACCAGAAGGAAGATTCTATAACAAATCACACCTCCAGCTGCCCTCTCTCCTTTACCAACCTATGCTCCATGCTGTAATTATTGTGACATTACACACAAGTGCAGTGTCTCGTTTTAAAAAATGTTTTTAAAAAGATAAAGTAAACAGAAGTAGTGGAAAGGGACAAGTGAAGAAGAGGGCCCCCTGTCAAAGCCCAGCATATTCCAGTCTTTCACACTAAGAATGAGAAGTTGCTGAAGTCAGCAGTAAACCCCTACGCTTTTGTTCCCTTTTGTACAATTATGCATTCTGCTCCCAGGGTCACTGCCGTATCAAGGGACACACAAGTAGAAGCAGCTTCCTGTTGCTTTGCTGTCCTGTCACCTGCCTCTCCTTGCTACTGTTGATATATTAAAACGTATTCTGATGTCTGCTTCCTGAGTTCCCATGTGGTGGCAACAGTAATGGTACCCTTGAAAGTCAACTCACATAGCCAACACCGCCACGCAGCCTACCTCCTGTTACCCCTCATCACTTCAGACATTTCTTGATCGTTTCCAACCAAGCGGGGCTTTTAGATGGAGGCACGGTTCCACAAGGATAACGATGGAGTGCATATTATCACCTCCCTGGTGATAGAAAGATAGAAAGATAGAAAGATAGAAAGATAGAAAGATAGAAAGATAGAAAGATAGAAAGATAGAAAGATAGAAAGATAGAAAGATAGAAAGATAGAAAGATAGAAAGATAGAAAGATAGAAAGATAGAAAGATAGAAAGATAGAAAGATAGAAAGATAGAAAGATAGAAAGATAGAAAGATAGAAAGATAGAAAGATAGAAAGATAGAAAGATAGAAAGATAGAAAGATAGAAAGATAGAAAGATAGAAAGATAGAAAGATAGAAAGATAGAAAGATAGAAAGATAGAAAGATAGAAAGATAGAAAGATAGAAAGATAGAAAGATAGAAAGATAGAAAGATAGAAAGATAGAAAGATAGAAAGATAGAAAGATAGAAAGATAGAAAGATAGAAAGATAGAAAGATAGAAAGATAGAAAGATAGAAAGATAGAAAGATAGAAAGATAGAAAGATAGAAAGATAGAAAGATAGAAAGATAGAAAGATAGAAAGATAGAAAGATAGAAAGATAGAAAGAGCTCTCTCTTTCCTTTTCACCATCTCCCCTTTTGAAATTCTGAGGGGGTTGGAAGAGGGTGTTCAGCAGTTCCTGGTTTCTGGGTTGTGTTTTTTTTTTTCCCCACAAAGCGGGAAGGAGCCAATTCACCTCTCAGCACTCCTCAAAAAACCTACTTACACTCAGGCATCTCAGTGATTTCAGTGACAGCAGAGATTATTTCATGTTAATGACCATGGGTTTTTTGCAGTCCTTTACATATATTAAATATCAGTGCTTCCATGAAATATAGAAACGTGCCTCTGTTATGGGAATGGGATACCGACATAATAAAGCACTTGGGTGTGGAACTGGGCTGGGAAGAAGATGCTGAATTGGAGATTAAAATAGTGATCATGACCAGTGCAGCTTCAAAACAGAATATAATTTTAAGTAAAAGGTGCAAGCTTCTATGTATGAAGCATTTTTCAGATCAAAGGTAGAGGAAAGAGACCTCTGAGAAATAAGTTTTCAGGTTCTACAATGATAATTTTTCATGGTACGCTTCCACTTGAAAATTGGATAGGATCCTGAGGCAAAACTAGTCCAAGGTGGTTTAACAGCTGTTTCATTCCCAAAACCAGTGCAGGGGAGACACTAAATCAGCTGATTCGAACAACTATTTCAAACACTTCTTGAGTATATTTCGTGGCCAAAAAGCTAACAGATTTCTGCTACGAAGTTCTGCTTGTCCGCCAACCACACTTACCCTGCCATCAGTATTTCCTTCCCGCTACTTCTAGTCATTTTAAGAGATTAGAGAAGCCATATTAGAATCCTGAACAAACACATGAAAATAAACAATGTGTTTCAAAACAGATACACAGTGGAGACTATCCCTTCATGCGTCATTCATCTGGAATGAATGAGAAAACATTAAAATGCCCAAGATACATCAACAGCAAGAGTTTCAAGTAGTCACTAGCAGCGATCATACATTAAGACAGTATTTCCTTCTCATTAGACAACAGTCATCCCCTGGCTACCTCAGCCCAGGGTCAGGTCTGGCAATTGAGATCTCAGGATAAGTGACAGTCTTTCCTTGGTAAACATACTGAGTGTTTCATGCTTATGTGACAGAAGGGATCAAAACATCTAAACAAGGTAGTGGTTCTGCTGAACAGGCTTAAGAGACAGCTGATGGGACTAATAATAAAAGTGTTGGTCTATTAGTGGCATGACAGACAGATCAAAGCATAAATTTGGTGCTGACAAAGCTTTTCATTTTCCCAGGATTTCAATGAATAGCAAATATTTTTCAATAAATTCTGGTGTGTATATATACAGGGTAGATGGCTTCTAATAAATTTATACTAATATCATGGGAACACTAAAGCAATATCCAGAGAGGGAACAAATGACACCTCATTGAATGAGGTGAATAGACACCTCTGGAAAATGAGCACAATCCAGACTAGAGAAGATAAAGACACAAAATCCTCACAAAACATCTCTAGCATCTTTTCATTTCAGATTAAGTCAGTGAACACTTCTCAAGAACTTTTAATAAGGAGATATCTAAGAAATCTCAGCTCTTTTTTGTGTTTGGCAGTAAAGATACATAAGAAAGCATGGGTAAAGCTTTATATTAGAAATATCCTTATAAGTAGGTTTCACAAGGCAAAAAGAAATTGAAAATCTGTTAACATATGTTACAAACATGAAAGCACGTTCTTTCAATAACAGGCTTTCAGCCAGATGGAGATTACGACAGAGTTTATCATTTATATTATTATAATGCCTAGAAACCATACGCACTGGCCCAGAATGCTTCTCTGTGGAGCATCCTATTCAGAATGCAAAAGCCTGGTACTAAACAGAAGCCTGCAGCATAATGAATTTTAGGATGAACACAAGTAAAATAAATAAATACACAAAAAGAATATTTTATTCTCTGCTGAACCAGAATACAGTGACTTCGGGTTCCATTAAAAACTCTCTTTATCCACAGAACTAACTCCTCTAACCGAATAAAAATCTTTTTTATACTGGCAGTCATAAAAAGAAGAGGTAGGCAGAGGAAGGTAGGTTTATTAATTTATCTTTAAAAACTGTAAAATGAAAAATACAAAAATTTGCTGAGACTTTCTCCTTGATACTATATTCAACGGCACCTCACCCGAGGCCTGAAATTCTTCAACTATAGATGCTTACCTTTGTGACAGCTTTTGAAGAAAACGTAATTTCATCAATAAAAGAGACAATATCATCTGGATCAAGTCTATCCAAGTACTTCGAACACATATCATATGCATGTAGCCATTCATCCATGGTTTCTGGTATTTTTTTAATGAGATGGTGATCACCATTCCAAAAGAGTTTTTCTAACCAGATGGCATAAATAGAGCTTGGTGACAGCATACTGCCATCTTTTTTAGGAATTTTGGGAGCCAATTTGGATATAGATAAGATATTTTGACTTGTAAGGATGGGCTCCAATGTTTCCAGAGGGTTTTCATTTTCATCTGTCAGCTTTTTGTAATTAAGACCTATTGACAGAAGGAGAAAAAGGCAGAGTTATTCATAGTTAAATCTACTCAAACTCTAGATTTGTGTAAAATAATCAGTACTAAACCAGTATGCGCAGAACTAGAAAGACTCTACTCCACCTCCTTTTAAAATCATACATACTGACAAGACTGAGGAGGAAGACAGGTTTGTATATAGGAAACACTGGCATTTTAGGATGTCCCGATATGTGTAAAACCTCTCAATCCCTGGAACTTATTTTAACATTATGTATCGATACAAACTAAAAAAGCAGATTTTCAAAGAAGCAAGAATATATATAGTATATAGAATTGTCCTACTTTTTTTTTAGTATAAATCCCAGAAAACCTCATGCACTCACCTCCTCAGTTAAGTCATCATTAATTAAAAAAAAGATGTATTCTGATCATTTAACAATTGGCACTTACTAGGTACCTCAGCAAAAATGAAAGCCACCAAACAGGTAAACTAAGTAAGGTCAACTAAAGACATGTAGATCTATTTACATGAATATCTACATAACACAAGAGTCCTGTTACTACTTTGGTTCCTACAGAAATAAAATTCTTGCAAATTATTCTAGCAACAACAAAATATTTCTAGCAACAATACTACTTTATTCTGTATGCACATAATTCCTAAGACAATTGACTTCTATTGTCATTTATTTCTTCATACGCTGTAACCTCTACAAACACTAACGTTGTTCCTTGCCTACTGTCTATAAATTATGCTGAACACTCTGGATTTTAATTAGGGGTGTAATACAATAGATTTAATTTTTAACCATCCAAAGTGACTAATTTATGTCTGACATATGGTCCCAGGACTTTTTTTTTGAGCAACGTTTAAAATAACTTTGAAGGCAAACAATAACTTCTTGACAGATTTTTGACAAGCACAGTACAACTGGAGTGTTTAAACATATCAATGAGAAGAGAAGGTAATCCCTCCCCCCCAACAAAAAAAAGTATTGCCTTTCTTTTTTCCTGCAATACATGAATTCATATGCACAGTCTCTCCAAATTCTGCAACAAATTTAGTGTCTGATACACATGAGGTTCTAGTATTGAACAATTCATTGATCCCCACAGCAGGTAATCCAATACAGTGCATATTTTTCGTTCTGAAACAGGATTTGGAGTTACTCAACTGAAATTCAATATACTACTTATACTTGACTAAGAAGCAAACTGAAACTACTATTCAAAATTTCACCGTGCTTTCCAGCAGCTAACTCTTATAGGCATTGTTTGATAATGGAGGAGGACAAATAATGTTGTAGTTGTGCAGAAACAAAAGGTAACACCAAGGATAAAACACAAAATAAAATTACCCTCTTTAAAACAAAGAAACTAAATGCTTAAATTTTGTGATATATTAAGTAATTCAGACTTTTGAAAGGTACACTGTCTTAAGTTATTTCACAATCCTCGTGAAACTTGCAGTGTTAAAAATTATGCTGTAGGAGGTCTGCATTTTTTCTTTAAAAATTCACTATGAATCACTGCCAATAATTTTAACTTGCATCACCAACAGAAACCTGATTTTCCTTTAACACAGCAAGCAAAAAATATTTAAACTAAATTTCCATGACTAAAAAGAGAAGGAAATTCCTCCTATAACACAAGACTAACCTTCTGAGTTACTTGCATTCATCTGGTATGCTCATTGAAAAAAAATTACCTAGACAGTATAAACTAGACAAGCACAATCATGTCAACGCTCACAGAACAGAATAATAAATACAGCTATGGAGAAAAGAAACAGGAACTCTCCTACCTGGTGCAACTGCTTTGAATTTTTTCAGGAGTCGGATGTGGGTTTCAGGTTTAACAGCATGCTTCACCACTTCTGAGCAACCACAATTTTCAAGAAGTGCAAAATAATAAAGCAACCGCTGGTGATCTCTACCTTCAATAGTTGGATAAACATATTTAACCATGTGTTCATATAAGGTTTCAGGATTGGTTTTCAAAGTCTCAAAAAGATCAAGAGTTTGTGCTCTTTCCTCTATTTCCAGTGTTGATAACCTGCATTTAGAAAGAATTTTGGCATTAAAGGCCTGGCTGTGCCATGAAAGACTCTTCAGCTGCACACTTGGGAGACAGGACAATACTTCATTTAAGCAGTACAGTTCAACTTTGTAAGACATTTCGAAAGAGTAAATACTCTTTCATAAATATTTAGATAGCTGTTATCCTCCATAAACATAAGCTAAGGAGCTCTTGTATTTCTTGATCTTGTTATCTGTTGACTTAAACAAGCAGATTAAGGGTCATGAACACTGAAGTGGGATTCAAAGCAGCATTTTACATCTCTAATTACAGCTATTTGTAAAAGCAAACACGTGTCCAGAGAGTTTCGTACAAGAAGGTTTTTTTTTTTTCTAAGAACATCCTCCCCACCCCCAAAAAACAAAAACAAAAACAACCTAACAAGCTGAGGGTGGCTGAGAGATGCTAGAACACCCTATTCCCCAATTAGAAGCTCTCCCAATTACATTCTAGTTTCTGAGCACCTGTGCATGCTTTGAGATATATTATCACTGAAGATTGGCTCTTGCCCACAAGTTAATCTATTTGACACTATTATTCATGCTCAGCATATTTCATCTGACAGTTTTATCAAGTGGCTTCTCAAATTGTCATCCATGATAACTTATGAAAATATCAGCAAGGCTCAGGTTGACCTCAGCCAGTCTCACTGCTTCAGGAAATCTTTTTCTTGACCCTTTTGAAAGGAACACATTACCTCTTTCACAGCAGGAATTCAGACACCTCCAGCTGACTACATAAAAATAGCTGAATGCAATCACTCCTTTTTTCCTCACCTGGGATAAAAATGGGTGCATATCAAGAAAGTCTCATCTTAAGTTTATACTTTCTCAACTGGAAGTTTTACCTAAAAATCTGAGGAAAGAAGTCACCTATGGATGACTACCACCCTGACTCTCCCCAGAGTCCAATCATATGTCGTGTCAGGTAGTATGTTTAACTTGGAAATCTGATGTCTTCTAATCCTATTTGAACTTCTTAAACCTCTAAAGTTGATTACATTAGAATTTCAACGTGAATTTCTCCTATGTATTAATGCCACACATAAGTTAGTGTTTCTCTTTGATATCCAAGTAAAATACATCTCAGTTTCATTCCTAAAGATTATTTTCTTGCAACAAATACCACTAACACAATCTTCTCTCAGTTTAAAATGAAACTCTGATTTCTGGAGAGAATAAGTTTTTCTGAGTTATTTTTACATCTAGAACTTACCCCAGTTAGGTTGTTAACCTTGTAAGCATTATTTTAAGTCTGTAAATTCTTGTTATTTTTAAGTGTTCTACTATATTAATGGAAATAAGTATTATATTAATGTATAAAGAGTGAATCATGCTTTATTTCCAAGATGAAACAGACACATGGGACTTACATATTTCAAGAGTGTGACCTGAATACATTTTTCTGTCCACACACAAGGTTCAAACTAAAGCTAGATGGACATTAAATTATCTTGACAGGATCTACAAAGGCTTGTCATGTGTTTTTGGGGCGCAGGGGTGGGGAGTGGTGAGGAAGGTGGAAGGGTTCATTGTGCTGCTTAGAAAGATCCTGGAGTAATAAATTATGTGACATGCAAACATAATATTACTTGTCACTGAAAGAATAAAATGCATTTTATGGATTCTTTGGTAATCAAATTTGATGATATTCTTCAAAAGAAACAATTAAATTTCCATTGAATTAAAAAAAGAATTTCTAAACCATTTATCAGACTCAAAAATCACAGCATAACAGAAAAACATGTGATGCTTATTTGTCATCAAGTAATCAAAGAAACAGTTAATACACACTATGTAAGTGCTGCTTCTAAGCTTCTCCCGACATAAGTGGCTTATAGAAATACTGCATATTAAAGAGATTAAGTCTTAGAATCAACTTTTCAGTTCAGAATGAATGCATAATGAGGCATGCATTATTAATGCCATAATCCCAAGACTAAAATATACTGTAATGGCCATATGCTGTCAGTCAACTTTAAAACGAGATTATGATACAACAGAAACATGTTCAGCAGCATATTATGCTATTATACATCAATTTTCAAGACTTTTTTGAATTTCATTAGGGAAAAGGTTGTTACTTTGTACTTCAATGATTTCAGAATTCTATGAATACTAACTCATGGAGGACAAGAACAAAGAAAATTATAGAAAACTGTTGCAAAATACCTTAGGTAATATTCTAGTCCCAGAGAAGTCAGCTGGCTCTTTCATATTCACCCCAGTGTTATCATTTTATATCCTGACTGTCTATTTTGTTTAAAGCATAAATAATTTAGCAGCATCACAGTTTACAGGGTACGACTTCTCTGTTTTCTGGAGGAAGCAAAGAAAATCTCAGAATGTTATTTCATCTTCTCAGATCTTGCACCAACATCTGTCATTCTGTTTTTTTATGCCTCATGTTTTATAAAACATTTTAATGCTTTTTAATTAATAGTTAATGTTAAGAGAGGTACAAACACTGCTGCAAGCTAAAGCTGCTTTCACAATTTAAAATCTGAAACAAACTAGACTAATTTGATCCTGTCTGTCAGAACAGTAGATAAGAGCTGCTGTATTACACAGGGGGCTCTACAGCACTGACATCCAAATGCACTACTCAGGCAAGTAGCTTAGTCTTTCATCAAATGGGTTTATTTATCTTTCAGCAGGGAAAAAGTACTTGCCTGACGGACAAGATGTCAAAGTTGGCTTGTGGGTTTTTTTTTTTCTTTTTTTCTTAACAAAAAAAGGCTCTGGAACCAACTAAGAAATAGAAAAGAGAAGCATCCCTCCCCACCATGGCCCCCACCAATGCCAGGCCTTGTCTGCCATAATCTTGTAGCCTAGAACAGTTCCAAAGAAATATTGTAAAAAAAGTGGTCCTATAAAAAAATGAAACTGAGATGAACAGATGATTGGGAAGCTCCAATATATTTTTTTCCTTTGCTATTATGTAGACGAGATCAAGAAATAGCAAAACTTAAAAATAAAGTAAATAATTTTTAAAAAACTATCAAGCTTCAGGACATATTCCAAGGGACTGTCAAAATAGCTACAGGATAAGTTGCTATCAGAAGAAAGCACTAACCATTCAAAGCTGTGGAAACCTAAACACTGAAACAAAGTCCTGGGATACTTACAAGACACATATGGACTTTTATTCTTGCTTGTAACACCTATTTTGGCAGCTGGTTAGAAAAGCATCACATGGAAAAGACAAAAAAAAAAATCCCGAAATATCACAACACAAAAAATATGAGAACATAAACCAAATTCTACTCCTAATATACTTCAGTTTTCTCATGGGTTAGCACTTATTTCTGTGTAACAGAATCCTATGTATATTTGTAGGGGAGACAACTTACCCACTGTCCGTGAATAAAAATTCCAGGTGGGTCATATAAACTTCCCAAAGTGGAACATTGTATCGCTGAGCCAAAGAAACAGCAATCTTGTAGACATTTTCTTCAAGTGTTCTTATAGAGGAGAGACATGGAAGAAAACAAGGAAAAGTTATACTAAGCCCCTAGACACATGACATGAAAGTAAGTATTTACACTAGAAAAGTAATGATTTCTTTTTAATTCTTTTCATAAACCAAGAAATCAGATTTTATTCACTAGTTTGAATCACAGTTAAAATACACAAAGTATGTTGTCTTGCATTTGTTTATAGCCAGTGCTGCATTTGAAAAAAAAAAAAAGAAAGAAACAACAACAAAAAATCAAACTATAGAGATATTGCAAAGACAGGCACCTGCTCCACATACACTTTGGTTCTCAATAACAGTGTCTGCTTAACCTTTGTGCTAAAGCAAAAACCTAAGTTTTCATTTCATTTCAATTATAGAGTGATAAAGGATGTAATGCGTCATAGTTAGCATTTATTTAATTTAGTTGCAGCACCTACAGTCTTTCAGCACAACTGGTATGTAGTCCTCAAAGCTCTTCCTAGAAATTCAGACAGAAACACTCTTAGTATTTGCAGACTAAAAGAAGGTATGAAAATGTCCAGCTCTGGACCTCTGCAAATGTCCAAGAAATATTAAAAGCTGGGTTTTTAACTGTATATCACTTTAACAGAACAACAGACTGAGAATCTGTTCAGTGATGAAAGATGATTACATCCTAATAGACTTGTCACAAACAACTTTTTAAAAAATATATTTAATATGAATAATGCTAACCATACTGGTTTAGATTCTTTAATTAAAAAGTCATGTGGGACTAAGGAAAAAAGCCTTACACAACATGAACTATTACAAAACACAACTGCAACTGTCAGTAAATTAGATTACAAAATTATATTAACATACTCTACAGACTCATGTTACCTACATAAACTTCAGTGACCTTATTGTATGTTTACAGTCTTCCTTACCTTCATTACATTGTTTTCTACAATAGTGGGGGGTAAGAGGGCAGACTTTGTGGAGCAACAGTAACTTTTACTACAATGTTTTCTATACTAATCATCATTATCCATGTATGAAAATAAAAGGAAAGCAGAAAAAACCTACAGATTAGAGCATATCTTCCCAGTTCTTTTGTCTTTTACAAACGTAGATACCATAACTTGATTCATGCTAAACAAGGCTTACAGCTGGAGTCTATGATTTTCTCCCCACCCTAGGTGAACAGCTGACACATCCATACACCTTAATTCTGACTTTTAAATGCTCAATTCAGCATATCACTACATTCCACTGTGAAAGTTGCTATTGCAGAATTAAAATAAGATATAGGATGCAGAGTAGAAAGGCAAAATGCCAAGAAAGCACATAATGCTGAAAAATCTTCCCAACTATCTAACAGAAAAGCCTTTGCATTATACTATCGCTCTCTAATAGTTAAAAAAATGAGAGAAAAAAATCAAAAAAAACACACAAAAAAAACCAAAAAAGCAAAAACCCTACAACCTTCTTGTAATGACTCCTAGTTATGACAAACTCTGTAAAATATTAGGCATTTCACACTGAATAACATGTATGCAGATTAAGGAAAGCAGAACACGAGCATTAAAATTAAAAGAAATAGATATATCTTAAAGTGTTTATTGAAATACATTTAAGAATAATAAAAACAAAAGGTGGGGGCAAAAAGAATCCCACATACTATCCTGTCTCTTCTGTTCTGATGGACACAGCATTTTCTTTCTGATTTTCCAGCAGAGCACGGCCTCCTGTACCCAACCTCTTGAAACTAGACCCAATACTTCAATGCAAACAGAAGAACACTTTTTAACCCAGCAAGCAATGATGTATATACAAGAGGATGATGTTCTAAACTTTTTCCAAAATACTCAATAAGAGTTATCTAATCTTTAAAGGCAGATGCTCTATTCTATTTTTCGACATTTAGAAGAAGTACCATGGCAACACTACATTGTAAATTCCAGATTAGCAGCCACAGTTTGTACAGGCTGTCATTCAGTACATTAAAGCAGAACTTTTTTTTAACTAGGGATACACAACAGCCATTACCAAACCACAACACATGTACACTTACACTCCTTTACCTTTTCCAGAAATTATTTGATGTACTGTCAACACGGGCATTACTAGTTAAAGTGAAGGTGAAGATCGATGCGAGAACCGCACAGTGACTATGCCACTGGCTACGGGGAAGATAACAGAGAATATTCAGGAAAAGGTACACTGGAGATTATGAGGTTCACAGCACTATTCTGCAAGCTAGTCCTCAACAATGCTCTCAATATTTTCATTAATTTAAAAAGTACAATGTATTACTTTCCTTGTATCATCAATTCAGATACAGAATATCTTGGCAGAAGGAAAATGTGATCTAATAACGGTCTACTTAGTAAATACTAGAACAGCTTCTGAAATCAACTGCGGACTTCTGAAATGAATGACGGAACTACTGGAGAGAGTCCAGAGAAGGGCCACAAAGATCATGAAGGAACTGGAGCATCTTTCCTATGGCAAAAGGCTGAGAGACCTGGGACTGTTCAGCCTAAGAGCAGGCTGGGGGGGGGAGGGGGTGGCGGGAAGGAAGGGAGGAATGTCATCAATGCACATAAATACCTGAAGGGATGGTGAGAAGAGGACAGAGCCACTCTTTTCAGCGGTGCCCAGTGACTGGCCGTTGCCCAGAGGCAAAGGGCACAAACTGAAACACAGGAGGTTCCCTCTGAATATCAGGAAACACTTTGCTACTGTCGGGGTGACTGAGCACTTGCACAAGCTGTCCAGGAGGCTGTGGAGTCTGCATCCTTGGAGGAATTCAAAAGCCATCCAGACACAGTCCTGGACAACTGGCTCTAGGTGGCCCTGCCTGAGCAGAGGGGTTGGACCATATGATCTCCAGAGGTCTCTCCCAACCTAAACCATTCTGTGATTCAGTGAAAAAGGAAGATGATATGAATGCTTTAGTTCCACAATAACTCAGTCAATCATACCAATCAGGAGTGGTTCTTGGAGCTAGTGGGACCCATCACCCCTAGAACTTAATAAACCATTCTAAAATCCTGTCTTTCTGTCTTAAGAGTAGCATGCAGTGGCAGCATAATGCAAAGGTCTAAGAAAATGATGTTGTATAAATGAAGAACAGTAACAGGCTATTCATTGTCAAGATAATACTGACAAGACAAGAACAAGTAGTTGTTACACAATGGAAAACTGTAAAAATGGCTATTACCTTGTAAACGACCTTTTAACTTTCTTCTAAACACCCCTTTTCACGCCCAGGCCTAACTGCCTGCCTCTGTGAGCCTGAGGAATGCCAGAGACTGAAGGCCCCGGTGCAGGCAGTTTGGACACACTTTGTGTGTGTCGTTGCACCAACAGTGGTGCAAAAGCAAAGTGAAAAGCAGTTCTTGTGGATGGTTCTCACCCATGCTGCCCATGGGCTAGCAAACGTTTCCGAAGTATCACAAAACCATGCCTGTGCAGTAGCGTTCAGCTGGGTTTTTGCTGACTACCTTCAAGCTCACAGAAATAAATGTTTGGCAGTCAGAGCAATTTTTTTTCCTGTATTTTTCTCTAAAACCTCTGCGGTATCATACATGTGCTTGTGTTTGATCACAATCGCAGTCTTCAACATTTCCTGTTGGCATCAGTTAGCTACAATGCACTAGAAACACCACTGGATTCAATCTTAATAAAGGGAAATGAGATCCACTTTTCCAGTTGCCCGTACTTAAAAAAATGTTTAAAAAGAAAGATCCACCTTGGAGAAGTGAAATGAAGATTTAAACCGAGAGCCTCTGGTTTTCTCTCATACTATGAGAGAAAATGAGGTGGAAGGCTACGGCTGTTAAGTTCTGTAGCAGCGATGCATCACAGAGAAAAGGCTGTGTCTACACTGGCAACACAGCAGAGCAGTGTAGCAAAAGCGTACACACTGGTTCAGAAGCTAATGTCACTAACAAGAGCTGAAGTACGTTCAAATGAATTTTATACCCGACCTTCTGTTTAGTCTTCTGGAAAGGGACCCAGTTGCACCAGAATCATTCTGAGAACCCAGTAAGCACATGCTAAATTGTGAAATTCAGACTGCTTGCTAACTGCACAATTTTTCTAAAATCTAAAATAAGTACTTCAGATCACTGACAAAGAATAAATTGGTATTAAACCATTAACATCAACTTCTGATTTCAACATTTTAAAAGAAGCAGTGACGGGTGAAGACCTCAGAGCAGGTCAACGAAAAAAGTTACCCAAAAGCTGGCCTCAGGTAAAAGAATAATCCAGAAACCTTACACACTGCAGTTGGCCTAAAGCTACACAGGGCTTCACCTGATTACTCAAGAATTTTCATTCAGTCTTGCTCTAGTTTCCCTAATTTGTTTCCAGACACATTCTGGCTCTATTTCTGCTTGAGAACGGACCTTGATTAAGCCTGCGAGGCACCCAGATCTTCAAATATTTGATAAAGAATGCTTAATAAGCTCTAACAGTAAGACATCAAATATGGAAGATAAAATTGAAAACTATTTATTTGTTAAGCAGTTTTCGCAAATTGCTCATTTGCTGTTTCGTACAATAGTACAAAGCTGTTTCATAAATAAGATACAATCTCTTCCAGGTGTTGTTCCGGCAAACAGCACTTCATAAAAGATTAAAAACATGAGCCACTTAATGATAATTCAAAAATAAGAAAAAATATGCTACACAATTATACTGAATTTACACATTGTTTTCATTAGAAAATGCAGATTAAGTGACAACTGAGAAGATTAAAGAAAGGAAGCTGCAAGCTGAACAAGTAATTAATTGGATCTTTGCAACTAGGTAATATGGAACTACCACACTCATCCACATGCTACGAAGCCTTTTTTTTTTTACTAACCCTTTCATATTTTGCTTTACTCTCTTACTGTAAGGAACTTTCTCTTCCTATTTACTTTATTTTTATGAAAGACAGTATCTAAAGGACTCTTAGATGAAAATGTAAGTAAGCGTGCTGCATCCAAAATAAATATTTCTAACAAAAGCATTTTTGTATTGAACTTACTGTGGATAATAATCAAAATGGAACGTTCACCTAGTGACATACTACTGGTATGTGCTCAGTAAACAACCTATACAAAACAGGTAATGCCGATGGAACATTAAAAGATGCTTACAAGCTATTTCTATGAATGCAGTGCCAAAATCTATGCACGTATAGATCTTACAGATGCAAAGCAGCAGCTGAGTTCATGTTCAAAACCTGAGGTTATACTATTACTCAGCATTTCATATCAGTGTAGTTTTACTAACAAATTTCTAGTGGAATTGTAGCTATGAGTAACTACACAGGTGGAAGACTGTAAACACTTATGCACAGAGTAGTTTAAAATGGGGTGAAAAATTATATTAAAAACTTATTGCACACACTCTTCCTTTGACAGTCTAGAGACTACTCAACTGTAACTGCCTTCAAAACAGGGTTCAAATATATATTTATTAATTCTCCATGCAGGTAATTTAAGCCGTGAACATGTTAATTAAAGGTTTTTTTAAAACACAAAGACAATACTGTCCTATATCTTTCCTTCTTTTCTATTCTGGATAACTGAGAGGTGAGACAAAAACATTCTAAATATCGGAACATGTGCAGTGAAGGCTTCAGTACCTTCAAACGAATACAGGTGAAAAGTATTGTACTATACAGTAGCTTTAATTAAATTATAAAAAATAAAATACAGTTTATTAACTTTCTTTTATTTCGTTTATTAAAAACTTTAATGCTTGGGCATACTGTTACAGAATTCTAGGGCAGGTTTACAGGAGATGAAGAGATCAGACTTCCACCTATGCTCCAATTTCATTCATCGCTGACTAACTTTAATATTAGCAGTTAATAAAAAAGTTATAGCTTCCATTAAAAGTTATCAATCCATTTCTTTGATCAACATTTCTTTTAAGTGGAGTACTTGAGCAGAAAAGGCTCCAATTGTAGCAGCATTACTGTGTAAATATATAAAGCAATTGGTAACTTATCCCTTCTAAAGGTCAGCACTACTTTCAATTTACATTCCTGATTTAAAGCTTAAAGTAATTCCTTTTTAAAATAAAGAAAAACATAACAGACATTACTTACTCTGCCAATCCCAGTATTGTTTCTCTCTTGTACTGTTCATCAGCTGTAAACCTCTGCACATCCACTCCTTTGCCAAGTCCTTGCAGAACCTGAGCTTGAGTGAAATCCAGTAGTCGTTCATTGTAGTAACGCAGCTGATTTATCAAAGTGGCAATTTCTTCAGGCCAGTCTGTATAGTCATACTGAGTAACATGCTTTGTGACCATCTGAATCACCTCTTTTGGATCAGCCTGTGAAAATAATTGAAAACAAACTAAAGAAAAACACTGCAAATATCTCTGAAAAATTTACCATTTTTGTAATTGATCCCTGTGTTCAGAACTGGAATATTTTTTCCATTTTTTAGAAATTTTAAGTACCACAGAATACCAAATTTTCTGTAAGGGCTATTCGCTACGACCTTAAAATTTGTCCTTTTGGAAAGCTTTAGACTATTCCGTAAGCTACAAAAATTAACACAAACTTACCTAATCAAATTAATACTAACAAGTACTTCACTATGAATTAATTTATTTGTCTTAAAACCCCTCACTTTTAATTAATGTCAATCTAGGCAAATGATTGGTAAACACTTCAATGAAAGAGAACTTAACAAATCTCTCCTCAATTACAAACACTACAAATAAGTTTACTCTGAAACAGAGACTCTATCCCAAAAATAAGAACAGAAGCAATATTGCAAACACTTATGCAAATGGCTTTTTTTGTTACTGAATTTCTGCTACACTTGTTATATAATAGTTATATAATCTAATGGCTATAAAAGGAATAGCTTAGCATTTTAAGTGTCAAGCACTGATACTTTCAAAGAACGAGAAGTGTCGCAGGATCTGCAAGTTACACACAAGGCAATGGCTACACTTTGAAACCTTCCAATAATTAAATACCGACCATCCACGGATTAGGACAACCTTTGTGTTCAAAATACCTTAATCACAAATGAAACGTACTTTTCTGCTTTAGAAATTATGCATCTAGTACATATTTAATCAACCACTAACTTCTGTAGTCAAAAACCCACATAGCAAAGCAACAATTTAAAACATGAAACAAATACAGTCTGTGCATTTGAAATGAAAAAGGAACACACACGTGTACTATAGCAAGTTCCCAATTATCTCAAAATCCAGACAGTGGCTATGTCTAGGCACCTCCACTTGAACACAGCTCTGTGCAATATGTCATCAATCAGCACATTCACTACCTCTTCCATGAAAAAACAGCAGCACAATGCACACAAGGAATCACCATGACTTCTGTGTAGTATGCACTGAGGGAGAAGTGCTGCCAAAAGAGCCACCAAAAAGCACCTGGAGATGACAACTGTCATTGAAATATTGTCTAAATTAAACAGTTTATTTAACTGCTGTGATCTCAAGAATGTTGAGTGTACTGGACAAATATACTTTGTTTTTATTACAGAATGATTCTCCTAAATTAGAAGGTAAACTTATGAACATTACCTAGAGTACACAGCAGGGTAAGCCACAAACCAAATATTTGAACCTTGAGGCATGCTTGAACTTTTCTATGACTTGCTGGTCATTCTAAATTGGGTTTTTTTTTTACTTTTCAAGTCTTAGCTGATAGGCTGCTCACCAAGTCATATTAAATGCTACAGGGCATGCTTTTTCCTTTCCACATGATAGTTTTCTGAAGCGCTCTAAACATTGCAAACACATTGAATTTATAAACACCATCAGTAGTTCTTTCAAGTTGCTTAGGAGATCAGTTACAGAATAATAAAACCTCAGAAAAGAGATAGGCAAGCAGAGCAGTGCCTCTACAATACAATTATATCAGCTGGAAACCAATCCACTGCTTATTATGTATCCTGGTATCTCATTTTAGGTGATATGCTACAGTGTGAGCATGGAGGCAGGGAAAGTCAGGGCAAGATGAGGAAACTTGTTTAACATAATTGACTAAATCCTCTGTACAGTCCGCTGAGAAAGGCAGGCCCCTTTTGAAAACCTATGAGGGCAAATTGGCCCTCTTCTGCTAGGTTTCCCCTCTCTCCATTAAGAAGAGTAGAATCCAGTGTCAGTGCTCTTCTTCCAGTGCACAGCCCACCAGATCGTTCATAAAGTATACAAAGACAATCTTGGAAGAGTTTTCAAACAAATACACCAGAACTCTTCCTTGAGAAATGGCTTCTGAATATTAAAAGATAGCATTTTTAGTAAGTTTTCTTAGCACATAATTTTTCACCTTGAGGCAGAACTAAACTTGAGTATTTACAATAACTTACAATTTACAATAATACTACTTACTAAGACAGGTATATTAAAACCCTTCTATTTTTGGCCCACCCTTGCCTTCAATACACTGGCTAACCACTGTCTTTAAGTGTGAAATTCCTTTAAAAAAAAAAAAATTAAAGCCTGCGACTTTACTTCCAAGCATAACATTCGGACCAAGCTGTCACCCTCTTCAATGACATCTATCACTAGCACCAAGCTTTATTCCTTGTTTGTTGCATTTCCCTAAGAAAGTCCATGTGCAATCTTCCATGCTGCCTGTTCATGCTTCAAAAGGAACATCTTAAGGCTATCTAATCAGCCTAATCATTTTCCAGCTAATACTTTGGCCTAATAATAATACCTACAAAAATGTGGAAAGTCTGCAGTTCTGCTAGGACTGCTCTCTATCAATTTGTCAGTACTGTTTCACTGTTTTTCTTATCTGAACCACTTCTATTTCTTGTTTCAATTCCAGGTTGTAATAAAAATAAAATCAAAAAACTTGGATTAGGGACCACTGTGTGATACAGTACTACCACAACAAATGATAATTCTGACAAACGGTTACAAGGAGGGAAAGAGAGGAAGTGGAAGATAAGCTGATCTACATGTTGTTTAAAAGATCAGTATGATCCTTGGATGTACATATGGGGAATGAGAAACAAAAAAAAAATTTGCAAAGTCCCACAGCCAGCTTCATGCAAGAACCTGTACTGATATCTGATGTGATTTCTAGTTGTTTTTTTTAATCTATGAAAACAACCAGGTCTTTCCCAAGTCACTGTTGTTTGGAAAATTCATTTACTGGAAACACACAGTTTTCCTTCTTTCAGATTTGTTGACCTTTTATAGATTTAAAATGTTTTCTTAAATAACAATGTTGTTTGCACAGTATTTATTAGGCATTCAACACAAGCTCAATGAGAAAATATAATGACCTAAACTGTTTGGTATCAAGCTGCGTAGAACTTGTATTTCATAATTTTAAGTATTAATTCTTTCACATCTTTACATTTTCAAAAAGACATCTTTTTTAAAAAGACAAGCACAAATATTTCTACATCCATCAGACATCTAGTTCAATTAGACATGATGCTTGGTCTAACGAATGCTAATATGGAAAGATCATTATAGTTCTATTGCCAGTATTCAAAGAAGTCTTAGCAGTTTTTACTTGAGAAGACCATAATAACTAGCTAGTAATAGTAGCTGCCATAAAAGAAACTGGCAAAATCGGTAAAGGCTGACACTTACTGCAGCATTCACTGGGTTTATAAATTCTTTGATTTTCTTAAAATTGTAACAAGCACTTTAAAAACAATCGCTGCAGCAATTTGTGTAAATGCAAATGAAGTTTGACAGGTAAGACAGATAAGTCATATTCAGCTTGTTCTCTTTATAAAGTTATCTGTCAAAAAAACAAACAAACCAACCCCAAACCTCTAACTTATCTCTGTCAGCTTTCAGAGTCTTTCAGAAACTCAGAAACTGTGCCTAGGTGTCCCACTCCCCGCTTTGTCAGGTATACCTCCTCCAGTACTTCAACACAGATGTTTGAACAACACAGCTTCCCCTCCCTGATCATTCAAGGAAGGGTATTTTACATACAAACACAGCAGCAAACATTGGGTAAGCTTCCAGGGAAGCCACAAGAGCTGACCCAAATGTATTACACCCTTAACTCATAAGCCTCCCTAGCATTGCCAAGATAAATACCTCGTGAACTACCCACCAATGCATTTCACTCATCTATTGGACTAGCACTATGTTTTATGCCCTAACAGTGTTGGCAACAGTGAAACGATCTGGTATACGTTTTGCGTGGGAATTGAGGGTGGGGAGAGGAGGGAAACAGCACCCATCACTTTGGCATAATGCTAATTTAATTTCATGCTCTTAGATGTGATTTACTCAGCACAGATCAGGACAAGTTACTGTCAATATTGCACCACCAGCTGTTACCAGTAAGCCTCAGCTGGGGATCAGGGTCCACCTGAGTAGACGTTTTAAAGCGGTATTTCTCTCTGACCATCCTCTGGGTGTTGAACCTGTGAAGCCCTTCAGAATCTGTATGTCACTGTGATATTATGAAAGCAACACTGTTTTTAAAAAGAGATGAGGTTTTGATTTTGGAATTGCTCCACCTTGGCACCTAAAACAATTTTCCTTTTTTATTTTCCCCCTGGCAAACTGCTATTTCTTTTTGCTTTCAAATCTCTTTAAAAATACTTAACTCAGCCATACAGAGTCACATGAGTCGATTTTTCTCCTGTTCCTCTCCTGCTCAGTAAGTGGCAACAATTTTACAGTTTTCATAAGAGATAAATACTAAAAAGCTGTAATGTAAACATGTCACTGAGATAACATTAGATCATTGTAAGGCCATTTGGGTTGTTTACTTATTTTAAGAACAAGAATATTTCAAAATATTCTAAACAGGAATATTACTCTTTTCATTTTGTTCATAATGTAAATGATCTTCAGGCTGTAACGCAGAAATGACGAGGAACACTGATGAGAAAAGCTGCACAGATCATCAAGGCTACTCTGCTCATAATCACCCCGAATACACAACTGATGTTGTGGACCTTTCCGGAGTAAAGTTGCAAAATATTTCCATCGCCTTTTGAATTGTAATCCTTTGGTCATAAGCTGCAACTGCAGTGAGTCACAGGAATCCAAATGGGATGGCTAGAGGACATGTCAGTTGCACCCAGATCCTCGTAATACCAGATTTGTTCTAAACCATTTTAAGTGATCCTAAGAAAGGTATTATGCTACAGAGGAAGACACATACACAAAGCAAAACCCTAAAGGTTAGCAAAATTAGGAGATGAGAGCACATGAGCAAAGCTAGAGTGTCGTAGTTTAGCCCCAGTCAGCGACCAAGCACCACGCAGCCGCTCGCTCACTCCCCGCTGGTGGGACGGGGGAGATAATCGGAAGAGTAAAAGTGAGGAAACTCCTGCGTTGAGAGACAGACAGTTTAACAGGTAAAGCAAAAGCCATGCACACAAGCAAAGCAAAACAAGGAATTCATTCACTGCTTTCCATGGGCAGGCAGGGGTTCAGCCATCCCCAGGGAAGCAGGGCTCCATCACAGGTAACAGTTACTTGGGAAGACAAATGCCATCACTCCAAACATCACCCCCTTCCTCCTTCTTCCCCAGCTTTATATACTGAGCATAACGCCATACGGTGTGGGATACCCCTTTGGTCAGTTGGGATCACTGTCCCAGCTGTGCCCCCTCCCAGCTCCTTGTGCACCCGGCAGAGCACGGGGAGCTGAAAGAGTCCTTGACCAGTGTAAGGGCTACTTAGCAACAACTGAAAAAAAGTGGTGATAATGCAGAGATGTTTAGCACAAATCTAAAACACAGCCCCATACTAGCTACTACGAAGAAATTTAACTCTATCCCAGCTGAAACCAGAGACACCAGGGAGCAGGGTGTAAAATTCCTGCTGCAGACACAGCTGCACTTTGATCACTATCCTGTCTCTGGTTGTTGCCCATCTCCAGGGATTCTAAGGAAAGCAAACTACAGCTCTGGAAAGCTCTTACATTTCAAGGAGAAGAGAAGAGCTATCCCTAACCCTTGCAGCAATTGCCACAATCCCTGTAGCAAGAGATTCAATATGCTATAAATTTGATGGAAGGGGAGATGAGAAAAAAGAATTAAGAGAAGCACATATAGGCTACACCTCTCATGTACCGAAGCAGGAAAAAAGATTTACAGGAAAGAAATACTTCACTCAAGAAGTAAAATCCTGATTGTGCCTGTTAACTCAAGTAGTCAAATCCATCCCCTCCACAGGACAGCTTTTCATTAATTAAATCGATGATACTTGTCCTCAGCGGAATCTGTCATCATGCTGTGAGTCAACAGTACGTTACCTTAGACAGAGCACTGTATGAATTTGGGGTGGCCTACCTCTCAGCTCACAGCTGTCTCACATCTGATCCGCTCAAAGCAAAAGATGAAGTGTGTGGCTGAGATGGGAGACCAGAACATCTCAGAAATAAAACCTGTACTGCCACATCACTCAAGGACAAGGATACATCAGCTTTGTCCTCCCACTGCTGCAGCTACACATATTGTTGGGTGACAATGCTGATTTGTTCAGGATCAGCTTTCACAATAATTTTTTAAACGGATACAGGAAGCAGCAAATCCCATCACCCACCAGTGAAACCACTCTAAGTCAACATGTAGGGATACCTACTAGAATACCTTTTATAAGCTACAAGATGTGTCAGAAGAGTTGTGCAAACTAACAAAAAAAATGAAGTAGAGATGAGCTGTGCAATGAATCTCCAGTTATCAAACCTATAAGTAGGTCTTATACATTTAGACAATATTAAAACAATTTTCTATTTCAGATTTATTAACTCAAATGATCCATCAGAAGTTTTTGTAACATATTCTAATGTCTCAGGTATATTTAGGTATAATGATTTTAAGGCCTGTTCATACCCTTAGAAAATGCATGTCACCACAATACTGTACGTGGTTGATGCAAACAAGCAATTTCATACTCTCACTTGAAGTGGCCAAGTTTAAAACGCTCCCAAACTTATGTTATACAGAGGCAACTTATAACATGTTACACAAAATGCAGATTACACAGGTGACTGAAGGCTTCACAGTCCTAGTCTGCTTAGGGGTTTAAGGGTACTACCAACTTAAAAAGAGTTATTTGAATTTCCAGGGAAATTACTGAAAATATATACATTTGCAGTGAAATTAGAATAAACTAATTCATGACAAAAAAACCCAGCCAAAAATAAGAGTTGGTGAATTATGAAAGGAACTGTCATGGTTCTGCCCCAGTCAGCAATTAAACACCACACAGCCACTCACTCACTCCCCCCACCCCTGTGGGAAGCGGGAGAGGATCGGAAGATCGAAAGGAAAAAACCAAACCTGTGGGTTGAGATAAGAACAGTTTAATAATCAGAATAAGATCATAATGATAATAACGATTATGATAATAACAACAATAATGATAATATAAAAAGGAAAAAAACAAAACCATGAACAATACAACCGCTCACCACCCACCGACCAACGTTGCCAGCCCCCAAGCCGCGATTGCTGCCTCCCTCACCCAGCCAGCCCCTCCCAGGTAACATACTGGGCATGACGTTACATGATATGGAATATCCCTTTGGCCAGTTTGAACCCTCTCTCTTAGCTGTGCCCCCTCCCCTCCCGGCTGCTTGTGCACCCGGCAGAGCATGGGAAGCTGGAAAAGTCCTTGGCTAGTACAAGCACTGCCCAGCAACAACCAAAACATCGGTGTGTTATCTACATTACTTTCATACTACGTCCAAAGCACAGCACTGTGCCAGCTGCAGTGAAGAAAATTAAGTCTATCCCAGCTAAAACCATGACAGGAACACAAAAACACAGGTACATAGTTTTTAAATAAGCAACTACAATTGCAATGAAATGAACGAATTAATTTTATTTCCGAAGTCCTGCTTTCTTCCACTATCAGGCAATAAGGATCTAAGATAACAAATCAAACTGCAAACATATGATCATAGATGACATTTCATGCAAACGTGCTTTGTTGCTTTATGAACAGAAACACACTGGGAATACAAAAATCTATAGAAGGCTGGAAAATTATAATATTTCAAAACTGGAGTCTAACAAGAACAAAAGAGCAAACCATCTCTCTGTGTTGGGGTTGGTTTGGTTTGGTTTTGGTTTGGATTTTTTTTTTTAATAAAGGAATGTTATATGTTTTGAATAAGCAATGCTGAAATGGTTGAAAACTGGAACTCTTGGATAGGAAGGTAGCATACATGCTGCTGCTTCACAATTATTATGTTGGGAAACTAGCTGGATCTTATAAGGACAAAAGGTTGCCCAAGATGCCAGTAAGATTAAAGATGTGACATAAGCAGAATCCCAGGAATATTTTCTGCCAGCAAAGCCCCCAGAACAGACTGAGAGTTAAGCTGTTGGTTTTGAATTATGAATCAGATGTTGCTGGCACACAACCTTAAAAGAATATTACCTTTTGTTTTTATTTCTGCTTCAGAGCTTACATTAAAGGAAGTATTAGAATTGTGCTATACAGTATACAGCACCTATTATACAAAACCATGCTCTGTAGGGTTTTTTAACTCTATCTGCAGAGGTACCACAAACACTGGCTAGAATTATCAGAATACTCCAAACTGGGAAGAAAACACAGTTTAAAAATTTTATTTCATCCATACATTATGTTTTAATGTCAAACAGCCATCTATCACGGAAGTAAATCATATAGTCAACCAGGATATCTGTGGTATTTGTAGACTACTGGATGTATCTGTATATTCTAGAAATTGCCGTGAATTTGCACTGAAGATATTTTAAAGTAAATTCCTAGCAGATGAAACTTGGTTACAAAAGTACTACGTGACCTTTTAATAGCGAGCAGCAGAAGAAACAATGACAAAGTGATTTTAAGCCCAAACAAAACCACTAGGTGGAAGTTAAATCAACATAGTTTCCAGTACAAAAGCCAGAACTGCTACAGAAAAAAAAAAAAAGGCAAGAGGCTGCTGTAAAGTAATAAAACACAAAAATAATTTCAAAAGTTGTCCCGGAAGTTGTTTCCACAGTTATGTTAAATGACTTGTGTCTGAAGAGTTGAACAAATTGCTCTAGTGCTTTGTTTTAAATGCTTTTTTGCTTTGTTTTTAATCAGCTCTTCCAGCAAGAGTGCTGAATAATTTGTCCCAAGAGAAAATGTTTTGATAGTTCTTTTTCTACCTTATGTTCTCTTACAGACTTTCTCTTACTGGGGAAGATATTGAAAAGTCAGATTCAGATAGAAAAAAATCTCATTTCACCTGAAAGCTGTTTTAGCAGAACAAACACATGATTTATAAAAGGTTAAATGTGAACTGAAAGAACACCTCTGAAAATAAAAAATTACTACATAATTTTGAGTTTAGTGCCTACTAAATTCATAGTACAGAGTTAATTTTCCATTTGCAGTCAGCATTACTCTCAGTAAATAATGTCACAGTTTGTAATTATCCTGACCTGTCCATCTCCCTTTTCCTTAAAAAAAAAATCATGTTTTGTTTTTGAAAAATTATGGTATTGTTTATTCTTTTAGAATGTATCTTTAATTTTTTATCTATATGGCAGCAGTTGTAGTCATATACAGACTCTGGGACAAGCATACTTTCCTACTGTAAAACTTCAGTAAAATATGTTTTAGTTTCCTAAGTAAAATACAGTATCCTTTCAATTTGTACAGTTACTTGACTGGATACAAGTATTTCCATACCTTATTAATTTAAAGCCTGAAAACCAAATACGCTGTGAGCTACACAACAAAACGAAACACCTAATTTCCTCTTCCGTGACAGTTAAAATGTCAGAAGTCAAATACTTCTTCATCCTAATCCAGGCACTGCCAGCACTTCAGAGTAGAAACAGGAGTTTCTCAGCATGACCACCTCCTCTTACTGTGATACAGATTTTCATGAACAGCATCTTAGTCTAAATTTATTCAGGCCAATATAGCACTTGTCCTCAACTCTTCAACTTGGGAAGAATTAAAAAAAAAAAAAAAAAGGAAAGGGAAAAAACCAACACTTAAAAACCCCACCAAAACCCAAAAAGATGGAGGAGCCAGCCCTCTCACTCAATGGGAATTCAGCATTGTCTCAAAAGTTACCTATATTGATTAAAATTTTTCTAAAATATTTTGTGTTCTAAGATGAAGTATGTTAGAGAAAATTTCAAATCAGGCTGCTTGCAAACTTAATGCTTCTCACTGACTGGAGAAAATAGCTACAGGAGCACAGAAAAGGAAAACAAAAGAAAGATAAAGCAAATTGACTAGGGAAAGACTGCTTCAAAAAGCTGTCAGTCACCTTTATACCATTTCCCAGAGAGGAACAAAACCCTTTGCAAGTTGGAAAGCATTAGTACTTATCCCAACTACCTCCCTTGCATGAAAAGCCACAAATATGTCTCCAGAGGAACACAGGCAAGCTAGACCTCAGACCTCTCCTGAAATGAAAGGCTGGTTTGAAGATCCTCCTTTCTAAAAGAGTATTTCTGAACAGCTGGCTCAAGAACAACACTTGCTCTGCTTTCAAAAGTAGGATTTAACAGAATAGCTTGTATAACCCTTGAGAAATAAAAGTAAGCTACACTGTAACTGTTTTCCTTAAACACAATTTATCTTGAAGCAATAAAACCAGAAGAGGGGAAAGAAAACCAAACAACTACTTAATAGGGCTTTTCTGTGTCAGCTGATTATTATTTGGTCCCAGTTAAGAATGATGATGCTTTGTAGTGTTGTGAGCTGAAGAAATATGAAGATATGTGAAACACTCTTATCTACAGACACACCTCAACAAAAGGAACATAGCTGCCACAATCTGATTGCAGTGTTGCTAATTGCTGGATTACTAATTCAGGGGTCATAATGGAAGATGTTCAAAAACATCCACAATGACTGCTAGTTCATGAGAGCTTACTTGAGTTTTAAGCCTACGAACATAGTAGCATTTGGTGATCTCTCCATTTTTGTTAGCTTAGATATTAATTCATTTTTTAAAAAGGGGAGTTTATTTGTTGAGATATCACCAAGGAATAAGCAAATCAATGAGGAAAACCCACAAAATGTGATAGGCCAAAGAGGAAACTAAAAGGGTTAAAAAAGTACCTGGAAAGTGTCTTAGAAAAAATGGTAAAGCTGATAGCAAAAAGTTCTGAGAAGTCATTCAAAAACAGGAAGCCATCTAGAGAAGTGGTAGGATTACTTGTTGACAAGGTGTGAAGGGACAGCCATCGGTAAGACCATAGCAGAGGAAATCAATAAGATCATCTTGCCAGCCCTCGCTGCTGAAGATGTGGGGGAGAGAGCTCAGAAGAGCTAGATATGTTAGAAGCAAACACCCAGGAAGTCTCAGGCCAGTTAGGTAAGTTATGTGCTTACACACCACCATGACCAGGTGGCTTTCACCCTTCAGTTCTCAAGGAACACAAACATGACATTATGTTACATGGCAGGCTAAGGTGCACCAACAAATGAATACAAAAACCAAATTAATAAAAACCAGCTGTGCCAGAGTGCAAGTCCCATCTAATAAACGGATCTCAAGGGGATCATCACAGGAACCACAGACCAGCAAATCTGATTTCCACCCCTGGTAAGATGGCAGACTCTGTAACAAAGGATAAGACCACTGAGCACGTGCATTAACAGAGCTTGGCGGGAAAGAGTTAGCATGGTCTCTGCAAAGGGAAATCCACTTAGCTTGCTGGAGGGCTGAGGGTGTCGATGAGCACACAGACAAAGTGAAACCTGTGGCAAAATACATACAGATCTTCCAAAATTCTTTGACAAGTTTCCCCACCAAAGTCCAGTCAGGAAACTTAACTCGCCAAGTGTTTGGAAGAAAGGTCTTTTTATGAACTGAAACCTAGTGAAAGGAGAAGTGAGAGCTCCATGATCACTTCTCAGATAGGGTAGAGCCAGCAGCAAGTCCTCTAGAGGCAGGTGTTAAGACCACTTTTATTCAGAATCTCTTATCAGTGACCTGGAGAAGGGATGAGCAATGAATTATTTAAGTTTTCTGATGATACTGAGCTCTCTGAATTATTCAAATGTCATGCTACTTACCAAGACTAGAGTGTCTGGCCTACTTTAGTATTTAAAAAAAAAAAGAATAGAAAAACACTCCAAAGAAAACTTCTCCCAAGATCAGTTCTTAGTCCAGCAGTCAATGTCTCATTCATGGTGCCTTCCCCCACTGTCCTCCCTCTCCCTCGTTCTGCTCTCAGTCGCAGACTCCTCACACATGCAGGAAGATAAAAGGAAGAGAGAATAGCAGAGCCTAGATTCAAGGAGTTATACTCTCATCTCTCCCAATTTTCCTTCTGGAATCATCAGATACACACTGAACTTAGAAGGATATACCAAATGAGATAGACTTCCCTCTTCTCTTCCCCCAAGTATTAATGAGTAATAGTATCTGAACATGTACAAGCAAACAGCCTGGTATGAAAAAAAATAAGAAGTGCTAGGCATATAAAGCAGCATGAAAAGCAAGTGGAACAACCTAAAGGCCAGCAAAGAAACTTGAACTTGGCACAGAACACAAAACAGAAAATTCAAACATTGAAGCAAGGGGGAGAAATTACACTGTCAAAGGCAATTTGCTAGTTTTCAGCATCACTAACCAAACAAAAAAAGGGCCAAAGAGCAGCCAATAGCCTGAATCAGGACTAAAAATAATAATGAAAGTAAGGAAGGTCACGTTTAAGTCCATCATAAGCCAACAATAAGCGTATTACCATTTTACCATCTACAACAGACTTAGGGCTGGATATGGATAAAAAGTTGAATGTTGAGATAGCAGGAACCAAGACTGACACAGTTTGTCAGTATTGCAGTCAATGTTAATAGACTCCAGTAAAACTTCACATACACAAATCCAGTCTGAGATTAAAAATTTATATATCTAAATTATATATCTAGTGAGTTACATTCATAATCTAGGAATGTGACAGGATATTATCAAACACAAACCAACACAAACCATTTAATGATCATCATTTGATTTCCAATGAGAGATTACCTCATGTATAGACTTAACTTCTAGCACTACAGTGTCATGTAATAAGGTTAAAACCCTTAGACCTCATACAACATGGGTACTACATCTGGTAGCCTCTCAGATCTGCCTCTCTCCTCCCTCCTGTACAGCCTTCTTATACAGACTTTCTTTCCAGTTCAAATGAAGTCTTTATTTTCAACATCCTACATTCAGAATATTACCTAAAGCTGTAGCATAAGGACCATGGCTAAGAGTTTTGCTTCTCTGGGTTAATATAACTGTATTTATAATTACTGTCAGCCTTACACAAATAAGCAAGAGAACTGCCTTGGAAGCCAGGTCAAGTCTGCTGAATGAACTCCCATAAGATCAACAGAGACTTCTACATATTCAGTCCCAAGTTCAAAGCATTCTTCTTTTGACCTTGCTCTCATTAATGCAAATGAAGATAAACACGTATCAGTGTGTGACAATTTAAAAACTGTTCCGCATGGGGTTTTTTCCCCCTACGGGAAAGGAGATGAGAAAGAATAAGACACACATGACACATTTGTCACAGTCACTTCATGCACATAAAGCCTACAGATACCATTGTGATGAGGGCAGTATGGAGTAACTAAATACAGTCTGTGAAGGAAGATGTGAATAGGCAGAAACAATGGTCTAGCAATGACAGGAATAAAGAGAAACAGCACAGGAACTAAAATATACAGCGGTTGTGATACAGAGAAAACAAAAAGAAACCGGAAAAAGAACCCTACCTTGTAGACAGTGAATTTATGTGAGGTGAAAGCAGACCTAATTCTGCTTCTTACAGAGAGATTGATAGAGGCTTCCTTAAGCAGCAAGCAACAGAAAAGGGAGGCAGGTTAATTGCACAGAGCACAAGTTCACTGTACAAACGCACCCTTTCACATAGTGACTCAAAAGCCAGTTATATCAGGCTACTTAACTCTGTGGAACTGAACTCCCAGCTTCTTCAGCAAGTCTAGACTGCATCAAAAGCATCACTAAGAAGAATATCCGAGGTTACCATTTCAACATATTTCCAGTTACAGTGCACAAAAGGACAGAAATCAAGTTCTTTTTCCTGAATGAAAGTAACAGGTAAGAAATAAAAACTTAAGAATTTTCTGCTAACAGCAACTTTCCTCGTCTGCTATTAATTGCAAAATTCCCACTCCCTTCTTCAACTCAGTAGTATTTGTTAGAACTGTTGCTTGATACTCCGAGGAAAAGCTTGCCCCCGAGCAAGTAAAATACTCCTCTCCCAAACCACAGAAACACCTCAGCATTAGATAATCATCATGAGGACAAGAACATAACATATTAATTAACCTTAGGGTAATTAAACTTTTTTACTCCCTTCTAGAGTAAACAATCTCCCAGATACATTTATTCTGGTCTCTTATCAGATCACCAGGATAGGATAAATAAGGAGATAATTTTTGCTGTTAACAGTTTATCCAGCAAATTTCTTGTTCAGCTGTACGGCTTTTCTTCTCATTCAGCAAGGCGGGGAAGTAGTGAGCAGTGACTCGAAGCGGCAGTGGGGACACAGCCTTGATGCTGTGCAAGCACGGTTCAGCAACAGCCAAAACACTGGTGTGTTAGCAACACTTCTAGACACAAATGCAAAGCACAGAACCATAGGGGCTGCTATGAAGAAAGGTAGCCTCATCCCTGACAGGCCCAGTACAGACTTAAACCGAAAATAAAAATAGCTTCTCCAAGGGTAATGAAGTCTCTTCACACCAATCCATTCCACAGCTAGGCCATTTCTGGAACTCTTTTTCCCTTCTGTCTGGCATTATTCTTACAGACCTTTACCTGTGGTTTTATCTGGTTGAAGAGCTCCTTTTACATCTTCCTCAAGATAAGACACTAATATTGCTCAGATGCCCTAAACTATAACTATTATTTTTACATCATTAAAATAACAAGAAAATTCAAGATTGTCTTGGGTATAAAACTAAAGCAATACTTTACACCCCAATCCCTTTGTTTCTCCTTAAAGCAAAGTAGTAACTTCATCAGAAATTGAAATTATCAAGCTGATTTCCTTCTGGACACCAACAGTATAAGAAGTTAATGAGAATTTCTGGCAATTTATTATTCTCTTTTGATGCACAGATATTAGCTGTCAGTATTTCATGTCACAGTAAAAAAAAAAAATCCAGCCTTCATTGAATACACCAAATCATTCCTTCAAAATCTTTCTTTACTAACTAGTAAGACCTAGAAGTCTGTCTTAGCCAGTGGAAGAGAAACTCTCCCCCCTGTTCTACATTATCCTTATAATTGTCATTTTCATTCTGAGAACATTTCTCCCATTATGCCAGAGGTACTCATGCACGGTTTTGAAAAATTTATACAATGTTATTTTAAAGTAGACATAGGAAGTCTAGACTTCTCCATGCTTCTATACAGCTGCCTATAAACTCAGCTTGAGTTTTCAGACAGGATACTTAATTCAATGGACAAGAGAAAAATCACACTTACTGTGACTAAGATGCACGTTAAACAGAAATATATGTTCTATGATCTTGAGGGTCACCTCCTAAGCATGTGGCTGATTTAGATCTTTACTGAATATGTAAAAGTTTAGAACGGGGGTGGAGGATGGGGGGTCGGAAAAGGATTAGTTATACATGTTCATCCACAAAAAATGCACTCAGTTATCTTCTAAGAATAGTGCATAGCTTTGAATTATACAGTTAAAGGACGTAAGGACACATTTCTGTTTTGAGAAACAGTCAGAAGGAGAAAAGAACAGGTGATGCCAGACACCAGAGCTGGAAGACAATCTACTATGGAATGACATCTAACAGCTGAGTTTATCATTTTCACAAAAGTTTGCACCACAAAAGTTTAAGTTCAATTCCACCCGCACCACCACCACCACCCCCGAGTCCTTAGGAAACACAAAAATAAAAACCGTGGCTATATCTATTCCTATGGATAGCAACTGGTATGGCATTAAGGAAAGCAGCTTGGACGCAGAGCCATTCTTTATTAACAGCATCTAAGATGTACATTTAAACAAATGGCTGTTTTGCAGTGGAAACTGAGCATTTAAGTCTGGTGGTTTTTTGTGGAGAAAAAAAAAAACAACACACACACAAAAAAAAACCACCAAAACAACCAACCAATCAAAAAGAAAACCACAACCAAAAAAGCCTAATGCTTATTTTGCTCAAAAGGATCTGTTTCTATTTCTTCTTTTTTACTTCAGTGATGCTCCCTCACTGGATCACTCCTTGGAATTAGTAACAGTTAACATATTCTCCTGTGTTGTTCCCCCCCCTTCTTGGCATGCTGTTCACTCAGATTCTTCTCATACAGCTGTTTTCAAAAGCTACTGTTTAAGAGTAGTACTTAAACATAGTACATATTCTTTTTAACAACTTAGAATCCACTACTTAGAGTCACATACAGTATTTTACCAAGACGGAACAAAAAATTTAGCCAAAGATCTGATCAGTAAGAGATAAAACTACATGGCACTATTGATAAGACTTTGCTTATTAAATGGCAACTGGTGTAGAAATAGTTGAATCTAACACCTGTCCTCATTCTTATGACTTACCCTTTCAAAAGGCTTAATAGCTCTTTCTAGAAAATAAGAGTGTCTAAAAAAGCTAAACTAAAAAAAAAAAAATCTCTTTTTTTCAGCAAAGGTGTCTTGCAGTTGGCGGACCTAGGCTCAAAGAAAGCTATTTAACAAATATGAATTAATTCCTTAAACCAGCATATTTTGCAAGCCCCACAAGTTTCAGTTGTGGGCCAAGTCTTCCTTTAGCTTCTAAACAGAAGATGGCTGAATGCAAATCCCAGCAGGAACATGAAAGGCTGCCTAAATGCAGAACTGGGCGAACACCAAAACAGGCTTTCCTCTATAAATCGGGAGTCATTCTGAACATGGGAAAAAATCTCCTCTCAAGCCACAGCGGTGATCAGCGGTCTTTCTTTTCCAAGAACTTGTGACCAGAAGTGTGCTTTTAGCTGTAATGCAGAGCTAGGTTGAAAACCAAACAGTCTAGAGAGCTTCTGTACAGGAGGAAAAGAACTGGTGTAAATTCAGAAAGGCTCTCTTGGAGTGGTAAAGCAGAGCTTTTCCTCAGGTACCTTAGCAGGAATGGCAATTGGTGCCTTACTAAGCTTTGGTATGTCACCTCCTCAATTTACTTCGGTGTGTACCATGTAACTAGTTTAATCAGAGGCGATGAATAAGAAGGAAAGCTGTACCATTTCAAAAAGAGACACTTGGCAAAGGAAATAAAAAAACCTCACCAATGAATGAGAATTAACTTTCAAAACACCATATGTAAACTAAAATACAAAACAACACACCTCAGTGAAGTCTATGGAAAATGTTTTGTATTGCACCCTCGTTTAAATGGACACTTGACTCTTCCTAGGAAGTGCTACATTGTATCAGCATTGCAAGATGACGGCATAGGCTATGCTAATTACTGCTTAGTGTTTATAAGCTACTTTGAAGACTGATAGTGCTATTACCTATAGCACTTGATATTCTGCTTCAAAAACTCTTCCTCAAATTGTGAAGTACTTGTCTGTTTACAGCACTGTAGAAGAATAATTATACATAACTTAGCAGGCTGCTCACAGTGTAAGTCAGATCAGCTCTGTAACAGGCTTAACTCATGTACTGGATATGTAGAAGAGCTTTAATGCTACATGTTAATGAATATGGTTTTAAAAAGAAAGAGTACTAACCCTGTAGAGAGGGTGGCATTTGTCCTTGAAACACGGTGCCAAACGAGCATAGATCTGCAGACTATAGTAATAACTTGCCAGCCGGAGAGATAACGCAGAATGTAATTGCTTTTCAAAGCATTTGTTGGCATCTACCACCTAGGAGAAAGACACCATTAATTTAGATGAAAGAATTAGAAAGCATACAACATTAGGCACGCAAACTTTCTAAAAATCTACTTTCTGTCATTTAGATATAGCTCTGACTATGTTTTTCTGGCACAGAAGTACATCAGTAAGCTACACACAAAGATAATTCTATATTATGACATTTCTCCCCCCTTACACAAACACCTAACCAAAATGATTTTCCAGCTACAGTTTTGCTGCTTCCATGCCACAAAGTTCTTAATCATATTTTTGAGCTACGTTAGAACTGTCAGTCAGGTGGCCCAACTACTATTTTAAATAAGATCTGTCTTTTCGCCAGTGCCACTCTCATAAACCAGTCCAACAGCATTTGTTCAGAGTTTTTTTTAAATGCACCAGCCCAATCTATAAAAATGTCTATTTAAATGAATTCAAAGACTTATATTTTAAAACCCTAAGAAAATTGTATTTTCTTACGGAATTTTGAAATGCCGTGAATAGTCTTTCCTGGCAAAGACATACAGACAAAATCACAGTCAACATACCTGTGGCAGCGCAAGTAGATAGGCAAGAGACAAGGCCATATCGTTCGGTAAAGCATCACTTGCCAGTTGTAGCAGAACTGCAACATACAGGGAGCAGAAATAAAGCTTTGATTACTGACCCACCTGTCCTTGACAGTTAGCAAATGAAATGTTTTCAGTGTAACCGTATTTTATTAGACACTAGCTTGAAGCAGTCTATACATAATTAAACACTTATCAGTGCAATCCAGGAACAGATAATATGTAATTAAACTGCAGCACAGCTTTACCTTGACTTCCAGGCAGTGTTTGATGCATTAACCAAACAAGAATGAGACTATGCAGTAACAGATGCTAAACAAAGTTACTAAAATATCACCAGTACTGATTTACAAGTAAATCTTTTGCTTGTAAAATCAAGGCAGCAATGTAATGTTGTAAGCATCTGAAGATACCAACCAGAGGAACAGTACAAGATGCCTTCTCTTCAAGCCTGAGCTCTAATTCACTTATCACAGAACACAACAAATAATACTTAAAACTTCCATCTTAAATATATTTTAAAAAGGCACTACAAGCGTCATATGAAATTTTAAATAACATCAGTGAAACACCAAAACCAGGTCCTGCCATATATTGCAAACAGAACTATCAGCACAATGACATAGTCGAAATTAACCCATCAAAGAATAATTATTCTGATTATAAAAATATATGCTTCTAGAAAAACTGATACAAAAATTACCTGCTTTTCCTACATTACAGATACCAAACTTGGATTTTTGTTTAAAAAAAACCACCGTAGTTTACATTACAGAAATAGGAGAACCAATACACAGACACAATGTAAGCACCCAAGATTTTTTAATTATTAACAGGATATCTCCTTCATGCAATTATCTTCTTGTGTACTAAAGTCAAGCATCACTGTGGTTGCTACAGAAGTTCCAACAAACAATTACAGAATAGTGATTCTCGTGATACACTAAATATTCAGTTTTGGGGGTAGAGAATATCTGTTATTAGTTCCAGGGACGACTTCAAAAGTCTTATCAAACCTGGACCAGAAATTGCATAAGGAGTTGTAAGTATGCCAGGAAAATAACATTATGTTTTTCTTTTTTTACAGATTATATTACTACTGTTGATATTAGTCCTATCAGCAGAAGGCATCTTCCAGCAACTTAGCTCTTTGTTTACTTTAAGGAAGTCTCAACTACCTATATTCCCACATTACAAAACTACTCTTGAGGGCACACTGGCAAGAAACCTGGTTCCTTTACACACACAGCCCTCCAGTGAATTCTTTTTTCCAAAGAATGATTTATAAGAGGTTTGAATGACCAATTATAATTTCCAGATTACCATTAATTTCCCATCAGCCTGAAGTGAATTTACATGCTAGCCTTCAGCCTGATAAGTAAACTGAATTTGTGTGACAAGTCATCACAGAGGCTGTTTGCATGGCAATGTGTCCCAGTTACTGCAAATACAGTCTGTCCAACAGCACCTATACTCTATGCTTCAAAGAGCTTTTACCAAGTTTCTTGCTGCTGACAGCTTGTTCCTGGTAAATAACTTGTATGCTGTCCAAGCAAAGGTAATAGAACTCTAGAATTTTCTAATATGAAAATCACAATTAGTTTGCAAAATTGCTATCTCCTACTCTAAGCACAAGCAAAAGTTAACTTTATATGTTCTTACAACCACCTCTAGCTGAACAGAAAAACTGGGAGGAGGGAAAGAAGAATGGGCCTCTGTTATTTTCTCCCTTCCTCTGGAAAATTAATGATTGCAAAGCCATGGGAATAGATAATAAATTGTGGGTTCTCTTCCAGCTTAACATCCCCCAACATGACAACTGCCACACTAGCAAAAATTTATCTTCGCCCTTCAGATAGCAATCACAACAAAGAAGCCAGTACCAACACAAGGCCAGAAAACAATATTATTTTATTCATACTCTTTCATGAAGATCAAGACAAAGAATCACAGAATAGTAGGGGTTGGAAGGGACCTCTGGAGACCATCTTGTCCAACCCCCCTGCTTGAGCAGGCACACCCAGAGCAGGGGGCACAGAAATGCGTTCAGGCAGGTTTTGAATGTCTCCAGGGAAGGGACCCCACAGCCTCCCTGGGCAGCCTGTGCCACTGCTCTGGCACCTGCACAGGGAAGGGGTTTGTCCTCATGTTTAGCTGGAACTCCCTGTGTTCCAGTTTGTGCCCATTGCCCCTTGTCCTGTCGTTGGGCACCACTGAAAAGAGCCTGGCCCCATCCTCTTGACACCCACCCTTCAGTTATTTATAAGCATTGATGAGATCACCCCTCAGTCTTCTCCAGGCTGAACAAACCCAAGTCTCTCAGCCTTTCCTCATAAGGGAGATGCTCCAGCCCCTGATCACCTTGGTAGCTCTCCGCTGGACTCGCTCAAGCAGTTCCCTGTCCTTCTTCAACTGGGGGGCCCAGACCTGGACACAGCACTCCAAATGCTGAGTATCCCAGTTGCCAGAATGTACTTAAGAAGACAAACCTGCCTCCACTGTGATCCCTTCTGAGAAAAAAAACCACCCTGTATTGTTTCAATAAATACAAATTTTCCGTGTGCTTGTGTGTAGATAAGCCTGTTTGGAAGGTAAAGTAGGGGAGAAAATGGTTTATTTCTGAAAACTGGAATTTATCAATACTTAGGAATTTTCAACTCTTTTCCCATGTGTCATGGTTCAGCCTCAGCTGGCAACTGAACACCACGCAGCCGCTCACTCACTCCCCCCCCACCCCTGTGGGATGGGGAAGAGAATCGGACGAGCAAAAGAACTTGTGGGTTGAGATAAGCACAGTTTAATGATTACAATAAAATAATAATTATAATAATAATCATGATAATGACAATAATGTTAATATAATAAAATGGAAAAGGAAGGGAAAGGAAAAAAAAAGGAAAAAAAAAACACAGAAGCACAAACGATACAACCGCTCACCACCCACCGACCAATGTTGCCAGCCCCCAAGCCGCGATTGCTGCCTCCCTCACCCAGCCAGCCCCTCCCAGGTAACATACTGGGCATGACGTTACATGATATGGAATATCCCTTTGGCCAGTTTGAATCCGCTCTCTTAGCTGTGCCCCCTCCCCTCCCGGCTGCTTGTGCACCCAGCAGAGCATGGGAGGCTGGAAAAGTCCTTGACTAGTGTAAGCGCTGCCCAGCAACAACCAAAACGTCTGTGTTATCTCAACATTTTTTTCCATGCTAAGTTCAAAGCACAGCACTATACCAGCTAGAGTGAAGAAAATTAACTCTATCCCAGCTAAAACCATGACACCATGTTTTTTTTCTTCTGCAAAGAAATGCAAAAACTGCTTTGAGTCTTCAATTGTTCATTTAGCATGTAATAAAAACTCGCTACATTAGAAGTATATATTGCAGTTAAACAACCATACCTGCAAGAATTTACAGAATCATGGCAAACATAAACCTATTCTTTGTTCTAAAATCCGTGAGGATTAATAGGCATGACTGACTTTCTTGTGTTTACTACGAGTTTATTACCTAATCCGGTTACAATGAAATACAGCCATAACCTGTAGCAACTTCCCATTCAGATCTCATCTTCAACCTCCCCACCGAATCCCTCAGGGCTATGGAGAAAGACAACTACAGTTAAACAGAGATGCACAACACTGCCTTGGCCATGCTAAGTCTGGATGCACTTATGCTGCAACTGAGGAAAGGGCATTTTACTGGACCCAAAGCGATAGGTGCTACCACTTCACCAAAAAATGCTCAGTCTACCATCTACATCCACACAGAAAGTACACAAGAAGTCGAAGTCCAAGGCCAGTGACCCTATCAAATCCACAAAAGAAGCAGCAAACATCATCTTGAGTTTCATCATGCACGCTGCCTATAGGGAAAGCGTTTTCCATTCCCTCACACCAGGAACATGACGCTGCTATAGTAACAGAAACAGAGTTTGATGCATACTACAATTTCTCCTAAGAAAATATGCTAAGTACAACGAAGGTTTATCTTCTAAATTGCGTCTTCTTCCAGGTTTGTCAGTTCTTCTAACAGAGCTGAAACCTGCTGCTGTAGCTGTCCTAGAAGACAACTAGAAGAAAAAAAATGGGATTCAAACCTCTCAGAAAAATCAAATGAAATCTGCTATATTTGTTAGTTACTAGTATGGAAGCTAATAACTCATATCAGCACTGAAGTTTCATATGGCAAAATCCTCCCACCTTACTGTAAGCCTGTAAATATGGGAAAAGCACTGAATATGCATATTTTCAAAGCTCCACAATCCTGAAAATGTTAACTGACTGCCCTGGTTTCAGCTGGGATAGATGTAATTTTCTTCATAGTAGCCAGCATGGGGCTGTGTTTTAGATTTGTGCTAAACATCTCTGCATTATCACCACTTTTTTTTAGTTGTTGCTAAGTAGCCCTTACACTGGCCAAGGACATTTTCAGCTCCCCACGCTCTGCCGGGTGCACAAGGAGCTGGGAGGGGGCACAGCTGGGACAGCTGACCCCAACTGACCAAAGGGGTATCCCACACCATATGACGTCATGCTCAGCATATAAAGCTGGGGGAAGAAGGAGGAAGGGGGTGAGTTTGGAGTGATGGCGTTTGTTTTCCCAAGTAACTGTTACCTGTGATGGAGCCCTGCTTCCCTGGGGATGGCTGAACCCCTGCCTGCCCATGGAAAGCAGTGAATGAATTCCTTGTTTTGCTTTGCTTGTGTGCATGGCTTTTGCTTTACCTGTTAAACTGTCTGTCTCTCAACGCAGGAGTTTCCTCACTTTTACTCTTCCGATTATCTCCCCCGTCCCACCAGCGGGGAGTGAGCGAGCAGGTGTGTGGTGCTTGGTTGCTGACTGGGGCTAAACCATAAGGACTTTCACGGGAATTGATAAAGCAAAGCATTAAGAAAAGGAAAGATATGGGATTCAATACTGTTAATCCAGAGCTAAATGCATTAAAATTAGCAGATTACCAATCCATTCATTTACAGAAAGCTACATTACTCTTAGGTGTAAGAACACTGCCTACTCACTACCAAAAGGTGTCATACAGCAGGATTGCTAAGTACACAATAAATACAGCTCAGTTTTCCAGATGAAAACACAGAACCCTCAGCTCCATAGCACAGTCAGACAGACTCATAAGTCAAATTCAGACTGACTATAGAACAGGAGTAGTGGAAGGGAACAGAAGTATTAAAATGGCAAAAACAGAGCAGTCTGCAAACTTAAGAGGAGGAAGATAGAGGCTCAAAAACTAAAGCTGGAATCTAAAATTTCTTTTCTTCAAGAAAAAAAGTCCCCAAAACTGAAATTTCCATCTCAAAGGCAGCCACTGAATTGTAAACCACCAGTTCCAATTACTCAAGTTGGAGCAGGAAGTATTACCAAAGATCTGCCTACTAACATCATTTGCCCTAAGAAAGCAACAAATACTTTTAATCCTTGCCTCCCCCTCCTTTAAAACAGAGGCATCAGAGCTAGAAGCCTATAGGCTTTCAGCATGCAAGAAAAGAGATCATAAATAGGGATTTTAAACTTTTTGCATTAAGAGAGCATGAAAGGAACAAAATGTGAATCTATCCTCATTTGTACAAGCTGTTGCTGACCTTTTCTAATTCACAATGATGTTACAACTGTACAGGTTACCTGTAGAAATAACACACTACTGAATCGTATACTTGCAAGACAAATATGCTGATTTTCACTAAACAGTTGAAATAAAACTGTGGCTTATGAAGAAAGTCTCACTTCAAACGTTTCTCATATTGCAAGTGATTTAATATACTCATTTTTCATGGCAGAACTTACCATGCAATAAAATATAATATGGGTGTCTTCCTTCAAAAGACACTAACAGCATGTAAATATTTAAACAGTTCATTTCTTAGACCAGCAGGAGACAGCCAAAGGAAAGAAACAATCATAGGTGGTTTTGTGTGGTTGGGTTTTGTTTGGGGTTTTTTTTGGGTTGCCTTTTTTTTTTTTTTAAGTGAAACTTTCAGTTAAGAAATTGTGAAGTATAACCTACAAAATGTAGACATTTCAGAAGACAAAAAGTTCTAGTGATTCCAGAAGCTGCAGTTAAGCAGTAATTTGCAAATAAAATACTGTAATGATCCTGCAATACTGAAAGCTGAATACACAATGGCACAGTATCTGAACATGAGAATACACAGGCACACATACAACTAACATTAACACTGGGTTGCAAATTTCCATTTAAATATCTGTACATGGTAGCATTCAGAAAATCTTCAAAAATTCCCCTTCCCTGCCCTGCAATGTTCATTTCTTTGTCAGCCCCCAAATATCAGTTTCTGCTTATTTAAAGCCAACTTTTGGATTTAAGATTTCTAGCCTTTACTGAGAAACTGATTGTAAAAATACAACTTTCTCTTGAAAACTCTGCAGCTACTTCTATCGAGACTACTTACCAAGGTAAGATGTTGAACTGGATCACAACTCATACAAAATACCCAGACAATACTTCAAATCATTGTGTGCAATTCTCCATATTGAAACCCATCCATAGATTCTCCTATATTTAGTGTATATAGCAAATAGGGGAGTGAATATACACACACAGCCATACCTTCTGTAGTTGGAAGTAGGTCTTTTCCTTTGCTCTTTGTTTCTGTCAGTTTCTCTGTTCTCAGCAATACTTCTGCAAAGCTTTCCGAAGAATTGTTCTGGTACGTGCCATAGCTGATTTCAGACTAGAGGTAAAATAAGGTAACTGACGCATGCACACTACACCCGGCAGTTATATTTAGCTCACTCACATCAGATGCTATTATCTGCCTTGGTTCCTGCATTTGCTTTCCTTTCTGCTTAATTCTGGATTTTTTTCCTACTATTGCACAAGATTTCAAGTCACACAAATAATCCAAAATCCATATTATTACTTAATAATAAGATCTCACTAAAAAATTTATACTTCAGAATTCTGTAACTGACACTTACTTCTGCAACATATGGATCAGCAATTAGAGACTCATAAAACGGATGACAGCCTTGTTTTTCCACAGTGGTATTTTCTCCAGGCCCACTTTTTAATACATCTCCAAATTCTTGGCCCTGGAAAAAATAAGTATAGTTGAACCTAGTCACAAAAAAAAAAAATGCTCATTAAAAAGCTTGTAACTGCTGTTCAGAAGGGAATTAACTGTAAATGAAAATATCATTGAATTCCGAGGAGAGAAAGGTAGGAGTCATCTTATAGAAACCAATGCTGAACGAGGTCCAGTACTCTTAAAAGAAAGAGAATTATGCTCAAAAGTGGTATCAGAGAAACTGGTATAAAAAAACATTATAGAAAATCCACTGAAACAGAAAAGGTGGAAAAGAGAATCTGAAAAAGAACAGCTTTGAGTATAAAATGACAGTATTTAAAGAGTGGACTTCACCATGCTTTCTTCCCTGAAGTTCTGCAATTTCAACTATGCTTTCCCACACTATGCTAAAAAAGCAGGAGAAAACAGATTAGAAAACAAGAAAAGGGAACAGCTTTAGACCCCTTCTTTCATTGGAATTTGCTTGCAAACAATCCCTTGATGTCTCTAGTTCATTTATCAGTTTGAGGCCTTCAGTTATGAGATACCTATAAAGGAGCCCAGCTTTTATACTAATGTATTGAGTGCGTAAACGTCTGCAGACACATCAGCAATCCCTTACATGTAATGGTCGAAGATAAGTTAATGATCTCTTCCACCACTGTCCATCACTGACAGCATGCAGCATGGCTTTTGTAGTCATAGTTGTGTTAGACAACACCTTCATGGTTTTTGATGTCGTCCAGTACAACAAATCAGCAGACTGGCTAGAGACGCTGGTTTCATCCTGTGAGCATATCCAACACACAATGGCAAGCGTTAGACACATGCTTTAAACAGGCTAATGACCTAAAGCCAAACGCATTAGAGATAAAGCACACTATGTTAATAACATATTTTAATGATTATTAATTTAAGCAACAGCTGTCAAAAACAAAAGGTAAGTTAAAAGTGATTTAAAAGTTTCAATCTGAAGTGAGTAGCGTGATCAATAGCACGTTTTGCCCCTTAGTCAACTATAACCTTGTTTCCACAATCACCAGCCGTTTTTAATTCCAAAGTTTAAGGGTAATGTTTTACATTATTGTTGAATGCTTCTGTTCAAGTAATGATCTCTCTACAAATGAGAGGATTGAGCATGCTAAAATTAATGTTCAATAATTCAAGAAAGCCGATAGTAGAGACAATCTTGTACTTGTACAGAGGCAGCATTAAGCTGAATTCTCAGTAGGGGAAATGGTAAAGAGATGTAAACATTTATCTCCACACCAACTGAAATAGTATCATCAAGATTTGAAATTCTGCAGTTGGGACTTACAAGGTACCACATACATCAAGCCTAAAAGACTGCAAAGAAGAATTGAGACCCCAGCCTATTCTCAATCCCAAACTGCTTCTGTAATACATGCATGTATACATCTACACATTATCCTGCAAAACATCTTCACTCAGTCGCACTAAACTCACATGTAAGTGAATTCTTGTAAGTAGAAGACATGTTCCACAAATGGAGCTTTCTGCACCAGCTCTTCCCCATGTAAAGCATTTAAAATACACCCATGTAGGTTGATCTGTGCTATTCTAGCCCTGAAAGGTTTGTTAACTGCATACTTTACACAGCTTACAAATTAGGCAAATACATTATTAGCATGCTAATGTAAACACAGTCTTCAGCAATAGAAAATATTTTCCTCCATACAGCAAACTTCAACAGCTTTATATCCAATGTCTCTCCCTAACAACTCTATTATTGATTTCCCCATACACTGAAGTGTATGGAAATAGAAAAATTCTACCTGCATAACTGAATGGGAGGTATTAGTTTACAACTTACTAACTCATGACAAAATTTCAGACGTGAGAGAAAAAGGATGCTAAACTATGCTCAAGTCAGTTATGTCCCACTGTAACGTCAGTGACAGATCACGTTAGCTTCAGTAAGGCAGAGTTTCACTGTAGACGAACTTATTTTTAGTACTTTTTAGTATAGTATGCAGTAAATCACTGCCTCAAGCTGACTACTGAAGTAGCAAGTCCATCTTAAATCCTTTCCATTAAGGCTTCAACATCTTTTTTCCATCTTTTCTGAAATGATATTCTGCATTTCACAGATGCACCACTAACTGAATGGCTAAACTGGGAATTTCAGCTTTTACTTCACCAAGTGAAGAAAGAGCACGCCAAGTACATCAAGTCAGAATTTTTAATCCTCCGGAAAGTAAAAAGCAACAGAAAATCCTAGGCCTGGTGGCTTGGTGGGGTGAAGAATTCCTTGTTTGTGTGTTTTTTAAATAGACCACTCTTGTGATTTATTGTACAAAAGCTTTTTGTAATTTATTTTAAATATTTTATACAGAATACTGATTTCTCTGTCTCCGCCTTCAAGCGGACGGTACAGCACACCTGATTCTTCATGCAAAGAAAATAAAACAAAACCAAAACAAAACAGAACCAGAAAAAAAACCTCCCCCATCCCAAAGCTCTCAACTGCATTTGAGCAAAATATGTTTTTTTAAATAAAGCTCCTTCAGTCGTGTGAAAACTAGTGGGCTAACTTGTACGCTGGTGTGCATGCCTCTATAGCTCTACCGCTATCAGATAAAGTCTACTGATTTTTTTCTAGAGAGAATTTCAACTCTTATGAGTGATTAGAGTCTTTTCTGCACAAATAAGAATTGTTTTCTGAAAAGTCATTCCTCTCTGTACCTGCAATAGAAACACTTTCAAGCTATAACTTTTTGCTATCCTGAATCAAACTCTCATAAAATAAATGACTTCTTGAAGATTGCTGGAGGTCTCATTTTAAGAATACAGCTTTAATTGTATTCTTTAATTGTATCTTCAGGAAGAAGTTACAGTTTGGAGGTTTTGAAGGGTGTTTGGGGAAAATTATTTTCTTATATTATTTTTTCCATGTATCTTTTTATAAAAATAAGCACTTCCGATTAAAAACAAAATAACAACTTATTAATCCTAAATTAGTAGTTTAAAAATTTGTATTAATCTAAATTGATGTAAAAAAGTGAACTAACAAATTCTCAATTACCAAGATATTCTAAAATAACAGCAAAAATATTTATATATCCACATAGGCTCATACACACACACACATATAATTTCAAGCAGTCTAATGGAAGGAACAAATAACAAAGCACGCTATTTTTTAAATAACTCTCAGAAGAGAGATAAATTAGAACACCTGCAACAGATTTTTGTTTTGGTCTTTAATGACAATTAGTCAAGGCACAAGTATCAAAAGATGCAAAAACCACACACTGTATGCACTTTATGCAAGAAGAGTCATTATGCATTATGAATATGAAGGAACAGAGCGAGGTGGAACAGATTCTGTTCAGAAGATGGAACATCAGGTATTAGTTTTAGTTTCCCTTTTTCTTTTTCCCTTTTTGGTATTCCCACTGGAAAACCAGAATTTAAAATAGTGTCTTTTACATAACTATTCATGTTTTTTCTACACTTATGTTTTGTGACTTGGAGGGGTTTGGTTTGGGCTTATTTGTTTTCTTTTTGTAATGGATGTTACAGCTAATCACAGAATCATTCAGGTTGGATCAAATCCAACCATAAACCTAACGCTAACCAATGAACCAGTCTAATTGAAAACTATAGTCCTGCAAAGATAAACCAGCCCCTAGACTATGGAGAAGATTCAGCTGAAGATGACAACACTAAAAATCAGGTGTGACTGGATGTTTAAGCTCTTATTAGAACTATAATGTCACTGGAACCACAAAAAGTAACCCAGCATTAAGCATACACAATGCCTTTGATTCAGCTGCTTACCCAGGCTTTGATGACTGTCTGAGATATATAGCAGTAATTGAGATATGATATCTGCTTGACATTTGTAGATCTGACAGAGGACGAACACTTTTTGGGTCAGTAGCTAAAGGACAGGAGGATAACTTAGAGCATCTCAAATTATTGATATCTATGATATAAGTAACTGAATCAAGCACCTAATGGCTGATTAACTGCATGCATTCTCTATGCGCCATTGACTGGATCTCCAATGACTATGACAGGAATTTGAATAGTGCAAATATAGAGTTCCATGTTGAGATTTTTCTCCTCTGTGTAAGAGTTCAGGTCACTGTAAATGAACACGATTTCTTCAGGAATTAAAGCTACCTCTTCCTGTAAAAAGAATTCTAATTTAGTTATTACAGAATTAAAACCAGTATAGTTACTAACCCACAAAACACAGCTCGTTAATTGCAAAGTAAAAAATAAAATTAATTTTTAAAAAATATCAAAACTATTTGGAACAGCAGCTGAAGCACTATTTTTGCCCTAAGGTTCCAATGACTCCAAGTGGAAGAGTTCCCAGTGCATGCTACATAAATACAACAGAACCTAATCATTTCTAACCAGCAGTAATAAAAATGCATGACATACCACTTTAATGTTTTTAAAGATGCTGTCTTTTCCCAGTTTGTCTAGTGTTTGGGAAAAATGCTAAAGCAAAGAAAATGCTAATGTTCTGTTAATTGGAAATTTTGTCTTCTTTAAGCAATGCTCAAGAAAATCATTCCTATAGCTTGAAGATAGTCTCCTCTAGAAATTATGTCTGCTTCCCTATCAAAGATTTTGGTTTCAAGGGAACTTGAAACTGCAAATTTCTCTTGTGCTGATATGTGACTGAATTATTGTAAAGTTTTCACATTCAGATATATGAAATATAATGATTTTATTTATAACAGACAAAACGCATGTTTTCAGTATTATACAGATTTAACAAAAACTCAGAGCTCATTTACAAGGCAGTTGATAGCTATTGTTTCTACTGTGTACACATAACATGGCATCTCATGACTAAGCACTATATTTTAATCTAATAATGTTAGCAATAATATTCTGAAATGCTTTTCATTAATCAAGATCCTAATTTTCTCACTTTTTTTTTTTTTTTTTTTTGAGAAGCACAAGATTAGTTGTTGAGACATTTGTAGCATACAACAAGGAGAAAAAAGGGTGGGAACTGGGAAACTTAATGTTTTGCTTAATAATAATCTGCTATGTTGAAATCATTGTAGCTTCCAGAGAGGATACTTTCCCCAATGAATTCCATGAGTTCAATCAACAATGACAAGCTGGCACTAAGATAATAAAGTACACGCTCGTGCAAATGCATTATTTCCTACAGAATAATTGCGTGCATCTTTACCATAGCAATCAGGAATTTCCTTCACAGTATGACCACCAAAAACTTGGAGAAAACTTATACTGAAGTCAATATGACTGCAATGTTAAATAACACATTTCTGTGCAATCTGTGAAGATATGTAGCCAGCTGCCATCAAGATTTCTGTAAGTTTCATGGGGAAAAAAGTTCCAGAGGAAAAACTTTAAGTAACAAAAATTAAATGAGTGTAGACATTCCTAGAGAAGAGTTCATCAAGAGAAGAATGATTGACAAGTATGACCAGCTGGTGATATAGGTTGGTATAATGGAAAAAATGGTAGTGGCAACTAATGATGCAATACTTGATAAAAGATAAGAAGTAGAAGAAGGTCACTAAAGCTTTGAAGGTGAAAAATCAATATACTTACAGATTGGTATTTTTAATGCAACAGAGAAAGGGATGCCCAAGCACATGAATACTAGAAGCAGCTTTGTCAAGATAAGGAAAATTACATTTAGAGCACCAATTTGAAAAGGTATCAGTGAATGAGAAAAAAAGAACATTTGTCAATTCCTTGAGAAAAGGATGCAATAAGTTAAGCAGGACATAGGTGAAAAGAAAGGCTTAAAACGAAAGGGCAAAAAAAAATATTATTTGTTTTTTCTTTGAAGAAACTGAAATTCTGTGCAAGACAATGAAGGTGAAGCACGAGGAATTAGCTAAAGTGGAACTATGGGAACTGCAGTTTTGCGATTCAGTTAAGTTAGAAACTGAGTTATTGAATATATTGCTCTTCTAACATTTCAGATGTCTGTAACAAAGGAAGGGTTATACAGTGACCAAATTCTTGGCTATATTTTCTCCTGTGTCATTACAAGAAATTAAAGAAGCTATAAATCCCTATTAGTCAACTGGGAGAGAACAAAAAGACAGAATTAGCAAATATACAGAACTCATTTCATAGCGTAACAGTCTGAAATATGACATGCCAAGAAGCTATATTAAAATAGAATGAAAAAAACCAAAGCCTCAATGCAGCGGCACACAAACTTGCCAGGTCAACTGTCTGCCTACCTCCAACTGAACAGACAACCAACCACAACTAAAGGAGGCAGAGGGAGGAATGAAAGATATATTGGAGAAAATAACGGATAATTTTCTGAATGTGAATTCTCCAGCATAATGAAAATTGCTTCAGATATCCAAACGGAACTGATAATGAAGTTAATTAGTGAGTTTACTCAACTCTTATAAAGCACAGAATAAGTTTCTGAATCACTTATATGCATAACTGTTCCATCACAACATACAGTCGATGGTACCTCAGCATATGAAAGGTGATGCATGACAAATTTGTTATATACATTAAAATACTGTAAACATACATATCCACACCTGCATCACAAGGTTCCACAGTTTTATTAACATCTACTTCATCTTCCTCTCAGAGATTCCTTTATCAATCTCCAGAAAATAAAAAGCATTCTTGCCAGTGAACAGACCTCTTCTTCATATCAATTACTCTAGCAGATAGATACATAGTGTTTAGCTCTCATCCTCTGAATACTGTTTTCAGCGCTATTTTACTTACCTGTCCATTTATTTTTAATATATGTAAATATGTATATGTATGTTTACATACGCATATATGTATACAAAGTATGCATGGATGCCTATACATATATTAAAAACCAGACAAAATACAGACATATTCATGGAAGTTGCTTGTTCCCATTCCAATAACACAAAGGAGACGTGGGTTTTTTAAGCCACATGGTGTTAAATATACCAAAGGCAAAGACCAGCATGCTCCAGCGTGTTCAGCTGCCACTGGTAAAAATTCCCCTGGGTATAATGACAGTAAGGAGGCTGCAATTCAGATATTTCTCAAAAAGCCAGACTATGCAACATCAGACACCTTCTTTCTTTCTCTATTCTTTCCTGTATTTCTTCAAGGTTTTTGCCACTGACAACCCCCCGAATCTGTTTATCACCTATAGAAAAACTCAAACAGAAAACAGAGGAAAAACTAAATTAACCATAGAATTTTACACTCTGAAGGGGATGAATAAGACATTATTTTCTTTCATAAATAGGTTATTGCATCTTCTTTAAAGAGAGAAAATGTACTTGCAATTGTACATGTACACACTTAAATTTGTTCAAATAACACACATGAAAAGTAGAAAGAATAATAGTAGACTTTTTTCCTGCTGCCCTATCTCTGAAGTCTCAATGTTCCTTCTGATCTTTCTCACAAAAATAACTTCACATGCAATATATAAAAGTTACAAAATATCAAAGAACTCAAAAACTTAATGATGCACAGAACAAAGGGGAAAAATAAGTTTAATTCAAGACCTTTTTTAATTAAATACATATCTCAGATTTATTTTCAAATGTCTATCTCTGCAATTGGGACAGTTCAAAAATCAAACCAGTATTAATGTGTTTTATTGTTTTAACTTTTGTTGCATTTTCCTTTTCTCCTGCCTCGGGGTGTTTTGTTTTGGGTTTGGTTTTTTTTTTTTCTGTGGTGCTAAGACTGTGTAGGAAGAAGCAATGAAAAATCAGAACAGATTAAGTATAAATACATAAGCAAAACCTTGAACTTAAAACCATCTAAGGACAGAAAAACAGAAGACAGTAGATATATTTAGTGTTGTGCATTTTATCTAGTCAACAGGTAGATGTTGCTGAAAACTCAAATTCAGCTCTTCAGCATAATGAAGACAAAATCATTATTACTTTTAAAACTCTCTTTAAAGCTTACCTCTGTATCCTTACTAATCAGCGAAGAAGGTCCCAAGTTGTTTATATTCTCACCTCCTTCTGAAGGAAGGAACTGGTAATTCACAGCCTGGTAGAGAATCTATAAACACAAAATCAATATAATCTCTTACCAGTCAAATAATTAAATGTAAGAATTATGCCTGGTGTCATAGGAAACCCAAGAAATTCTGATGTAAAAGTTTCCATGATAGAAAAACAAGGGTGCAGGGGAAGACAGGGAGAAGACCACGTAAGTATCTTTGACATCCTCTCACTGTTGTAGTCCCTAGACAAAAAAAACTGAACTTCCCTTCTCTGTGATTTTTATGCAGTATTTTTCACACAATATAAGAATTTTGGTTTTTTAATTATATGCACCCTCCTATACTACGTAGACTAAAGAACTTCCATGAAAAACATCCATTATCTGAACTGTGCTCTGAGGTATTCGGCAACTCCACAGAGGTGTTATGTAAGCTAAGTTTTGCAAGCAGAATTTCCACAGGCCATAGAACTAATGAAGGTCCACAAAAGACACTTATATATATCACCTGGTCAGCGTGACCTTCTGATAAAGTTTTTAGCATACATCTATTTATCTACAAAGACAGAGCACTTGGACTGAACACATAGAACCTTTTACAAACAGAGCTGAAAAGTGTATGCTTAGTTTATGGAGAGAGTAATTGCGGAAGAAACTGATTAAACGTGCTTTGACAGAAATCCTGACTTGGGTTTGGCTTCCTGGGGCAAGTACCAAATTAACCGTCACTGTACTTTTGCTACAAATGATAATGCACTAACAGAGAAATCAGCAACAAATTCAATCTCAAGTTTTGTGAACGAAGAAGACAGAGAACTGAGATGCAGCCTGAAGAATGCATCTGTACTCTAGCAATTGCTCCCTTCTCCCCCATTCTTCAGACAAAGAATGCAAACCCTCCAAGATGTTTTTATTACACAAAGATAAGTCTATGAACACTTGTGAACTCTTAGACAACTAAGACAAATGGGAACTCCTAAACAAATAACAGTACGTAGGCCAAGCCACAATTACACTGAAAAGAAATTTAACATTTTCACAACCTAAATTACTTCACTGCAATTTCAAATCAAACTTTTCAGAAGGTTTGCTATGTTGTCTTGCCATATATAACTTTTTTTTTAATGCTACAATTATGTGTTCTCACATATATAATTTGATCAGCTGAACACCTAAGACCTGATTCTATTAAGTCAGTCATTGCAGAGTTATTAAAGATGGCTCAGACATAAAGTTGTTGTTGTTGTTAAAACCATTACATGGTTGAAATCAGTGAGAACAGAATTTCATGGTAGAGATTACAAAAATGTAAGAATAAACATTTAATGGATATTTATGTGGACATTTAATGATATTTCATACAAGGTGTAAACAGGTGACAGAACCTGGAAAACAATGAAAAAAATTATTTAACCGCATTTGCTAACAAAATGTTTAAATCAGGTAATAAATGAAGAAATTAAAAATACTGCAGATAGAGAATACAATTGCACTCCTACTTGAGAAGTCAACTCATCTTATAAAAATGCTTATAAAGAGACCTCGTCTGTTGCAATATTAACAATAAAGTAGAAGAATAGATTAGAACAAATACAAACTTGTTGGGGGATGCAACTTAAAGGCACAAACTTGAAAATGAACCCAATTCCCTTTACTTTGGTTAGCACTGAACTTGCATGAAATAAGTTTCAGAAACTCCCACCTGGGTTTGCAGTGAACTGCTCACTCCCAGCAACGCCTCTATGGCACTTGGGGGACAGTGTGTCAGAGCAAAAGCCATGAGTTCCTGACGCATACCCAAATCATGGTAGCCTTCAGATTGCCCAAGTTGACTGCATACTTCCCAGCTTTTAGAATAACCTACAAGGGAATGCAAAACATACTTCTGAGACCGGTAAACTTCACAACTAATAGGAGGACGCTGCATAATTCTTACTGAATGGATAAAGGAGGGCGTGTGGCATTCCTGTCAACACTTATCCCCTGGGAAAGGAACCATAAAGCCTCCATAAAACAGAGATGTAACTCAACTTTAGACTGACCAAATATATAGAAGATGAATTATTATCATATTGCAGATATCAGTAGAACAGGCATCTGTAAGCCTACACACTATATTTTCACATATTACAATAGGAAAATCATAATTTACTTCAGAGCATGATATTAAACACCTTACAGGAGTGGCTGTAAAAAAAAACCCAAAGTAGTAAAATATATCACTTAATGTAATTAAAAGATCCTCAGTCCTTCTCAGATTTTCCCCCCTCAGCCTCAAGGCAGAAGAAAAGCCAAAGACACAAATCCCATCTTCCTTAGTATCTTGACACATATATGTCATTTACCTCCATTCACATCCTCACATAAACAAAATACATAAATACCACACATATTTTAAGAGTTTTGATGGAAGGGTAGATATCTAACAGACCTGCACTTTCCTCCTAGCTGCAATCACATATTTTTACCTGTTTGAAAGGACTACAGTGTAGAAAGAATGAGAAATTGTGGTTCCCAGATGCATACAGAAAAGCTCCCTGAGGTTACTTGTCTCATAGTTCAGTAACTATCTTATTACATACAGTATTTGCTGTGTACACCTCCATTCCATGTATTTGTCCATTACATACAGCAAAAACATTTGCATGTTTTTGTCTTGCAAAAGAAATATCAAAGAACTAGGAACCTTTTTGCCTGCCTTAGGAGGAGATTACAGGAATCTGGCTGTCACCTTGTCTTGTCAGCTCCTATACATCTCATGCATCATGTCAGAAAGCCAATAAATTAAGTTTGGAAATATCCAAATGGACCTGGGCAAATGTCTGTCCAAAATTATAGGTCTAAATTTAAAAATACCTGAATCGTCTTTTATAATGTGCACACAACTTAGTAAGAAACAGGAGTGGGCACTTTTTACTACAGCCTATAATATTGTTTTCAGATTGAAAACTAAATACAAAATTGCAGGCTAACAAAATTTTATTTCTTATAATTAATTCCAGAGGTGAACAAGTGGGATAGAAATTGCAGAGAAAGCTTTTTTGACTGTGTGAATGAACTTTTGCAAACTGAAACACATTTTAAATATACTGAAATACATTTCCATAATGAATATTACAGACAAGAAATGTGACTATGTATAAATGATAACGAATATGTAAGGACCAACATACATGTTTAATCTCCATAGTGTTACACATGAACATTCATTAACAAAAACATAATGCCAAGCATAGTAAACGGGATTTAAACAATGTGACAAATTTAAGCTTTTTCTTTCACTTTCTTAAAAGGAAAAAAAAATGTACTGAGGAGAAAATTAAAAATTAAATTCCTACTGGGATGTATTTTGAGCTTCTGACACAAAAAATAAAGGATTATCTGGATGACAGCATGCAATCTCAGTTGAGAGATCTCAGTGAACTAAACTGATTTAGAAAAAGATCAACATGACCCCAGAAGTCACTGTGGCTTAAGTATTTTGTAGTTCCATAACTACACGGAGTTTCTCCTCCATGACAATAGGATTCATCGTATTTCATATCATCTGCCTTCTACATTTGCCATGCTGATGTCAGTTGACTTCCACAAACACAACATAACTGATTTTTGAGTGAAATGGACCAATCTGAAGTACCATGCTTCACAGTTAGCCAGGAGTCAGAACTCAGAGTTCCACTACCATCACCCCACACCACCCCCATTTATTTACTTCACCTGTGGCCATGAGCTCCTGGCAATGCATACTAGCTGCTTTGTAGTCCTGGAAACTGAGAGCTTGTTCCACTAGAAGTATTAAAACTTGACCTTTTCTCTCTGTCTGATCATCTCCTGTAAGAAAAATTCAACACTTTTATTAGTTAATTGGAATTAATGGCCAACTTAAGCTTGCTACTTTATTTCTTAAGAAAATTACATGCCACAACGTGAAAGGTCTGTCATGAAACTGAAGCAGAAATAAAATTATCTACTTTTTCCTGAAGGAAGCAATAAAAACTGCAAATGTTTTTTAAAATACATTTGCATCATAGCTGGCCAAAAAAAAAAAAAAACACTCCCACAAAAAAACACACCTACCAAAAAACTGCACAGCATGTTGTGTCCAGGTTAAAAAAAAACTTTTGAAAACTGTATTTATGTGATGGCCAAGACATAGATCAAAACTGATATTTAAGGTAGCATACAAATCAAAATCCTGACATTGGAAAAAAACTTCTGTGAACTGTAATCAAAGAAGTATTGAAATTTTTAGTTGTTTTGTTACAGAATACAAAGCTTCAGTTTAAACTCCCACTTCATGGAGCCAAATAATTAATGAGATATGGGAGACACAAGTATTTAAAAATCCCTTCCCTCATAAATTGAGTGAGTAGAACCAAAACTATTTCTTTCACACCATACGTGCATCTTGGTCACCAGACCTTCTGGACAATGCCTCTTCCCTCAGTTATGAGGCAAAAGTAATGCTTCAGATACTACCGATCTCATGAATGTTATTTATTTTACTGACACCAGTTGCTCCAGTCTTGTGCTCAAAATTGCACGTATGTCCATGCGTTATATGAGGTGACTAAACATACACAGGAAAAATAATCTCAAGGTATTAATTTTAATTTAGGAAAGAAGGATGGCAAGAAGCTAGTAAGAATGAGTTGTTTTTTTCAATACAAGCTTCTTGCTCATGTTTCTCCCCTATTATTAAAAGCAATTTTACGCAGTCACCGCTGTTAAAGTCATTTGAAAAGGGCACTGGTTTATGAAACTATATTGCTACAACTTGTGAAATGCAAATATTTCAGAAGGTTAAACAGATCCGGTTCTAAAAACCATTTAAAGGGTACATGTTCTTAAATTGCAAAGTTGTTATTTTTAACTTGACTTTGCAGGTCCATCAATGCAGACAAAGCAAATTTCTTTTTAAAGCTTTCTCAAATGAAAAGACCCACCAGTTGCACTAGAATGACATTCAGGGAAGTGAAGTTATCCTACTTACTGAACTCAGTCAAGATTCCCCTAATCCCGGCACGTCATAACTAACTCGGCAGGGAAACCAGGTTTGCTTCCCATCATTTTATCTTTTGGCCTCTTGCTCTATATACTGCCAACACACGATGTTGCAAATTAATCACATCCAAGGCTCTCCTGTTGCAAAATTTTGCCCTCTGGAACCTGGGAACTTCTCATCCGGGCAAAAGCAATTACAGATGACAAAGAGGTGCTTCTATCTACACAAGCTATATGTGAACTGTCATAGCTATAAGAGATCTGTACTTGCCACTCACCTCCCGATGCCCACTTCACCCTGACAGCTTTACTACTTACAGAGAGATTTGACTAAGCAGCAAACACAAACAGAAGGCAAGAGAAACAATCGAACTATTGTCCCTGAGATTTGAGCTAGACAAAATAATCACTGATATTTATTACTACTTAAAAATCAGTGGGATTGGAAGGAAGAGAGGAACACTTGGAGCAAGGAATGATTTTCTTCTTAACTGTGCTTGAGCAGTTGTATGCTGACAAGTCCCCCAACCCCAATGTTTAGCTAAGCAGTTTTGACGCAGTGGGATACATCTCCACATGTTTTACAAAATCACAAGCATAAAATGTACAGATCTTTTTCCTTCCACTCCATGGCTGTACTTGCTCATCTTATCTCCACCGTTCACTCATTTAAACTTCCACTATCTTGACACATGCTGTTATGCCACCGAACAACAGTCAGCCCTTTTTCACATGGCTTTCCTTTCCTCAACAGTGCAGTCATTTAAAACACTACCTTCTGCAGTTAAGCAGCAAGGTCTTGTTCTTGTCTTCAAAGATGAAAAAATTCATTGCTTCAGATTCATGATGCCTCACTGGAAGACATTTTTAATAATGAAGTCTTATAAAAGTGAAAGCTTTGAATTCTAAACTGACAGGCATCCAAGATTTAAAACCAAAAAAAGGTTCAATGAGAAAAACCATTAAAATTGTAGCCTTATTATATTATACAGTAATTCTGCATTAAGCCTCAATGTTAATGTCTGGCATCCAAACTCAAACACATTAAGGTCAGAAATTGGAAAGAATATCTTAGTTTTTGTTTTCCTTTTAGTATTTGTGAAAGTTTGTGTGTGTTCATTTCCTTTGAACTATTGCCTCCTCACATCATAAAGAAAATGCATTTATATTCTAAAGGTTATTCCACTCAGATTTAAGTCTCCACAGTTCTTTCCATCTCCTTTTGTTATGATGTTTAGCATTAAGCTAGAAGTTGATACAACTTCTATATGACATTATACCTGAAAGGAGGTTGTAACTAGGCGGGTGTTGATCTCTTCTCCCAAGTAACTAATGATAGAACAAGAGGAAATGGCCTCAAGTTGTGCCAGGGAAGGTTTGGGTGGGATATTGGGAAAAATTTCTTCACCAAAAGGGTTGCCAAGCATTGGAACAGGCTGCCCAGGGAACTGGTTGAATCATCATCACTGGAGGTATTTAAAAGGCGTGTGGATATGGTGCTTAGGGACATGGCTTAGTGGTGGACTTGGCAGGGCTAGGTTTATGGTTGAACTTGATTTTAAAGCTTTTTCCAACCTAAATGATTCTATGATTCTATTACAAATCATGAGAGAAAAATATGGAAGGTCAGAAATAACAGACAATCTCTTTTTTTCTTGAGAAATAAAGGATGTTCAAATGCTTTTTAAAAGTTTGGATCCAATTTGGGTCATATAAAGAAAAAAAAAGCTTACTGAAACACTGAGTAAGACGCAACATTATCCTGAGTGAAACCACCTCATAAAAAAACTTAAAAGTCAAATGGTATCAAAATTTACTGTATACTCCAGAAATTCCACATGGCCTACCTTTAAGAGGTAAGAAACCATCTGTATGGTTACTTCCACATGTGTAAAGCAAGAAAAGTCAATGCTGAAAAAGGTGGATTTCAAAAACAAGTTTTCACTTAAGAATGTGAACAAAACTTAGAGGTCCTAGAACTAGCTTATGGATATTGAAATTAACTAAATTCCCATAGAACTTTGTGAGAAAAGAGAATAATGAACAGAAAACATTTCTAGAGAGCCTGACTCAAGAAACAGAGCAATGTTCACTAGATCTTTTTGATACACAGTAACAGTAAAGAATATGGTCTTAATTTCCGATACATAAGCATTTTTTACTCTTTCTTTTTGCTCCTCTATTTTGTAGGGAAGTAATTACATCAAGAGAATTCTTTCACACCGTTTCTTAACCGAGAGCATGGATTAAGTGAAGATCGAGATATAGAACAGCTCCAACTCCCTGAGCAGCTGCAGATTTTGTCTGTCATGCTGAGCACATTATCCCTCACTCACTTTGCCCATCTGTGAAATTAAGATAACACTTGTGTGCTTACTTTACAGAGGTAGTGATGTGAATCTTAAGTAGAGTTTACTGTCATTAATCAAATACTTTAAAGTAATTAAGAAACTAGCTGATATATCATTACCTAAGCAATATTCTGGCTTTGATAAGTATGAATATAAATCCTATTACTTTCAGTGGTGCTATCTAAACAAACTGTATTCATAGGACAGAGCTCCCAAAGCTCTTTGAGGATAACCATGTTCACTCTGCCCTTGTATGCATAGCAAACGCATTCTTTTAGAATCAAAATTAAGATAGATATATATATATATGCTCATAGTATTTTACAGACTATATATCATAAGATAGCATATATATATAATCTGTATAAACACATATGTATAAAATGTATTATAGGTGCAGATAGATGTAGCAAGCAGGTCTTTCACGATCAGTAATCCTACGGGCTGCAGTGGCAGGGGGAGCAAAGAGGGGGCAATGTTGCAACAAATTGCTCCAGTTCGCAATAAAGCACAAGAAAGCACGCTACTTGTAGGTACACACAGTGAATCAGCAACAGAAGGGACTGCAAATTTGAGCATGCATAACCAACACCGGTAAGTATATTCCACAAGACAAAATTATAACTTCTTTCACAGCAAAGGTGGCTCATAAATCAGCATAACTGTATAACTCGTGAAAAGCAATTAGGGACAAAAAACAATTCTTTCCCCCAGCAGTGCTCTATGTAATTCTTCATTAAGCAACTCCATAAAGTTTAATCCCTAGATTCTTTTTCAATATCCAGACTCATCCCAACATACCTCCATAAAACCATTTCCTTTCATCATAAGCTGTTAGAAATCAAGTTATCCTTTCCCAGCAGTTTTAAACCTGCTAACAAAGAGTGTGTTAAAACTGTAAGGAAAGTTTTCTTTTTCTAATATTCAGTTTAAAATAAAATATACTCATTCACTAATCTTAAAATCTGTACGCATGAGCTGCCCTTTTGGCTATAAACTGATTTGTGGAATAATATTAGCGTTTGTTATAATTATTATGCCTACCAAATCCTAAAATAACTCTTGAGCATATTAATAATTAATTGTAACTCAATAACTTAAATTACTAGTTAACAGATACAGAAATACCACCTCTACATGTCTTGATTTAATTTTTTTAATACCTACTATTAAATTTTACAATACTTCATTTACAGACTATGACTAAGGCTATGCCAGCGTTCCACTTAAAATCTGTTCTCAAAGGTATTATTAACCTAGCTATTAAAATCATATGCAACTGTAATTTCAGTGTAAGGTTACCTATTCCAGCACTCACTAGAAGTACATACAGCAGTAACTGAGGAGTAAAGAGTGAAGTTCTACAAACTTTCTTTAATCTGTTGGAAAAATATTGCATTGGCATGCATGATTTGAAATAGTGATGGTAATCATGTTTCCTTTGTATGCTTTTGGATACTCTTCTGGATACTTGTCAATGGGATGGAATGTCAGCCACAAAAAATCTGCAATAATAGCGGTATGCTGTTAATAGCTTTCAAGTCCAGAAAAACTAAAAAAGATTAAAGATTAAAGAAACACTGGGTTTCTTAAAATTAAATAAACCTGTTTTCCATAGCCCATCTCCTACAACAAGTAAGTTCAGATAAAATTCACAACTATGGTATTCTCATAGTGAGTCTACATCTTGCTTATAAACTAATATCCTGTAGACAGAATAGTATTTCTATGTAAGTAATATGACTAGTTATCCCTTAGCGACAGTGAAATAGTTTTTAATCACAGAAGCTTAAAAACTACTTAAATAAATAGTTTAAAAATATAAAAACACCAAAAACCCACACACACAAAATAAAAAAAAAAAAACACACCACATCCACCATCAAAGAAACTCACTACTGGAAATGTTTCCTTGCTATTTTTATCTTTCAAATAGATGTTAAACTATAACTAAAAGATAATTTTGAAAGCGACCAAGGTATTTGTTTATTTAAAATAAGAGACAAGAAAAGGAAGTGTTCAAGATTCACTCTTGAAATATACTTTTACTACTAATATTCCATACTTACCACAAGAATAACCATTAGTGTTATTTTCCAAAGGTTAACCATTAAAGTCAAAGAACCCAACACTCTTAGAATAAATATGTGATTTGTAGCATAAGTGGTGTTTTTTAAATAATTCACCTGCTTAAAAATTAACCACCTCACACATTCATCTTCTGGTTTTCTGCAGCCCAGTAACTGCATGGAAGAGGAAAATTAGGAGGCCATTTCATCATCTGGATTTAAATCTCTCTCTTAAATCTGTTTTCAGTGGTGTCTCAACAAGTACCACTGCAATAACACTAGCACACAGACAGTACCATTTCAACGAGCTCTACAGGAACTCACTGAAGTTGTCTACCTAATATATGGTGTCCCTTATCTTTCAGTCTCCAGAGACGGAAGACTAGAGTTTGTTCCCTCTTCAAAGGTACATACCACAGCACTGTAGATGCTCATCTACAGCTAAGGCACTAAGATAACACTAATGGACAAAATAGTTTGGATTTAAGCTTCATAGAATCGCTGTGGATTTTGCCTTTCCTTTTCTCATACAAAGAGAACCATTTGGATTCAAAAAGAAGGAAAAACAAAGAAAAACAGCAGCATTAGCCTAAAGAACCCAGAACACTAAGAAAAATCGACAGATTTTAACTGGATGTGGGAGGAAGCAGAAAGAGCTGTACAGCAGTCTTGTCTTATGAACCAACAGAGATATTTTCTTGCAAAAGTCTTGCAAGCAAAGGGAAAAAGAGAAGTTATGACTGTCATTCTAGTTTTTCTACAGAACAGGAGATTACATGTAAAATGAAAAGCTACGTAGACTGGATCCAGCTACCTAACCCTGAACCATCCCCTCCCCCCGCCAGCTTTCAAGTAGCAGCACTACGTACACAGGAGCACTGAGCTTAGAGTCACAATGATGTTTCCAGCAATTCCTTTCTTTAGTACCTAGGCATTTGGGGAGGTTAACAACCTCTCTTCTGTACCTCTCTGCTCATAACCTCACCCACCCCCCTTGAATATCTCCCTCCATATATAGAATACTATGCAAAAATTACCAATACTAAGCTTCCTGAAGACATAAGAAGAAATTCTTCAATCATTTAACAAATAGAGACAGAAAGAAACTAGCCAGGCATGCAGCACTGACAAAGCCAGAATGCATTGAATTTATATACCCTGCTGCATGAAATAAGAATTTCTATTTTATATTTCTATATTCTGTTTCTTAAATGGGACTATTATCAAACTACCTTACTTGATCAAGACAATAAGATTTACAGGAATTGTAGTACTACCAATTAACTGTAAAAAAAGTATTCTCAGCCACAACTCCTCCAATACGAAACAAGCTTTTTCTCAAAATCCCAGTTAGACAAGGTTGTTTTCATCTTAGGTACTAGTGGAATGTCAGACCAGCTGACAATATCAGCTGTTCTACAGATAAAATATTTCATTCATGTAAAATATTTCATCCTCCTCAATGACTACTCTTCCAGATGACTTTTTAGTGATACTGTTGAACACACATTCTAACAATTAACTCAAATATCCTAAAGCATAAACACAAATGCATGTTGCACTGCAATTCAGTATTTTACTAACACAGCTTACCTGCAACCCTTAGCAAATTTGCAAGTCCCAAGAGCTTAGCAGACTGCTTATAGTTTGTTGACAGCTGAGCAAGACAGTCCTTGATGAGACTAAGTCGATCCGAACACAAACGTACTGTTGAAAGAAGAGCTTGTGTTAGACACCATACAGATGAACCCTACTGCTGTACTTCTGGTTAAACAACGCAGAAGGAGTGCTAGGGAGTGTAAGAATGCAAATACCATCTGAAAAACAGCCCAAAGTTACTTGTAATGCAGATCCTCAATTATACCTAGAAACAGAAAGTTAAAACAACACAATATATCCAGCCCCAACCACTAGCAAGTCAGGCTGGGAAGGGAGGAAGAAGAGGGAAACTGACCTGAATAAAAACTTATTTTTGTTTCAAGTTTTCAGGCTCCATGTTTTTAAATGCATATGGACTAACCTATATGCCCTTAAATTTTTTTTTAAATATCATTTTTGCAACATCCTCAGACTGCTAAACCAAACATTAACTTTCATTCAGAATGTTGTAAGTAACTAGCATTTCATACTACATTTTATTTTAGGGTGGACAGGATGTATCACACAGGCTGGAAGAACTGACATACACAAATTCTCCAGGCTGTTTTAATTTACATAAATATTTTCTGAGCAAGTGGAGAGACAGCCTGCAAATGACCAGGATATGTTTAACATATCCTGAGAAGCTTATAATTAGTACTGTGTTTCACAAAAGATTTTACCAAGAATTAAACAATTACCTTAATTGTATAATTTAATATCCTGAGCTGATTTCAGTGCCCTTTTTAGCTAGTTAGTGGGTGGCTAACTTCAGGCTGCTGCTTTAAAAAGGTAATGTTTTCATAACACGCAGGTTCTCAGAACACAGAGGAACAGCATGCAGATCCTCCACTTAACACTCAGTAAGACATCTATATCTGCATGGGGAATAAACTTTGCAGTAGCATATCGGCCTTAAAACACATGATATTAGGCCTCTCAATAAGAGCAAAGCAGCAAGCACATAAAGAAAACTCCATTAATAGAGTTCTGAAAATCAAGTTAGACGAAAACTAATTAAGAATGGATGAGGAGGAAAAGGTTACACTTTTAGTTTCTTTTTTAATATTCTATCACACACATTAGTATACAGCAGCAAAATGCTTTGATTCAGTGTTTGTATAAGCAAGATTTTTTGAAATATCGAACATACTGAAAGTAATCTGAAATGATGAAAATGTTTGACCCATGGTATTTAAGATGGACTTTTCTTCACCTTTTATGTTAATAACGAGTCTCCAAACCAGATTTTATTAGAATATATCATAATAGTTGTTCACAATCTTAACTGCTGAGTTTGCTAAAAATACAAGTGTGGGGGAAGCTCTACAGAAAACTAAAGATAAAAGTGCAAATAAAAGTCTATTGCTAATTTTAATTGTGGGAATAACTGATCCTTAATGTTATTTTAATGACATTCTATCAAAGTAACTGACCATTTAAAGGCTTTCATTAAAACTCTAAAACATAATTTTAATCTTATTACATTAATTTGATTTACATGAAAGATACTGAAGAAAGCATAAGTCAGGATCATTAATAATTATAGGCATGATTTCACACATTCTAATTAATCTAGATCAGCTATATACACATACTGCACATACTGTTAATGCAATATTATGTTGTCACTTTTTAAGTGGTACCTTCATGTCCACACTGAGAAACATCAGGAAAATATACACGTGCTTTTCTACAGGTTGAAGAGACTGAAAAATAATTCTGCTCTGGAAGTCAACAGTGCAATACTGTAAGCTCTAGAAAGCAGACTTAGTCCAGATATGGAAAGATTTCTGAATACAACATATGGAGCATCAGCCCACTTTGAAGGAATACTTGGGAAAAAAGAGAATGCCAAAGTAAAGTAACAGCGACTAAGAACATCTGCTTCATTTTCCACAGACTCCCAACTGCTTTCCATATATCCCAGTATTTCTCTGTACAATGCCAGAAGTAAAACACTACCATCAGCACATTAAAACTCAGTGCTCTCCTCAGCCAGTTCTTTTAGAGTGCTTTCAATACCAGTGTTCATGCAGTTTCAACATAGTTAACTACATACCATATATGCAAGCTTCACTGAAAGCCTTAGATGAGCTCTTTTCTATTTCTTTCACTTAGAAAACTTTTTTGTTTTAATAAAGTACACTGGGTTTGTATGGCAAGGTTTTGGTAACAGGGGAGCTACAGAGGTGGCTTCTGTGAGAAGCTGCTAGAAGCTTTACCCGTGTCTGACAGAGCCAATGCCAGACAGCTCCAAGACAAACCCAACACTGGCCAAGGCCGTGACCATCATCGATGGTGGTAGCACCTCTGGGATAACATATCTATGGGGAAAAAAAAAACCCTGAGCAATTACAGCTAGAGAGAGGAGTGAGAAAATGTGAGAGGAACAACCCTGCAGACACCAAGGTCAGGTAAGAAGAAGGAGGAGGAGATGCTCCAGCCACCAGAGCAGAGATCCCCCTGCAGCCCGTGGTGAAGACCATGGTGAGGCAGGCTGTGCCCCTGCAGCCCACGGAGGTTAATGGTGGAGCGGATATCCACCTGCAGCCCATGGAGGGCCCCACGCCAGAGCAGGTGGATGCCCAAAGGAGGCTGTGACCCTGTGGAGAGCCCATGCTGAAGCAGGCACCTGGCAGGACCTGTGGCCCCATGGAGAGAGGACCCCACTATGGAGCAGGTTTGCTGGCAGGACTTGTGACCCCTGTGGGGGACCCACACTGAAGCAGTCTGTTCCTGAAGGGATGCACCCTGGGGAAAGGACCCACGCTGGAGCAGTTCATGAAGAACTGTAGCCCATGGGAAGGACTCATGTTGGAGAACTTCATGGAAGACTGTCTCCTGTGGGGGTGTTGTGGTTTAGCACCAGCTGGCAACTCAGCCCCCTAAAGTCACTCGCTCACTCCCCCACCAGCGGAATGGGGGAGAGAATCAGAAGGGTAGCTCGTGAGTTGAGATAAGAACAGTTTAGTAATTAAAATGACAACAACAGCAGCAGAAACAATAATGCAGTGAAAAGGAAAACAATGAGAGAGGCATGAAGCCTGGGGCGGGGTGAATGAACAACCAAAACAACCCACATGTGACACAGCCACTCACCGCCTGCCACAACCGCTCCCCTCCTCCACATACCAGCTGCCCCGGTTAATGTGCTGGTCATGGTGTCACATGGTGTGGGATGACCATCCCATTGGCCAGTCGGGGTCAGCTGCCCTGGCTGTGGCCCCGCCCCTCCCAGCCTCCCGCCCACACAGCAGAGTGCGGGAAGCTGGAAAGGCCCCTGACTGCTACAGGCGCTACAGTGAAGAGAATTAACTCTATCCTAGCCAAAACCAACACAGAGGGAGCTCACGCTGGGGCAGGGGAAGAGTATGAGGAGGCCTCCCCTGAGGAGGAAGGAGCGGCAGAGACAACGTGTGATGAACTGACCACGACCCCATTCCCCGTCCCCCTGCGCTGCTGGGTGGGGGAGGAGGTAGAGAAATTGGGAGTGAAGTTAAGCCCAGAAAGAAGGGAGGGGTGGGGGGAAGGTGTTTTAAGATTTAGTTTTATTTCTCAGTCTTTCAGTATGGGGTCTATAAGAAGGACGGAGGCAATCTCTTTATCAAGGCCTGTTGTGATAGGACAATGGGTAATGGTTTTAAACTAAAGGAAGGTAGATTTAGACTGCATATAAGGAAAATTTTTTTATAGTGAGGGTGGTGAAACACTGGCACAGGTTGCCCAGAGAGGCGGTAGATGCCCCATCCCTAGAAACATTCCAGGTCAGGTTGGACGGGGATCTGAGCAACCTGATGTAGTTGAAGATGTCCTTGCTCATTGCAGGGGGGTTGGACTAGATGACCTCTAAAGGTCCCTTCCAATGCAAACTATTATATGATTCTATGTTACTCTGATTTTGACGGGCAATAAATTAATTTTCCCCAAGTCTGTTTTACCCGTAATGGTAATTGCTCAGTGATCTTTCCCTGTCCTTGTCCTGGCCCACGAGCTATTTGTTGTATTTCCTCTCCCCTGTCCAGCTGAGGAGGGGAGTGACAGAGCAGCTTTGGTGGGAACCTGGTGTCCAGCCAAGGTCAACATACTACATAAACATTGTTTGTTTCACACAATCGGTAAGCAATAAAATATACTGCAATATATTCCATTTTCCCCTTTATCTCATTGTCCATAATCATCCTTTCTTTCCAACTTCTCTTCAACAACCTTCCATACCATTGGAATCAGAGCTCCAAAACAGATTTAAAGTTTTAAGTAAGTCATCAGAAGAAATACTGTGTAATATTTCACTTCCGTTGTCATTGGATTTTATATATATCAAAATGAAATAGCGCAGTGGAAACATGAAAAATGCTGACACACGAAGTGCACCTCTCCCACCCATTCTTTCAAAGCTCATCAGCACATAAGCAAGGGCAGATTATTTTGGAAGTAAAAGGTGAGCTCAAACTATTTATTCTAAAGTCAATTCAGGTACTTAGCACTCTAGTTATTAAAAAGTCCTACTAAAAAGTCCCAAAACACAGATTCCATATGCAGACATCTTTCTTATCTGACATCAACTGAAAAATGTTTTTTTAAAAAAAAAATTCATTTTTGGTATGTGCCTCCAGGCTGTTTGGAGGCAGGGCAGGGACACTTTAATTTACTTATTCAACACTCATGCAATAGTAAACTATTTGTCATGCATATTTTATTCCTGTGATTCAAGTAATCACATAGAGTATAAAAATACGCTGTACCTTGTAACGGTAATATCTTCACACCAAATTCTTCAAGGTAGCCGAGAGCACGAATGAGATCTAGCTCCTCTTGAATAGCACTTGGACAGTCTACAATAAGTTGTAGACAGCACCTAAATAGGAAGGAAACAAACGTTTCTAAAAATTGTTGAAGAAATTCAAAGTTAAGTTTTTGGAAAAAGTTCACCTGTGACTAACAAAAGAATAATAAAAAACCCCACAACCCAAAAAGCCACCTAAAACCCAGTAATTTACTGTGCTTACAGAATGTCAAAATATTCACTAGCCCTGTAACACAAATTGTAAGTGTTTGGCACCATATCTCTGTTATAGCTGGCTAAAAGTTTTAATGAAATCCTATTCTTGGATTGCCACAATCGTCTTTACCTAGTTGTGATAAGAACACCGCTAAGCCCTCTTGAGTCTAGACCTGCAGTGAATTTAACAAAAGACACTGAAGACATATGTACTTAAATATCTGATTATTTAGGGAAATACTTCTCATACCACTAATGCGTTTGGAAAAAGCAAAATTCTGTAAAAAGTTCATTGGAAGTGAAGTTAGAGCCATTGTCACAAATTCAGTTTCCTCAGCTAGGTTCACCAAATGAAAACAAAGCTGATTTACAAAAACAAAACAAAAAACACAAAAACATACAAAAATATTTTTCTGAAGATTAATTAATGCATTCAATTATTAACAACATGTTATTTAAAATATTTTTTATATGCTTTATTAATATTATCTTGACCTAATCAGCTTTTTTATACTTTTTTTAAATAAAACTTGCATTCTGGTACAGACTTTCATATGTAGTTTCATAAATACATATTTAACAAAAATACCACGTGCCAAATACCCTCAATGACTTAAAATGGCTTACGTCATCATGCACAATGAATCAGGAAAGTATTTTATTTGTGCAATTTGTCATATGGCTTTTCTCTCTACACATTAAGAAATAGACATGTTTACATGAAAAATAAAATTTTATGTCAACTACACTCTCATCTGAACCCGTCACATTTTTCAGGAGCACTGACAAACATTTCCGGGTGAAGTGGAGACTAAAACAGGAGTGGAAGGAAAAAGAACTAGCTAAACAGAAGGTAAATATGTTCCGCCTAAAATAACTCATGGGGAAGGTTACTAGGAGACCTATACAGTGTGATAATCACTCATGGAAATAAATTAAGTTACCATGAGGCAACTGATTAGAGGAAAGTCGGAGAAAAACCCCAACATCTTCCTAAACAGAATGAACACACAGTCACGCATCCATAACAAGTATTTGAGCTATAAGGTGATACTTTGAAATATCACCATAAAGCCATAAGATAGAAGTTGATCATCAGACCCTTATGAGATACAAAAGACAATGATACTTCTTATTTCTAGAGCCTGCTAATAGAAAAGGCTCTCAATGGGAGACTGAGAAAAACTATCAGTAAATAAACCTTAGTGTTATGATGACATTAAATCATTTTTCATAGCGATTACAGAATCATAGAATAGATGGCATTGGAAGGGACCTTTGGTTTGCTCAGAGCCCCGTCCAAACTGACCTTCAATGTTTCCAGGGATGGGGCATCTACCGCCTCTCTGGGCAACCTGTTCCAATGCTTCACCACCCTTTTCGTAAAACATGTCTTCCTCATATCTAGTCTAAATCTACCCTCTTTTAGTTTAAAACCCTTACCCATTGTCCTATTGCAACAGGCCCTGCTCAAAAAGTTGGTCCCAACTTTATTGTAAGGCCCCTTTAAATACTGAAAGGCTGCAATAAGGTCTCCCCACAGCCTTCTCTTCTCCAGGCTGACCAACCCCAACTCTCTCAGCCTGTCCTCACAGCAGAGGAGCTCCAGCCCTCGGATCATCTTTGTGGCCCTCCTCTGGACCCGCTCCAACAGGTCCATGCCCTTCCTGTGCTGAGGGCTCCAGAGCTGGATGCAGGACTCCAGGTGGGGTCTCACCAGAGCAGAGTGGAGCAGAGGGGCAGAATCTCCTCCCTCAAGCTGCTGACCACACTGCTTTTGATGCAGCCCAGGATACCGTTGGCCTTCTGGGCTGTGAGCGCACATTGCTGGCTCATGCCCAGCTTTTTGTCCACCAGTACCCCCAAGTCCTTCTCTGCAGGGCTACTCTCAATCTCTTCACCCCCCAGCCTGTATTGATATCGGGGATTGCCCTGACCCAGGTGCAGAAACTTGCACTTAGGCTTGTTGAACCTAATAATGTTCACATGGGCCCACTTCTCCAGATTGTCCAGGTCTCTCTGGATGGCATCCCATCCCTCAGGCATGTCAACTGCAACACTCACCTTGTTGTCATCTGCAAACTTGCTGAGGGTGCACTCGATCCCACTATGCCATTGATGAAGATATTCAACAGTACTGGTCTCAATACAGACCTCCGAGGGACACCACTTGTCACTATTCTCCATCTAGACTTTGAGCCATTGACCACTACCCTCTGGATGTGACCATCCAGTTCCTCATCCACCAAACAGTCCACCCATCAAATCTATCTCTCTAGTTTAGAGAAGGATGTTGTGGGGACCTCATCAAAGCCCTTACAGAAGTCCACATGGACGCCACCTGGGGCTCTTCCCTTGTCCACTGATGTAGTCACTCCATCATAGAAGGCCACTAGGTTGGTCAGGCAGGACTTGCCCTTGGTGAAGCCGTGCTGGCTGTCTCAGATCACCTCCTTGTCCTCCATGTGCCTTAGCATAGCTTCTGGGAGGATCTGCTCCATGACCTTCCCTGGCACAGAGGTGAGGTTACATTAGAGTGCCACATGCAATAGCAAAGAACTGGACCGCTGGCCCAAAATGTCTGTCCCCCAAAAACGTGCATTTTGTTACTGCCACTCCAAAAATCAATCTATTCACCTAAGAAAACCAACCAACCTCGCTGCCTCCTAGGTTAGCCCAGAGGAGGGCTTCTCTCTTACACACAGATGAAGTCCTACCACCCTAGTATCCTCTCCCCATACATGAAGTAGCTAATGAAGTAGCTAATAGAGAGATTTTAACTGTGGCAATTACATGCATACAGATAAAATTCAGTTGTTACTTGGATGTTGTAATAGTGTACGCACCTGTTTCACTGTGATTACACTTTTGCACAGCTTATCTAGTAGCCCTGATGTCCAAAACGTAAAAAACCTCAATTGATTTTTAAACAAATAGTAATATATAACTATCATATAAATATTGTTATATTTAACAATAAAATTTAAAAAGCCAGTGACTTGGGCAATTTAGGCCTCCAAAGCAAGTATTTACCTAGAATGCTTATAAGCAGGAATGACAGATAATAAACTGTGTTTTCAATAAAAAGGTAGAAATAGAGTTAGCGTTATGTAATTAATACTGTAAAAGTGATTGTCTTCCAGCTCTGACCTAAGGCAATAATGCCTTTAATTAAAAAAGCAAACAACAAAACCCCACAAAAATAAAAGAAAAAACCCTAATTCTCATCATATATTTTCATATGTGTGTGTGCATTTGGGACAGGAAAAAGGAACAAGCTGTGGGTGATTCGGGAGAAAACACCAATGCTTTTCTAGTCATTTTCTAGTTAAGTTATGGAGAATGTAACTGTCATTCAAGGCAAGCTGCAAAAGTATTCTTTCTTTAACGCCTAACAGATAGTATGTGATTTTTCAAACCATAAAACTTTATAGTAACAACATTTGGTTGAGGAAAACCTCATAATTTGAAAGCGGATGATTAATCACAAAGAGTTTGACTGTATTACTATAGTCAGAACTCAAAAAAAACCTGGTAACATAAACGTACATACCATTATGGGTCAAGATGCATTTGCATCTTGAGGGAATGAAAAATAATTTAATCTTTTCCTTTTAATTATAGGTAAATGTACTCATGTCTATGTGAAAGTAGTACTTTATAAAAACATGTCTTCCTCTGTAGGTGAGACATGAGTATTTTTGTTTGGTTATGGGGTTTTTGTTGTTGTTTGATTTGTGGGGTTTTTGTTTGGGGTTGGTTTTTTGTTGTTGGTTCCCCCTTTCCCCCCCGATAAGTGCCTTTAGGAAAAAGGAAGACTCTTTTGGATTAACACATAACAACAATACCAATGAAACAGCAAATTCTTAGAATAAAAGGGCAAGGCTGGAAATATTAAGACATGCCTCAATTTTAAAGATTTAGGGTAAGCCAAAGCATCAATCTCCTACATAAGTAATACCCAATTATTTTACCTATCTGCATCTAAACTCTAAAAGTAAACAGTTCCATATCTGAACTATTCAAGAATGAACAACAACACTGCAACCTCCAAGGCTGTTCTATACCTAAATTCCTTTCTGAAGAATTATTTGGCTTATTTCTTAAGGTAACAAAGACAGACAGATAGCTTCAGAATCGGAGAAATCGGAGAAATCGGAGAGCTTTCAGAATCAGAAAAGCTCAAAGTAAGAAAAGAAATGACAGAATTCGCAAAATGCTGTTTTCTATCATTACAGTAACTGGGGGCTACAGTTGTGTTCAATACCATAACGTGGAAAAGGTTCAAATGACACACACAAAAGGCTTCTTATCCATAGAAAAAGACTTCCACATTTCTTCTTCTTCAGCCTGAATTCTGTAACAGATCATCCCAGCAACCAGGGACAGCAATGGTGCACACACACAAAAAGCAAGGTGGGGGAAGGAAGGAAAGAAAATAAAAAACAACACACCACACAACACCCCACCAAAACACCAACCCACAAAAAAAACACCCACCACCCCCCAATCTTACAGAAACCAAAAATATTGTTTCCATTTACCATGTAATTTTACATGAAGAAGAATGAACCCACATAAGATTCACACCCTCTTACAGGGAAAAGGAAATTCAAGTTTCAATTAAATGAGTAATATGTAGTTACATATAAGATAATTGTAAATATACCTGGCCAAATCCATACAGCTGTCAGTCAGACTTGTTGAAGAATTGAAATATTCTCTGCCAGCAGCCAAAACCAGTTCGACACTTTTTGCATAGCTGACTCGGTACTGTGGCTTCCCCTTTGATGAACTTGGTAGATCCACTGACCAAATACTGCAATGCATCATTTGTCCAGCCAAGTGGATATTGTCCATACTGCTTGAGCATAGAAGACTTTCTGTGAATATCTGAAAGAAAGAACAATGATTTAATGACCTGCAGCAGCAGCTTCAAGTAAGCTTATCTGCATTGTATAGAACAAACCCCTTTGAATAAAAGGATCTTTGAAGACAAAAGAGTATAATCAGTCCAAGCAGAAAATACGACTTCTGCCAAGGAAAATATTTAAGTTAAGCTAAAATTAACTAGTAGCTCGTTATTTCTACTTCCTACAGAAAGAAAAAAAGTTATTAACTGCTGTTTTAGAGTATGACTTAGAGATCAGAAATTATTTATACCTACACTCCAAGGTGTTAATAGGACGTTAAGAATCTGAAAAGGCAGTTCAATATTAAGAACTTAAAACCAACAACATATAAGTAGAAATTTTGTATCCCTGGGAAATTAAAAATATTTAGAACTGAGCATATAGTATGCTTCTTAAGTTTCAATCAAGACTATCTTCAAAGTATGCATACTAATAAAATGCTGCATATGCCACAAAACATGTAATTTTTAACACAGTCAATAGTGTCCTAATGAAGAGCAACGTATACATTTAATCATTTCAGAAAATAATCACAGTTGCAACAATATGGCCTTTATTGAAGGGTTTAGATTTCATAACAAATTAAATAGAAGTGAATTATAGAAGAGCCCAGGTTGGAAGGGACCTCAAAAGATCACTTGGTCCAACCTTTTGTGGGGAAGGGGGCATACATAAGACTATCTAGCACCCTGTCCAAACTGCACCTTGAAATTAAAGTATTTCTTCACTAGGAAAAACCTCTCCAAAACATCTCATCTCTGGAAAGGAACACAGTTCAGTGGTTCTTAAAAAAACATCATACAGTTGGATCATCTTCCATTTCACAATACATTAATCCTCAAGGAACAGTGAAAGATGCAAAGTATGATAGCTGACCCTTCTTCCTTAATGAGCACATACATACAATTTACCTTTCTCAAAGTTTATGGACATGAAGTACTTCAAGAGGACAGGATTCACTTTACATGCAAGCAGAACAGAATAAGCATCATGCTAAAAAAGATCCCAATACAAACCTCACTTGTGATTGCACATCCTTACTGCTTCGTCAATTTCTCAGTTTTCAAGTTATCAAGGTATAATTGCATACAACACTACATTTCAAAGCTTTTCCAGCATTCTTAGATCATTTTTCCAAAACCCTTTGTCGTTTTTCTTTCAGTCATATTGTAGAGGTTAGAAATAATTTGACATCAATAAAAACCACTTATATTAAGATCAGAGCAAAGCACATGCTATTATTTTCAGAGTGTTCTAGTACTGTAATTTTTTTAAATCCACTTAAAAATTCCAAGCTCACTAAGCCTTACCCTGTCACAAAACCACAAACACTAAACACATTGCAGTTCTATCTGAGCTACTGCAAATAGCACAACTACAGAGCAAGAGTGACTTTTTTTATGTACCAATCGAATAGCATTGCTTTTTCCCTTCATGATTTTTTTTAATTTGCTTTCAAATCTTCTCCCGAGAGCTAATCAGATTGGTAGTCATAAGCAATTAAATCTGTAAACTGTAATAAAACACTCTTAAACTTTAAAAGAAGTGACTACTTAAACACTGATTATAGTGGACTGGCACTCTTTCTGTAATAAACTGCAGTATATTGAAGTGAAAATGTAGATTAAAAAATACGTGTTCTACATCAGTGCAATAGCCGTCCTTTGCAAATATTAATGACGTAGGTTTGGGGTTTATGCACATGCAGGGTTTTCTTCCTTCAATGAAATTAGATTTCTCATGTCACATTATTTTGCTTCAACTGCCAGCAGTAGAAAGTCAATAATCCTATAATGATCTTGGATAATATTATCAAACCAGAACTTCGTGTTTAAGAAATGCCTGGCTGAAGATAACATTTAGCTGAAAGACTGTTTATTTTCATTAGTTTTAAGTGTTTATTACTAAACATACTTGTACATAGAATTACAAAGTCTCAGGAAATTCACTCAATTTAAAAAAAGTTGAATTAACACAGGAAGTTTCTGATTTGAATGAAAATACCGTGCAAGAGCCAGTAGACAGCCAAGTAACATAACACATGAAAATGTATTTATGTTTGTCAGCAAAAATAAGAAATGAGAATTTGTAGCTTACTTATGACATAAATCCATAAGAAAACGTAAAACTCACCTCATAGCAAGTATCTGAATGTAAGCACGTGTACACTTTCTGCTGCATATCTAACATATCCTGGAGCAATTCCTTCCAGTGTGTCTCACTGACTGATGGTTGCCTACAAACATTTTTAAAATTAAATATTCTCTCCCTCAACAAATTTAAAGAAAAGCAGTAGATAACACCACAGTTCCATCACCAAAAATATGAGTTCTCAAACACTATTTCAATCTTTAATTGGATTTTTAACCAGAAGTGATTTAAAGACAGAATGCCTTTAATATGAATTAATATTCGAAGTGTGTCTGTGGTACAAAATTGTTTGATGACAACAATACAGTACGCAAAGTATTCTTTCTGTTTTCTGTGGGATAAGACAGGGATTTAAGCAATCTTTACCAAGCTCCTCCAAGCAGGTTTTGATAACTTCCAACAGTACATCAGACAGTTGAAAGTGCTATCTTCCTGCTGATCCAAGAACAGCTGGGTAAAAACAAGTTTAGAACAGCAACTGAGGATCATTAAGATGCTATTCCTTATAGGCAATCTCAAAGGATTGATCAATTGTGTACAACCACAGGCAAATAGAGCAGCAAGCTGATTTTGTTCCTTAAATTGGAATGGTATACAGATTCTTGACCATCTGGATCCATGGATCTCTGTTTACCCACAAAGCTTCCTATACAACTTCATGTGCTCTATCAAAACTTTTACTAATAAAAAGACCATGAAGTTTTTTTAACATGATGTTGAGCCTTTCATATTACAAAAAGGCATTTTTGAGCTACACAAGCCAGTCCAGCTAACAGTGATTTTCTCATGTGGCATTAGCTTCCATTTCAGCAAAGCAAAGGGTCTCTACAAAAAGTGAAAAATCCACATTTTTCCTAAAAAGGCATTGCACTGATCTTTCTAAATAAAGGTTTTAGAAGTCAAAAAGCTTTCAGGATGTCCAAGCTAAATACTACCCTACCATCACCAACAAACTGTTGTGCATTTTTACTTTAAGACAAAAAAAACCCCCACACCTTTTATTTTTATTTTAAAGTATCTCATATACAATATGTTAACTTTTTCTGTTCATCATCTTTCAGTATTGTGCAGCCAGTATGCCTTTTAGGGTTGTTCACTTGAACACAAACATATTGAAACAGGTTTGAAGCAAGACAGGGTTTTCTGAATGTGGAGAATGAAGCCAAAATGCTGAACATGTTAATTATCAGTTTAACAAATGTGTTTTATGTACACTATGTTCAGTTTGAACACAACACCACAATTCTCTGCTGCAACAAAACAAGCAGGTACGTCCTCTGAGGACGTACTTGTTACGTTACTGTCCTTTCCCTCTTATCTCCCAATCCCTGTTGAATACTAACTTGCGACCCATGTGCCTTGTCAGCCTAATCATCAGCTTCCGTGCCTCCTCCACATCGTCTTTTGTGTCTTTCACAAAGGAAACGGGTTTCTGAAGTCCATGTTTCTCCAAGAGCTCTGACACACTGTAAATGAATAATCAACATTTTTCAGTTCTGCACAGTTGTACAACTACCTCTGCTGCAGCAGTCCTAAAGCTGTCTCAGACAATGTACTGCAAAAGCAAGCAATCTCCATAAAGTCTGTCTAATAGTATAGATTAGGTAAAGTATCATTATTTACTCAAAAAAACCCCAAATACTGTGGGGTAAGCGCGTACCACCAATAACCTGATAACATATCTTCAGCTTTTAGTTTTTGATCACTCAAAGCCTTACAGAGTATCAAGATCAAAAGAGATTTCCCAGATATTTCAGAAGTAACCTTCATCTCCATCAAAAAAAAAAAAAAAAACCCACACACCAAAACACCCACATGACGATGTCTTGGTTTTAATAGCTAAATATTAGCTATTCATAGCTAAATCAGCTATTAATTAGCAAAGAAATTAGCAAAGAGATATAAAAATAGGTAAAACCATTCAAAATTTCTACGTTCTGAATATAAAAAGACTTACAGATTATCTTGTCAACAGCACTATAAACAAGATGTGTATTACTGCTGCTTTCTTATCATGAAAAAGGTCTTGGCTATTCCTAAGAACACATTATTTATTTTAGCAAAATTAAATACCTAAGAATTTGTTCCAGTTCATCTACTTCATCGTGAAGACTGGTAGTTTTATCTGTTTCAGGCCTGCAAAGATATTATATAATTAAATATATATCTCCATAGCTCTTCTAATTTCTTTACATAATTCGTATTACATAGATATAAAGATAAGCAGTTTGAAACATTCCTTGATGAAAATCAAATATACATTTGCTTGAGGAGATTAAAACTGTTGGCTTCTTGCTGGAAGGACAGCTAAAATTGAAAAGGTCCTTCAGTCTCCCAAGAACAGAGCTTTTCCTTCTTCCTTACACTTTTCTTAGGCTCTCTCCTTCCTACATGTAAAAGATATTGGGAGAATAGTTTACATTTCCTCCTCATGCTTTCACTTTCTCAAGAATTACTTGTCCTTCATATAGGTCTTCCACACAGAGGCCTTTCTCACAGGGCCATATTACTGCTTATAAACTAAGTGCAAGATGCCACTAACTGTAGCAAGACCAACAAGACCAGTAAGATAGCACTAACACTTGGTCTCAATTCACCAGGATATAGAAGTCTAAGAAACTAATGCAGAAGCCTCAGACTAGGCTGCTACTTTGAATTATGCTTTGTTGCATTATTCCGTGGAGTACATATACAGCACAAGCATATATATATATACACACACACACACAGAGCATAAGTGTACGTATGGCCACTGCAACTCAGATAGGAACAGAATATTGCAGTAACATCACCTACCCTTTAGTGCCTTACAGCTATTTTTAAAGCATTAATTCACAACTATATTTAACGTATCTAAAATATTTACAAATAACTAGCTGAAAATGTATACCCATATCCTCTTTGTGGAAGGCATTCCAAAATATCGTAACAGAGAGAGAGCTGGTCATCTCGTTCACAACTATAAATACATTCCAATGCCGTAATCATAAGCTGGTCTTGATCAGGAATAATTTTTTGCTGACACTAACAAGAAAAGAAAGCACATTATATTCAGAAGAAACTTAACTGTTGAATTAGAACCAGAAAACTAAAAATAAGATGTGCACTCCAAGTAAATAAGTTGTCTTCAGTTGTAATTACAAGGTCTCTTGCTAACAACTTAAGTGAAGTACCTGTTGAAGTTACAACCTGAAACATAACTCGGCCACCATGCTACCCTTTTTGAATTTGAGAGGTGGAGAGGGTACATGGCAGAGGAAGGCAACTGCTGCAAACATTTGGCAGATTTATTAAACATGTACCACAGTATCAACATATATAAAATAGCTGTGTTTTTCCTTCACTGGTTGGTTTCTGTCCATACACTCTGAACATTCAATAGTATGGAAAAATGTACAAATGTGCTCTGGAATAATTATTTAAACTGTAGAAGCAGCATGAAATACTCACATGAAAGGTAACTTTAACCCTCACTCATTGAGCTCTTGGATCCATCCTAACAGCCCCCATTTTATTCTTTACATTCGTTGTGGAAAGGCAGAGGGGAAGGGGCAGGAAGAAATAACTTGAAATCTACTGCTAGTACATTTCTCAGCAAAAAAAAATATTAGTGAGATCAAACTCTCTCATATCTATTTTTTTAAAAGTAAATATACAAGGAATTTACTTTTAAAAAGTCACCATAAAATTACTTCCAAGAAGAATCTTTACAATCATTTTTGTTCTACTAGGTCAAGATCATAATTCCATTAGTTTGACAATCGCATTAAGGAGAGTTCAGTTGCACCATAACATGCTATAATACTTTTAAATTACTGTTTTCTAAAACGTAACAAATCCTAGGTCCAAGAAGAAGGGGAAAAAAAAGAGAGACGATCTGATTCAGAAGATGAACTAACCCGATTTATGAATTCACCTATTCAGGACAAAAATTTCTAAAGAAACCAGTAGAATCATCAGGGGTCTATACTTACAGCAGGTTTTGAATTCTGAAATATCTTCAGAGGCAGAGTCAGGTCTTCCTTTGCTAATGCTACTAAATAGTCTTTAAAAAGTGAATTTGCAAGACCAGGAGACTGATTTTCACAGCGGTGAAGAAAAGGAATCATCCACTGATAAACATTCCTCACGTATTTTTCATCAGAGGACTGGAAAATGCAATGAGTTACAGAGAGGAAAAAAAAGAATAAGTCCAGCTTCATTGTCCAAAACAAAAAAGAAAACAAAAAACCAGAGCATATTTTGATCATTATAACTGCAACAGTATCTTCACCTATCACAAACAATAGCTGAAGCCTGACATTCACCACTGCTTCACAGATCACTACATCACGAAGCACGGAAACAATCCATCATCCCTCTGCTACCCAATGGCTGGGGAAAGCCAAGCAGTATGGGAGTAAAGCTCATTACATGAGGAAAGCCTAGCTGCTTTCAGAATGAGTGAAAGATCAGCTTACATTCATGTCAGAATAGCATTACTTTCTGTATGCCAGAATGTAAGAGAGGAAAACAAATTATGAGTGTTTACATAAATCCTAGCAAAATTTTTAAAATTCTGAGGAGCTTCAAGTGCATGAGTGTTCTCCTCTGGTGCTTATTATTCTTCGACTGAATTTCAGAGCCCTGTTCAATCTCTAGGTGTTTTTCAACCTTTCCAAAAGGTCTTTTTCTATTCTGAAATTCCATGCACAGGCTGAACACAGAGAAGATGAAAACCACACATATGCTGCAGAGGCAAATATTAAGATTTTTTACCAATATATAAAGATACCAAAAAACATCCAAGGAAAACATTCCGTGTTATTGTATATGCAGAACCATCAACAGCTACACTGAAGATCCTTTAGAAAAGGTCAATGAAAAAGCAATTCACAGCTCTCAAAGACTGGATTTATTAACATATAGTACTGTGCCTAGGACAAAAACAGGTCTTTGAAAGAAGCTAGCCATCTTAACATTTTTAAAAACAAATAAAGAAAGTAAAAAACCCTACACAACTAAAAAGGAACTGTAATAGCTTTGAATTCTTGTTGAATAAATGTCAGTCACTAGCAGTATCTTTATATACACAGGATCTAGGCTAATGTGAATGACTGGAAAGCAAGGTATACTTACTGATTTGTTCAAAATACTTACGTTCTTCATCAACAGTCTCAGCTTTTCAATGTCTTTCATCTCTACAAGTTCCTTCAAAGTTAAGGTTCGATCACCATCAGTTTCATAAACTACTGTCTCAAGAGTGATCAGATTATCACAAAGCACCTGCAGACCAGGAATATTCCTCTCCATGCCAAGACGAACAAGGGACAGAGCACAGTCCACCTGAAAAATAATAAACCCCCCCCGCTCTACAACTGTTTGCCAAAACACAACTTCAAGTCCAATCTGTACCCTGTTTGTGTATCTACTTTCTTTCCCCGTTCCTTTTGCTTAATAGGCAATTCTAAGTTCCTATAAGTTTTTGTCTACTGTATATTCCTGTATATACATACACACACACATCCCGTATATATAAAATTCTTAATCTTACTAGATTATATCATTTTGACCCAGACACATCCTATTGACGCATGTAAATTAGGAGAATACTATTCCTTCTGGAGATCACACACATGCATGCAATACGAAGGATTGCTTTAAACTAATCAGTTAACTGACTGAAGTTATGCATTCCTCTGCATGTAACGTGAATTTTCTAGCTGACCATGAATTAATAATTTTAATTGTTGCATTTTATTTCACAGAAGATGACAGTCTTTTTCCCTGGTGACTAAAAATACCTTTATACGAAAGATTCTGTGTCGATTTCAAAGAATGCAATATTGGCTGTACATATTCAGCGAGGGAGACTTAAGTCTGGAAGAGTAGAATGCAATTTCATTTATATGTTAGTAATTTAATTGATCCTTGCAAGTTGCTTTTTTTCCCATACCTACTGGTAGGCTGTTAAGATCACAAGGAACTATTATTAAAGAGCCTTGGAGGACTGCAAACTTGAAGAATAAAAGAACTCGCCCATCAGAACTAACTCATAGTGATACTTCCACCCAATCTCCTTTTCATGCAGCTAAATTGGATTGAGAAGCAATAAAATACTGGAGCATGTCAGTGATGAGCTCTATTCTTACTTGCAATGCTTATCTTTACCACATAGAGCTTCAAACATTTCTAAAATATGAAGAAAATAAAGCAAAAATAGGCTGCATGGTTGTCCCACAGACACAGAATAAACTTGCCAGGAAGAAATCATGACAGTACTATATATTGGCATACGAGTGACACATGTGACTGCTACATATCAATATATATGGCACAGTATCATACAACAGACAATAAAACATGTTTCCTGATACCCTGTGCATGATATTCCCTCCCTCAGTTACAAACATCGAATGTAATGGTAAACATATTTCACGGGCTACAGAAGTGCTACTGTCTGCTATGGTAAGCCACGTGAACAGGAACCTACTGGCTTCCTATTCATTCCTATGGATCAATTATTTAGCTGAGTAAACTTTAGAGCAAGCATAAGTACACTGCAAAAGAAAAAGCAAATACTTCAAAAGCCATAATGAAGATTGAGACACAGTGTATATTACTGATAGAAAAGCATCCTATCAATACACATTAAGACAGGATTCTGTTGAAGAAGGCTGATCAGCCCAAGTCAACCATCACCATTTCCTCACTGCTAGTCTCACCTGCATCGCGTATTTTTCAATTTCCTGTGCTCTACTCAAATACCAATCTGTAACGAGATCTACCGAAAGGTCAGTAGTCCTGTACTTCAGTAACTCAGGTTGCGTTTCATACAGAAATTCGCCTTCATCTTGTAAAGTTGGTTCAACAGTCATCCTTTTTTTAAAAAAGGAAAAAAAAAAGTGTACGTTTAAGTACAATTTGCCTGCATTTTTTTCACATCAGTCTTTTTCCTAAAACTTCTGGTTGTTCTGAATGAAAATGATACAATCAACGTACCATTACACCAATAATTTCATGAGACTCAAAGGCCAATCACACTAAGTGTTAATTTTTGTCAGCAAAGTAAGAGATTCCAGACATGAGATAGATCAAGAAAGGAAGAATCCTCTCTAATAGGCACAGGTATGCCTAATCTCCACTTGCCATCTGTTCCTCACACACTGAAAGGCAGTTTTGTGACCCATTATTGCTGCTATGATAATGTTATGGTTGACAAGTAACAGGGCAGAAGGGGGGAAAAAAAATAAAAATCAGGATTTCCAACAGTAACCTTCCCCCTGCTCACATGCATTTGTGAAAGTAACTCATCCCATAATCACACTGAACATGATGCTGTAACATGAACAAGTGTTTGCTCAGTCAGTCGCACCAAGAAAGCTGAAAACAGAAGTTAGTGTGCACAAAAATAAGTAGCGAGTCTTATTGGGTATTTCCCACATTTTAAGAATTAGTAAGTAAATTCGTTATCTGAAATGTACATAAATACAGGAAAAAAAAAAAACAACTTTTTACTTTTTCTCTACACTTACCTGCATTCTGCTTTTTCACACCAGTCGTCTTCACGATGTTTCTGCTCATTCCAGGGAAGAATTTTCAATGTCCCCTGCTTGTAACTGGTATAACAGAAAAGGGAAACTTTACACAATTTTTCTTCTTAAATTGAGATGACCAATTAATAGACTACAAAACAGACACAGGTACTTCAGGGAATTCATAAGAAGCATGTAATTCAGTTACAGTATTATTTATGATTTATCACTTCTTAATGCAGCCTAATGCACAAGTGCGATTTTGCCTGTATATCCGTACACATATCCTACCTACACCATTAAAGATCCACTAAAAAAAGTAATAAATTGATTTTCTTACTGATTGTACCTTTAAAAAAAAAAAAAGGAAAAACCCACTACATGCTTTAAGAATTTCTGCTGTTTCACAGTAAGCATTCTGACTTCGTATGATGTCACAGAGGACTGAAACAAGCAAAGACCTATGATCTTAAGCTTCAAATATAATTCTTCAAATTTTGGCACAAATCCTTGTACTGAACTGAAGCTAGATATGCCCTGCCGTACTGATGATCTTAAGTTTAATGTGGTTTTGTCACTACAAACTTTCACAGTGAAAAATTCTCTAAATATTGAAGTTGAATCAAAAATAAAATCTGTTTAAAATGCAGTTTAAGAACATGACAATGATTACTTACAGCTTGCTGTTGTAGGCTAGTTGTTTGAGCAGCATAAAACCTGAGAAAACCAGGTCAAACTATGCAGAACATAAACTAAAGGGGAATTGAGCATACTAGAGCAATAAGCTATTTTAAATCTCATTGATTTTCTCCTGACCCTGATAATAAACAGCAATAGCAATACTATATGGACAATCCCTATCTATAAATTAACAACTGACACAATCTTCTCATCCCATGAAGAGAAGCACTGTAACTGAGTAGCTTAAAAAGAAACACAATTCCAACAAACAAATCAATTTCATGATGTAGTAAGAGTCAAAACAACGAACTAAAAGAAATAAATCAGTAACTCCACCGCATTTAGCAACAGTCATTAAGCACATTTAACAAAGCAAGGCACATCCACAGTGACTGCCCTGCCCTGTACACACACGTTTCTCCCAGGAGGTCAGCCACCCTTTCTTTCCCTCCTCTATGCACTAACAATAATACCCTGTGTTTTATCCAGAGTAATTCCAACCCTCCAAATGAAACATGCAGTACAAATCCAGCAATAAATTGGCAGAGACAGATTTGCAGCCTATAAAAGTCAAAAGGAAGGAAAGGAAAGGATGGAAAACTAATTCATGTGTCTCAGCTATAGTAACATCTGCATTCCATTCCAGTTCAGTGGGACAAAATGCTCCACAATTATCTCTATAACTAGGCACCATGTAGCAACATCACTGAAAAATACTTCATGAAGAAAACTCCAAATTAACATTTATGGTATAAGAACCAGGAATAAAGTCACTTTCTGGTTTTGTAAAGATTCATCATCAGCCCCTGCATTCTGGGGATTGGGGGGGGGACAGGGAGGTGGTGTTGTTTGTTTGTTTAAGTCTCAGATAACATAATTTATCAACTAATTTTAAATATTGATATTTAAAACTGGGTTCATAAACTAAAATAAAAAGGTCGTATTTCAAATGTCGTACATGAGAATGTTGTTATGGAAGGCCCAGTTTGTAGTGAAAATGCTCTCTTCATCAGTTGAAACGCCAAATAACAGAAAAGCCAAACACTCCCAAAATATAAAAATCAAGAGAGTAACAACACATCTTTATGTTACAATCAATAATGCTCTCCTCCTCTATGTTCTATTAAACATAAAAGAAAACTGGAGAAAATTATATTGCCCAAGACAATTCCTTTTCATGGTAAAATGTTTCTATTCTCTTCCCAGTAGGCTTAAGATGACATTTCTGGGCAGATTTGTTGGTTGGTTTGTTTGGGTTTTGTTGTGTTTGGGAAGGGTATTTTTTTGTTTTCTCCTGTTAAAAATAAAAAAACAAAAGCTTTGGGGGGTTTTCTAAAAATACTTGGAAGTAGAGGAACCTTGTATTTTCTTTTCTTCTAAATCATGCCTCATTGTCTGAAAATAATAATGTTACAAACACTAATTCTGCATTTGAAAGCGTGTTGCATAATGTAGTAGTTATGAACATAACATATTTAAGACAGACACCAGGTATTGATCTATAAGAGGTGAGAAAAGATATTGAACTATAAAATAAAGCAGTGTTTCCATCAAATGGCTTTGTTATCTACTCAAAAAATTTGAGGAATGTGCTTAATTCCAATTTTGTAACATTTATTGTTAAAATTATCTCATATTTATGTTTTGTGATAAGAAGAATATAAAATCCTGACCCTTCAAATACTCTTTTCCTCCTGCTGACACTTGTATGCTTACCAGAATGTATGTTTTCCTTATTTTACTGGAGGTAGGCTGTAAATTATTTTAGACTTCACATTCAGATTCGCACTTCCATAATCTAACCACACACAGATATGGAGGCACTAGAAGTAAGCTACATATAATACATATAGCTGTATATAATCCAGGATCTGCAAGGGAATTTTTAGAAAATATTCTTTTTTAATTTAATCCAGAAAGACATTTGACCAAAGTCTGTATCTTCTCAGCAGCAATGGGGAAATCAATGCCAGTCTCTCTTGCTCTGAAATCTTACGGCTCTGAAACACTTTTATCATGTCAAAATTATTATATTTCATTCTCAGTTATAGAATAAGAAATGCATCCCAGATATGTAGTCTTAAACAGCTGTGATATGTATTGCATTTCTCATACTGCATGAAAACATCGTTTTCTACCGCTATAGTAGTTTAGTAGTGAATTAGGAAATGCAACTATATAACCGATTACATGTATTTTTAGGCTTCCAATTATTCAATATAGTATGTGATACAAATGTGGCGGGCAGAGAGAGAAGCTCTTCATTTTCCAGGAGTATCCACAGGACACATGACAAATTCATCAAGACTGAAGTACAGCTGGTGCTTAAAACAGAGTGCCAAAAACACCACACATTTTGGGAAAACTGATCCGCACAAACTAGTGGAAAAGGTATCCCAGTTGCTTCTGGCTGCCACAGTTACCTACCCATCAGGATTCCCACTGTGCACATTGCAATGACAGGTCTTTTGAAGCAACTCTGCCACCAGAGGAGAAAAGTTGTATCTGATTTCACATAAACAAAACAAGCTATGTTTTAATGACATGGTTAACCTTTAATAGAATTTGGGGAGAGGGGAACTTTTTTCTTCTCCTAAAACAACCTAGACTGAATAATCTAAACATCAGAAAAGTCAACCAACACTACACAACTACAGTTTAGAAACTTGCTGGGTTTTTTTCTTGATGTATACAATTAAAATTGTGAGGCAACAGCTTTCACAAAATCAAAATCAGCTATTTTAAAAGACACAGCTGAGCTCCAAGTAAGATCAAAGCTGTCACTATATAGTGAAAACACTCCTTCAGAACTGTACATTTATGAAGCACAATGAATGTTCATGAAAGAAATTTTGTTCTAAACCCTGTAAAAAGACAACAAGCTAACAAGACAACAGCAGCAATACACTTTCATGAGAAGTCTGGGGAAGGCAAGCCAAGGTACAGTTCAGGACTAGGCAGGCAAAACACACACATGGTAGATGAAGACAGGACAAGTCAGGTTTGAACAAACCACAAATATAAAGAAAATCCTGTTAATGCAGTGTGGATAAACAGCGCAGGCATACACAGTTCGGCGTACGTCACTACAAGAAGGACATTGAGGTGCTGAAGTGTGTCCAGAGAAGGGCAACAAAGTTGGTGAAGGGTCTGGAGAACAAGTCTTATGAGGAACGGCTGAGGGAGCTGTGGGGTGGTTTAGTCTGGAGAAGAGGAGGCTGAGGGGAGACCTTATCGCTCTCTACAACTACCTGAAAGGAGGTTGTGGTGAGGTGGGGGTTGGACTCTTCTCCCTAGCAACAAGCAATAGGATGAGAAGAAATGGCCTCAAGCTGCACCAGGGGAAGTTTAGGTTGGGTATTAGGAAAAACTTCTTCACCGAAAGGGTTGTCAAACATTGGAACAGGCTGCCCAGGGAGGTGGTTGAGTCTCCATCCCTGGAGGTATTTAAAAGAAGGGTAGACGTGGTGCTTGAGCATATGGTTTAGTGGTGGACTTGGCAGTGATAGGTTAGTGGTTGGACTCGATCTTAAGGGGTTTTTCCAACCTTAATGATTCTATGATTCTAAGTGCATATAGAACTTGTTCCCTTCTTATCTCACTGTAGCATTACACAGATTAATTCAAACAAAGAAAAAGAACTGAATACGGGATTAATTCCTTTAACATGAACTATATTAAAAACAACAGTAGTGCAGTTTCAGAAGAGACAAAAAACTAATACACAAAAATGAAGACTGCATATTAGACAGTTCTGCAGACGTTCAGTCATCAAACCTTTTACATACATATACTAAGAAGAGAAGAGATGAAGCTGTAAGAGCTTTATGGAAACCACAGTGCCACAGGCAATAACTAAAAACCTAGTTCAGGAGAAGATACTATGAAAAAAGTTAACTGCTTATGAATCTCTTACTTTAATTGTGTAGTATTTATCTATTCATAGATGAGAGTCTACTATATGGAAATTTTCAGGTTTTAAAAGCTTCACAAAGTTTTTAGAAGGTATTTCCACTCCTACCCCAGCTCATCAGGTAAGTCGACTTCATCTGCAGCCCTCCAGTCAAAATTCACTTTAAGCCACAACCAAAAACCAGTATTTGAGAAAGTTAAGGAGTGAAAAAGCAGAAACATATTAGAAGTTGCTACCTTAGAGGGAAGATTTTTTACTACTAGTGTAATGTGCAAACTTATGGCTGTTGAGGGAACCATACATCTGAATTTTCAAACTTCTGTGAGTTTAAAAGGTGAGCTGTAATGTTGCAATACAGCAGTTAAATGTAGTAAAAAGGATAAGAAAATTAAAAGAAAAAAAGACTTATATATTTATAATGGTAGTAAGGTATTATTCTCCTCTGAGATCACCTTTAAAAACCTGAGGGCAACCGTCTTAACTATAGACTAAGAATGCTAGCTGTATCTATTAAAATAGAGATTAGAAAGAGATATCATCTCCTTTTAAGACCTAAACTTTTACCACCTTCACTCTAGTTGTCTTAACAGATTAAGTCTGTGCATCTGATGGATCTTTGAGAAGGAGCATGAATCCCAATGAGTAAGAGACAGCAGAGATTCAGGAGCCATCATTGTAAAAGAAGCTGAGAAATAAAATGAAAATAAGTAGAAAAACATTACAATCACAATTCTGCAAAAAGATATTACTGGGTACTGTTAGTCTATCACAATACCAATTTGAAGCTGACAGGCATGTAGAGCCACCGATGCATCTCAGTATCTCAGATTCCTTCTCAACTCCGGGAGCTGCTGAGCTTACATAACTTGCAGGTCTTTTCAAGAGTCTCATGAATACAGAAATCCTCTGCTCAGACATTATAAGCCTTCTCCTGAACAGTTCTTAGAGTGACCCCTAAAGATATGAAGCTACAAAACACATACCAAAAACAAGAAACAAAACGACATCTACCACTTGAGACTTTTTACAAGCAGATACAGGAAATAAAAGGTGTATCTATTTCCTAACAACCTGGCCCAGAAGACAGAGAAAAAAAATTAAGTTGTTCTACCTTCTTTACCCCATTTGTTTTGCCAACTCTTCCTTGACTGATGGGACCTTAAAATTTGTGATGCCAGCCTCTAAATACTGTCCTACTGTAAATGACATGTGCCAGTAACACCAAAAACAACTGCTTTATGCCTATGGAATGCACTAGCAAAACAAGCATTTCTTTCACCAGGTACTTAAGAGTTTACTATTGCAGCTGAACTGGAGGCTCCAGACAGAAGGAAAAAGCAGTTAAAAGGAAACATTTACAAAAAAAATTTCTCTTAGGTAATGAAATTCTTCAGGTATAGCACCTCTATATGCATTCATATCGGTTGAGGTGTACAGCAAGGAATTGTGTTTCAATGCTTTTTGCCTTGGCAATAGCTACAGGTGCTTATTTGTCCCACCTCACCCATTCCATGCACAAACAAGGCAGCAGCTGCTATACAATCTCAAGTTTTTCCTCAGCGAGATTCCCCTATAGATGGAGGAACTAACTAACAGAACATAGAGCAATGTGATGAATTTCCATAAGGATAGTTGTCACCTCACAGAGCTCCCGCTGGGAACCAATCCTCTTATCATTTTAAGTGATCCAGACACAATATAGACAATTCCCAGCAGTACTTCATCCTACACATTCACAGGGCCATATATGAAGGCCCAGAAGACAAACTACAATATTTTTTTCCTCCACCAAAATTTTTTCTGCCTCCAGAGCTGCACACTGCTCAGCAAGCGGTCTGAGCTGCAGGAGGCCGAGCAGCAAACAGTATCAGCAAGGCGTGACCAAGGCACTCTTTAAGCAAGGCCACCGGGGCAGGCTGCACTCTTAACATGAGCAGTCGGTCCACACTAGTGGTCTCATCACATGCACCACAGCAAGCAATGACCCTACTGGAATCTCCTGGTACAGACAATTACAGCATCGAGTTTTCAGAAAAACCAGTGAGCTAAAAGAAAGCACAGACATACCTTTTTTTGCAGCTGAAAATAAAAAATCCTTCTGATATCCAGCATACACCCAATTTCATAACTGCATCAGCATGAAATTTAAAAAGGAAAACCAGACTAAGCCATTTCCTTACTGAGAATCCTTTATAAGATTTGTCTAGGGTAAAAGTTCATGAGGACAGATTGAATCATTCTCACCTCTTATCCCAAGACCACTGTAATTAGAAGCTGCATAAGCTGAAGAGACACTAAGTCGTACTGTTACAGACATTTTTTCTACTAGTTAAAATATTGGGGTTTATATTTTTGCAATGTTTTCCTTTGGTTCAGAAGTTTATTAATTACAGTAAGTACTTGCAACTTTTGAATATTACATGGAAATGAAGTAGTTGTGTAAGCTGTATCATAACCTTGTTTAATCATTTCATTTAAGGCACATTATGTATACATACTGTGTTCTATAGCGAAGAACATTAGATAGCACGTTCCTTCAAACTGGATTTCATAACAACTATGTGTCTACAGAATGCCATTAATTCTATTCATACTAATAACCCATTTTAAAAATAAATGCTAGAACGAAAAGGCCCAATAAATTAACTTCAAATTACAAAGAACGTCAATTCTCTTTGATTCACATGAAACAAGAATTGCCAGAAGCTGAAGCTATTTGGACTGGTGGGAAAGACTCATCCCATTTAAAATACGAAAAAAAAAAAAAACCACCACCACAAACAGAAAAACCCACCAAACCACCAAAACTTTTTAATGTTACTTGTGCAACTTAAATCTATTTCATTATTCTATTATTCACATTAATAGATATTTTCATCAATACATATTTAATTCCATTACATTAATAAAATAGTTTTAGGGCGTGTACTTAGCAATACTATGTGAGTAATCAGTCTTATAACAGGGTAACAGTTTTAGAAAAAGGTTAGACCAAATACAGTATATTTTTAGAAGTATATGGGATTTGCCTATACAGCGTTTGCTCTCATCCCAATTTTGAAGTTGTCCAAAGAGAAACATTTCAAAGACAAAGTGCATTATCTGTTCGGCAACCTGATTAAAAAAAAAAGTGTGAACCTGCACACACCTGATCCTAGCACTGAAAGCTCTGCCTGCCATGGGAATAAAGGTTCATACTATATACTTTCATCTTTCCACAGCAGACAAAACTTAAGTTCTTAACCCATAACTTTACAACTTTACTACTTAATCACTGGTGGAATGTTTTATTTTAACTGTCATTTTGCCTCTTGGCACATAAAGTCAGTTTCTTAAAGAAAAAAAAAAAAAAAAAACCACACACACACACAAAACCAAGAAAAAACAACCCTTCAGAAAGAAGGGGAACCTGATTATGAACAAAACCAGGATATCATAATCACACATAAGACGACCCTACTTCACTTCGTCTCATATTATAAATCTTATCAAAACAGAAGAGGAAATTTGGAATATATTTTACCAAGTTTATAAACAGTGCAATAATTTCTCTTCATGGTCCTATTACCTTCAAGAAAAGGTTAAAACAAGTGTTTTCACACCATAACTAAATAACTAAATGTTTTCCTAATACTACCAACACAGGAAAAGGGGGACTGTAAGTATTAGATTATAATGAAATAAAGACTAACTTCTGCTAAGTGCTAAGTATCATAAGCTAGGAAGAGTGTCCGGGGAATAACTTGATGAATTAAAATACCTCTTCTACATGAGAATTATCCAAGTGGGACTGTTAAAATTTTGACATTAAAAACTTAACTATAATGCTGGAAGACTACAAAAAATTTTATTAGCTACTCCAAAAATTATCCCTCTGAAGTAAGGCCTCAAAGTCCTATTGTAAAATAATAAATAATTAAATATCCCCAATTCTTTATGGGCCCTGAACAACCTGCTTCAAAACTAATTTCATAATTGAAGTGTTAGAAAGAAACACTCTAGAATAAAAAAAATTCTTTTAATTAATACACAGAACTTTATTATGATGTTCAAGGAAGACTCTCTTACAAAAAGGTATATGAAATTGGCAGTAAACTAACATTTTATGCTGAAATGGAAGAGTAGGAAAGTTCGGATTTAAAGCTTTTCATAATGCTACCTTAGCAAGCTGCATAAGAATCAGTAACAAGAAGAATAATGATTTTGAAGTTACTGACTGCTTAAGAGTTAAATTACATTTCAAAACACATCAAGAAAAATATAATTGCTTCTAGGGAGCTAAACACTTGTATTATTAATTTCCTAACACTGGCTGTTATTACAAACCAATTACAGACTTGTAATTACACCTGTGAAAATCTGGAAAGTTTCAGGTCAGAAAAGGCTTCTCCTCTTACATGTAATGGAGGCAAGAACATTTAAAGTCCCTACTTTCCTGATAATAACCAAAAGAGACCAAAAAGCTTCCATGAATGGCACAAAGTAAAGCAGAAAATGAAGACTGCTCAACATAAAGACAAAGCTGCTCTCTCGATTTCAGGTAATAACCAACAGCAGATTGCCATATATGGAAACTAATTTAAGTATTGACCTAAAATCATCTTTTTTATTAGCTAATATTCAATTGATGCATTCTTACCAAGCTTCAGGCAACAAGAAAGAATATTCATGTGGTGAAGTAGTCTCTGGAAAATTGGAGAGAATTGCTTGTCTGTGTGGAAGTAAAGCTGATCCATGAAAAGTGAACAAAATTTCCAGGGCTCTGACGTTGCTTTCCTAAAGAACAAAACATTAAGTTGCAGAACTAGGTTAAGACTGATTGAAGCTGAAAATAAGCAAGAAATGTAAGCTCAGGTCATGCAATAAACATGTAATTTTAAAATTTTGTTTAGCAATAAAGAAAATTCTCAGGGTCACTGTGTTTATTTATTTACAATCAAACAAATACATCCCCTGCCTCTTAAGTTTCCATTGAGATTCAACTAAGTTCAAAGGGGGGAAAAAATGCACTGAAGTGAAAACAGCAATACCAAAACAAAATTACATTCTAGCAAAATAAATATTAATACCCGGGCATAAGTTCTTGCCGAAAGTACAATATTCTGATTTCTGAACTTCTTGAAGAATTCACCATCATAGTACTGTTCAGCTGCATGAGGCCCTCCAAGGATTTCCTTTAAAACAAAAAGAAAACCCAAAACTTACAAAAATATGTTTTTTATGCAAGATTGACAATAGCATCAAAAGCCTAACATGTTTCTTTATCTTAGGATGATTAAGTATGAGATATATGTGGAAAAGCATGCTGCTGTTTATTTGTTTCAGTATGAAAAACACAGACGCATTTTTGATTGATAAGCTAAGACAACTCTCTGCCTTCTTTTAATTAGGGTTTATACAACATTGAGCCATGTAAAGTTAGAGTTAAAAACTAAGCAAAATACAGTTTGACATGACATGCCAAAAACTGTACTCCATGACCTTACAGAAGTCAAACAGGTTCGTTAGAGAATCTGAATAGAACTTGCTAATTAGACTGACAGATGGAAATAATAGTAATCCTGAATAAACTCCACATCCCATGCTGTTGCATAACTTAATTCCCTGTGGACACAGTATGTGCAAAGCAGGCTTTTGCCCAACTATACCTCTTAACAGTAGAAGCCAGCCATTTGCAACAGTGAAGTAGGAGAAACACGGCAGCTAGAACAGAAAACAGCTTACATTTCTCAAGTGAGAAACTGTAGCTTTTCAAGACTACAAACATTAATGCTACTATATACATATAAAAAATTGTGATGTTGTGATGAAAAACTTACAGGAATACCTATGGAACGAGAACTTAAAAGAACTGTAGCCAATTACCAAGTGTCCTCACCTCATAGGTTTCAAGGCGATCAAGGTAAGTTAACAGCTTCAGCCTGCTACGGCAGAGTTCTTTTTGTTCCAGTGTCAGCCTGTGTTCAAAACAGGAATTTTCATGCTTGCAACTGATGCTGTACATCATGTGCATATGAAGACAACAGTTACACATTTTAATGACTTTGTGCACTGGAATATATCAAGATATTAAGAAAACTGAGAACTTTGACACAATATAACATCAATTAAAATTTAAACCACTTTCCTATTTGGAATAACATACACAAGAGTAGTTCCGTTCTTGCAACTGTGTAGTTATAATAAACCTGTAATTCTGAATAAAACATGGCCTAACATTTCATTTACTTTGAGAAGTTTACTGATAATAGCAGTTCTTGACGCTTCTTGGCCTCTTTTTCCTTTCTAGTATCCATTTCTTCATCTGGTGACAAAAAGTCTTCATAGGGAATTTCAATGTCCACCTCTCCCGGTAAGATAAATCTGGAAGACACCATCACCACGATCAATGTTGAGAAAAAACAACAACAAAAAGATATGACAAACTAATTTTGAATAAACGTACTAACGCAGGTTTCTGTTTATGTCTTGACTAAAAATTTAAACTGTAACAGAAAATTATAATACTGAGTTTTGCTGACACTCATGACAAGCCAAGAAGCAGCAGCATCTCGTTTCCACCTCCTCCCTCAAACAAACAAAAAACCAAGCCACCAACCACACAGCTATGATGATTGATAAAAGTTTCTAAATTCCACGGGTAGCACTGGGATTGGCAGAAGCTCTACAGCATACAATGGTAACAGATGAAGATGCATGAGGAAGAACAGCCTCTTCTATTTCTACCACCAGGACCTGACTACTGAAAAGAATTCTCTCTGCATGCATTACCCCACTGACCCACTGCATTTTGTTTTGTCCCCACTTGAACAACAAAAGATCATTACAACAATTAAGACATACAACAGAACACATTTATAGGGGTAGCTACAGCTTCCAGAAGATGCAAGAAACAGATTCTCACAGAAAAATAGTAACATCAGAAGTTCTCTATGATGAAGAAAATAAAGGGCATCCAGAGAAGAGGGAAAATGCAGTAAAAAAACAGAGATTTTACCTTTCTAAAAGGTAAAGTGAGAATAGGTACCTTGTGAACATCTTTAGACTAGTTTGATTCAAAGCATTACCTTTCTTTATGTCCTGCAAAAGCATCTTAACATTTTCATTAGTCGTCAATTTAAAAAAAGGTACCAAATTATCAGAAAAGACTCCATACACGATTCTTCACAAAGAAAACAACAACAAAAAAAACTCTTCCCAAACCTGCCACCATCTTCTCCTTTTCCTATGGCCACAAGAGCCTCCAAGTCTGTGCCTTTCAAGCCATACTGAAGGAGCTTCTTAGCAGCATCCACATTGTCTGGAACTCTTTCCAAGCACTCGTGAAGAACCCATGCACGCTTCTTAATTTTGCTCTGTCCAAGAACAAGAGCGTAGACACAATGTTATCTGCTTCAATTCAAAGCAATGAAGTTAGATGTTAAAAAAAAAAAAAAAAAAAAATTGTATCTTCTAATGTGTTTCTTCCACCTAAGTAAATGTCAAGGTAACCTGATGACTGACTACATGAACCAGCAAAAAAAAAAAAAGAAGTGAAAAGCAAAAACCCTCATTCCCTCAGAGTACGTATGGCAGAAAAGGGCACAGAAATATCAAATGATTTCACAGAACTTTCACAACAACTGAAACAGAAGTTACTTGTATTCCCTAATTAGTATCACTTCTCCTTACACTAAATAAAATGTGATGTTTTAGGGCTAAAATGCTCTTGTTATAAACCAAGTGTATCCCCACAATAGCACTAGACTAATTTTCAGTATCAACCTCTTCACATACCAATAGGATTCCATGACAGGAAGGACACACCTTACCATTGGCCTTATCTGCTGATCTTCAGTTGATACTACATAACACATGGAGAATGATACTTGTAAAAATCTGATTTTGACATTCAATTAATATCTGACTTAAAAAAAACCAAAAATTAGATTATATTTCTCTTGATCTCTTGGAAGACTTTACCCAATAGCACCATTAGTTTGTGCATCTTTGACAACGCTCATCTGCTGAGTTTGCAAGTCTTTCTTCCAACCCAAAACACCCCACAATGGGTTCTACTGAAAAGCAGTGGTTACAGGTAGCAGAGTTAACTGTAAATTTTGTTATTCAAACTTTGCCATATAGCTACTGATACCAACTTCACCTTCCTATTTAATTTTCTAAAATACTTGGAAGTTATTTAAACACTTTATATTTCCAATTATTATTATTCATTTGCTAGGCAACAATCTACTGCTGCATGCAGGGGAAAGATTACACCAGAGAAAGCAAGTTGCTATTAAAAGAAATTAGAAGATACTTGAAAAGAAAGATTTCCATTAGCTTCCAAGGCTCTGGATCAGGCCTTCAGTAAAATTAACAAGATCATACTCTGACATGAAATAGAATTTGCTAGACAGCTCTCCAAACTGCCACCAATTTATGTTGTATAAATTAGAACACAATTGAGAATTCAATTTCTGTAAAGATAACACAGCCATTCTGATAAGAAAGCCTAAATGTCACAAAAACAAACCCACCAAATAGTCTTGAATTGAAGCGACGTTAACAGCCGACTTCCTCCACTGCCTTTGATACACAAGATCAGAATCAAGGCCATATGCTTGAGCCAAAGACAAAGCTTCCCCATACTCTTCATTATCAATCTAAAACGAAAACACATGAAAATGAAAGTAATCCGATTTCTATATTAAACAATCAATTATTAATTCTGTGTATTGAAATAGGTAGAGGGATAATTACTGTGTGTATGCTTAAGCAGGTAGGAAAGATAACGGGTCAAGGTACAGATGAGTGAGACTCAGATGTGATGGACACCTCCAGAAAATCAGATACTTCCTCACGAAGAAGGAAGAAGCTATTTAGGTAACCAGCACGACATCAGCACTCCCTGGAAACTCTAACAGCTACAAAATGGGCTAGTTTACCATCAGAACAATTGAAATGGCAGAGACAAAGTCCTGTCTAGAGTAATTGTAAAAACTAAGAAGTATCTGTTCTTTGTTAAGAGTGACTCACAGGCCTAAATAAAGCTGATTACGAGAGATATGACTTTTCCTTCTGTACTTACTTTTCTCTGGTACAGCTCCTCTGGAGTTGTGGATCTCAAACTGACAAGGCGGAAATTTTTTGTAATAGTACGTGGACGTTTCCGAGGAGGAGCAAATCGTTCCATTTCTGTCACAAAGTACAGGCCTTGCTTTAGGTAGGTGAAGTATCTGTCCTTAGCAGAAGCTTCATCATCTGACTCAGAGTCATCTTCTCCCTCATCTTCATCACCAGGCCTGCTCTCCAAGCGTAGTCTTTTTGGAACAAGCTTTATCTCGCACTGCACAGAAAAAAAATTTTACAGGTAGAATATGAAGCATCCACCTACTCCATCTCAACTAGTTTGGTGAGAACTGGGGTACACCTCCACTTCCAGTACTTCAACTTTCAGAATAAACATCCTTCCTCCCCTTCTCCTTTAAACCCTTTATTTCTCTGCTTGCTTAGTATATTCCACAAACCCTGACTCGATCTGACTCCTAGATATGAAGCTTCATCCCTTACCTCCTGAAGCAAGGGTGAAGGCTTCTTAATAGTAATCTACTATTAAACTACATGTCCTATACCACCCTGGACAATACAGAACTATGGAGACATCTTAGGACACTGTTATATAGCTTGCTGCAGTGTACAGCAATGTTTTCAACTCTCAGCTATCCAAAGCAAGGTTTTCTGTATGCTAGTCACTGGCTAGATCTGATTTCCAGAATAAAACGAATCATTCCAAAACATACAAGCAAGCTTTGGTACATACTGAGATATTCCGATAATTATTATTTTAAACTATTTTATACTAAAGACCTATTTCAGTGTAAGCCTTAGGAAACAGTCATTTTCTTCATTTCAATGAAAATTCCTGGTTATCTTCTTACCCATAATTATGTTCTACTCCCTCTTGGAATCGTACTGAAAATCAACCAAGAAAGATCTCTTATGTGGCTTGGTCTTGACTTAATGTGTTTCTCATTTCTCTTAAATACATTGCCCCTGTAAGGGTCATCTGTTTCAAAATGGAAGAGGCACGCTTGCACTATTCTTCAAATGCACTAACATACAAAGCAGTGAAAACTGTCGACAGATCCTGCAGCAAGATTCCTCTCATTAAGACTCAGCCTTCTAGGAGTTTTGCATCTACTCTAAAAGTTACCTAACAGTTAAGTTTTTATTAAGACAGTTGAATTGCAGCAAGTTCAGAATTTCCGTGCAACATCTACCTAGAGATAGATACAACAACAAATCACTTTTCCTGTCAGTAATAAATTTTTAAACCATACCACACACACACACACAACACCCTTAGGATTACATATAGAAAAGCAAACAGTTTCTACTGCATTCCAAAAAGGTACCTGCCTGTGCACATTCCTCACCTCCAGACTTAGAAATCCTCCATCGTGAGCTGAAGTGACCTGAGGAGAACTCTCGAACCATTCACATGATTTTCCCAGCAAGTTTCTTAACGTCTTGACTGATGACACAGTCAATGCACCAGAGCAGCGAGCCAGGATGACAGAATTATCTGCCCACCAATTTACATCTATCAACGGGTAATAGGATTCTTTATCTAAATTAAACAAATAAGAAAGCACCATACAAAGAAAGACAGCTTTAAACATCAGATAAGAACAGAAGTAACTTCAGTTATTAAAAGATTTCATCTGATGGCCCAATTTAACAAATATTATTGCATATGCATCCTTGGCTTACCACGTATTTTAGACCAATTATACTTTACTAAATCAGTTCTGCATTAACGAAAACTGTTGAGGGAAAAAAACAATTTTTGTCTTAATTTCTTTTAATATTATTTGGTAAAAGAATTCATAGTGTTCAGATTTATTTACACAAAACATGAAAAATTTTAGGTATTTGATAAAGATCTGTTTCAATATTTCCCAGGTCATCCTTAAGCAAGTCTCCCTGGCTACGAATATAATACTAACAAAAATCAGAAAAGGTTACACTGTTTTTGAGGGCAAGTGACAACCATGAACAAGGTTTCTGAAACAGCCCAGAAGATGAGGTTAAGACTAAAAACAAAAAAGCAAGAGTCACCACAACTGAAGAGGGAAGCTGTGTTACTTCTAAGATTATTTTGATTACAGTAACTGGATGTTGGCACAAAATGTTCACCAGAGAGTTAGCTCAATTTGTTCACTACACTGTCATTTCCCACCTCTCTGATGAAAACCACCTTTCCCCAAACAGGACTGAGAAACAGATCAGCTTATCACCTTTCTGCCACTTCAGTGCTTAGTCAGCACCTGTGAAGGTCAGATGCATCAACCCAAAGACAGAATCACTGAGAAAAATAGTACAAAGAAATGGGGGGGGGGGGGTGTGTGTGTGTAATAATACAGATGCAAGCAGTAGTGAATGGATCATGGAACAGCTATTGATCCCTGCACTCTTGGAAGAGCCATGCAATAACCAGGTGAAAAATAGCTGCACACAGTGGCTTCAATTTTGGGAAAAGAACAAAGGCTGACATGAGGCAAAACCAGTCAGAAGAAACAAAGCCCATTTGTTTCAGAATTTTAACCTTATCTCTACAAAGTACATTAGCTTTCAATATTTATTAGACATTCGTAGAAAGAAAAGGTAAGTTCAGTTTTTTAGACTGTAGGCTCTAATAACATGTTACCTATGATATGATGTAGTGGCTTCTGATATAAGGTAAGACATCTACTGATTATTCTTCATTCCAGAGTCATAATCACATGATTAATAGAAGTCCTGTACTAAAACAAGTATCTTCTTTTTTATGATTATGAATACAAAAGAATTACTAAGAGAGGATTTTAAAAAGAAAACAAACCCCACAAACCCACACCACTACTGTGACACTCATTTAGCTACGCCATGCTACAAATTCAAATCATACATACAATTTTGGCAACTATTCTAACTGAGATTTAAATAAGCCATTTCGGATCTTAGTATATTTGTGTAAATACTTTTAACTACAAAGTGGTATAAAATAATGATCTAACTGAACCACGTACCTTTTATTTTCTTTCTTTTTTCACTAGAGAGTCTCCAGTCCGGGTTGATCTCATCATAACCTGGCTAAAACATAGAGGGCAAGAGGAATAAAGGATTATATGCAAGTCTTTGTAAACACAGACAAACTGTATTTACTTTGCTGCTTACCCACTCATTTTTTCAATAAAAACACTCCTACATAAATTCAAACTTTTCCTGAACATAAAACATACAGCTGCTATGATGACACTGTACTCATCTCTAAACAGTTAAATTGAAACAAAAACATAGGAAAACAGACCACTGGATTCCTAAAACACCATATTAGAAAACAAGAATATAATCAGACCTGGCCTAGTCAGCATTAAATAGGTTTCTGAAATAAAGGCTCTCCAGCACTTGGAATCCCACCAAGCATTTGTTTTTCAGGTCTATACATAGGACAGCAAGCATATAAAAGAAGCATCTCCAAAACAGTCCTCCTGTTTGCTCTGTGTACTGCTCCCGAGTACCAGCCCAGTACAGTGCAGTATGTATTTCCTCTGGTTATTTCCATAACTATAAAACCCCTTTCAAGACTAGTGCAGCAAGGGAACCAGCATCATTTTGATGATGCACTGCAGCATTTAGTATTAGTAAGCTGTCGCTGTGGGGTTTTTTTGAACTTTATTTGGTAATGTTAGAATACATGAGAACTACACAACCACAGATGACCGTAATCCTACCCTAGCTGCAGGTAGATTATACAGTTCAGACAACCGAAGCAGTTTTGGGTCATACAAAGGTGATTTTCAGGCTTAGTTTTTTAGTAGAAAGAGAGGGGTCTACTAATTAAAAGTAAATGTGAGGCTAATTTAACTTAAATATATTTGGGTGGCAGTTAAGGAGGAATTGCACACATTATGAACTTGAATACCGATTTCACCTATAAAAATAATTCTGAAAACAGCCAAGTACTGTAATACTCCGTTATATCACCCTTACTAGATGATAAAGTCCTGAAAACTGCTTCAGTGCACATACCCATTACTGTTAAAAACAAAGGAAAAATATTCACTGTAAACATTGAGCAAAATCTGTATTTTCATAAAAACCTGAAATGTATGTTAAAAATATAGAGATATATATGGAAATGGATATAGATATGCATACATACACACACAACACTTCTGCCAAACACTGGAGCTGGATTTTTCGTTTGTTTTTTAAAAGTATTTTCCTAAATAAGCTTGGAACTACATTTCTGTGATGGTTTGACCCCAGCTTGTAGCAAAGCACCACGCAGCCGCTTGCTAATTCCCCTCCCTAGTGGGAGAGGGGAAAGCGTAGGAAGAGCAAAAGCAAGAACAATCATAGGTCAAGACAAAGATAGTATATTAAGCAAAGGAAAATCAAAGAAAAAAGAAAAACAAGCAATGCAAAGGCAATCATTCATCACCTCCCACAAGCAGACTGATGCCCCCCTAGTCTCTGAGCCATGCCTACCTACCCAAAACCTTCCCAACCCCGTTTCTATTGCTGAGCATGGTGTTATATGGCATGGAAAATCCCTTCAGTCAGCCAGGGCCAGCTGTCCACGCTGCATCCTCTCCCAGGTTGTTGTGCACCCCCAAACTACTCACTAGGGGAGGACAGTGATAAACAGAGAAGGCCCTGAAGCTGCATAGCACTGCTGAACAACAGCTAAAACACTGAGGTGTCATCAACACTGTTTTGGTCACAAAACCAAACCCACCCAGGCTTCTATGGAGAAAGTGAGCTTCATTCCTGCCAGACCCTGTAGAGCCTAACCAGATCTGACTGCTTACCTGTGAGAACCAAAACTTACACTACACAACAACGCAGCCACGTTGCCAAGTCCTGCAGTCACAACAGAAAGATAGCAGCACACCAGTGGTGTTCAGGATGGCAACATACCATTGTCTCTGCAGGTGTTTATCGACTTCTCTTTCCTATAGTCAAAGTTTTTGGCCTATATTTTTTTCTGTAATTTTCCAGAAAACATTCATTTAACTTCATTGTTATTATGATACCCGAAGGAAGACATCTGCTTTCATTTTGTCTTCTTCCTCATTATAGAAACCTGTGCCTATATGTAATGTCAGGAAGTGGTTTTTTGTGGACCTTATGCTGCCTACTGTGCAATGCATAGACCAAGGAAGAATTCCGGGCGGAGGGGGGGTGCGGGGGACGGAGGCTGACTGTATTTCATATGAATACACAAACTTGAAGAATTTAAAACATTCGACAAAAACTGAAGGAAATATTTTTGTACTGGAATTTCTACAGGAATCAACACAGTGTACAAAGATTTACCTTGCAAAAGGAAATTACAGATAATCAGAAACTGCAAATATTTCCTGATAACATGTGAATTTATTAATCAGCACATGCACTAAAACATAACTGTTTACTACTAAGCAGCAAGTATTTAATTCTACAATAATTTTCTAATAAGGAACACACTTATGTACAATAAAACCATCTGAGATCAATACTGCGTAGGAAATATTGGTGGTAATTTGTGCCACCTATGTCTAGTGACCAAGGATCCCATTTGACCCTGTTTGGACATGATGTCAGTGCCCGTCTTGTAAGTTTAGAACACAACACATCATACATGTCACTTTTCAAAATGCAGATATATTTTCCTTGTTAAAATAAATTGTTCTCTTTACCCAAAAAGTGTATTAGTTATTTGGACTTTTCTTTGAAAACTAATTAGTTTTCAATTCTCAGTGTTAAAATTCACACTAGTCACATAAAGGTTTGCCAGTGTCTGGGAAATTCCTAACTTAAGTTCCCCTACTCAGTTTTGCAAAAAATTCCTGTAGAAAGCACGTGACTTACTAATACCAACCTGATGAACAGACTATTCTGGAGTGTTACCTGACAGAGGTAAGGTAAATTTTGAGGGAGGAATAGAAGAGCACATTAGACATCCAGCAGAATTTCATTTTAGCCATTGAAACAGAGTTATCCGTGTTGGCCTCCACTAATATTTTAACATTAGCATTTCAGTTTACCTCTATCAGTGCTACCCACTTGTCACCAAAAGGCCTCATGAAAAATTCCAACACAACTGGTTCTTTTTCTTAATTTTTAAAGGTTAAGGGTTATAGTTAAAACACACAAAGACTATTGTGAAAGTAAATATAGGGCTTTTGAAAAATTTGGAGTTGACTGGAAAAATAATATGTAGCTAAAGCACAGTTATCTGAATTACTCTCATCTCCAAGGATAACATAGCTCCAAAGGATTAAAACATATACTGCAAATTTCTAAACATCTACAAACTTCTTACCTGATCGGTTTGGTCCCATTCTCCTTGTTGTCTGAGAGATGGAATAGACCAGATTGTCAGTTTTCCTGAGAAATGAATGGCTGCCAGAAGAGCTCCATCAGGAGAAAGATTCATCTTGAAAACGCCATCCTGCCAAACATTATGTGAGTGAAGTAAAAAAAAATAAAAACCCAAACAAACAAAATCCCCATACACATCAAAGCACAACAAAGAGACCTCCCCAAAAAGGCCAAATTATATTTTTTCTATTTTAGGAAAAAAAAATTATACAGTCTTCCATCCACAAAATTTAACATGTTTTAAATTAAAAAAAAAAAGGCAAACAAAAAAACAACCTAACAGTCAGAATAAAGGTAAAATAGCAATTGCAGCATGGAAGAGTAAAGCAGCCTGTATACAGAACATTACGATAACACAAATCATTAGGAATGTCAGCTTCTGTATCATTGTTATACATCAAATATAATCTGAAAGTGTGGCAATCCTAGAAGGCCACAGGCAGGGATGGAGAGCTACTTGGAGGGAAAACTGCAGGTTGTTCTCAAATCATCTGTTCGGAGAAAACATTTGGCAACCACAGTTTTTCTACTGTCCTGCCTCTTAGGTCCACTCAAGGAAGACTGTTACCCAAACACAGCTTAGTGCAGGCCCATCCTCCCTTGGAGAAAACTTTTGGGTGACCATTATTATAATTAAAGGGAAAAAAAAAAAAAAAAAAAAAAGAGAGGGGGTGGGGGAGTGGGATACAAGAAATACATAGATGAAGAGATCTTGGGAGGAGCACATTTTTCATTTCAGGACACTGAACCTGAACTTAAGAATCTCTTGGGTAACAATAGACTAAGCAACAATATAGCAAACATCAAATTAAGCCCATACAGATGAAATAATTCAACATCTGTAAGTAAACTTCATCAAGGCTAGAAAAATTCTCCTGGATTAAATTTTCCTTCAGCTCTGGATATCTTAGGAGGCAAAATGTACTTCAAACAAAATATTTCCTTATGGATCCATGAACTCCCACACAATTACAAATGGATCTATACCCTATTTCCATGAGACAAAAGCCTTTAAATATATACCCAAATTCTGAAGTCAAACTTAGTGCCACTGGCAATGCATAAAAAGTTCTGAAAATACTATTTATGTTTATACCTCTCGTTCCCAACACAACTTCCATGTTTTCAGAAAGTTCATTAGGTTCTCAAGAGTCTAGTCTTCACTGAAAGACAGGAGGTACATTCCCAAAATTTCTACTTTTTATAAAATCCCATTTTATTAGTGCAGTTCACTTTTAAAGACTTCCTAATAAAGACTCATGCTACAACGGTGTTAAAACTGTCCAAGTCTGCAGATAATCAATTTTTAAGGCAGCACCTCCCCTCTTGGAAAACACCCCAACATAAACGAAGCACGGAAAAGTTACTAGACATCCACACAATTAAGAAGTTTTAATGGAGTTTCTACAGCTCATTAGTGGTAGGTATCATTTGAAGATAACACTATTCTTTTAGTATTTGTGTATTCATTTGGGTTTATTATTTTATTTCTTAGGCTGTTTTAAGTTCCAGCTATGCCACAGAAACAACAATTGTCAAGTAATTTGCTCACTGTTGTACAGTGGTTTGCAGCTATTGAAAGCACTGCTTAAATCCAAGCTTAAAATGTGTTTTTAATAAAAAAGGAGAGCATTATTAAGGTTCATTTTTTAAACTAATTAAATTTTTCTAATATAAACAATTTTTAAGTATTCTCTGATTATATTCTTAAGCAGCTAGAATACTGCAATCTGTACTATATTTTGCCAAGGAATAGTACATGCCTACTAATGGCAAATGAACAAGACTGTTAAAGGACTTAGAAATGTATAGCAAAAACATATAACCCATTAAGATAAATGGTCAGTGGTACACATCACAGATTTTAACAAGGGTTAAACATTTACTCAGTAATAATTCTGTGGCAGTTAAATTTAGATGTTGAGTGGCCATTAACACATTCACATTTACTACTCGAGCACTGTTATCTACAGAGGTTAATCAGTCCTTTGGCAAAGCAGACAATGCTGCCTCAGTAAACAGCCTGTCAACTTCAGGGAACTGCAGAAAAAGACACTGAAAACCTCAGCTGGCACCTCACATTTTATAAGTATCATTTAAGTTAGCAACGCTAAGAATCGCATCCCAGTACAGCTAGATCCAATACGCAAGTCATCTAGCTCCTGTGTCTGTCATACCTTAACACCACTGCCAATTTCACACTAAGAATATGAACTATTCCTCACATATTTAATCTCTGAAAATGGATTAAAACATTCAAGGATGAACAAAAAACTCTGCTTTTCTTTGTAAATTTAATACTGGCAAAGTGCAATGAAGCTAAAGTTTAGTACAGCTACACTCAGTACTAGCCTTCCAGTACAGAATCACAGAATGGTGGGAGTTGGAAGGGACCTCTGGAGATCATCTTGCCCAACCCCACTGCTTGAGCAGGGACACCCAGAGCAGGGGCACAGGAATGCGTCCAGGAAGGTTTTGAATGTCTCCAGGGAAGGAGACTCCACAGCCCCCCTGGGTAGCCTGTGCCACTGCTCTGGCACCCTCACAGGAAAGAAGTTTTTCCTCATATTGAGGTGGAACTTCTTGTGTTCCAACTTGTGCCCATTGACCCTTTTCCTGTCACTGGCTATTGAAAAGAGCCTAGTCCCATCGTCCTGACACCCACCCTTTAGATATTTATAGGTATTGATGAAATCCCCCCTCAGTCTTCTCTTCTCCAGGCTAAACAAACCCAATTCTCTCAGCCTTTCCTCATACAGGAGATGCTCCAGTCCCCTGAGCATCTTGGTAGCTCTCCACGGGACTTGCTCAAGCAGTTCCACGTCCCTCTTAAACTGGAGAGCCTCAAAACTGGACACAGTACTCCAAATGTGGCCTCACTAGGGCAGAGTAGAGGGCAAGGATAACCTCTCTTGAACTGCTGGCCACACTCCTTGTAATGCACCCCAGAATACTGTTGGCCTTCTTGGCCCAAAGGGCACGTTGCTGGCTCATGGTCACCTTGCTGTCCACCAACACCCCCAGGTCCTTCTCAGCAGAGTCACTTTCCAGTAGGTCAGCCCCCAGCCTGTACTGGTGCATGGGGTTGTTCCTTCCCAGGTGCAGGACCTGGCACTTGCTCTTGTTGAATTTCATGAGGTTCCCCTGGGCCCAGCTCTCCAGCCTCTCCAGGTCTCGCTGGATGGCAGCACAGCCTTCCAGTGTATCAGCCACTCCTCCCAGCTTGGTGTCATCACCAAACTTGCTGAGGTTACACTCTGTCCCATCATCCAGGTCGTTGATGACTATGTTGAACAGGGCTGGACCCAGCACAGACCCCTGGGGAACACCACTAGTGACAGGCCTCCATCCAGACTCTGCTCCATTGATCACTACCCTCTGAGTTCTGTTGTTGAGCCAGTTCTCTGTCCACCTCACTGTCCACTCATCCAACCCACACTTCCTTAGCTTGCCTGTGAGGATGCTATAGGAGACATTGTCGAATACCTTACTGAAGTCAAGATAGACAACATCCACAGCTCTCCCTTCATCGACCCAGCCAGTCATGCCATCATAGAAGGCTATCAGGTTGGTCAAGCATGATCTTCCCTTGGTATATCCATGTTGACTACTTCTGAAAACCTTCTTGTCCTCTACATGTCTGGAGATGACCTCCAGGATGAACTGCTCCATCACCTTTCTGGTGGTGGAGGTAAGGCTGACTGGCATGTAGTTTCCTGGGTCCTCCTTCTTGCCCTTTTTGAAGATTGGGGTGACATTTGCTTTCCTCCAGTCCTCAGGCACCTCTCCTGTCCTCCGCTACCTTTCAAAGATGATGGATAGTGGCTCAGCAAGAACATCCACCAGCTCCCTTAGCACTCGTAGGTGCATCCCATTGGGGCCCATGGATTTGTGAGGATCCAGTTTGCATAGATGATCTCTGATCCAATTCTCCTCAACTGATGCCAAGTCGTCTTTTCTCCAGATTTGTCCTCTCACCTCTGGGGGCTGAGATGCCTGAGGGCCAGCCTTAGCAGTAAAGACCAAGGCAAAGATGGCATTGAGTTACTCTGCCTTCTCGGCATCCTGTGTCGCCAGGGCCATTACTTGTTCAGCAGTGGGCCCACTGTATCCCCAATCTTCCTTTTACTGCTGACGTATTTAAAGAAGCCCTTCTTGTTATCTTTGACATGCATTGCCAGATTTAATTCCAAGTGGGCCTTGGACTTCCCCATCACATCTCTGCACACCCTGGCAACATTCCTATATTCCTCCCAAGTGGCCAGTCCCTTTTTCCACATACTGTGAACCTCCCTCTTCCATTTGAGTTTCTCTAGAAGCTCTTTGATCATCCATGTGGGTGTCCAGACTCCACTGCCTGACTTCTTCATCCTGGGGGTGCACCGATCTTGAGCTCACAGGAAGTGGTCCTTGAATACTGTCCAGCTCTCTTGGACCCCTCTGCCTTCCAGAGCCCTAACCCACAGGATTCTTCCTGCTGGTCTTTGAAGAGGTCAAAGTTGGCCCTCTTGAAGTCCAAGGTTGTAACCGGACTCATAGCCCTGCTTCTACCTCACAGTATCCTAAACTCAACCATCTCATGGTCACTGCAGCCAAGGCTACCCCCAGCTCTCACATCCTCAACCAGCCCTTCCTACTTTGTTAGGATAAGGTCAAGCAGCACATCTCGCCTTGTTGGCTCCTCCACCACTCGCATCAAAAAGTTGTCCTCAATGCTCTGCAGGAACCTTCTGGATTGTGCATGGCTTGCCATGTTGCTTTTCCAGAGAATATCAGGGTGGTTGAAGTCCCCCAGAAGGACCAGGACCTGCAATTGAAAGATTACTTCCAGATGTCTGTAGAAGGCTTCATCAACTTCCTCTTCTTGATCAGGTGACCTGTAGTAAACACCCACAACAGTGTCACCCATATTTGGCTGCCCCTTAATTTTTATCCACAAGCTCTCAACTTGTTCTCCTACTCCAAGGCACAGCTCAATGCATTCCAGTTGCTCCCTCACATAAACAGCAACTCCCCCACCTCACCTTGCTGGTCTGTCTTTCCTGAAAAGCCTGTAAGCCATCCATAACCACATTCCAGTCATGTGAGCTATCCCACCAAGCCTCTGATTGCAATGAGACCATGGCCCTGTGACCGCACACAGACCTCTGGTTCCTCCTGTTTATCCCCCATGCTGCGTGTGTTGGTGTACAGGCATTTCAGAAAGGTGCTTGAGCACACAGGTTTCCCAGAGGGGTGTACAAGGACCTGCTACAGCTATGCAAACCCTTGAGGTGGTTGGTCTCCTGGTTGCCATCACATGAGGCCTCTAGAGCACCTTTATCACTGCACAGGTTGTCCTGTCTTATTGCCCTGTTGTGTGTGATGGCATTAGCATTGCCAGTTTGTGTCCCTCCCCCCAAATTCCTCAGTTTAAAGCCAAAAAGTTTACTGCAGCCTTCCCTTTTATAATTTCAGTGAAGGAAACAAAATCTCTCCCCATTCCACCTTTGACAGAGATTCAAAAAAATTTGTTTTCCCTCCTTCCAGTCAAGCATGCAACTTCTTTTAACCAGTCACCTAAACATCCCAAAAACATATTAAGTGATTTCCAAAGTCCATATAACTTCCGATCAGCCGTTTTTCCTTTCAGGAGGACACAGTGAGGATGGTAGACAGATTCTTTCCTATTCTTTCCTTGTAAAGCAAAAGAAGGGAAAACAAAAATTTTTTACAAGGAGGGAAAGCGGAATAAAAAAAGGAATCAAACAAGGCTACACGCAACCAGTAAACGCGACACAGGAGAAGGTAGTGCAGTCCTGCATGGGTAGCTCCTCAGGCATGTAGAAGAAAGCCATGAGCACTGTGTACAAAGCCTTAGCAATATAGAAAGCACACTCCTACACCTCAGCATGACACTCAAGATTGAACATTCGCTCATTCTTGGGAGAGGAGAATACAAGACCTATACCCACCATTTTTAAAAAACAACTTGATTCTGACCAGCAGTCTCATTAGGTTCACATGCGTCCTGGTAGTAGTTTGACCCACAATAAACCTTTGAAGCTACTTAGCAAAACATTTCCATAGTCTCTCATAACAGACTGTAAAAATTAAGTCTTTGTGTCTGCCCTATTTAAGCAATGAATGATTAGTTTGAATCCACTCATTTTTTCTTCTCCACAGTGTATGCAAGTTTTGGGCTGTAAGGTGATGTTTTCTAGTGGGAGTGGGGTAGTGAAGGAGGCTGGGTCTTGGAGTTCCTCTTATTCCTCTCTCAGGTGTATACTTGAGAAACATCGTCACAATCTACTCCCTTCTTGTAGAATATATAACACACCTAACATGCTATGATCATTGCATTCATTAACAAATAAGCTAGGTGGCTTTTCACATGTTCCTTTTTGAATACAAGTTTACATTTAATATTGAACTCTATGTCTCTAGACCTGTTCCTGTCAGTATGCTGAAAACCCAAGATTCAAGCTTCAGCATATGAACTAATTGGATTTTTAAGAAAGCCAAATAAATGGCAAGGTACTCTATTTAATGCTGAAAGCTTATTATTTTTGATAAGTTTTATAGAAATGTTAGTTCTTAAGTTGCATAAATTAAAAACTACTTTCAGTCAAATTCTCAGGCAGTCATTAATGGACAATTATATTAGCAAAACACATTTGAGGTAGACCTAGACCTTAATACCTGTTCTGTTCCCCGCCTGCTGTAAAGTCTTATATTCATAATCCTTAATAATCCTCTTCTCTGTGCCTGCAAGAATAGAAGCATACCATACAATGAAAGACAGTCACCAAAAACTAAGTCATACCTAAAGTACTAAAACAACTCTGCAGGATTCTTTAAACTTCCCTAAGACTGCCTATTTTAAAATAATACAAGGATAATAAGACACAGTTTGTATAATTTTGCCCATTTTGTTAGGTACGTACCATGCCACAGAAAAGCACTACCCATTTGCAATGAAATTAACAGTTCACTTTTAATACGAAGCAATACCTATATAAAAGTAAACATTGGAATTTATCCTAGTATACTGTAAATCGATTTCAGCATATCCACATGGTAGTTGTTACCAAATCAAACATTAACTTGTTCTAGAAACAAAAGAAATCAAGAATTCAGACTTAAACTGAAACACTTCTCAGGTGTGTTGCCTTTTGTTATGAAGTAATAGAAAGACAAAAATAACTGGAATTTTTCCACAAAGACAAGTAACATATCTCAGTATACAATTAAGGAGTTTTTATACTTCCATACAACCTTTTTTGTTGTTGCTTCTCATCAGTTTGGGGTTTTGGTTTGGTTTTTTTGTTATTTGTTAGGGGGTTGTTTTCTTGTTGTTTTGTTTTTGGTTTGGGTTTGCTTGTGATTTTTATTTTGGGGGGGTTTTTTGTGTTTTCGTTTTGGGAGTTTTTTTGGTGGTTTTTGTTTGTTTTTAAGCCACAAGTGCTAATCAAAAACTTAAGTTCAAATCATACTACAGAAAACAAAAATCAGACAGAAGCCAGGGGGGCAGCAGGGAAATAACTTATTAGAAGGTCACAGCGTAGCTTACAAAATAGCAAAACATTGCATTAAATTCTTCTTTCAAAAAGCGATTCATATTGAACTTCCAAGTTCGATCATTCTACCAGCGACAATATTCACCCAATAAAATGAGGAAACATACTTACTGTTCTAATGTCATCTTCGTAACTAGTGACCTGTTTATAATGGGGAGAGCCTGACAGAACTCTCCAAGCAGATATCCCACAACTAGTTGCTTTAGATACTCCATCTTCATCTGTTTCACAGCCTCCTACAAGTAGAAGTCTGTAGAATATATAAAGGCATATTATGGTTTCATATGCTGCCACATAAACGTTTAAGTGTCTTAAGTCAGTACTATAGCAGTTTGCTTGCAGTAACAAAAAGATTAAGATAACTAACAGCCCCAATAAGCTTTAAACTTGAGTGTTTATTCAGAGACAAAAAGACTTAAATATTACATGACTAACAGTTATTTGTGGCATTTATCCATATCCATTCTCATCTGTAGATTTCCAAATAAGGCATAATTCCAACATTTAAAAGAAAATATCTGGCTATCGTTTCAGTTTCTCCCATACCCTCAAAGAACGATAACAATTTCATAACCTTTAGCATACAAAAAGTTCTGGTCATTCTGTTTAAGTGTTAGGTTACCATTTATTCAGATGTGGTACAAAAGCTACTTCACTTTTACTGAGGAACGGAATGCGTCAAGGTTTTTCAATTTTGTTTTCTAAAGCCGCTCTATAAATGTGCATGCAATAATTTTGTTACAGTAGATGACATTTTAAAAGCTTTGAGGGAATTCTTACATTCTAGTGGTAATCAGCAATAAGTGTATCAAAATGTTTTCCTTGAAGCCCCTTCACCTTTTAACAATTAGCCATTTCACCAATTAACAAGCAGTTTTATATTTAACTGATGATTACTTTGATGAAAACTTTGAGAATACATTTGTTTAGAAGCATCATTTTAGTGAACAACCCATCAAAAAGTTAAGTTTCTGCAAAAAAGGCACAGATGGGAAGAGCCAGAAGTTCAGCCCTCATCAATTTTCAAAGCCTGCATTACTCTTGAAATGCTCTACCACCTAGTGGCTGATGCTCATATAGCACACTCAGCTGTGATCTGAGTGCATTTCAAAGCATTTCCTGCTAGAGTCAACTGAAAGGAACAAAGAAAAAAAGAGAAAAAAATTCCTTCCACTTTTAATCCTCTTTAAGAGGTCAGTAAAACTCATTTAACATTCCCAGGTCTCACGCTATGCACAAACGTACAGCAAGATGACTTCTACCATAGATGCTTACAGTCTGTCGAGGCTCTTAAGAGTTTCAGTTATTTTATGGTATACAGAGTTACCTAAGACAGCAAAGCAGAAATCATTTTCACCATTTGCCACAACAGCAATAGGAGCCCCTCAGTCCACCATCATAATTAACAGGAAAATGTGTAATTTTTCATTGTTCTTATGATCAGAAAGTGAAGCAGAGCACAGCTAAGAGGAATTACCTGTCCCTTAAGGAAGGGCTGTTTAACTTTAGAATATGTAAAGTTTCTGACTGAGAATCCATGACACAGTGGTTTCTTGCTATAGTATACCAAAAAGAAACCATGTTATCATTTAAGGAGCAAGCAAATTCTTATCAGAGTCAAGGAAATTTAGCATGAGTAGCACAGATCATATTTCAGACTCCTTAAAACCGGTAATCTGAATAGCGTGTGGAAGCAAATATATTTCTTGAGTGATTAGCATACTTTTCTGGTAGCAATAAAATTCACCTATCATCGCTTTCCCATAGATACTTAGCAAAGCAATTGGGTTATGAAGATGACAAAAATTAGCAAAGGATGATATTAGACAATCTGCAAGAGAATTCCAACAGACCAACAAGAGAGGACTGTACTCCAGCATGATCTAGATCATGGAAGAAGCTTTACCATAAATACTACTTTTTAAACAGAGAATACAACTGCTGCTCAGCAAGCACAGCAATCCCAGTGTTAAAATACCAAAAGAACTCCCACGGTGCACACCTCTTTTCTGAACAAGCTCGTAATACAAGACTACATTAAGCCTTTTATGGGACAAACTTTACATCTTAAATGAACCTGAGTTGAACAGTGAACATGAAATCAAATCCTAAAACTCGGCAAAATGTTGGCAAGGTCAATTGTTACGCATAGTGATGAATTTCCTAACTTTTTCTAGCACAGAAAGCAAGTTTCACATGTGTCTCATTCGCAGCCTGACCATGAGGAAGCTTAAAAAAAAAATTTAAAAAAAAAAAAATCAATAAACAAGAACTTAATTAAATCAGTACAACACAGCTAGCATTTCCTAATAACCAAGAGACAGCAGGCATAAGCTTGCGGAAGATTAGTTTATCTATAGTCTTGTCCATCCATAGGCACCTGAATTCTTCTATAAGCTCCAGCTTCCATTGCAACATGCCACTGAATTAAAAGTTCCAACAGCAGCAGCGACTAGAACTCAATTACAATTGACCACACCGTGCCAGAGGTGACTGAGAGACAAATAGTAGCACAAAGACCAGGAGAAGAATTGTCAATAATAGTGACAGCAGTAGCTCCAAAACTGCCTGAACAAGCTCTCAAAAACTCCATCAAGATAAATCTTTTCAAAGAAATTTTGGAAAAACTGTCACAAACAGCGTAACATATTTATAATTCAGAAGTATCTTTTAGGATAAATGAAACTCAATGACAGCTGGAATGAAGATGTCATATCAGTTTAGATGCACACAAAACACACAACCTCAAGACAAAAAGCCTTCTCCCCGGACTGCAGGGAAATTCATCATGGTAGCACATTCTTAAAATGTTAAAAAGCTTTTCAGAGAGCAAAATGCAACAGCAGGGACAGAAATTATTAAGATGAATAACACAACTAGCATCAAAAGAAAGTTAAAGATACTCCTGAGAACCTCAGCAACGATCTGGCCTTGTTTACCTATTGTTTTTTCAGGACTAGACAGGATATGACTCCAGACTAACAAGTTGACAGGCAGACTGGGAACACCAACAGGAGAGGTTTTTGTCCTGTTTACTAATTTTTTTTTTAAGTTAGTCTCAGACTGAATAAGACGATACCATGCCAACACTTCTTTTTTTTTTCGTCCCAGGATCATGAAAAACTACTTTTCCTGGCCAAATATTTGGGTTCTTAAATCACACCGTATCGGCTGTAGATTTATGTCACTCTGGATGGGTCGCAAAGCAATGTTAATATCTGACACTTAATAGTAACTCCCTAAAAGGGAAAGTTTTGTCTATCATGCCATTATGGACATCAAGATCAATGCAACGTACTTCAGTACTTGATGTTAAAGTCTTAACTAATTCTTATTCTTGCATGTGTTTTCTTCACAGAGCACAGCTAGCATGCAGAAGTTTCTGGGCTCCATTTCTAGATCCTCTTAATCTTCTGCATACTTCTGGGATCATCAAAGGACTCCTGGGAAACCTCTGAGGAACATAACTTCATGATACCTGCCATTGCCAGCCAGAGTAGCTAGCAAGCTCTAGAAGCTTTTTAACAAGGTCTGCCAGCTGTTTCTGATCAAAAGGTGCTTTGAGCTTTTGTTCCAGCTGACTCCTAATGACCAAGGGTCAGGAACCTTTTCAACAAGTCCTACAAAAAGGCCTGTGTAAGTGCCAGGCCTAGAGCACAGCCAATAGATGCAGCATTTTGCAGAAAACCATGGCCAGAAACTCTCTCTGTGCATGTTCTCACCAATTGTCATCAGGTGCTGCCAGGCTCAGTCCCCAGAACCCACTGGAGCAGCTACGCCAGAACATCATAGGCCTTGACTCAGACTACGCTCCTGAGGGAAGATAGAGATGTGCATGTCTTGGACTGCAAGGACATGGCTCCAAGCAACCTGCTCTACTTGACCCTGCTGTGAAGGGGAACAGATTAGATGATCTCCAGAGGTTCCTCCAGTCTCAAAAACGTGGCTGCCCTTGCAGTACCCTCAACTGTACTCTATTTCAAAGGTTTCTACAAAGTTGGGCTGAAGATAGCTAGCATAACACTAGTCTCAAGAACAGCAAGTACAGTTGAGACGTCCAAGAAAAACTTGAGGCTTCTACCAATTCTTCATTCATCACTTCTGGTACAACAAGCAAATTCCAACTGAATCTAAAACCCTTCATCTCCTACAGCCATCACGCATTTTAGGCTCTAATATCAAACATTTTCTGTAGCGATTGCAGATAACCCTGAAGAAAGAGATTCAGCTCCTGCATAAGACGCTCAAAATAAGCAACGTGTTGAATCTTCCTTTAGAGCCTACAGAGAGCTCACACTGAAGCAGATATTTAAGTTTTATCAACTAAAGTGCACCATAAATTCCATCATAGATGAAAGCTGAATCACATGAGAACACCAGCATTAGGCATCTAATTTAAGGTATATAACACTTCAACAGCAATAAACTCGTTATTAGACTTCTTCCCAAAGCTATTGTTTCAAGTTTTCCTACAGATTCAGATACATTCCCTACTGAAATATTCTCTTTGGCATTATCATACATCTAGTTGAAAAAATTGAGTGTATTAAGTTCTAATGAGCTATTTAATTGCACTGTAATAGGTAATGAGCAAATACATAACAATATAGAGCGCAATAAGTCAAGGCTGACAAGCAGTGGAAATAGACCAGTAAACTTTCACCATCTGAAACTAAATGAAATGCAAGAAAGCACAAAGTGACAAAGTTGAACATATGTTCAGTGATCAAAGTTCACGTTCTTGAAAATGAAAGCTTTGAAGTGTTCATATGTATCTACAATTTTCTTTAATGCACAGTTTAAGAAAACTGCCTCCCTTCAACTCCTGGGTTTGGTGGTTTGGGTTTTTTTTTTTATAAAAAGACAATTTCAGTAAGAGACTCTGCTCATGAATTTAGAGTTATCTAATGTCAAATTTAGAAGTTTTCTACCACCGCGTAAATTCAAAACAGAAAAGACTCGCCTACATGAAGGGCAAAACATCAGTTCTTTCTGCTTTCCATCCAATTGTGCATTCTTTCAAGTACCAATTTTTCAACTTTACTGAGCAAGTCAACTGACTGCACAGAGCAGGAGATACTATGATCACAAGGGACTCTGACTATTCTGCTTTTCTTGGAACAAGTCAGAATATTCTACAGTAAAAACAAGTAATTCCTGAATGTGTATGCCACACACATTACACAAACCTATTGCTTCAGCAGCAGATACAACCACATCTTTTCATGTGAGCAAAGGGCATTTCACTCCCTAGAAACTATGTAATACAGGCAATAAAAATCAACAGCAAATTATGCCAACCATAAGCTTCCATAAAAATTAACTTTAATTACTAATATTCTGAATAAACTGTTCTAAGCACAAATCCAGCATTGTTTCCTGCTCTTTTACTTCACACTAATACCAACTTTTAAAAACATTAACTAAGATCTTACAAGAATAGTAGGAAAATCAAAGCCATTACTTCTCCTGGAGGTGGGAGGGGGAAAAAAAAAAAAAAAAAACCACACACAACACTTGAAATTCTTGCCCTCCCCCCCCACGCCACTTCAAACCTCTATGGCAACATGTTACCATTAGCACACACAAAGTGACATCCATACTATTTGGTTGACAACTATGCCAGCTGATTTCCTATATATTTTCTTGCTAAGGGTTCATCCATTATAAGAGTGTAACAGTTCTGACATCATTTGCTCAGAAACACACCAAAAATGAAAAGCAAGCACATCTATTATAATTGTCAGACTAATTTTTTTACCATATTTTTAATATTAAGCAATATTCTTTGCAACACTCACTGCTATAATCAATCTACTTCCTAATATTAGGAGCAGAAAAGAAAATGTTGGAAACAAGTGTCAAGAACCATGAACCCCTGACTGATCAAAGGGAAGAATGAATAGGTTCTGTTGTCTGATCAGATAGCACTACCCAAGCTCCGTAACCCACACCTACTACCTCAAAACTCTAGATTTAGCATAGCGAGTGTTAATTGTGTGGCATTACTAGATACAAACTACATAGAAAAGAAACCATTACCTTTGAGCAATTAATTTTGAGTATAAGTTAGAAGACCATTACTTCTCATTAATAACCATTCTTTTCCTGAGATAGATAGGACAGATCACTTAACATTGAAAAATGAGAACAAGTTTTTAAGCAGTGAGTTTCTTCTGGTATTCGATAGCCAAGCCTAATTTTGATTTTTAACAATACAGTGATGTAGCACATTGCGCTGACAAATGCAATCCTAGTGGATCTAATAGAAGAAAAATATCTAGAAGGAAGTTTAGTTCCTGCAACTGAAGACAAATAACAAGTAAGTTTCTGAGTTTACCTTGGTATATAACAAGTAGATATTAAAAAGGCCAACACATTTTAACATAAGTACTGGCTAACCAGGACCCATTCCAACTACATTTGGTTCAAGAGCAGTCAGTCAAATAGCACATCTTTTAAGTCTGATACCTGTACCCAACATGTTACTAATAGAGAAAATGCATCACAAGGCAACTCCGAATACCAAAGCCTGACAGTCCCAGTCAGAACACTAGGCAAAACAGACTAGCCAACAAGTCAGCAATCAAATCCAGATGAGTCGGGGGGGGAACCACAAAAACAATACACAGCAGCCCTGACCCCATCAAATTCAGAAACATCTTTTGAAACTATTCCTGACATTCTAAAAAAAAAAAAAAAAGAAAAGAAAAGTTGTTTATGCAAGGTACTTATACAGTAAAGGACACAACTTGCTTTTCTTGCTTTTCATTATTTGATTAGTAAAGTGAGATCACCAGCTAGTGCTTCCTTCACAGGTACAATGACATATGACTTGTTATTACTGATTCACCAAACACCAACATTAAAATAGATTTTTTTTCTCCCCCTCCTTATGCAACACACGTCAATGTTTGTCTTACCACTTTTATTCATTACCATATTATTGGCAGGTAACAAACGGAACACTTACCTGTGACCAGGATGATAAATGACAGTAGTTATTCCATGGGCGTAATGGCTGCTGAAGTTGAAACTATGACTTTCTTGAAAGCTTTGATTTGTTCCAACACTAAGTACAGGGAATAGAAATACATGTTATTTCAGATTTATTTTCTTTAAAGAGTGGAAAGAATTCCTTTGAAGTCCACAGTGCTTTCTCAAAGCAAGTCAGAATTTATGCTTACCTTACAAGATAACTTCTCAGTTCTCCACGATAATTAATGACAAGCAGTTCAGCTGACCACTGGGCACTTGCTTTGTACTCTAGAAAGATCAATCCAGCAATAGCGTAACTCAGATCTCCTGGAAAACTTGCTGTCTTTACCCAAAAACACAGACAGACATTGAGAAAGGGAATTAAAAAAAAGAAAATAGAAAAAGAAGAAAGTGACTTGATTACTGAAAGAACTAGGAAGTTAAATTTACTATATTGTGTAAAAATGTATTAAAAAAACCCAAGTTTCATAGCTTGTGTTAGTAACAAAATACACTTCTTTTATCTTGATTTTTAAAGAAATATTATTCCTTTAAAGTCTGCAAAGACAATACAGTAAGGAAACACACTTGAGCCACCTCCCCAAATTAGTTTCATATAGCCTTCGAATACGCAAAATATAAAATATATTGTGCAGGGCAAGCCAACAGCAATTATCAACTCTCATACCAAGGAAAAAAAATCCTTATATTGCTCTTTCATTGATATTTCTTGATTTAGAAATGACTCGGCATATAAAGTGCAGATCTGTAATCTCCTACTACACATTGGAATTATTTGCACACAAACTAAGTAGGTGATTCTATACTTTCACAACCTGATGCACCTGAAGACCTACCACAATTCTAAGAACAAGAAAAGAAAAGTGAAGTTTCTGACTAGATACAACAGTAGAAAGTACATGCTTTGCAAGTGCTACACAGGACTTAAGTTTAACTATAATATATCCATCGTATGATAAACACTTCATGGTACATTTGTGCATTATATTCATACTGTAAGCCTTTATACCAAAGTCAGACATTATTAAAAAGAGGCCAAAGAGTAAAAATTACTTTTTATCCTTACAAAACATTCTAATATATTCATATTTAATCTAAGAGAGCACTTACCGGTGAAATGACCAAAAGCTCACTACCCACGAGGTCAAACACTCTCACTGTTCCAGTGCTTTCAGCGTAAGCAAGTAATGTACAATCATGACTCCAGGCCACTCGCCTCCACTGAGGGTTTGGATCCTTTGGCACTATGGAAAAGGAAGAAAGTTATTAAAAAATGAAATGTAAATTTACAACTCCTTAAAACAAAACACAAAGTCAACTGCATCAAAAACTGCAGGGTGCCTACCATCATTACAAGCTTATCTCGGAGGAAAGGAAAAAAACCCACCACCTCCAACACCTGCTATGTCTCCTAAACCCATTAATTTTAACTATCATGTCATTTCAGATTCAGGTTTTCTATGTTAAATCATCACGAAAAGAAGAGGGGGGAGGGAGAGTAAAGGAGCTATTCACAAAGCAAAATTCTTAAGAGATTCTTCCCAATGCTTTTAAGAAGTTACAATATTATCTTTAAAGTGAACCAACACCACCACTTAGCAATGCATGAATAATGAACAATGATGACACTAATAGTGCAGAGGTTGCCATATTGTATACCTTGACATTTTCCAACTATGGATCCAAAGTCATCTTTTGCAGACCTGCAGAAAAAGACTCATGGATTTAAATAAGGAAAAAAAAGCACCATTCAATTTTCCAGAATAAACAGAATGCTATAAAAATACTCTAAGCACACACTTCAAAGGCCTGCACACATTTAACTACTTGTTCAAAAGGCAGACAGTAGCCTTCACCCTTGGGAAGCTGCAGTAACTAGCAATAGTATTTTAGAAAGCCTCCTCCCAATGCTTAAATACTAATATCCGTCATTTAGTAGTAATATTGTTCAAAATAGGACAGCAGCATTTCAGAACTTTAGAAAAAGCATGTAACTTTAGAAAAAAAAGACCCTAGTCAGTAGCCTCTAGCTTACAATTTTACAAGCAATGCAAGAATATAGTTACATTAATACAGTTGAAACACAAGATCTATTTTATAGCCTATAAGCTGACATTTATGGTGTTCACACCACTTCTGAACAATTTTCATACACTTGCTTCTTTTACATATAAATAGAAGGTCTGACCTTCTAGCAAATGGATTTTTGTGAAGCAAGTAAACACGCTCAATCAAGGTCCGCTCTACAGCTAAATGTATTCTTGAACTGGCAAAGGAGAGCTTGTTAGAGAGCAGACAGAAAAGGGAAAGCATCAGTCTCTACAGCAATCCACATTACTTGTGAAATAAGGTGAAGTGTCATACATGCCAGCTACTCTACAGTGAAGCAGAATACTAGCGCCTTGTCCTGTTTCTTAGGAGGTAAATTCTATTCCCTCATGATGACTTTAAAGGGGAACAGAAAGGCAAAGGTTAGAAAGACAACGATTTTGGTTTAGTATTCTGAAGCATCTTCATCGTTTTTCTTTCACATCTTGAAAAAAAAGAGAGTGATACAGATAGATATTTACATACATTTATCTACAACATTAATAACTGCAGGGGGTTTGAGGGGGGGTGCTTTTTATTTGAAAATGGGGAATGGTCATCAAGAACTAAGAAGAAACAGAAGGCTTCTGCTTTCTAAGTTATGATATATGTTAAGGTTATTCCACAGATTGCTTTCACAATTGTCCTGGTTTCAGCTGGGATAGAGTTAATTTTCTTCATAGTAGCTAGTATGGGGCTGTGTTTTGGATTTGTGCTGAAAAACAGTGTTGACAATGCAGAGATGTTTTAGTTGTTGCTAAGTAGTGCTTACACTAATCAAGGAGTGTTTCAGCTCCCCGTGCTCTGCCAGGTGCACAAGGAACTGGGAGGGGGCACAGCCAGGAGAGCTGACCCAAACCGACCAAAGGGATGTCCCACACCGTATGACATCATGCCCAGTATATTAACTGGGGGCAGTTGGCCAGGGGAAGCAGCGATCGCGGCTCAGGGGCTGGCAGCGTCAGTCAGCGGGTGGTGAGCGGTTGCATTACTTCTTGTTGTTCCCTTTCTTTGGTTTTGTTCCCCCCACCCACCTCCTGGTTTCACCTGTCTCTCTCTATTTTCCTTTTCATTATATTATTATTATTGTTACTATTATAATAAAATAGTAACACTAGGAATAATAATTATTAAACTGTTCTTATCTCAACCCATGAGTTTTCTTACTTCTGCTCTTCTGGTTCTCTCCCCCATCCCAGTGGGATGGGGGGAGTGAGCAAGTGGCTGCGTAGGGCTTAGTTGCTGACTGGGGCTAAACCACAACAACAATATATAACATTCTCCCCACCCAAAAAAAAAAAAAACCAACAGAAAAATCTTTAAAAGTATAGTCAGTAAATTACTAGAAACACTTTCTCAGAGCTCCACAACTGTGGTCATGAAGCAACAGATGATACTAAGTTACCTGATTTCTACACATTGGTCTTGAACAACTGCCAACAATTTACCATTGCTGAAAGAGAAAAATAAAGGTGTAAAAGTTCACTTAATGTCCAAGTCCTTACAGAACGTGCATCAGAGCTGTAGGTGCTTTCCCACAAGGTTAAATATAAATTTCCTCTTTCAAGAATCAAAACAATCAGTGCTATAACAACATTTCAGTGGCATGAAGGGAATCTGTCATTCTTTTCTAACAGCACTAAGAAAACAGAAACATCTCAAATTGTGCTGCAGAGGTGGTTGGAATCAGATGTTCCTTATGGATAATTTTATAACAGCAATACCTAAAACTATGTATTGCTTTATCTGGAATAACTTCCTGAAGTCTGAGGGTTGTTTACGTCACCTCCTTAGGAGCAGGTCTCCTGTCTTTGTACATAAAATACACCATTGCAGCTGGCACATTGTACATCAAAAGGGATCACTGCTTCTCTCAAAGAATCACTATCTCTCAACAGTACAGAGCTCTTGCTGAACCACTGATCACATTCAGCAGTAATACATAAACTAAAACATTCCATACTACCTCCATGTCATTTAACCATTTTTTCTGCATATATTTATGCTTATTTTTAAAAGCCAGTGATCACACTGATGCTGCTAAAATTACTGCAGAAAAGCTGGTTCTAGCCTTGGGACTCTCACTTCTCCTCTAAAGATACAAGAGCAGACAAATCTTGAGGGTATGCATACACTTTCTATAAGTTTTAAAATAAGCAATTTATATTACATATCCTGCTAAATTATAGGTCTTTAAATGATCAAATTCAGTACTTCAGTTTGAGAATGACTGCACTGCAAGCCACTTTAACTCAAAAGTTAGAAAGACATTCAGACCTGAGTGAGAGATGCTTTAAATGAAGGGAAGCAGCATGGAAGCTCCTAGATAGCAGACTGACCTTTCTTTCCCAAGGCTACCTGTGAAAGCCTCCAGTATTTCTCTTCACGAAAAAAAATAACATGACTTCAGCACAATATTAATTCAGCATTGTTACCAAAAGGGACAGCAGGGTGACGACAGGAAGCATTAATACATTCACCACTGCCAAAAACAGAAAAGCATGTAAGCTGGTTACCTTGCAAGCACTAGGTGCCAGTTGATCTGCTTACTAACTAGACGAACCAGTCCAGTGGGCAGAGAAAACTTCGCAGGGCTGAAATAACAACATTAGGCTAAGTCAGAAGATACACCTCACAAAAGCAGTACCTGACCTGAGATGCATGCGCCAGATGATTTAGCTTTAAGGCAACCTTCAACCACCTGGGAGGTTTTAGCAACTAAACATGAATCAACACTGCACCCTGCCAACAATGAAGGCTAACAACATCCTTGTTTGTACTAACAGAACAAACCCACATATTAAGGGAACTGATTATTTTATTTACTCATCACTCTTTATACTCTGGCCAGTGGCCAATTTGGACCCACCATTACAAGAACACCAATAAACTGGAGAGCTATCGGGTCAGGGGACTGGACCTTGACCAAGTCAGGGGACTGGACTGGAGCACTTGCTCAACAAGGAGATGCTGAGGGAATTGTACTTATTTAGCCTGGAGAAGGGAAGGCTTCAGGGGGACCAAACAGCAGCCTCCCGATACCAAGGAGGTTACTACGATGATGGGAACCACTGAGGTGCATGGCAGGAGCACAAGAAACCATGATCAATCCTTCCATGGACTTGGCAGTGTTAGGTTAACGGTTGGACTAGATAATCTTAAAGGTCCTTTCCAACCTAAATGATTCTATTATTCTAAAACAGAGGAGTTCCAAGCTGACATAACGAAGAGTATTATTCACCATGAAGACAGTCAGGCAGTGGAACAGGCTGGCCAGAGAGTCTTTGGGATCTCTATCCTTTAAGCTTTTCAAGACCCAGCTGGACAGAGCCCTAAGGGACCTAGGCTGAATGTCTGAATTCAGTGTTCTCCCTGCTTTTAGCAGGACTTGAAACTAGAGGCCTCCTGAGCTCCCTCCCAAATGCTTTTATTACACACATAAAAATCACAATTAGAATCAATTATAAAAGCTAGAAATCAGATTTTAATATGATGGGGAGGGTGGGGAGCGGGGCGAGGGGAAAAAAAATTAATTCTATCTGCAACTGAATCCTTACAACTAGACTTATATGATGGTATGGAGTCCATAAACACCAACCCCTGAAAGAACAGGGCGGGGAGAGGGGTGCAAAATAAAGTAGAAGACCAGCAACAGGGAAAAGAGCATTGCCTGCAGAACCCAAGCATAGTATTGTTTCACAGGAAGCCACTTTAATGTCCCTTTCCATATATCTTCCAACCAACAGAATACCCCCAGAAAGGAAGAACTGACCTCTTCAAACCTGCCAAGTAAATCAACAGAGTAGTACAACCATAGAGCCGAAATTCTCCGGGAACATAGTATTTATCCCAATATGTTTCTGGGACCATTTAAGTGCCTTTTGAATGAGAAGTTAAATTTATAAAAGGCATGAGTGTTGCTCAACTACTTATCAAGCTTTTTGACAGTTTGAACTGTCCAGAAAGAAAAAATTCAAATTATTACTCCAAAAGAAGCATATCCTGCCACGCCATGTCATTGAGGGTTAAGTTAAAAAAAAAGAAACGACACCCTACTCAAAAAAACCCAGCTTCACTCGCGATACTTCAGTTGGGAGCAGCAAGGACAAATATGTGTTTTGAGTAAGAAGATATTCCAAGTACAAGTTTACTTAGGCTTCTGATAAAAGTGAAAAGTTAAATTAGTATACACCAGATAGGCTTCAGCTGCAACTCAAGTGTTTACAACTTAAACTTATGAAAAGAAAATATTCTAAGCATTGCTTGGACAATATTCTAAACAAGTGTTCAGTTTCAATCTCATCAAAAATAGCTTTTCATCAACTCAAAAAGCTATAAAAGTATAACCAAATAAGAAGATTAAGCACTATTTTCAAACCTACCTGTACCAGATGTACCGAAGCAAAAACAATGCAGGACCTACAACAGAAAAAGAGGTAAATATTGCATCTCTCATGGTTTTAAAACACTCTCCAGCTTACAGCACACAGAATCTCAGTACCTCTTTCTTCTGTGAGAATTTCTAAGGGAAAAACCCTTTATTCTTGGCCAATGAATTCTCATATTACAGTAAATGCAAATGGCAGATTAAAAAGATCACTACACATTCCTGGAAATTATAAGAGAAATTCCTACTGGATAAAAATGCAATCGAATTACTGCATAAACCAACTGTTGAATAGCAACGTAATATGACCATAATGTAAGCTTTCTTATAGAACTGTCTAACTAGCAAACAGTCCAGTGCAAGAGCTGGTAGAGAAAAAAAAAAAAATCAAGAACATTTTGCAAAACACAACAGAACTTCTAAACTTCTTAGATGTATGATTTATTAGTTTGCCCCCATCAGCTAATAGAAAAAAGAAAGCTCACAAAAATGACATAAAAATAACATAGTGATATTGATAATCAGAAAACACATTCCTGAAAACATCCTCCACTCTATTTCCATTACACTAGCCACCCTAAAGTGCAGAAATTGTAGATTTTACAAGCAATCCTCACATCATTCTTGAGTCATGTACGTAAGAATTGGTCACACTTACCTGTAATTGCTCTACTGATGATAAACGATGCACCATGTTTTCTGTTGCCTCTTGGCTGCAATTACAATAATGGTCAAACACTATGTTATACATATTAACTTAAATACAACATTCATACATATATTCACTGACTAAATTTAAGTTGCCTGCTAGCCTACAAGTTCCTTATGTATTTTCTATTACTTGCAACTTCATGTAGTGAGTAATTTAACTGCATAAGCTAAAGCAGGCTATAAAGCCAAATGTCTTAAATGCCAAGACATAATAAACAAAATGTACTGCAGATTGCCTGTTGGTTCAGCTTTGCCTTAATCTTTGGGTAGTAACAAAAGACATTGACTTCTGATTATGTTCTCCTGTAAGGCATTATAAATCATTTTCCCTCTGCCAAATGAACGCCAGATTGATCTGTAATGCCCAGAAGAAGTCAAAGCAATTAGTGTTCAACATATTATGCTAATATTTAACTGCTAAGCTACACAAAGACAACTCATGAAAGTTTCAGATATATTATGAAAAACAAAGAACTTCTGCAGAAAAACTCTTTTTATGTCAATTTGTACCAGGTAACACAGCCACTCTACTCCATACCATCTCGCAGAGCCTTTCCAGCAGTACTCCTCTACTTATGGCTTAGGGGAATAACTACTCTCACTATGTAAACGAAAGCTGTCTCCAAACACAGAAAAAAGAAATATAAAACAACATAGGATATATCTTCTTAGCTATAAGAGGTAAAATTATTTGCCAATAAGAAAGTAGGAAAAAGGGATTAAACTAAGAAGACAAGATAACCAGTAAGGAAGGCATCACACACAAATCTTCAAAATAAGCAGTCACACGTATACTTTTAGAGTACAACAAACCGAGTGTTAAAGTAGGTGATGAATGAATTTCCTCTTCCCTTCATTACATAATACATAGAGAAGATCATTACTTGTTAACTTAAATATTCAGACCTCTGACTCCAAGTTATACAGCAGCAAACACTGAAAGACACATAAATTTATCAAAATTCCAGAGTTATGTCCATGATTAAAAAAAAAATTGAGCTCTGAATTTAAGTTATTGAAGTGAAGATTAGCGGTTTTCTATGCAAATTTTGCAACCCAAGAATAGTCTTTCAAATAATCAGGTTGGCTTGTTACATGCTGTGAGACGACAACACAGCTGTACTAATAGATCATGTTCCAAATTCAGGTTGTTCAACCAGGAATAACAAGACATTACAGCAAAATAAGTGAGAGTACAAATTATTTCTTACAGCTATCATAGTACCTCAGGGAGACCTAACCTAGGGAGGTTAAAAGAAGACCTTGTTAAAGTTTTTGGATTAAAATAGTTCCCAGTAAAAACATTTCCAAATATTGCTTATACCTCCCGAGGATTTTTTGGAATATTCTTCATGTCCACTCCTGAGCCTAAACTACAGGCTCCTATTCCACATATTACGTCCTTCACAAAGCTGATTTACTATTATACTCTCCAGACCTGAATTTTACATTTTATAATACATTCCTATCACCTCAGCAACAGCAATGGCTACTGGATCAGCTATATTTCTTTTTTAATTCACTCCCATTTGGGAAAACAATGTCAAGTTCTTCTTTGCTAGAGCATTCCAGAAATAAAACCTAAATAACTTCCTTGCTGACAAGGCACCCACTTAGTTTTGGATTTTGTCGCACACCTAGCAAGCTTACGGGGCTAGGGAGGAAAAGTGTTGGGGAAATCTGAAAATATTAGATGGCAATGAAAAAGCACACAGAATCAAGTGATATATTCAATACAAGAAGCTAGACAGTACTTGTCTACTGGAAAAAAGGAAAAATTCAGTCTGCCTGTATTTACACAAATGATTCCATGAGTCCTCCCCTGCAACCTCCTCCACAACCACTGCTTCCTTCACTATTTTCACTGATCAACTACTCAATAATTACTTTTATTCTCATTACATATTTCGGGGTTCCCAAACAGTGCATAATATACAATTACATCACTACACTGAACACAGGCTGCTTGATTTCCACACCGCTCTCTTCTCCGGCGTTGTCAGTTCCTTGCACATGTCCTTTACAAATATCTTATTACCACCAAAAAAATAATTGTTCTTGGGAACTTCAACACAGGTGAATGAGAATACTAACAAGAACTAAAATTAAAGCTAATTTCGGGTTCTAACTTAAGAAATACCTGACAGTTTTATCAGTGTCTTGAATTTAACAAAACTGTACATACTCATCACAGGATTCATCTTCCAACTGTCATAATTACAGTTGTAAGCGCTCAGCACTCTGCAATTAAGACTTAATCATCCCAAATGAGATAACAGAAAAATAAACCAAAGTCAGCAGAGAACTGTAAAAAGTTCATTTTAAGGCCTTGCTTTGTATCCTAGATGACTGCATAGGAAGACATTTAATCTCATTTCCCAGTGAGGCATTCAATTTCCTTTCCCTTTCTGCTGCCCCTCACCCAACTCATTCCAAACCATTCAGTTCTAGAAGAAGTAAGACAGGGAGTGTTTTGTGAATTTTTCCAAAAAGCATGAATAAACTGGGATTAAAAAAGAAACAGATGCTCCAAAGGGAAAGTTACAATCACCTAAACAATAGCAGTGTTAAGACACCTTAAGGCAAAAACTGAATCATGCTGACAAAATAATTTGTTTGCCTATGTATGCCACTGAAATCAGTTCCCACTAAAAGTGTAAAAAGAATATCAGAAGTGTCCTTAGCTACTGACAGTCTTCAGGAAGGATATAAATCCAAACAAACTACATAACGTAGTATTTTCAAGCCTTCCGATTTCTGCCATTAAAAATGGCAATTATCTTGAAAATAAATAGGCAAGAAACACGAAGCTTAGAATAGCTTGCACCATTTGCTGAAGTTGACTAGCAAAATTCTACGATGCTTAGAAACGCTGACTGCCAGGGCAGAAGAGGACCCACAGACCACGGTCCCATGATCATTTTAAATTGGCATACCCCAACACTGCCGCTAAAGGGAGGTCTCGCACTTCACTCAGCTTTGACTGACACATTATTCACCCCCCCACTCCAGTACTGAAAGGAGTACTAGGGTGAGCATTCAACAAAAAGAAACAAAACAACACAATTGTTTCTCAGACTAACCAGTTCTTTAATCAACTTACCACACAACTTCAAGAATACTAACAGCAGCGGAAGAGAAGGGATACTTGCCAGAAACGTGCCCTCTTAATGCAGCTGTAGAACCACAGCCTCATGCTACCGCACCTAACTACTCCTCATGGTTTGCAGATGGGTAAATCACTTTCATATGTTACTAAAAACAAACACTATTTACTATCTCTCAAAACACAGTTCAATAAAAATAGTTGCAACTGTCTACTCACCTATATGAACAAACTATAAAGTTAGTAATGAGTAACATTGCAATCATATTTTCCAAAATCCCACACCTGTTTCTGCAACTGAGGATTTACAGATTAAGTGAAACAAAAAAAATAAAGTCTCTGATAAACAAAAATGTATTTTTAGGACAATTATTTCAGTAATTATGAATAGGTACATTCTTCCACCTGTGATGTTTTTACATCTTCTCTTTTCAGATGTTCTCATTAAGCATAAAACTTTGTTAAAATACCTCCATAAACTACTTTTAGCAGGAAATGCATTAACAACTGCAGTGGACATGAAAGCTGCTATAAGAAAGAAATTAAACCACACTGCTTGCATCCTCTAAGTCCAAACCAGACAAGATACAACCGGCTCTCTACAGCTACATGAAAGAAGGTTGTAGCAAGGTGGGGGTGAGTCTCCTCTCCCAAGTTACTAGCAACAGAATGAGAGGAAATGGCCTCAAGTTGTGCCAGGGGATGTTTAGATTGGATATTAGGGAAAATGCCTTCACTGACAGAGTGGTCAGGCATGGAACAGGCTGCCAGAGAGGTGGTGGAGTCACCATCCCTAGAGGTGTTCAAAAAGCACGTAGACATGGCACTTCAGTGCATGGTTTAGGAGGCCTGGGGGCGTTGGTTTAATGGTTGGACTCCATGATCCTACAAGTCTTTTCCAACCTTAATGATCCTATGATTCTAAGAACAGACATAGATGCAGCTAGCTCAGTATGTTGCAGGGGAAAAGACGAAAAATAAAAAATGAAAGAGCTTCTCAGCTTTTCCAATGACCCATGAAGAAGAACAGACAGAAGCAAAACAAAGACTTGCAATACAAGAACAATGTTTTCTCATCTTTAAAGCTTTGGCATCCATCTGTGTGCCTTGCAGACAGAAAGCTATATACTTCTCCCTTTTAACCCACTCCTGAACACACAGATGCAACCATTCTGATATACAAGACTAGAGAGGGATCTAGCTTTCTCATGCAAAGTGAGCGCAATAACGACCGCCTTTTCATCAGGACAGCTTCCACTGCTCTCAGTACATCTGCTTCTGGAGGTGAGACCTGGACTTCATCACAGCCTCTCTCGTACCAGCTAAAGGGAACCCGGTATACACTGTTCACGAGTAACGAGCAAGAAGGACCCCAAGGCGGCACACACACGAGTGACAGCGCGGGAATTCTATGGCAGGAGCCCACGGCAAGGGCAGGAGAACGTAGGGGCACCCCTGCTGCCCGCCCCCCCCCCCCTCCGGTGCCCACCAGGAACGGAGCGGGCAGCCCAGTGAGCCTCCCTGGGGGCCACGGCCCGTCCCCTCGGCGCTGGGAGCCGGCGGCCTCCCCCGCCCGGGGCGGCGGGGCACACCCCCGCCCAGGCCGCCCGCCCCCGCGGCACATCCCCGCCCGCGCCGACGTGGCCGGCGCCCTCCCCCGCACCCCGACCGCGCCGCGGCCCCACGCACCTGCACCTCCGTCTCCGGAGGCCACTCGGTATTAACTAGCAGGTCGTACAGGATATTCTCCTCCCCGTCCTCCTCCCCGCCGGTACCGGCCATCCCCGCCGCGCCCCCCGCCGCCTGTCCGTGCTCCCCGCCGGCGGCCGCCATGCTCGCCACACCCACCCAGCGCCGCGGCGGGGACGGTGCCTGGCGGAGGCCAAACCAGTAACGCCCGGCAGCTCCGCGGAGAGGGCGGCCTTTAACCCCTTCAGCGCCGCCGCCGGCCGAGACCGCCTGGCGCCGCGCTCCGCTCCCCGCCTCGCCGCGGGGGCGGAGGCCCCAGCCTTCTCTGCCCGAGGGGCTGTGGAGCCCTGCAAGGGAATCTGCTCCGGGGGAAGCGCGACGCTGAGGGCAAGGGAGCGAGGCCGGGGAGCCCTCACTGCCTCAGCAGCTCCCCTGAAGGGCGGCAGCTGCGGCTTCAGAGACCGCCACCTCCCCTCTAAGCCATGAGGGGTGGGATGCGCTTTTGGGGCAAGAAACGGGGAGACAGCTACCAACTACAACAAACGATAGTGAGGAAATTTAGGGTAAGGAACACCTAAGGTAGGCAAGGCCTGAGTGTATTAATTAAACTCTTAACGAGTAGGGAAAAAAAAGGGAAAAAAGCAAAAGTCATATATTTTTCACAAATTATTCTTCCATACTTAATGATGCTATGTAGAACTTCTAAATGTTTCAGTCCTACAAACGCTTGCACTCAGATAATTCAGCTCTCTCAAGCAGATAAAAATAAGCCTGTTTATGAAAGAACAGGTTTCAGTCTCTTTCCTGCATCTTTATAAAGTGTTCGTCAAATTGAAAGAAAGTTACTTCACACCCTGCCACTTCCGCTCCTGTACTCTAATTTTACCGTGTATTTAGTAGCCTCGTAGTCTTGTAGGCAACTGTGCAGCGTAGAATTACATTAAACTGAAAAATAAGTTCTGCAGCTAGGGATTCAGGGCAATATGAAAGCTGTGTTCAATACCTGGAAAGTAGGAAGAAGCAACTACTGAGGAAAAAAATGCTTTCTGGCTGTCTCCTTACTTAATAACATTTCTTTAGCTGTAGTTAACAATGTAGCTTGTAAAGCAGTAACAAATAGTATAACATGTTCCTAAGTTTCAAAGAATTGTGGGAAATGTAGAGTAAATCTTTGGGTCTGTTCAGCCTGAAGAAGAGAAGACTGAGGGGGGAATTTCATCAATACCTATAAATATCTAAAGGGAGGGTGTCAGGACGATGGAACTAAACTCTTTTCAGTGGTGCCCAACGACAGGACATGGGGCAATGGGCACAAATTGGAACACAGGAAGGCCCACCTCATTATGAGAAAAAACTTATTTCCTGTGAGGGTGCTAGAGCAGGGGAACAGGCTGCCCAGGGAGGCTGTGGAGCCTCCTTCCCTGGAGACATTCAAAACCCACCTGGATGTGGTCCTGCTCAAGCAGGGGGTTGGACAAGATGATCTCCAGAGGTACCTTCTAACCCCAACCAGTCTGCAATTCTGTGATTACACTCTGGGTTCCATCCAACAAGCAGCAATACCTATTGATTTCAAGGTATGCCTACATATACATTTTCTCAGAATCATGATTGAATCTATAGATTATTCATATGATAGAATCATAAACTCATAGAATAATAGGAGCATAGAATAGTTTGAGTTGGAAGGGACCTTTAAAGGTCATCTAGTCCAACCCCTCCACAGTGAGCAGGGACATCTTCAACTACCTCAGGTTGCTCAGAGCCCCATCCAACCTGACCTTGAATGTTTCCAGGGATGGGGCATTGTCATGATCCACTATTGGGTCAAACAATTCGGAAGAGGTTAAAATCCCTTGCTTTCCAACTAACCTCAAATAATTCTGGGGGGTTGGGAGTGGCTGGGCTTAACTTCTGACTAACTCCAATGTGTTATCTTGACCAGGTTCCTTTTACATTCTCGGAAACAGAGTTAAGACTCAAAATGGAGTCAAGTGCCAAGTCACTTTATTTGGGCAAAAATACACGAGAGAAAGGCAAAGAAAGAGAGGGGAAAAAAAAAAAAGGTGAAAAAGGGAATGAGAGGGATCACCATGGATCTGCAGCAGTCCTTCCAGTCCGGGCAATCCGGGTGGGGAGTTCCAGGATTCCGATGTATCTTTGAAGCCGGTGGAGGGGGTGATGTTTCAGAACGCTCCCCACACTGTCTTTGTTGGTTTCCCCTTTTTATAAGGTTGCTCTGTTGCACAGTCAATAACTGTTCTGCATGTGCACACCTCCTGCTCAGCGGTGGGGTGCATGCCCAGTAGCATTACTGTAGGGTGCTTGAAAGTTCTAGAGGGTCCGAGCCCCCCCATATGTTGTCAGTCAGCCTTGAGCATCGTCATATGTTCAGGGGATATGTACTCCAAGATAACAGGGCACACATTCCTGTCGGGTCAATCTTGGTGATTAAACTCTTCTGCTCAGCTGCCGTAGTGATCAGCCTTTGATAGAGAAACTTGCCTGGCAACAATGTTGAGACAAGTGTCTAGTCCCTGACAGGCCCACCTCTCTGGGCAACCTGTTCCAATGCTTCACCACCCTCTTCATAAAAAATATCCAGTCTAAATTTACCCTATTTATGCTTAAAACCATTACCCTTTGTCCTATTGCAACAGGCCCTGCACAAAAGTCTGTCCCCGTCTTTCCTATAGTCCCCCTTTAAGTACTGGAATGCTGCAATAAGGTCTGCCCGCAGCCTTCTCCAGGATGAACAATCCCAACTCTCTTAGCCTGTCCTCACAGCAAAGGGGCTTCAGCCCTCGGACCATTTTTGTGGCCCTCCTCTGGACCCGCTCCAACAGGTCCACGCCCTTCGTGTGCTGAGGGCTCCAGAGCTGGATGCAGGACTCCAGGTGGCCTCTCACGAGAGCGGAACGGAGCAGAGGGGCAGAATCTCCTCCCTCAAGCTGCTGGCTTTTGATGCAGCCCAGGTTATGGTTGGCCTTCTGGGCTGCGAGCGCACATTGTTGGCTCATGTCCAGCTTTTCGTCCACCAGTACGCCAAGTCCTTCTCTTGACTTGAGAGCAGGGCTGCTCTCACTCCCTTCATCCCCCAGCCTGTATTGATATTGGGAGTTGCCCTGACCCAGGTGCAGGACCCTGATCTTGGCCTTGTTGAAACTCATGAGGTTTACACAGGCCCACATCTCCAGATTGTCCAGGTCTCTCTGGATGGCATCCCGTCCTTCTGGCATGTCAGCTGCACTGCTCAGCTTGGTGTCATCTGCAAACTTGCTGAGACTGCACTTGATCCCACTATGTCATTGATGAAGATATTCAACAGTACTGATCCCTGTACAGACCTCTGAGGGACATCACTTCTCAGCCATCTCCATCTGGACACTGAGCCACTACCCTCTGGATGTGACCATCCAACCAATTCCTCATCCACCAAACACTCCACCCATCAAATCTATCTCTCTCTAGTTTAGGGAGAAGGATGCTGTGGGGGACCACATCAAAGGCCTTACAGAAATCCACATGGACGCCACCTGAGGCTCTTCCCTTGTCCACTGATGTAGTCACTCTATCATAGGAGGCCACTAGGTTGGTCAGGCAGGACTTGCCCTTGGTGAAGCCGTGCTGGCTGTCTCAGATCACCTCCCTGTCCTCCATGTGCCTCAGCATAGCTTCTGGGAGGATCTGCTCCATGACCTTCCCAGGCACAGAGGAGAGGATGACAGGTCAGTAGTTCCCAGGGTCCTCCCTTCTACCCTTTTTAAAAATGGGTGCAACGTTTCCCTCTTTCCAGTCACCAGGGGCTTCACCCGACTGCCATGACTTCTCAAATATCATGGAGGGAGGGTGGCCTGGTGACTACATCAGCCAATTCCCTCTGGACTCTGGGATGCACCTCCTCAGGTGCCATAGACTTATGTATGTTCACAGTCCTCAGGTGGTCACAAACTAGATCTTCTCTTACAGCTGGAGAGACTTTGTTCCCCCAAACCCCATCTTGCGCTCCATCTGCTCGAGGGGTGTGGGAAGAGAGGCTGCCAGTGAGGACCGAGGCAAAGAAGCTGCCGAGCCTTCTCCTCATCCTTCTCCTCATCCTTCTCCTCATCCATTGTTACCAGTTTGCCAGCCTTGCTCATCAGTGGGGTTACACTGCCTTTGACCTTCCTTTTCTGGCTGGCATACCTGCAGAAGCCCTTCTTACTACTCTTTGCGTCCTCTGCCAAGTTCACCTACGGCTGCGCCTTGACCTTCCTCACCCCATCCCTACCTAACGGGGCAGCGTCCCTGTACTGTTCCCAGGGTACCTGCCCCTGCTTCCACTGCCTGTGCATTTCGTTCTTGCCCTTCAGTTTGACCAGCCGGTCTCGACTCATCCATGCTGGCCTCTTGCCTTCCTTGCCTGATTTCTTACACCTGGGGATCAAGAGCTCTAGTGCTCTGTGGAAATCATCCTTAAAATCTGTATCAGCGCTATATTCGTGTCTTTAAAAATTATTGGATTCATCATTTTCTAAAAGCAAGCAAAATTATGATTGACAGATGTAGCGGATAACAGTGAAAGAAAGGAAGCACATAAAATGAAGATGGGCGGGGCGGGGGCCGGAACGCGCCGCGCGGCGCCGCCCGCCTCCCACCCGGCTCCATAACGGAGTGCGCAGGCCGCGCGCCTGCGCCTTGCCGTGTCGGCGGTGCCGTGGTGCCAAGATGGCGGCGTTCTCGGGTAGGTGCCGCCGGGGCGGGAAGGTGTTCAGGTGTTGCCGGCAGCAGAGCGCCGGGAGAGCCGCTCGCCTCTGGATCCGCCCGTGCCTTGCGGGGTGGCGGGTCCCGGCCCTCCTGCTGCCGGCGGGCGCCGACAGCGCCGTGCGCCGCTCCTGGGGCCTGCCCTCGGCGTGGGTCGCTCTTGTACGTGGCTGAGCGCGGCGCCCGCTAAGGTCGGGAGGCCTGTGAGGATGGAGGTGCTCCTCCCGGCGCCTCGGGCTTTGCAGGCCTTCGGAAGTGGCTATCAAGCGGATTTGCTGGCTTTGGTGCATACGTGGTGTGCATCCATCCGGCAGCTGGGGCTGCTTCAGAGTCAGGCTCCTTCCTCCGGCTGACTGGTTTCTGTAACAGCAGGCTCGTCATAGCAGTTCCGTGTGGTGTAGTGGATCGTAACTGGTTTTTGTAGGAGTAGCTCTGTTCGGTGGTACAGTTTGAAATATGTGTGTGAACTGTAATCTGAAAGTTTACTGTTGAAGGAGAAAATATCACTGTGTGCCCCCACATGCACATATATGCGCACATAGGTGACCAGTCAACATTAGAGTACTGCAAAATTGTATATGAGGCTTTTAATTAATTTTTTAAATGAATTCTTTACATCTAATCGTGAGGAAAAGTGCGGAAGCTCTTTCCATAGATCTAGAGATGAGTTTAGATGCTAGCAGCAGGATTAATTTGGTTGTAGTTGAGGAAAATGTCTTAGTGCTAGTGTTTGATTAAACCCTTGTACTGTATATTGATTTAAACTATGTGGACTGGAAGTACATTAAAAATGGAAAAAAATAATGTAGGCGTTTATGTATAATTTACAATTAGTGTCTATTTTTATTGCTATAGAAAAAGCTGTTTGCTTATGTGGGTTGTCTGATTGTTTTGTGAGTACAGGCTAACGCTTGAAAATATTAAAGCTTTCTGAAATCATGTTACAAAGAAAACATGTTTCTTATAGCATATGCATTATAGCAAATGGAAGAATATTTTTTGGCTGCGTACATCCACGTACATCAGCCCAGCTCTCCGTATGGTATACGTGAAACAGTATGTGGCAGTGTAAAGGGTAGTATGTAAAAGCTTCCTTTAGAAAGGTGCATATTTATACTTAGAGAAATTGGTTTAGAGTAACCTTATGCACCTGAAAAGATAACCAGCACTAAATTGTTATTTTCATGGTATAATACCTTCATCTGCTTTCCTATTGAACAGCTCTAGGTTTGTTTTTTCCTTTAGTTTCTTAAATAGAGATAATTTGTTTATCAAGATACAGATGATACTATGTGGCTTCACATTTGACGTGTGTCTGAGGTACAATCATCAGACCTTGATATGAGTTTTCCAGAAGGGGTATCTAAGGAAAAAACCTTTCAGAGCTGGATGGAGTTAGTAACTGCATGAAAATCAAAGCATTGTCTAGTTAATATACATGCTGTAAGTGTGCAAGGTAAGATTTGGTGAAAAGAAACTTAATCTTCTCAAATTTGAGTCCTTATATGGTACAGATTTTTTTTCTTTTGAAAACTGTTTGCATCTCAACTGTAGAGAGAGTCAGGATATTTGTGATTAAAAAGTCATCCCTGTTGCTTCCATAGGCAGTTCCCTTAAATGTGCCTTGCCCTTGAAATGGTACTCGGTTTCCAGTGCATTGGCTTTGCTGCTATGTCAGCACCCGCCCCTGTGCTTAGTATGCACCTGACTCACTCTGTTATATACGGGGATAACTGTCAGAACCGCATGTGGGGAGGGGAGTATGCTTCTTACCTATGACTTGAGTTCTCTAAAGAAGGCTACCTGAGTTGTTGCCAAAAAAGAATGCTTTTCTGTTTTTGTCTGTAGTTGGAAGTGTTGATACTTGGAAATCTTTTGGGCTATGTTGAGTTAAATAACACTGTTGGTTTCTTTTTTTTCTTGTCTTACAGAAATGGGTGTTATGCCTGAGATAGCTCAAGCAGTAGAGGAGATGGACTGGCTGTAAGTAGGAATGCATTTGGGCTTGGCAAAATCTAATTTGCCTTTCAGCAATATATGACATGCTTCTTAAAGTACCTCTGCTGTCACATTAAATCAAAGCATGTACGTGTTTTCCTTGACTGTTGTTGCATCTCATGGACTTCTTTTTAGTGTGAATGACTGAAGAACACAAATTGTGACTGCAGTGTTAACATGAACTTGCACAAGTAAAGCATGGCTGCGTATGCGTCAGTGTCATTTGTTTGATAAAAGCCTCTGTACTTCTACCTCTGTGCTTCTGGTTTGTTTATTATGTACTGTGGGATTACTGGATGAAATACTGTCATGTAACTGATGCTAGTTTTGTAAATATTTTCCAGACTGTGGTCTGAGTTTGTACTCTTGAGAGTGGATACTTATGTGTCAGTCTACTATAAAAGTTGTTATTCCTAGGTTTAGTTACTTGTTTGGCTAAAATATTTTATTTCAGAGCTTGCTTTGAATAGTCATGCAGAATTTTATCAGTATGGGCAATCTTAGCATATGTAGTTCTTCTTTTCTCATTGCATGGTATTAATTAGCCATGATTGTCTGAAAATGCTGGTTACACTTATTTATCTTTACTTTCTTTTACAGTTTTGAATGAGAATTTCATAAATGAGGTCTGTGTAAGTGGCTTTAAAAGTGAAACTCACATGAAAAAAAGGAAAACAGGGAATATATAATCAATTGGTTTCTTTTATAGTTTAGCATAGTGATGTGAGGTGTAGCCCCCTTGTCAGGGTGCAACTGAATCCACTGCATCCACTAGTCACTCTTCCACTTACAAGGACAGCTTGGAAGAATTCTTTTCACTTCCTTAGCTGCAAGCCAGGAAGACTAACGTTTACCTGCTATTACCCATCATGCAGATGACTGTGGTTTCTGTGGGTTCCTATATAAGCAAAAATGCTTTTTTCTTTTGATAACATTGATTTATGTTAATATGTTTTTTCCTGTAGTCTTCCTACAGATATCCAAGCAGAATCCATCCCGCTGATCCTGGGAGGTGGTGATGTACTTATGGTACGTATGCAGGATAGCCCTATTCCTAGAAAGCCTGTGTCTTTTAATTGTTGTTTGTTCAGTCAGTTCTCTTAGTTCCAGAAGGGTCCATAGGTAGACTAGGTCTCATATCCTTCTTCAATAGAAAGTATATTCTTCAGCTAAAAACCTCTTTTTGTTCCTCGTGTGTTTCCAGCTGTTCTTGCAGATAGGATTCATTCTTTCTAGGCTTTATTTTCTGACTACTTGACAGGCACTCCCACATGAATGAGAGCTATCTGATTTCATCTCCACTCCTTTTTGTCATAAATATCTGATCTGCATGAAACATGAGTGATACTGCTGCAACACATGCTTCAGTATTGATAACCTTGGAGATACCAGATTAGTATGCCTTGTTCATCATGTCTTGTGCAGATCTTTGTGTTCTTGATTCTGTAACCAAAGTAACACTTCCTCTAATCTTCTGTAGTGCCTCCAGAAATTGGACATATGTAGGTAGTTTTTCTGGTGGACTCTGGGAGCTTTTGGTTTTTTTTTGAAGTCTATTGTAGAAGTTTTCCATGTTTATATTTGCATCTAACTTGTGCAAAGCAATGGAATTACTCTTTAAGATTTCCTGTATTATGCAGGAGTAAAAGTAAATTTAGCTTGTAGTTTACTAAAATAGAACTGTAGAACAGTCCTTACAGTGTAAGTTGCAACTCTGGTTAAACTCTTAAATTTTTCTTCCTATAGGCTGCTGAAACGGGGAGTGGAAAAACTGGTGTAAGTAATCTAACTTGTAGCAGAAAGTAGAAGTCTGCGAGCACTGAGAGGTGGTGTGTGTATGTGCAGAGAGAATGTGTGTATGTATTTAAGCAGTATTATTAACAGTCTTTACAAACATATGTGTAGCATGTTTTAAAGTGTTTCTGGGCCTGGGTATTGCACCTGAAGACTAGGCTGACTGTCTATCTGGAAATATTTATATAAACTGTGGCATGAAATTAACTTTCCATTTTAGGCTTTCAGTATTCCAGTTATCCAGATTGTTTATGAAACACTAAAGGACCAGATGGAAGGCAAGAAAGGGAAAGCAACTATTAAAACTGGTGGGGCAGGTAAGTGTTTGTGTCATGCACCACAGGTTTGGAACACTGTTAATTCATGTTGATTCCATCAGCTCCTGAATTAAAATTAACTTAACTTGCTATTAGATAAGAATTTTTTCCTTAATTTGGAGTAATGTAAATAGAATATCATCACCCCAGATTTTATAAAACAGTTAATTTAAATTTACAGGTGGGGACTCATGAAAACAACCGGGGAGTGTTTGACTACAGTCTCTTAGTAATGTTCATTGTCTTCAGCTTAAGGCTGGCTGATCCATGCCACGCTCTTCAGTGTTCTTTGGAAAGCCATGGTAGCTTAGTGCCTTGCAAGACGCGACGTGGTAGTAGTGTCCAGCTTAAAGTTAAAAGCTCTTCCAGTTGCAGGGATAGATGACACCCACGCAGTTGGTTTGGGCCTCTTAAGTGAGCTTGAGCAGAAAGCTTTTCCAGGCTCCAACTTTTTTTGTGTGGCTGGGGTACCACTGTAGTGTTTTTTTTTCAATTCTGCTGTGCTGAATAAAGCTGTAGCATTCCTTCTGGCACCTAGCTAGATTTGGAAGCTGAATAACTTGAGCTGCTGCAGATTTGAACTAGTAAACATTCAACTGAGCCGGAAGTGCACAGGACCAGAGCCTGCTGATATAGAACAGATTGTAACCATGATAATATCCTCACAATATTTGAGGGTCTATTATACATCTGTATAGATAAGCTTGCAACCTGAAAGCTAGTAACCATTTCCAGCCTGTGGTTTTTATAGACTGAGGTTTATATAAGTGACAGTAGCTGTACAGACAGCACATGGCTGCTACAGTGGTGACAGTACAGTCAACTTGGAGAGGAAAAAGAAAAATCCTCCCTGAAAGAATGTAATATGAATACACTCAGTAGTCCTAATTGTAATGATTGCTAGTTTTGCAAAAAATGCTTATATTGTGGAACTTCTGGACTTCATCGCAACATGTTATTGGGCCTGTGAAAAATGAAGTCAGAAATTGAAGTGCGTGTATGTGCTCTTCGGTAATGGCATTTTAACCGATACCCTGAAAATATCTTAATGTAAACTTGGAATAGAAGTAGAAAATACATTTCAAGTTTATGCTTTTAATGTAGTTTTGGATATTTTCTATATGAATTTGATTGTGATTACATGGAATTGTGGCTTATTTTGCAAATGTCTTAATTGTTTTCAGTTGTATTTTTAAGTAACTTCATGTGTGTTCTCATTAATGGAATAATCTAAGTTTTCATAGAATACCTCTGCGTTGTGCATCTGTGCCCCTCCTTCAAGTTGTAAGCCTTCATTTTGACCTCGTGGCATGACTTGCATTGGAACAAAGCTGTCTCCCCAGAAAATTAAGCCAGGCACTGTAAAGCCAACGTGAACTTTTGAGTTTGAGGCTTACCTTGTTGGTTTAATGCGTTTTCTGTTGCTGTCTTTCAAACCTAGTGCTCAATAAATGGCAGATGAACCCATACGATAGAGGATCAGCTTTTGGTGAGTTGTACAAATGTTCACTTGAAAATGTTTGCATGGTGAAACAAAGAATAAACTAGAAGAAAGTATGCATGAAAATTTCTTTTAAAAGCAGCCAGGCAATTTCTTTAACTAAAACGATCTTGTAATTTTCAGCAATTGGATCAGATGGTTTGTGTTGCCAAAGCAGAGAGGTAAAAGAATGGCATGGATGCAGAGCAACGAGAGGCGTGACTAAAGGTAGGTATAAAATTATGTATTTTGGAGACTCTTCTAGAAGTTTGAACTGAAATGCCTACTTATCACCCACTGTTAATGTAGATGGTTGCATTTAAAACTTGTTATCCATATGAGCTAGTTGAAGACTTTGGAATGGCAAATACCTCTGTCTTGCTATCCTTGTGCTGTAAATTACCTTTTCCCTGACAGGGGATTGAGCTGGAGGAGGAGACAGAATCACAATTAATATTCATTAGAACATGTTTTCTTAAGGTGTTGTTAACAGGAAATAGCTACTGACACAGCACTTTCAGTTGTTTCCTCACACACTTCACACAGACATGAGGCTACACAAATTTCATGGTTACATGGTTGGAGCAACAGTTGAGAGGCCAGCCCCAACTCTGTACTCAGAAGCAGAGTCATACTGATACTCCAGGGGTTCTAGGTGGGTGTTCAGAAAGACCCTCAAACAGTCTCATTTCATCAGCTGTGCAGATAATCCCCTAGTCTGTCTGTATGTAGCAGCCAGTTGGATGCGGTTCAAGTTACACAACCAATTGCTGATGCTGGTGGTCTTGTACTGATTAGGCAGACCCGTGATGTTTATCAGTTCTTGTGGATTCAGTAGAACCACTGGTCTCTCTAGCTTATCACTCCTTTGGAGCCTTTCACACACTACCTCTCAGCATGCACTTTGTCCCTTGCTTGCTGTTCTCTGATAATCTTTAATCATTACATACATAGGTACCTACAGAACCTTTCTATGCTAACACAAAAGGGGATTTTGATACTTTCAGCTGGGGTGGAAATGTTAGACTTGCATGGTCTTGGAAGCAGCCAAACTGAACCACCATGATGAAATCAAAGTTTGTGTTGTTTTACACCCTTCCTTTCTCTTTTAAAGGGAAATACTACTATGAAGTTTCCTGTCATGACCAAGGCTTGTGCAGAGTTGGTTGGTCAACTATGCAGGCTTCACTAGATTTGGGTGAGTTCCCTTCAAAAGAAGAATCCCATAGATAGTTTTCATATTCATATGGAATGGCTGGAGTCCTGTTCTAGTCTTGCCGGGAACAGGTTCCTTGGGAAGGATAGCAGGTTTTTTTTTTACAATTGTTGCTCTTCCTGTAAGAGGAAATCTGCTTAGATGGTGGCAAAGTCTCTTGCCTCTTGTGACTTCTTTCCCTTTATTTCAATTTTTAATGAAGAAGACAAGACTAGTAAAATCAATAAATGTACAGTACAAAAGTACTAGTTTAGCATATATCAAAGCTAGAAGTCTTTAGCACTGTGGTTTGTTTTTTTTTTTACACGGTAGGGTTAGCGGTTTCAGTTGTCAATACAAAGAGGAAAAAAACGTAACCTGTCAACCAAAAGTTTAAAAAGCTATACTGTGTCTTGTCTTCAGGCACTGATAAATTTGGCTTTGGCTTTGGTGGAACTGGTAAGAAATCTCACAACAAGCAGTTTGACAGCTACGGTGAGGTAAGCTTGAATTGCTTATTGGTGGAAACAAAAGTTTTGCATGTTTGTTCTGTGCTGCAACAATCTGCTGTCTTTTGTAATAGTGTTAACTTCTTAAGGGAAGATCACTGGGCAAAAGTACCATGAAACATTAAAGCATTTTTGGATAAAAGCTTATTAACAGTTTTAACAACAGCAGTTATCAGCTTGAGGCTTATGATTTTGGCTAGACTGCAATTATATTGACTCTCATTTAGAAGATAAACCTTTTCTGTGTGTTACAGGATAGAGGTTAACGAGCTCTTGAGTTTATTTCTTGACTTATTTCAGCCTTAGTTTAAACAGCACCAACCTGTCTGTATACCTTGGTGAATATCTGAGTGAGGGTATCATATATGGTTTACTAGTAGTTAAAGTAGAAGCAATCACACAACTGTAATATGTAAAGACACATATTTAAATGCTAATAAGATGTAGTTAGTCATGCTTTCTTTCTGGCTATTGAGTTGGGTTTGCCATTAGAACTGTTACGTTAATGTACACTTCTGAAAATGTCTACCAGAAATATCTGTGGTGGTTTTAGTGTAGCGTGCCAGTGAAGAGTTCAGATGTTTAAGCATAATTTATATAACTATGCATAATACAGCAGAAACTTACGTCTTTTTGTGGTATTAGCAAACTTGCAACTTTATGACTATTGTAGCTTTTTTTTATAGTAGTGACCTCTGAGCTGTTGAATTAGAAGCACTTTATAATATACAGGTTTTATTGAATACTTTTACAATTAACAGATTTCAAGATATTTAAACAAAGTTCTTAAGTATTCCTAACATGAATACAGTATCTCCTGCAAGAGTTAGGCTTTTCATATTGTCAAAATACAAGTCTCTGTTACCATGTTTGGTGCTCTAAGCTTAGATTTACATTGGCTAATAAATGCATGATTAATGCACTTTTCCATAATGCAGAATACTTCCAGGTAAATGACTAAAATTTATCATTGTCAAAGTGTTCGGTTTTAAAGTGAATTTAAAGCAGCAATAAATGTTTAAATATCTAAGATAAATTGGGCAGTTTACTGAAGATATGTAATCAAATAAAAACATGCATGCTATTTACAGCAGTGTTGTTGGAATAAAAATTGAACTTGCTTCTCTCAGAAATTAGCATTTAGTAGAGAGAAGTGGGAAAACTGTAAAAGTTGACAGTCTGTAAGCATTCAGTTTTCTTAATACACCGAATACTAATCTCTTTGTTTCACAAACTTCTTGTTACAGGAATTCACTATGCATGATACAATTGGGTGTTATCTAGACATAGATAAAGGACAAATAAAATTTTCCAAAAATGGTAAGTTTTATTCACTTTCTTCTTTCGAATTTTACTGGGATGCTTCTATTGGGGGAGGGGAAAGGAGAGGAACACACACACATGCGGAGTCTGACTGAATGAACCCTCCTTTCAGGGAAGGACCTTGGCCTTGCATTTGAAATCCCACCACACATAAGGAACCAAGCACTTTTTGCAGCTTGTGTACTCAAGGTAATTAGGAATATCACAGATGTGTAAGGTCATGAAAATTGTCTAGTTTTGGTAACTAACTACTCATGTATGAAACTTGCATAACCATCTACAACTACTGTAGTTGTGCTTGTACACTCTTTGTTTCCCATGGTCTACTGGGATTTAGTACAGGAGAGGTCACCACAGTATGTTGGCTTTGACAAGTACTGTTCAAATTAATATATTGAATGTTTAAATTCAAATTTAAATACTTAAACGGGAATGTAAGGGTACAATAGCATGGATGCCTAATTCCTAATGCCACTGCTATCTTGCCTGTATTGAGCTTTCATACACTACAAATCAACAGATAAATAATTTGAAAATGCCAAAATTATTGTTTGATTTGTTCTCAGCTTGAGTGTTACAGTAGTGTAGTAGTATGTCGTGGAGTTAGTCTCTCTGGGATGATCTCTTACTGAGTAAAGGTTTTAGCAAAATGTTTTGGTGATCAGAGAAATGTACAAGTCAATAAGTGTGGTTTGTTTGTTTGTTTTTTTTAAACTATGGTTTGTTATTGAAAATGAATGTAATGTAACAGTTCAAAAAAGGCTTCCATGTGTTTGTAAGTGTGGGAATATTTTGATGTAGAAGAAAAGAGTTTTAAGAACTAGAACCACACACAGAAGGGTCTGGTAGGCTTTAGATGACTTTGGGAAGGGGAATGTGTAGAATGGGAGAAAACACCACCTTCCCCATCTCCTCGTCTAGCTGGCTTCTCATGGGGAAATTAATTGTGTAATTGTTTCTCATTTTACATGGTCTCTTGAGTCTGTCTGTATGACACAACTTTGTTGAAATCTAGAATGCTGAATTGAAATTCAATTTTGGTGAAGAAGACTTCAAGTTTCCACCGAAAGATGGCTATATTGGCCTTTGCAAGGCTCCTGATGGTCATGTTGTAAAATCACAGCACTCAGGTAGGTTAGATTTTTAAACTTCTCTCAGTTCTATATTCAGACTGTGTTACAGAGCATCTTCTGATCACTAATTGCTTCATTATTGCTGTATCAAGGTCTTACTGGTAGCAATATTAGTGCTTTTTTAAAGTATTCCAAATTTTCTTGATTTTAGACACAAATAGTCTAAAATTTTGAATTTAGAAATGCATCAGATAAAAAGAGAAGTTCAGCTAAGTTACTCACACTGTTATCTTAAAAATAAGCGTGTGTGTGTTTAAGCCCTGCAATAAAATTAATTACACTGCATGGCCAGTATACCCACTATTGTGGCAAGATTCAGTTGTAACCTCTGCATATTAATCTGAAGCTATTCGTACTTGAGTGAGCCACATCACCCTGTAATGGAACATTTACAATCATGAGGTTTTAGATTATTAGTAGAAAATCCAAGTTTATTTCCAGTAAAAAATTCCATGACAGGAATGTAGTTTGTATTAATGGCATAATTTTTTCACTTAGGAAATGCACAAGTGGTTCAAACACAGAACCTTCCAAATGCTCCAAAAGCATTGATTGTGGAACCATCAAGAGAGCTTGCAGAACAAACTTTGAACAATGTGAAGCAATTCAAAAAATATGTCGATAATCCCAAATTAAGGTAACAGTGCATCTGTTATATTATGGTATTGTCCGTAGATGTGATTTTGGGGTTGGGGTGGGGAGGTGTTCCACTTTATAGCTAAGTGGACCTTAATCTGCTCTATTGCTGATAATAGCCTCAGTAATATCTGCTACTAACCAACCTTCTGACTTTTCAGCTACAGTCAGACCAGTTAGGGGTTTTTTTGATGTGTTTTATGTATGGGCTACTTTCTGGTAATGATGGCTCTATTATTTTTTTTCTTCAGATTATCAAAGATGTATGATAATTAATTTTTTAATCAAGAAAAGCGCATCTGCTTACTGCACTACTTGTCTAAGCACCTTCCTGTGTCCCCCACCTGCCTGTGCCCTGATTTTGTTTGTTCATCTCCAACAAATAGTTATATACAAGGTCTGCTCTGTTTACATTAGTGTGCTCACAGGACAGATGTTGCAGTGATTAGCATGGGGGTGCAATTCTGAAAAATGAATCATCTACAAGCTACTTTGGTCTAAACTGTGTCTCTTTTGACTGTGCTTAGAATATAGAGACTCTTGTTTAAGTTTTACAAACTGCACTCAATTTACAAGAGTGCTTTTACCAGAATTGAAAGGGAATAGCAACGGGGAGAGGTGAACTGTGATCTTAGATTCATTTAGTTTACTGTCGTTTGTGTTTCCAGCTATCAATAACACAGGAAACTTACCAAACTTAGGTTTTAGATTTTTAAGGAATGGATTCTTTAAGATTTAACTGGTTATGATGTTTAATACAACAGCGATAAAATAATCAAATTCAAATACAACTTGGTAAAAAACTTTTACTTCTTTAATTGAAATACAATAGAGTACATGTGAAGGGATGAATTTTAAAATTATTTTTTCCTATGCTTATGTTCATAAAATTATTGTTCAGAGCTATTAATCATTAACTACTAATAAAAGAATCTTTAGCCAGATGTTTAATATATCTTCTGAATTTAAAAAAAAAATTAGCTAATGTCAAAGTATGTTGATGTAATTTTAGGGAACTGTTGATTATTGGTGGGGTTGCTGCAAGAGATCAACTCTCTGTACTGGAACAAGGAGTAAGTTGTGTTTTTGTTCATATGATTTAATGGTTTGGGTTCTGAATAACTCATGATGTTGCCAGGGAATAGTAATGGTGCTTCTTGTAACTCCTGTAAACATGATAAAAAGAAATGGTGCAGTTGATAGCAAGCTCGTTTGCACTGATCTAGCATTTGTTGCTTTACTTCCATGGCAACTGTCAATACAAATGCATACAGTCCTTGGTCAAATTCTGTGGAAGCCTGAGTACTTCTGAAATTTTAAAATAAAGGTGTAATTTTGCCATTTGTCCTTAACTAGCAAGACAGAGACAGTTTTCCTATTAACTTCTGCTTCATGTTTGTGTGAATAAAACTTGTCTGCAATTACCGGGGTCAACCTATACCACAAACCAGTCCTACGTAAGAAGGAACAAGTTTAGTTTCAGCAGTGTGGGACATACAGTCAATTCAGTCCTGCTGCAGGGGTAGCGTAGTGATTTTGGCTTTTTTAAGACTTGCTTTTGGAAGTGAGACGACGTCACTATTGATACGATTTTTCAGTGATTCTAGCTGCCAAAATACAGATTTTCTGATTTGAACTGAAAGATTGCTAGACTTGTATGTGAATGCTAAATTCGTGATGGTGAACCCTTCCATCTGGCAAAATCTTAAGTTGTTTCTATAGTTGGTAGACTTGATAGGTATACTTCCAAAGTAGGAAAAGCTGAATTTATTTTATCCCCATTTAAAAACAAATCTGGCTTCAGATAACAAAGTTGCACAGTTTTTTCAGGGGTTGGGAAAGAAGCATGGGGAAAAGGGAGCAGGGGCACAACACTTTCCAAACGAAGGGAAGACTTCCTGCCTAAAGCAGGGTCTGCTAATGAAATGGCCGTAGAACTGACATAAAGGTTGCCCAGGGAGGCTGTGGGATCTCTATCCTTGAAGATACTGCAAATTTTACTGGGCAACTTTCTGAGTACTCCAAAGCAACTTGAAAATTGTCCTTGCTCTGCATATGATAGTGGGAGTGTGAACCAGATGACCTCAAGAGACCTCTCCTAACCAAATCAGTCTTAAGATTCTGTGCAGTTATAATTAATAGAAGATAGGGCATCATACTGATAATGGTTTCATAACATAAATTTAGGCAAAGCTGGTAATGCCTCTAGTTAGTTACGGGACCAATTCATACCCTTACTGTATTTCACAGGTGGATATTGTTGTTGGAACTCCTGGAAGACTTGATGACCTGGTCTCAACAGGAAAGCTTAATTTATCTCAAGTTAGATTCCTGGTTCTGGACGAAGCTGTACGTAGAGAACTAAGTTCTGTTCTTAAATGCAATATAACATTTCCTAAAAGAATAAGTGAAATGTCATTGTTCTTCAGTACCAAATGTCATTTGGTACTTGAGTAGAACAACAATTAGCAACTATAGGCTATTTCAGGTCAATCTTCTTATTTCTAACCATAGTAACCTACACATTTTTTTTCTCCTTGTAGCCTTTCTAGAAAAGCCATTTGAATTTTTTCTGATAGAGAAATATATTTCAGGGTGTATTCACAAGATTAGTGAAGTCTACCCTGTCACTGTACAGGCAACTTGAAAGGACAAAGACAAGATAAGAATTTCTGGTTACCCAGCAGGTCTCAAAGCCAATGATGTTGTAGTCAATGTGCTATGGAATGAATGCCCCTCTCTCTCTCATCTGTTGTAGTACAACTGAATAATCACAAAGATGCAATGTCTTGGGGTACTAGCTAAGAGAAGCTGCTGAGACAGATGTTCAATATCCTGTGAAGCACAGCAGCTGTACTTGTAAATACTCCAAATTTATTCCTTTTTTTCCTCTCTAGCAATAAAGTCAAAGCTAGGCATTGACCTGTCCAGCTAATTAAAAGAGAGAACTTCTGAGACTAGAGGTGTATTCCTTATTTAACTCAAGTGTATAGACTGAGAAATAAGGATTGCAGCTTGTTTTCTTTTATTTTATTCCCATGTAGGATGGCCTTCTCCTCCAAGGATATTCAGATTTCATAAACAGGATCCACAGTCAAATTCCTCAGATAACTTCAGATGGAAAGAGACTTCAGGTATAAAGTTTGTTCTTGGTTTTGTGGGTTTGGAGGTGTGTTTGTTTTGATTGGTTGGGGTTTGGGTTTTTTTTATGGTATGCACTGCTTTCACTTGTTGACCATTACATGGCATGGAGCATGCTTATTTGAAGTTGAGTTTTTTTACACCCCTTATCCAAAAGTAACCCTGGTCCACTGGGTTCAGTAATTGCCTGTGAACATGTATTTTGAGGATCCTAGATCTTGAAGCCCAGTGTTTAGCAAGTATTTGGGTTATTTAGATATAAAAGTATCTGAAAAATTAGTGACTACATACATTATGATTTCTAATGTTCTAACAATTTTGATTCACCAGCTCTCTAATTCTGCTTTCTTCCTCTTAAATGATTGCGTTTGTGTAAGAGAATAGTTAAGTAACTTATTTTGTGTCTTAATTCTTGTTCCTGTGATGAGAGCCAGGGGGTCCCAGTCAGGGACTCCTACTGTTGTGCTACATTATGCTATTCAACATTCTTCCAGTTTGACGTTTTTTGCTGGGAGACTCTGATCTTCAGTGGTATCTATGTGCCTCTCTTCTCAGGTGATTGTGTGCTCTGCAACACTACATTCTTTTGATGTGAAAAAACTATCTGAAAAGATCATGCATTTTCCTACCTGGGTTGATTTGAAAGGAGAAGATTCTGTCCCTGAAACTGTACACCATGTAGTTGTGCTTGTAAATCCAAAAGCTGACAAACTCTGGGAAAGGCTCGGCAAGAATCATATCAGGGTAAGTGGTCTATAACTGAAAATGAAGATTACTTGTCCATGTTTACCTATTTAACCTTCAGAATGGGGGCCTAATGTTGTAGGATCTTTGCCAGCTATGGAAACAGCTGAGATTATTTGTTCCAGCATAGCGATATTGGTAGTGTCATAACACTGTTTCTGAACAGCTCAGTCTTACAAACATGATGAGGAAGATCTTGGTAGAGTAGCATTGGTTTGTGCTAGAGAACAATGGCACTGCACCGCCTTTCACTCATTTCACGGCTAATGGTCTGTGACCTAATTGTAGTTAGTACCCGTCTTTCCTGATTGATCAGGAGGAAGTAAACCTTCTAACACAGATCATCTGTAAAGGTTTGTTTCTAACACCTGTGAGATAAGCAATATTTAAAGTAATGGTTTTCATCTCAGACTACATTTGAGACTAGTTTAAATTCTACAGTAACTTGACACCTATTCACGTGAGAAGGTGGTGGTGGTGTTGTTGAAGTCTTTAGTTTTTGAGTTCTGAATAACCTGTGACTGTATCTTGTTCTCAGCTACTCTTATGCAGTTACAATCAATAGGTTTTGTTAACTGCTCATTATCTCTGGAACATCCCTTTGTTAGGTCTGAGAGCCTTTTCAATAAGCTTGAGCATGAATTTATTTCATTTAGGTTTTAGGTTTATATCTGATTCAGCCTAGCACAGGGAAAAAGATAAGGAACAACAGTGTTTGTATGGTTTAGCCATGTTTCTAGTACATTAGTTTCAGGTTTGGTGTTTTGTTTTTTTAATTCATCACTTTTTTCAAAGGTAGTTTCTATCCAATGTCTACATAAATAATTTTGTCTTTTTCATGAACAAGTTTTGTTCAGCTAAAGGTCTAAGTCCAAAGGTAAGATAAAGGTAGCTTAACTTCTGTCTGGCACGAGAACAGAATGCTAAGATTACTTTTAAACTTCATTTATTTCTTGCTAATTATAAGTTAATGGAGTTTCCTCTGTGAAGTATGGACTAATGACTTGGGGGTTTTATTTGTTTGGGTTTTTTTTCCCTAGACTGATGAAGTACATGCAAAAGACAATACACGACCTGGTGCTAACACTCCAGGTAATCAGCAGCGTTAGTTAAATAATAGCTTGTGAAATAATCTTTTGTAAATATTATGAAGTAAAACTAAATTATAGTACATAACAGCCTCGAGTCATGTTCTTCCAAATTTTTATTTCTATGTTTTAGTAGTTGTCAAGAGAAATATGTTTCTGTAATTAGAGGGGAGAGAGAAAGGCCTGAATAGATTTTTGCAGGTGTGTAAACAGCAAGTGCTTGTTGGTGTGTGTAACTTGAAACTCTGTAGTAGTTTTGTTCTTTCTGTAATATATTACCTTGTAGCATGGGACCATGGGCGAGGCAAACTGAAGGTCTAGCTCCCCTGCTTTGCTCATAAATGTTTAACTGTCTACTGAAGGGCTAGAGAACTTTAAATGGTATGCTGTTGAAAGACTTCATATTTTTAAACAATTTGAGTAAAATAACTTCTTTATTTACTCAGAAATGTGGTCTGAGGCTATTAAAATTCTAAAAGGAGAATATACTGTTCGGGCAATCAAAGAACACAAGATGGACCAAGCCATTATTTTCTGCAGGACTAAAATAGACTGTGATAATATGGAGCAGTACTTCATCCAACAAGGCGGAGGTAATATTTCTCACCAAAATCTTATTCTGCTTACTTTCCTGTTTATTTCAAAGCCAAATTATACGATCACTGATGTTTGGACACCATGCAAATAAAATTCTGCTTCAAGGTTTTTGACATACTTATTAGGCTTAAAAATCAGGGTTTGGCAGCAGGGAGCTGCAGGGGTACCCTTTGCAGGTAGAGGCAATGAACTGCCCTGTGTCTGTTCCACACAGCTCTGAAATGGCCGGAAGCAACCCATCATGAACCAAAATTTGAACCTATGAGAAGAGCGTAGGGTGCCTTTGAAATGTATATTAGAAAAAGCAATAGTTGCTAGGAGCTGGAGGTGCAGGAGGAAATGTGTGTGTACAAAAGTACACACGTAAGGAGGTAGGGAAGGAAAAATGTGAGAGAAAACGTGGGGGGACACTGAAAAGGGGATGTGTGAGGAAAAAGATGAAGACACACCTTGCTTGGAGAAACAAGGGAAGCTTACACTAGGAAGGAGTGAGTAGACATGCCTACACAGACATCCTCTGGGGAGGGGTGAGGAAAGGTGTTTGTTTAGTGTTTTTGTCTTGTTTTTCCCCAACGTTTTTATCAGTAATTAGAAGTTTATGTAATTGGTAATAAATTCAGTGAAAATCCCCTGAGTTGTGACCACAAAATGTACTTTTTTTCCAGTTCTGCATGGTGTAGTGTCAAAACTACATATATGATGTTATTAATACATAGCAACTCTTTCAGGCCCTGATAGGAAGGGACATCAGTTCTCATGTGTCTGTCTGCATGGTGACAGAAAACCTCAAGAAAGAAAGCAAAACCTGGAAAGATTTAAGGTGAGGCAACAGATTCTTGAAGGCTTTACCCTCTCTTCCCAATAACTGAAATCATATGTTAATTAGTGGTTCTAGTTCTCCACTTAAGTTAAATTTCATTCAAATGCTCTATGAGCCACTTCCAAAAATTCTGTGAGGCACGATTTCTGTAGGTGAAAATCTATACTGTCAGTCAGTATGACCTGTGTGAGTTTTCACTGAGAGGGTAGGTGGGCTTGCTTTAAAATAAAACCTATATTTAAGCTCTGTAACAGTTTACTTTGTTTAGTGTCTTTGGTTCTTGAATATTAAAAAAAGTTACAGTTTGGTTTTGATTAAGCCATTCATGGATTTATACTTGCCTTATGTGGTTGGGGGAGAAGTGTAAATTGATTAAGCTATTCATATTCAGAAAGCACTGTGGTACTGTGGAGGAGCTTCATTTGAAGTGTTCCTAAATGTGCAGAGATACTTCAAGGTGAAGTAAATGGGAAGGACTACTGTTTCATTGCTTGGGGTTTCGTTTGGTTTTAGTACAACGCTTCTTACAACTGTTTTCGTAGAGAGGAGATGTCCGTTTCTTGATCTGCACAGATGTTGCTGCTAGAGGAATTGATATTCATGGTGTTCCGTATGGTAAGACACGACTTAAACTAAGCTGTTAAATTGCATATGGCTTCAATATATTTGCAGCCCTGTCAACTAGTAAAAACAGGTATATGACTTACAGCTTCATTTGAAAAAGTTGTAGATTTTAAGTTGCCTATTTCAAGCCTTTTTAATCTGATTGTTCATCATACCTGCTCAGATACCTAATGATCTGCATTGTTGGGGATTCTTCATTTGTTTTTCCACTCTCATCAAAAAATAATCGTGGGGAAAGCAGTTTTACAGTGGAAGTCTTAAGAGCAGGTAGTGCAGGTAATGACACCTGTAACTGCTGTAATAGAACATAAAGTATGTATGTGGTCTGCGGAGAGGAATTGCAGCAATCAAAATTATATTTATTTTGGGTGTCTGATCTGTGACCTTAGCTCATATATTTAAAAAAAAACAACAACAACTTTTCTTCTCTGTGGCTTGCGTGTATCTTATGCAGTTATCAACGTCACACTCCCTGATGAAAAACAGAACTATGTTCATCGAATTGGAAGAGTAGGCAGAGCTGAGAGGTATGTATCTGTTCAGAGTAGTTGCCACATTTTCTTGAGTTTTTTGTTGCTTCTTAAGTTGGCAGTACTTATTGAAATACACTTTTCTTTCTCTCTTCTCCCCTAATATTTCAGGATGGGTCTGGCAATCTCCCTTGTAGCAAAAGAGAAAGAAAAGGTAATAATGCTCCAAAGCAAAATTGAACAGACTTTATTTTCTGAAGTTCTGTCCACAGCTGATATCTGACTTTAATATCCTGCATTCGAAAACTGCTTGTTTGTTCTTGCATAATTGAAAGGGAATCTAAATAGATATCTGAATTTTTTTGTGCTATAATTAAGCAAAATTAATGCACTAAACTATTTCACAAAGTTTAGAAGTTGTTTTGTGTTATTTCTAGGTTTGGTATCATGTATGCAGTAGTCGTGGAAAAGGGTGTTACAATACTAGACTGAAGGAAGAAGGAGGTTGTACCATATGGTACAATGAGATGCAGGTAAGCATTTTACTTAACCAGAATGTTCCAATTCCTCTAAAAGACTGTGGGATATAGTTATTCTTTTAGCTGCGTGGTTGAAGTACAAAGCTAATTTTGGGGTGTTTCTAACCATTGATTCTGTTTGAAGAAATGAGAAAACTTTGCAAGTTATACATCTCTAAGTTATTTCTTTAATTATAAAAGCTTATTTTAATATTCCCAGCCAATTCTGTTGGAGTCTTATTCTCAGCTTCTCTGTGGTCTTCCTAAATAAATGCTGCTAAGAGTTACAGGGTGTTAGTTACACATTTTTGTTTAGATGGTTTGTTACAAAACTAACTAAAACTATTGTTCCTCTAACCTGGAAATAGTGTGTCACTTAAGTACACTTTCACTGGGACTTGTATACCAAGTATGAATGCTTGTTAAATTCAGTGCTTCCCTGCTTTTTATGTTAAAGAAGGGTAAATGATATCTGTGGTAAAATAGGCTTGGACTGTAAGCTCTTTATAATAAAGTAGCCCCACTCACATAAATAGTGATATATAAAATAAAGGTTTCTAGGTAGGGTAAAAATATACTGAGATTGGAAATTAACTTGTATAATCCATTTGAGAAAAAAGTGGTAGTCTTTGGTGTCTGAGACCATATTATTTTCTGTGTACAGTTCCTGTTGAGACTATCTTAACGTGTCTGTTCAGAACACTAGTCTGACTGAAGATTTGGACCATAAGAGTGCTTTAAGACTTTCTTTTTTTTAGTTGCTGGGCGAGATTGAAGAACACTTAAACTGCACTATTGCCCAAGTTGAACCAGACATAAAAGTACCAGTAGATGATTTTGATGGGAAAGTTACATATGGACAGAAAAGAGCTCTGGGTGGTAAGCAATGAATTACTCTTGAGTTACCTTGCTATACAATGCTTAGTTTCTTTGGTTATCTGCTGTGTAAGTACAGAATAAGCAAATTTAAAAAGACTACTAGTTCTTTGCTGTCTTCCTTCATTTGTTACATGTAGTCTATGGGTTGCAGGTGACCAAAGTTGTGTAGGCCTGTACTTTTTGTTTGTTAGTGTTTTTTTTTAACAAGGTAACAAAGTTACTTTAACTTTGTGAATGACTGTGGTTAAGCATTATTAGTTCTGCTGAAAAACGGTTTTGAACATGTCATTTAGATTGGGTCTCTTTTGGCAGGTGGGCTGTATAAAGGCCATGTGGATATTCTGGCACCTACAGTACAAGAGTTGGCTGCCCTTGAAAAGGAGGCTCAGACATCTTTCTTGCATCTTGGCTATCTTCCTAACCAGCTGTTCAGAACATTCTGATCGTGCCACACTTGAGACAAGGCTTGAGTTAATAAATGCTCTACCCTGCAAATATAAAAATCCCATCCTGTCTTTGAGCAGCAGTAGTTAAAAAGAATTAAAATTAAATATACCACTTGCATGATGAGCAGTGTGATCAGCACTGTTAACTCTCTATTAGCTATTGCCTTGATAGAATAAAAGATGTCAAAGATTGAAAATGGTTTCTTTTGCTCTTTTTTTGTCTTGCCTTGAGGATTAATTTGCAGAATCATTCTTTGCATAGCTTTCTGATTTATTGGAAATAAAAGTATAGTTAAGCAAATCTGGAAGAAGGAGAGTTTACTTTTCTTTGCAGATTATATGTTAATATTATTTAACTTGATGTGTACTGTAATTTTTAATAGTAGGCTTCTTAAAGATGCATCCATATTCAGAAATCTGTTTATATTTAAGATATCGGGGGGGGGAACCTTAACTTCCTGGAGTATGTATTTGAAGCTCCTGGTTATCTTAAAACCCTGAATCTAGGCTGCTAACTGCATTTTGCTGCTGTAATACTAGAATTCTCAAAGTTAATGTGCCTTAAATTTCTGCAATTGATCTCGTACAAAGAATCCTACAGTACTCTGAGTTCATAGGAGAGTAACACACTACTATCAAAGAAGTTCATAAATCTTCCAAAAAATCTTTTTCACACAGCAGTATAGGTTGAAATACTTAATGTTTCCTATGCTGCTTCCAGGCAGGTTGTATTTGTTCAAATGAAGGTACTGTAGTTTGATTTGGATTATTTTAGGTTCCTTTTTTCTTTAGTGAGTCCTCAAATGATACTTCAGAAATTTCAATGACTTTGCTTGCAGGTTGACACCTAAAATATCAAAGGTCATTGGGAATGCCTGACAACTCGGAATGAAAGTAGAATTCTTTATAAGCAGGGCACAAGGTTAGTCACAAAACATTCAATACACTTGCAGAACACAATGAAAACCAGATTAAACTCATTATGAGCTAAGTAATACATTTTTTTGTGCCATGTTACCTGGAGAGGGTAGACTGAGTATCCTACCTATCATAATAAAGTGTAGATTTCTCATCAAGTGAAACACATTTCAGTAGTAATTTTACTGTGACTATGTGGTTTTACCTGATCCTAAACTGGTAATCATGGAATCCTTCTTTTAATACCTTTTTTTATACCTTAAAGCCTGGGCTGTGGGTGGATGGGTAGATGAAATCAAAATCTTACCAGCATTGATCTTTTTGTTAGGGAGTAACATTTAGAATAAGCCTGCTACATGTTCAAAGTGCTGATATCTTTCAAGATTAGCTATCGGGTATCCAAGCTTCAGTGCATGATTTCAAATTGTGACTACTTTGCCTGGCTTTTTCCAGTCCTAAAAATGAAAGTTGCTTTAAGTGTATAATGTTAGGCATGCCACTAATTTAAAACTTATATTTCCTTGGTGTAGGAGCTGAAATTTCTTAAAAAGTACACATTAGGCCATTTCTTTTTTTCAGGAGGGTTTTACTGATGTGCCTTCAAAGATTGCAGAGTGAGGGAGGTACAGGGGGAAAGAGTTTCTGGTTGAGAAGCTTTAAAGACTGACTGAGACGTTGAGAACGTAACTGTCTGGTGCTAAACAACATAAAATCCCCCCTGCCCTAACAAGTAATCTCTAGGAAAAGTATTTAGATGAGATGACACAAACTACTTGTAATAGTTTTGAGGGATCTGGCCTGCGATTTTTATATTGCTTTCAGTTACTGCTGCCTTTTTAGGGTTTTAGTAGATTAACTTTCTGGAAAACATCAAATTTCCTCAGAAAGCAAGTTAAGATTATTTAAAAGAAAAATAAGTCTTAAAAATCTAAAGCAAACTAGAAAGCTAAATGGAATTAATACCACATTGAGTTGAGGCAGTTGTCCCTGGATGCTCATTGTCTTTTATTATTTTTATTCAAAATGCACATGCCTTTACACCTAGTAACAGTAAGTGATAAACCATTTGTAGCTAGACAGCCATGCTTCCAATTAAAAGCTTTGACTACCTTTCCTGAACCAAGCACTGACTTGCTTTCATTTCTTTTCAATTGGAAGGTAAAGTCAACAGATGTGATGTTGCACACCTTGCCATCAGGGATATTATAAGTGATAGAAAAAAAATTTCAATGAGATTAACTACCTCATTGTGTGTTTTTATACATACATATTGATCACAAGAACCTCATGCAAGCTACAGGCTTGGGGAAGAGTGGCTGGAAAGCTGCGTGGTTGGAGAAGGACCTGGGGGTGTTGGCTGACAGCTGGCTGAACATGAGCCAGCAGTGTGTCCAGGTGGCCAAGAAGGCCAGTGTCATCCTGGCTTGTATCGGGAATAGTGTGGCCAGCAGGACCAGGGAGGTGACAGTGCCCCTGTACTCGGCACTGGTGAGGCCGCACCTCGAGTACTGTGTGCAGTTTTGGGCCCCTCAGTACAAGGAGGACACTGAGGTGCTGGAGCGTGTCCAGAGAAGGGCAACAAAGTTGGTGAAGGGTCTGGAGAACAAGTCCTACCAGGATTGGCTGAGGGAACTGGGGTTGTTTAGCCTGAAGAAGAGGAGGCTGAGGGGAGACCTTATCGCTCTCTACAACTACCTGAAAGGAGGTTGTAGTGAGGCAGATGTTGGTCTCTTCTCCCAAGTTACTAGCGATAGAATGAGAGGAAATGGCCTCAAGCTGCATCAGGGAAGGTTTAGATTGGATATTAGGAAAAATTTCTTCACTGAAAGAGTGGTCAAACATTGGAACAGGCTGCCCAGGGAGGTGGTGGAGTCTTCATCCCTGGAGATACTTAAAAGACATGTAGACATGGCACTTCAGGCATGGTTTAGGAGGCATGGGGGTGTTGGGTTGATGGTTGGACCTGATGATCCTAGAGGTCTTTTCCAACCTTAATGATTCTATGATTCTATGTTGGTTGCTCTGTATACGTACACTACATGTATATGATTGGTTGGGGGGGCACATGTGAATGTTCCAAATGTGCTTTTTGGTTAGGTAACTAACCATTGACTGCCTCTTGATGGTGCTGATGCTTCATGTATAGCTAGAAAGGCTGTTAGTATACCAGCCTACTGCTTCCAACTGGGTCAATTATATTCTCCCTGTTCTTTTTTTTTCTCCTTAGAAACAAACCAACCCCTAAACAAAAAAGAACTTAGAGCTGTTCAGAGAGTTTTTGTGGAGCACAAACTCAAAATGAAGGGCCCTTGCGTCACTGGCTGACTTCTTGTCGCAGCTTGAATAAACATGCAATTTAAGCTGTTAGGATGGTTAATCCACTAACTTCTGTTTTAAATGGGTTGTTCCTTGTCTGGATACAAGGCTAATTCTTTCTACTGTACATGTCAAAACTATGTTTGTTTTGTTTCTCAATGTTGATTTCTAGGACTGGCTAACTGAAAGCAGCATGAAAAGATAGGCTTTCATAAGTGCCCCCAGCAGCGTTTGTCGTAATTTACTGGCTTTTAGAACCGTGTAAGCAAATCCCGTGTAGGCATGCTTGCTGTGCTTCAGCTTTTTTGACCAAAAGGGAAAAATATGGGAAATTCAAGATTAGCCTCAGTAAATGCAAAATAAAAATACTAGTTTTGAGTTTTTCTTTGTTCTTAGTTATATTTTAACGACAGCTGTAAAGTTGGGGTAGGGAGAGATTTTTTTTGTTTGGCTTTTTGAGTTTATAATTTGCTTATTGGAGCACCCTTGTTCAATAGCTTTGTATTTTCAACTCACTTGCTTTTAGTACAATGTCTTGAGAGAATTGACATTCTTATTGAATGATTAACTATTCATTTGAGTATTTATAACTACTGGTAGTAATCTTTCTTTGTTTTCCTTTACACTCCTATAAAGGTTCCTTTTATGGAAGGGAAAAGGATACAGATGGTGTTTGCCACTCAGCGTCTAAACTGCTGAGCTGGGGCCCCTTTTTAGTGTACTCTAAAGGCAGGAGTTCTCTGGTCTCTTACGCTTTAAGTATGGTTCTGTTTTGCTACTGTGAAAGCAGACAAAATTGCTGCTGGCAATACAAACTTATACTCCAGTCTTCTCATGTTTATGGAATCACACATACAAATAAATGTGCCTGGTCTATTTGAAGGGGTAATTGGCCTGTGGTCACTTCCATATGTGAATATCCATATAATGCAGTAGGCTGGGCTTCTACTTAGCTAGTTAGCAAAATAACTGCATCTCAAGTGGATTAGATAAATGTAAGAAGGGGAAAAAATGGAGCGGTGAGTTGAAAGGGTGAATTTTACCAAGGAGTGTGTACCCTTCTGCCTTGCACCTCTGTTTTTAGATAGGGAAAAGTGTAAAAGTTAGAGACGCTTAAAGAAATCCTTTATAATTGTAATTACACCAGCACTTCCCCATAGACAAAATGAAGATATGCAAGGGATGAGGGAGAGGAAAACCTATGGCTTGTGTAAGGAATGTGCTTAATATTTCTTCGACAAGTTGCTTGGAAGCAGAGTTGCTACTTTGCGGAGTTGCTACTAGGCGCAGATCCTAGCCCATTCTGTGAATGATGAGTGAGCGCTTAACCACTTCTTATTAAGCTGTTTTCAAAAGCTGCTTTGCATCTTGTAGTGCTTTTTGTCTATATTTCCTGGTTCCTTACAAATGTGGCCACATCCATTGATGGAGAAACTGAGGTAAAGGGATGCAGTAATCTGCTGAATGTCAGCAAGACTGGCAAGAGCTTCCATAATTTCTTTGCAGCAGTGGTATATTAAAGGCTGTTTCATGATACTCAGCACGTGAACGAAATAGTCTTTCATAATGGTTGTTATTACTGGAGAACATAAAAGGTACATTCATGAAGCATATCCTGCGTCTGCTGAGCACCACTGCTTACTGGAGTGCCTAGGGCATGTAGCAGAATAGTTCTCTTGTCCTGAAGGGATTTGCTTGATCTAATATTTGGCAGAAAAATTAAAAGGGCAAACAGCTAACTGATATATGGAGAACAGATTGCTGGAATTCAGCTGATTCTAGTTAACATTGAGCTAATACTGATGTGGGTGACAGGACACACTGCCACTCCAGAAAGACACAGGTCTCCCTCCTGTAGGTGCTGTGTTGTACCTGCCAGTGCTGTACAGAAAATTCAGGTAGCCTGAAGCACCTAAACAGCATCAAGGCTTTACATTTAGGCAACTTGAACCATCCTATGTATATTAGTTTAATTCAAAAATTCTAAATTATACGGAAGTGACATATTACTCGTATTTCCTAAACTGTGTTGCCACTGCAGTCTCACTTTGTTTGCTGTTTTCTGAGCCAGTAAAAGCACTGAAGTGTTGCAGAGTTGTCCAGCGGAGACTTTCTTCTATTTGCTGCTGACTGTTGCAATACACAAAACTCAGAATGGGAGATTTGCACAGTATCAGTTAAAGATACCTCTACAGATCTGTGTTTGAGAACCCAGCATCCTTTCAACTACACCTTTGATTATGTTAGAATTAGTTCAAATTATTGTACGAGTTATGAAGAATAACGTGAAGGATAACAAAAAACAGTAGAAACGATATGAAATTTGCTTTTGTTGGCATTTGTGACTGTCTGGTATATTATCAGTACTATGTATGGTTATCTCTTATTTAGGTTTTAAGCAACGTGTTCTAATAATTTTTGTGAATTTCTGATTATGACATTTAGTTTCTCTTCAAACTAGGAGGTTGTGAATTTGTTAGCATAGGGTAGTATACAGTTATGGTTTAAGCATCCCTGTGCCAAATGCAGTAATAGGTTTGGGGTTTTTTTTATTGAGTTTTAACCTTTTTTAAAAAAAATACTTACATTGTTCTTCATTCCTTTATAACAAGAGTTTAAGCAGTATTTGGCTGAAATGGTTAAAAAGAAGTAAGTTTTACAAAAAGAAAGTCTGAGCTTGGTCGTATTTCTAATGTCCTAACACAATGAGAAAATAATTTAAATTTAGTAAAAAATTTTGTAAAATTATCATAAGTCATCTGAAGTTTTCTGTCAGCGGCCCAAACTCTGGTAAGTTTTGCCAACAGCCATTGTTGCCAGGTGGTGCTTTCACCCTTGTGTCTTCATTTAGTCCAAGTTTCTAAGACATAGTAATTCTTAGGGTATGGTAAATACAGCTAATTTTCTGTACTTTCTTACTAAGCTTTAACTTTTCTGGTATGTATGTACAAACAACTTTTCCTGATGGCTTAAAAAGAGTCTTTGTAGCTAAAGAACGAAAGAGTTTGTTGTTAAACTTTCCCTACTAAACTAGTCTTTTTTCAATATAATGCCTACGGTATCAGGCGCTTCCATGTATTTTACTTACCTCATTTAATCACGTAGGTAACTTATGTAAACGCTATGCTCCAGGATGTGGTCTCCTTAATAAAGCAGGAAATCCCTGGGAAACTGTCCAAATAAACACTGCACAGGCTACCGAAACAATCAGAAATACGGGTCTGTATATGAAATGTTTTCATCAAGCATATATAATACCCCCTTAAAAGTTGTCTTTCTTCCTGAGAAGACAACCAATAAAGTGACCTTTCTACTCGTCAGACCACGTGTGTATCCAGTTGCCTATCCTGTTATTCTACTGATGAAAAGTGAGTTAACTTTTATTCCTATATCAACAGAATTGTTTGCATGGTAGCTTTCAGTTTACAGCTCTTGAAAATCAACCAGGGCTGGAGTGTGGGGTGGGAAATGTGTCAGGGTAAGGTGGGGAAGAAATGTAAGCTCCCTAAAATTAAAGGAGGAACGCAAATCAAATCCTGACTGAGACCTAAATTGCCAGTTTGAAAATAATCTTCTAAATAAGTGTTTCCATAAGTGATGTGATTTAGGATAATTAAGTTTGTGATGCCTAAATAAGCTGTGGTTTTAAGGTTATGAGCTTCAGAGATCAGTGTCTTAAAATCTTAAACGTATGTGATAATCTTGACTACGCAAATCGATATGCAACAAATCTAAATTTTCTTCACTCTCTTGCATACTGCTATTGTCTAGAGCAAATGAAAATAATGTGGTTTGATATGCCCAGATGAAAAATCCTCTCACTGAAGCATCTGTATCTCAGCAAGATGTCAGTCTGCAGCTCATTCAGAAATCCCAATCTCAGCTATGTTCTGGTTCAGGTTAGCTTTGTACGGAACAAAATAGAGTGTAACAAAAGTAAGCAGGAAGCAATTCCACCCCCCAAATAAGGCCATTGCAATTCTAAGTGTTTAATAAGAAGCTTAACAAATTGCCAACTTGGGTAAAACTTGTAGGATGTTTTTCTCTCTCCTTTACTATTATGATGCTTTGTGGTGCAAAGTGTTACATCCACAAGCCACGCGCTTTCTGACAATATTTACCAAACTCAAGTCTCTAACTCATTTGTTTGAGGAAGAAATCCCCAACTCCACTGAACTATTTCCTGCATTAAATAAATTAACCTTCACAGAGAAACTGGCTCTTGCAAAGGTGGTTATGTTTCCTAAGAGAGCAGCCACAGCACTCCCGACACGTGTTTGGTGTGGAGAAAATTTTTTAAGAAGTATGAATTAATCTCCAAAGGTGCTGCTGCAATGAGAAATGATTTCCAGTATTACACGTGCTCCTTGCTTATCTTTGCTATATAGTGAGATATTTTTTCTTATATCAGTGGCAAGTACTCATGTTGTGCTTGTCATGCAGGCTTTAAAAGGTTTTATTCTGTTAAGTTCTTATAGCAAAAGGTGTTAAATGTCAGGCAACCCCCAGCATCAATACAGGCTGGGGGGTGAAGAGATTGAGAGCAGCCCTGCAGAGGAGGACTTGGGGGTACTGGTGGACGAAAAGCTGGGCATGAGCCAGCAATGTACGTTCACAGCCCAGAAGGCCAACCATAACCTGGGCTGCATCAAAAGCAGCGTGGCCAGCAGGTCAAGGGAGGGGATTCTGCCCCTCTGCTCCGCTCTGCTCTGGGGAGACCCCACCTGGAGTCCTGCGTCCAGCTCTGGAGCCCTGAGCACACGAAGGGCGTGGACCTGTTGGAGCGGGTCCAGAGGAGGGCCACAAAGATGATCCGAGGGCTGGAGCCCCTCTGCTGTGAGGACAGGCTGAGAGAGTTGGGGTTGGTCAGCCTGGAGAAGAGAAGGCTGCGGGGAGCCCTTAATGTGGCCTTTCAGTACTTAAAGGGCCTTACAATAAAGTTGGGACCGACCATTTGAGCAGGGCCTGTTGCGATAGGACAATGGGTGATGGTTTTAAACTAGAAGAGTCAGGTTCAGACTGGATATGAGGAAGAAATTTTTTACAATGAGGGTGGTGAAACACTGGCACAGGTTGCCCAGAGAGGCGGTAGATGCCCCATCCCTAAAAACATTGAAGGTCAGGCTGGACGGGGCTCTGAGCAACCTGATGTAGTTGAAGATGTCCCTGCTCACTGCAGGGGGGTTGGACTAGATGACCTTTTAAAGGTCCCTTCCAACTCAAACTATTCTATGGTTATTCACATATCATTTTATGGAGCTGATACCAGGAATTTGCTTTAGTTTTAAGTATTTAATCAGTTCCCTTTAAAAAAAGAAAAAGGAATGAAGAGGGGGATGGGACACAGCATTGGGCAAGGGTAGCCCAGCTGCCCGTGTGAAATAGTTTTCACCTGGAGTGCTGCTTACACAGCCTGTGTGGCATACGTAAGCACTCTCTTTTCCTTGAATGTTAGCCTATGAAGTCCTATTTCAGCCTTCCTTTCAGATAACAGGTCCTATTTCCCTGCTGTGGTTCACCTGCATGTGCCAGGTGCCGTGTTGCTGCCCTCCCTTTCCTGTGGCACAGGGGATGTGCACCAGGGAGGAGGGAAGATGCCAGGGACCAGTGCAGCAGGGGTACAGCAGGACAATGCTCCTCTGAGGAAACTTGCTAATGTGAGACCTAATACAGGGGTGAAATAAAGAGCAGCAGCAGGCTACTGTAAATCATTCTGGATTTAATGGGGGCAGAAAAATTGGGGAATCACATAGCACAGCCCACTTTATTCTAAAATTCTTATATTGCCACTGTAGTAGGTGAGTGCTTTCCTGAAGTGAAGCGATTCCTTCTGATACCTGCCAAGAATAGCTCATTTTCCTCTCTGCCTCTGCAAGGAGGGAATTATATGAGCTCTTAAGCTCCAAAACATTCTTTTAAATGACCGGGCAGGAAGGTTGAGGTAGACAAGTAGTGAATCTAATGAAGAAAGGAATGAATTTAAGATGATCCTAGATTTGGCTGAGCAGCTACTATATCTACCACAAAACCCATTGCCTATGCCAGTGGAAATTATTGTTTTGTCTGTTCTGCTGTGCCAGAAGGAGAAAGATGTTTTTTCTTTCTGTGCCAGACAAACTGTCCTTCAGACACACTGGTTTCTTTGAGAAACCAAGGAGTGGATCAAATACTTTTTCATGGAGTGCTTCACGTAACAAACGAGATCGTTATGGCCAAATGAGCCCACATAGCTGAGCAAACACACTGAACTCCGAGTTTGTTGGAAGTGAGTATAAACAGATTTCATGCCCTGAGAGGTAATTCCTGAATGGTGGCAAAGATGTGTAATTATCGCTAAATTTACCAGCATAATTGAAGTCCTGTAGTCAATTACAGGTGATCACACTACTTGTGCAAGCTGGCAAGATCTTATGGGAATACCTAAATTGTGGGTTAGTTGCCTGGCTGTGTGTGTAGTGGCAGCCGATGGAGGTTGCACTGTGTTTGGAAGACTCACTAATTCCCTCTTGTGCTAAGGAGTGGCCTGTCACACAGCCAGGGACTAACGCAAGGACTGTATTTTGTTTTATGCTTTTTCTCATAGCAAAGGTTCAATACACACAGTTTGTACATTGTAGAGGTCTAGAACAAAGTTGCAAGGTTGATCTACTTATTTATTTTTTTATTTCCTTTTCCAAATAACTTGTGTTCCTAAATGCATAAGTTTGGGAGTGAACATATGAGTGGTAAGAGATGTTATTTTGAGATGTTTTCACTCTCTAATTTTTTTGTCTTTTTTTTTTTTTTCCTTAGTGGGTGATTATGGTGTTGGCAAAAATCTTTTTTTTGCCTGTTCCTTTCCTCTTCGACAAGGGCTTAATTATAATGTGCAGGTGTCATGAAAGAAATGCAGGTGTAAGTACCAAGAAAAATAATATTTTCAAGGACAAACTCCAAACCAAATTTTCAAGAACAACTTTGATTCATAAAATGCTTTAGCCCTGAACTGAAGCTCTTTACAGTTCAAGTGCTGAAGCAAAGATCAAAACAAGAAGCTGCAAGCAACTACATTCAGAACCTGGTTGCTTCAACTCATATTCTTGAAGGTATTACCATTCTAGTAAATATTACCTCTGACACTTACTGTTTTCCACACTTTCCCTTAGTCTCAGGTTCAAAAGGAACAGCTGAGGGCAGAGTGAGCAAGTGGTGTTTTATTGTGTATCCAGACTGATAGATTAGGAACAAGAGATCAGCCTGGATGGGTCTGAACCAGATCGATCATGCTTCATGCCAAATAAAAAAAATCTCTCAGACAGGTGGGGTGAAACTGAAGGAATGCTGATTTTTATTAACTAAGTACACATTGAAATGTCCTTAAAGTAGAGTGGGAGGATGTAGCCTGTTTGTATTGCCACTAAGACTCAGATAGATTACATGCTTGACTGCTACCATATGTTAGCTGGGAATGACATTGCAGCCTGCCTGGGAGAGGGACCCTCATGAAGAATTATAGCCACTGCTCTTCTTTATTTTCTGCTGATGTACTGGATTTGAGTTTTAATTATACCCATATACATTTGCAAAAGTTTTCAAAATGGCAAATTTCAAAAGTTTCCTTAGGACAGTTTAGTTGACCTCAGCGTTGCCTTGCTGACATTTTATTTGAGCTAAATTATTCCTTAGTTAAGGAACTGTAGCCAAACAAACCCCTTCTCTTGCTGATGTACTGAGGGAGAGCAGTAAAGCAGCATGAATCCAGTTGCCATTCTATGTAAGCACTGGAGAGAAATACAGGAATAACTCTTCAAAAATTTATTTCAAATGGTAAGGCCCTGTCCGTATGATCACTTTTTAAAAAGTCTTTGCATGCTACTGTGCTTTATACATGGGTGGCATTTGGATCATGGAGGTACCTCAAAATGGCTGTGTAATACTGGTGGTTTGTATTATTGTTGTTCTACAAATACAGGGGATTTTTTTAAACTATGCTAATGACAAATTTTAAATGCTTGAGTCTTTAGCAATGCATTTTTTTTTAGTGGAAGGTTTAAGTCACAGCAGTCTACATGATACTAATATGCTGATGACCAAAAGTGATCATTCTTTAATTCAAATTGCTTGCTGTGTTCCTAAACAACTATCTAAAAATCTTTATTCTGTTTACACTGCAACTTTCTGAAACAGCACAGAAAAAAACAAACTCTCAGGTTTAAAAATTAAATTATAACATTAAAAAAATATCGCTTCTGCAAGCAGTACTGCCTAATGATCTCCAACTTGAAATTTAATTTGCAAGGGTGATACTAGGACCACACATACCTCATGTTTCTATGTTAAGCTCCTATGAAGTTGAAACTGTATGAGGGATTTTCCCTTTCTATATATTTGATCTCTCCATGAAATGTGAGTTCATAGAATAAAGGAAAGTCCACTTCATACGTATGAATCCTCTTGTATGTCAAGGAAGCTATTACTTGCATATGCTTTTAAGCCTCTTACAGTATAGGATAATGATGCTGTGTATATTAAAACAAATATTTTCTAGATGCAATCAAAAAAAAACATTTAAATAAAGTTAAGGGTCTCACTAAAATGTAAAAGCAAAGAAATTTAAAGCTCAATTAGGAAACTCTCCTCTATATTACATTTTTCAGGATTTTCAAGACCACTATTGAGTGCTACTGAGTAGGCTGTTTTGTCTGATCTTCCACTGGCCTAGGAATAACCATATGTAAGTTCCGTTTCTAGAGTTTAATTTTTTTAAAGAGAAAAGTGGAAATATAGTTTTAAAATTTGCATTTTGAAGTTTACAGGAAGCTGCCTATCAGATATAAGTTTATTTATGTAATGAAGCAAAAGTATAAATTATTGTATTAATATGCATTTATTTTACTATATACTTTTCTAAAAATCATATGCCTATCAGAGAAGAAAATGCTCAAATCTCTATTAAAAAATGTGTGGTTTTATTTTATTGAATTTCTTTGCTTCCAAGTACGCCTCTGAACTGATTACAAGGTAAGAATTGCACCCATGATAGAGCATTAAGGGATTCTGGACAAGGTCTAGAACAGGAGTGAAGTGCAGCTTACATTTTACGTTAAGTTCCTGATGTCTTGAAAGATATTTTTCAGGTGATGACGAAGTCCAAGGTTGCCTCAGTCCTGCAAGTAATTTCCATACTGAATTGCAAGGTTCCCAGGAGCCTGTAGTCGTCCTTCAGTGAGTAACCGAAACTGGATCAACAGAACAGTGGAGAAGCTGGAGACTGTTCAGTGCATATTCAAGAGCCACAAACTAAATATTTCTTCCTTTTCCACCTAAATTACCTCCAGATCCTCTTAGAAAATAGCCAATAAAGACATTCTTAGAGAACTGTGTTCCACATCAAATGTAGCAGCACACTTTGCTTTCTCTTCAAAAAGTGGTATCATCACCAATGATAGCTTTTGCCCTATAGATGTGCATGGTTAGAGCCAAGGTATAGGAGACCGAAAGGCATATCCTTCTTCATAGAAGGCTCAAAATCCTTATCTCATATGTCCCAAGAGACTATACCACCTGATCAGCTTTGGGTGAGAACATGTTCGCCTCCCTGCACAATTGTAACAGAGTTCAAGATTCGTTGATTTTTGAGGGAAAGGCCAAAGAGAAAAGGAAGGACTCTATAAAAAATGTTACTCTAAGTTATTTTTATTCAGTTATTTTTTCAGTTTTAGCTTATTGCTAGTCTAACGTTTCCAACTTAAGCTCATAGAAATGGGAGCCTGTTAAATCTTCATCTGGACTGAAAAACCTTCTATTATTCAATTATGTTCCTTAAATAAGGACCTAAAGAATATGGTATGGTCATGTCTTTGCTTTCTTTGCCATAAATTACTTTAACTGAGCTCTCAAGTACCTCAAAAAGAAGTAAGTTTTCTAATCCTCCCATCATTCTCATGACTTCTATTCAAACTCTTCATTCCCCAGGGTGGCTTTTTACCTCTGGGTACCAGCACTGGGCAGTGCTCCAAATTCAGCAGCACAATTCCCAAGCACAGAGTTAATGCAGCCTCCCTTTCTGTTTGAAAGTACTCTTTCTGTACCTAGTGGTTTTATTTGCCCTTTGAAGTAGAGAATCGTACTGGAAACTTGAATTCAGCTGATAATTCACTGATACTTCTCTCTCTCTTCCTGCCACCCCACCACCTTTCTTCTTCCTTCCGGAGACTATTTGAGGTTGTAACCTGGAAGTAGTGATTATTCTCAGAGGTACTACGATACATGCAGCTGTATTTAGGATCAAAGTCCTTGTTTATGGTGAGGTTGTGAAGTGGCTTCCACCACTTTGTCATTCTGTTCATTGGTTACTGACACTAATGGATTCATATACAAGTGTGAGTACAGATGTATAGTTACATAAAAATTAGGTTTGGGGGGTTTTGGATACAAATAACTTGAAGGGATAAAAAAAAAACTCTCTACGTGCTCAATGATGCATATCCATTTCCAGTTATGTCTGGAGACCTGTGAGTCACACAGTTTTACAGGTATGTGCTATGCTGTATATATGTTACAAAAGTTTCTTAGTTAATAAAGAAATAAATTAAGGAGTGACAAATCAATGCCATAAAGAGGTATTCATATATGAATTCTCCATTATTCCCTTTTTAAATAAGCTTGTAATATCATTGTAAATATTATCAGTTTAGCTTTGCACACACATGTTGGTTGGCATTACATATATTAAACTCCTTTAATTTATTAGAATCATAGAATGGTTTGAGTTGGAAGGGACACTTAAAGGTCATCTAGTCCAACCCCCCTGCAGTGAGCAAGGACATCTTCAACTACATCAGGTTGCTCAGAGCCCCGTCCAGCCTGACCTTCAATGTTTTTAGGGATGGGGCATCTACCGCCTCTCTGGGCAACCTGTGCCAGTGTTTCACCACCCTCATTGTAAAAAATTTCTTCCTCATATCCAGTCTGAACCTGACTCTTCTAGTTTAAAACCATCACCCATTGTCCTATCGCAACAGGCCCTGCTCAAATGGTCGGTCCCAACTTTATTGTAAGGCCCTTTAAGTACTGAAAGGCCACAATAAGGGCTCCCCGCAGCCTTCTCTTCTCCAGGCTGACCAACCCCAACTCTCTCAGCCTGTCCTCACAGCAGAGGGGCTCCAGCCCTCGGATCATCTTTGTGGCCCTCCTCTGGACCCGCTCCAACAGGTCCACGCCCTTCGTGTGCTCAGGGCTCCAGAGCTGGATGCAGGACTCCAGGTGGGGTCTCCCCAGAGCAGAGCGGAGCAGAGGGGCAGAATCCCCTCCCTTGACCTGCTGGCCACGCTGCTTTTGATGCAGCCCAGGTTATGGTTGGCCTTCTGGGCTGTGAGCGTACATTGCTGGCTCATGCCCAGCTTTTCGTCCACCAGTACCCCCAAGTCCTCCTCTGCAGGGCTGCTCTCAATCTCTTCACCCCCCAGCCTGTATTGATACTGGGGGTTGCCCTGGCCCAGGTGCAGGACCCTGATCTTGGCCTTGTTGAAACTCATGAGGTTTACACAGGCCCACATCTCCAGATTGTCCAGGTCTCTCTGGATGGCATCCCGTCCTTCTGGCATGTCAGCTGCATTGCTCAGCTTGGTGTCATCTGCAAACTTGCTGAGACTGCACTTGATCCCACTATGTCATTGATGAAGATATTCAACAGTACTGATCCCTGTACAGACCTCTGAGGGACATCACTTCTCAGCCATCTCCATCTGGACACTGAGCCACTACCCTCTGGATGTGACCATCCAACCAATTCCTCATCCACCAAACACTCCACCCATCAAATCTATCTCTCTTTAGTTTAGGGAGAAGGATGCTGTGGGGGACCACATCAAAGGCCTTACAGAAATCCACATGGACGCCACCTGAGGCTCTTCCCTTGTCCACTGATGTAGTCACTCTATCATAGGAGGCCACTAGGTTGGTCAGGCAGGACTTGCCCTTGGTGAAGCCGTGCTGGCTGTCTCAGATCACCTCCCTGTCCTCCATGTGCCTCAGCATAGCTTCTGGGAGGATCTGCTCCATGACCTTCCCAGGCACAGAGGAGAGGATGACAGGTCAGTAGTTCCCAGGGTCCTCCCTTCTACCCTTTTTAAAAATGGGTGCAACGTTTCCCTCTTTCCAGTCACCAGGGGCTTCACCCGACTGCCATGACTTCTCAAATATCATGGAGGGAGGGTGGCCTGGTGACTACATCAGCCAATTCCCTCTGGACTCTGGGATGCACCTCCTCAGGTGCCATAGACTTATGTATGTTCACAGTCCTCAGGTGGTCACAAACTAGATCTTCTCTTACAGCTGGAGAGACTTTGTTCCCCCAAACCCCATCTTGCGCTCCATCTGCTCGAGGGGTGTGGGAAGAGAGGCTGCCAGTGAGGACCGAGGCAAAGAAGCTGCCGAGCCTTCTCCTCATCCTTCTCCTCATCCTTCTCCTCATCCATTGTTACCAGTTTGCCAGCCTTGCTCATCAGTGGGGTTACACTGCCTTTGACCTTCCTTTTCTGGCTGGCATACCTGCAGAAGCCCTTCTTACTACTCTTTGCGTCCTCTGCCAAGTTCACCTACGGCTGCGCCTTGACCTTCCTCACCCCATCCCTACCTAACGGGGCAGCGTCCCTGTACTGTTCCCAGGGTACCTGCCCCTGCTTCCACTGCCTGTGCATTTCGTTCTTGCCCTTCAGTTTGACCAGCCGGTCTCGACTCATCCATGCTGGCCTTTTGCCTTCCTGTATTAATCAAGTCCCGTATCAGCCAGCTATTTTGCTTAGGATCAATGTCAGTGTGGCAGGTCTATAATTACACGGGTCATCTTATTTGCCCTTTTTAAATATTTTCACAACATTCAGCTCTCTGCAATGTCTCTAGTGTTCCACAATGTATTGAAAATCAACATTAATGGCACAGAGTTCTTTTGCAAGCTGTCTCTGAAATCCTTAAATATAAGTTATTTAGACACACTGATGCCTGCTTTTAGGAGCTACTTTTTAATATCTTCCTGTGCTACTACTGAAATGGAAAGCATTTTGTCAGCAACAGCAGCTGCATGTGCGGGGAGTCTTTTTTCATTTATGTATTTTGGAAATATTTGAGAAACACTTCTGCCTTTTCACTGCTGATACTAATCTTTTCTTAATCTTTTGATAAAGGTTTTCTGATTCCCAGTGTCGCTTCCTCATAGGATCAAGCAAAACCCTGTTCCTGTGTTCAACATCCATTTGCCATGAAAATAGCTGTAACATCCCAGGTTTAGCACTACAGCTGCAGTGTAAGAGGGCAAGAGTGAAAAAGGATGAAGAGTTGAGGTAAACATTATATTTATGGTGTTACAGGCTCACCTGGAGGCCACAACTAAGACTTAAGTCTCTGTATGGCTTCAGCATTGGATAACATGCAGGCAAAGTATAAGAGAAGGGACCCCTAACAGAGCTGAAAAGGGAACACGAAGAGCCCAGTGACACAGCAGTCTTAGTGTAATGGGGAGGACAAACATGTTTGGCAGCCTGCGCTGAAGCACTGCATAAGCCTTGTAGCATGGTTTTAAGATAAATGTAACCCATGAACTCTTAGACCCACTGATGTCTGTCAAACTTGATGTTCATTTGCTGAATAAGAAAAATATCAGAAAAGCAAATATTTCAGTTAAATTCTCTGGGACAAAAAAGCCTCTTTAAAGCTGAGTAATGAGCAATAAACATGATAGAGGGGATGCTTGATGGGCTCACAGCCTTACTGCCATGAACAGCTCCATTGTCAATTGTACCCGTTTCTCTTAACATCACTTCTGGTGCTCTGGAGCTGCAGGTCTCCCCGCCAGTGGGGTCCCGCAATGCATAAACACCATCAAGCTGCCGCTCAGTAGTGGTAAAATCAGGGAAGGCTTCCCGTGCTGCTGCTGCAGCTGATGGCCTGGAAAAGGAATGCTTTTGAAATGGGCTGTGGCATTTGCTGTTTCGCTTGATTGTTTCCATCTCTGCATCAATCCCCATTTCAACAGTGTGAGCTGGCTGTGGGTGAAGGTGGCTGTCCATTTGAAGAACAGTGGAAGCAAAATTTATACCATCTTTTATACAAAATGGATGCTGTCTTTATTTTCATTTCCAAAGGAAAAGCCCAGGCTGAGTGCACCTAGCTTCGAACAGATGATTACTTGCATTCTTTATCACTTTGTGCCAGTAACTTTGTCTCTCTGTTGGCTACATATGCCCATCTGGATTAACAGCTTTCATTTTCATTCTTTTCCCTAGTCCTTGTCTGTTAAGACTGTGGAGTCGCATTCAGTTAAAGGTAAACCTAGGAAACCAATGCATCCTATTGCTCAACTTCCACTTGTAATCCTTGTATAAACCACTATAAAATGTTGGGTTAAAACAAGGTAACAAAAAGTTCAGGTTTTACTAGAAATACATAGCATTCACTACCTGACTTTGGTAACTTCATAATGAAAGTTATCCCCTTTATTTCATGACAATGTATTTTCCATTTCCTAAGGGGCTAGATCCACAGCCAGGAGAGGAATCCTTATCTTTATTCTGGCAATAAAATCTCCAAAGACACGATAGTTACATAGGTTCTGTTCACTTTTATCATCATGGGAAGTTCAGTTTCAGTACAGGAAACAAACAGACAAACAAATACTATTTATACTGTGCTTTTCATAAAGACAAAGCACATTATAAACCATAGAGGAATAGGTGCTATCAGGGAAAGACTCTGTGAGGGAAAATACTCCTTTTACAAAACTGTTAATATCACTTTCTAAGATTGTAAACTCCCAGTGCTTGCATGACTTTCAATCTCACACAAATCTGTAAAAGAGGTGTAAGTTAAATATAGAAATCAGAGATCCCAAACTTTTTCTTTCCATGTCTTCTAACACAGGAATAAAATTACTTTTAATGAAAATTAAATTAATTTACACCCTGTCATTCTATGTCCTACTAATGGATAAAGCCTCTTGTCCCAGGTGGTGTGCTGCTCCAGAACAGAGTCAGCCGCAGGTACACAGAGTTTTGATGTAACTATAATGTAAGACAACACATAATACGTAAGACAGGTAAAAATCAGAGGAAAAGCGTCAGCATGTTAGCAGTGTTAATCACAGAGGGGCATTCTAGCTGTTACTGCTGACATTATGGAATTCATCACCACAGAAAACAGAGGAAAATTCAAGATATCATGAAGAGTTTATGGATATATAGAATATATGTATATGGATAATAAATATACACCCAGGGATGTGATTGTTAACTGTAACACAAGCATTATGATGGATACAAAATTTTCTCTTTTCTATTAGATTAGAGGAATCTCTAGTTTGATCATATAAGGCAGTAGCTGTGCTCATATGCTTGTCATCATGAAAAAGAGACTGCTCATTTTGGGAAACTCATGATAGGACTGTTGTATGTTTCTTGCAAGACCTTAGAAGAGAAATGTAATGAAAGGTAAAGGAAATACAGGAAACAATTCAGCAGAAAAAGCGTCTTACTACCAATAAAATTCTGTACACAGTTAAGGTTGCTTCTTTTTATCCATAAAGCGCTAAATCTAGTTTTTCCGTCCAGAAGTCTTTCTCTCTTGTGCATTATCACCACATTTGCCAATGCCAATGAGGCTTGAATAGTAACCTTAATATGAAAGAGAGTAAATTTCTAAAACTTTGTTATAGTCTGAATCCTTCAAATATCAGGGCATGTTACAGAGCACATCTGTATTTCTGGACACCTGGGAGGTGGGGGGTGAGAGACTATAAGATGAACAGCATCTGAGATACAGTGGACTGTTGATATTAATTCATAACAGATAAATATTTAAACATTCAAACATTATGACAACTTGTATAGAAGATAGCATCAGACCTCTGTGTTTTGTTATTGAAATAAATATTAATAACCATTGCCAAATTTTTCCATCTTGTTGTAGTTACAACTAATAAGCCCACACAGTTCCTCTGTCAACTTTCTTCACATATTCCCCTCAAATTACTGATGCTTGTCTATTTTATTCCAAGTTCTTGTGTCCAATAAGAAACTATCAATTTTCACATGCTTTCGTCAGTTTATAAACTGTAAAACTATTGTGAGCACTTCCCTGGTTTGCAACCAGCCATTTGGTTTCTAAGGATATCATGAAGCACTAAATTTAATCCTTTCATTAATATTATATCCCTGTTTTGTAAACCACAGAGACACAGTGTGCTGTGCTTGCGCGGGGAGTCACTGCTGCAACCCTGGTTATTCTTTCCAGAACCATACGCCGCTAATATCTCAGAATTTCCCATTGGTAACAATAATAGTTGTATTGCTATATGTTTCTGACTTTGTTCTTTAACTTTGTTTTTATAATAGTATCAGCCATTTGACTTGATCAGATTCCTCTCTCCCCCTCCAAACAAACAGGTGATAGTAAGCAGAGACCCATTGGTCTGGTATATTTAAAAAGTGCAACCGCTTGGCCTGCATTCCCTATTTCAGTAAAGTGGATTGTAATATCCAAGTTTTCATGGCTTATGGTTGGACATTTAATGTGCTCTTTGATTACCAATGTACTTCATGCTGCCAGAATCCACATATTGTGATCAGTGTTTTTAAATGACTTAAATTGTAACCCTGAATTCTGTTTTGTACACTGGCCAAAAAAAAAGAAAAAAAAGTCAAGGAAATAGGAAGTAAATTCTCTCCAACAACATGATTGGTGTTTCCTGAGCTGGGAAATAATGATACCAATTAACATCATCTTTTTTTTTTCCTTCCCCTTTTCTTCCCTCTTTAAAGTATCCAAATGCGCAAACAGGAGTCATGCCAGGTTAACTGATCGGCTGTTAATAAAAACTCCGTGTGAAGACCCTCCCTAATCTACTCAACCATCCAGAGATCAAACAGAGAGTTAACAGAGCAGAGCAGGTTATATGTGATGGATGTGTGTGTATAAATCACTTCCTCAAAGCTAAATTGTTCCAATTCACTCAGTGGCAACAAACTGCAAAGATTCTCACAGACATGTAACACTCCCTCCTCCTCCTCGGTAAGGATTATTGGCTGAGAGTTAGAAAACTCCTGGGAATCCAGGTAATATAGTAACAGGGTAGAAAGCAGTAAGTCAAGCAGGGAATAAAAGCAAGCATGTGAAAGAAATAATCATGATTTTTGTCTTCTGATAAGCATTTTGTTCGCCCTGAGGGAATCCATCCTGTTGCTCCAACTTGTGGTGTTGTGCAGATAGCTTTGCTTAAATGTTCTTAAAGAAGGTTACATTAAAAGAGACTTAAAGGCAAAAGGTGTGAAAGGCTCAGACTCTTACCCCTGTTCTCTATTTTAGGTTTATTACTCACACTAAAGACAATGAATCTGAATATGCACATTTCAAGACCACAGTCACAAATGCAGATGTGGTAAGTTCCATCTTGGTCCAGAGACAGAATACTTGTAGATGAGATAAATGAAAAATAAGTTCCTTGACTATTAAAAGGAAAGTCATTAACAATGGAAAAGAATTCCTAAACAGGCCATTACTAGGATAAAAGGAGTACCTTCAGAGCATTAAACTTCAGGTCATTTCCATCTATTGTACTAATGAAGGTGAAATTCATCTCACCTCACTTTAGATGACTACAACTTGATCTCCTTTAATTCCCTTCTTACAGGTACTCTTCTGTGTGCCTATGTCATGATTTATCTCACTCTATAGTTGGTGTCTTTGGGTTAAAATGAATCACACCTCTTTCCTTCTTTGCTTATGTAGGGCATGTGATTAATTGAAATACTGACATCTACATATGGACATCTACATAAGCCTACGATATAGACATCTATATATGTCTATATTGATGTATAGACATATATATTTGGTCAGCTAAATCCTGCCTAAAGCAACATGTTCAGCAGCCACACCTTTTTCCCTAAAGCTCCTACATGTGTGTTTCTAAAGATGTTCAAAGTATAAGCTTTCGATTTCAGAGTGGCATGAACAAGCAGACAAGCTTTGAGACTTCAGTCAAATAGCATTTGTAACAGCTGAGCTTAACAACAAAAAACTCCCAGTCCTGTTTTTATAATGGACATACTGACAAATCCTCTGTGTTATAATAAGCGTATGGATGAATACAATAAATTACAATTGAAAGCCAACCAATGCCACTTCCTTCCCTGCACTGTGGAAAACATAAGTGTGCCTTTGTACGAGACAAGAATTGGTTTGGCTTCATTTATTGTGCGGGTAAATCCAAATCTTTAATCAAATCCCTGCTTAGTCTTAATGCCAACTTTTGCTCCTGGCTTTGAAGATTTCATTCCAGAGGTTCAGACAAGTCAGTCCAGAGAGCTATGTATTTCTCACACTTGATCAGCTGGGTCATCTATATCTAGGGAAAGGGTGGTGGTGGGAAGTCAAACAACAGTGCAAAATAATTGCTCTTTCTCTTTTTATATAGAAAAAAGGAATTTTGTTGAAATGGCTAAGTCTTCAAAAGGCCATTTTGCAAAACAGAAATACACTTAAAAGCATATAATCTTTAGCTGGAGGCCAGACTGAGTATGTTTCTGATTACGCTGGTGACCCTCACCCTAAAATCCCTTTGTAGAAATGCCTTTATTCTAGACAACATACTGACTAGCAAATGATCTAACAGATTTCACAGCACATAAATTAAGACCTAATAAATTATTTCAAATTCAGACTCCCTAATTACAGAATCAATGAAGCATTCAATTTACAATTGCAATTATCTAAACAATAAATACAACTAAAATGAGGCATCACACAAAAATATTTGATATCTATTTACTATGGAAAAGACAGGCTAAAATTTTAAGCACTGGCTAAAACTGGCTAAAAGCTGTTACTCGTGGTTGGTCTAGATACCAGAATAGGAACGTTTCATTATACTACCTTAGCTGAGTGTAAATGCTCAGATATTAACCTCTGTTACTGATTAATTTTTATACTTATTTAGAAATGTTCAATTCTTCTACTACTTTTACAGTGCAGTATTGTACTCATTTTAGCAGGAAAGGTTTTGAAATACAGAATATATATTCCATACACTAAATATATAATTCCAATATGTTTCTTGGAATTTATATATATGGAAAGAACAATTGTACAGTTAGGAAATATACTTTGTTTATAGGTATGGTTATAGCTGTATCAATTTAAAGGATATATATTTATATTCTCTCCTCTCCCATATAAACCTGACAGTGGGAATGCATCTCACCTTTAAAAAGCAGAATAGCTCACCCTCTGCACATAATAGAGTCTCCAAAATACCCTCCTTTTGTCTGTTTCTTTCCCCATGCCCAGTAGAAAAGATCAAATGAAGCAAAAAAAAACTAAGGAAAATGTAAGTTGTTGCTATCAATTTATTTATTTAGGGTATTGAGATATGCAATGACGAAATTAGGACAGGCTGGCAACAAATGACAAAGGAATCTATATTGCGTGTAGGTATAGGGTGCTTCTGTCCCAGTACTTTGTACTGTCTCAGGCACTGTCAGTGGACAGTAATAGCACTGCTGCCCCAGAAATCTGTCTCTGTGATTTCTTAGGTTTTCACTGCATCCAGTGCAGTGGGGCTTCACTTCTGTCTGCGCTGCCATCAGAACAAAATATGTGAAGATGATGAAATGTGGTGCTGACCTTGTAGGAGAGGTCCCTGCTGCTCACCTGTGACCCTGAGCAGCAGAATCTTGTTCATCAGAGATGGAACTTGGATGCTGCTGTCTTCTCAATGGCCATGTCAAAAAAAGGGAAAGTGGAAACAAGAATATAGCTGCTGTTGTTTATTGGCTGCCACATGTAGGTGTCTTCCAAGTCAGCTGATGCATTAATTTGAGATGATGGGACCTCAGAAACTGTGGGGCTAGTTGTTTTGCTACCAGATATGGTGAGGGCTCATTTCAGAGTGCTTAGGAGCTTTCAAGATTTCTGTGACTTCTGTTCAAATAATAGGCTCAAGCTCTGTCAGGGAATGAACCCATCTGGACCACTGAAATCATCATCTAATGGCCCTGAATTATTCCTTAGGAGAACTTTTTTCAATTCTGTTAAATTTATTGGCTGAGGGGAAAAGTCAGTTCTTTCCAGAAGCTGTGGCTTAAGTCTGAGGTAACGCATTGGCACTGTGAGTCAATTATGAGCTTGTTGCAGTTTCAGGGTCTAGTTAAGGAACTGGGACTGGTGAGGAAGGTTCTGGTTTCCTTTGTAATTGCTGCATGTAGGGCTAAAGGAGCTCTTGCCATTGCTCTTTCCCAGACTCATGATTTTCTGAGATCATAGTCTTCTGGTAGAAGAATGATAAAATAATCCATTTGGCTGACAAAAATAATGAAAATTAATCTCTGTTTTAAGCTGGTGGTGGTCTAGCAGAGTAATCTTCCATATTTCAAGTATGGCATTCTTGTTCATGCAAAGGCAGTATGATTTTGTAGGCACAGATTGCTCTGTACAAACCCTGAAAAAACAAATTTTCTTTTTACCATAAATTCCTATTAAACTTTGCACATCCATCCTTAACATGGTCCCTAAACTATGTTAAGCCTTCTTGTTATGAGCCAATCACATCTGAAATATTCCATAAGAATATAAGAAATCTTGTTTCAGACTAATGGCCAACTTGACCTCATACTCTGCCTCTGATAGTGGCAATAGGACACTGAACATCAGCTGTGCCCACCCATCTTCTCTTCATCAGCCACCCCAGATTCCCTCCCTCCCACTTTTCTTTTGTAACAGTAGGTGGTGGCTTTTCTTGCTAGTGAATTTAGTGCTGCTTGTTACAAGGGCAGAAAATGTTCTACAGAGCCTTTATTGTAAAAGGACTTAGAAATCTGAATTTTGTGACACAATACCTTTCCCTTGGAAAAAACCTTCCACTGAATTAACATCAGTGCTTTCCTAAAAACCATACTGACTTCAAAGTTCACTTGATTCAATGCATTTAAGTAGTGCTTTCCCTCATGTAATTGTATATATTTTTCATTCCACATGAATTCCACAAATCCTAATAGAATCACCTCTTTCTAGAGTAAAAAGCTGTGGCCATTACTGAGTCAAAGCTTCATCCTGGAGTGGATGGAAGTTTAGCCTCTGTAATAACAGAGTAGTTCTGAGGTTTGCCCCTCTGTAAAGTAATTTGTAGCTTTTCATGTATTGCTGTAATATACATTCATTTCCCTTTTTACCCTTAGCCTACACTGGAAGCCGTTTATGTATTTTATGGAATGCCAAGAAAACAATCACAAATCATCTATTAGCAATTGGATTACACAGTCTTCGGAAGCTGGTTAGATTTTCTTTGCCAAATATATTCTATTCCCTTTAATCCAGCTTGCTAGGAAAAGAAAACCATCAAGCTGCTATACATGCAGCCTTTTCATTTTAATTGCTGGCATTTTATAAGGAATACACACAGGTCCTAATTTGCACAAAGAACTTACTGTACATTCATTTGCAATATCAAATTCCATGTCTTGCTGGAAATATCATATTTGCAATAATACTTTGTGTCATAAAACTGGAGCATATTATTTATTATACAGTCTTAATCTTATTACATTCAGTTGTTGAACTCAGTTTTAGCAGACTAAAACAGCAAGAGAAGCATTCATGTTAAAGGTCAAGGAGAGTCAGGGTTGTTAGGCAGGGATATTTCACTGCTTGTTTAACTCACAAGTAGAAGGTGGACACCCTCCTGAGCTGCACCTGAGGAAAGGGAATTAAAAACCTCATCTTCGATTGAATCCAAAAAGACTTTCTTGAAAAAGCTAGTATCAGTAGGGACAGTGGCTGTTCAGCACATCGGAAAATGGATTCTTCCAAATCTCCAGTTATGAATGCAGTATGGAGGCACCATCTGGTGCCTCCATACAGGCCAGGTCTGGAAGTCTAGGCCTTTGGGAGTAATGTGTGCTGTGTGAACACTTCTGTCAATAGATAGCTGAAACAGGTAGAGTTGCAACGCAAACTTCTCATTTGGAAGTCAGCAATTTCTCTGGAAGACTGATCATTGCTATTTTAATTGATGATCATTTGTAAAAGGGTAACAAAAAATACAATGGCTTTCACTCTTGTTGTTAGAAAACTATGCTGGGTAGTACACATTATTAGTGGCTCTTTCTTACTAATTAAAAGCCTAAGAGTTGTTCCTGCTACAGCACCTACTCATTTCCTCCTAGGAGCATAATTTGGTTTTCAGCAAACACCCAGAAAGGCTATAAAATAAGAGACATTCAAAATCAGTCTCAAAAGCCTATTCTGTTTGAATTACTAAGAAGTCTAGTACACTGTTTGAGTAAGAAAATGGAACAATGGGCCTAAAAGCCAAACTCCTGACCTCAGCTCTTCTGAATATTCTGTGTTAAAGAATCTTTGCTTGAATTTTGCATCTCAGTTTCATTCCAGTAGCCTGCGCTATGAACCAGATGCTGTCTCTGAATCCAAAGCATTTGTGAGGAGATGAGGGGAGCTATTTATAAACATGTTGAATCAAGCACACGAACTGGCTAAGGTGTAAAATGCAGACCTATATTTGTTTTGAAAAAGTAACAGCTAAATCTTATTACCACTCTTACATAACTACGTAATTGAACAGTGAAGTTTTTCCATTAAAAGCCAACACCTCCACTGGAAAAATTGTATGTCCTTAGATTGCCTGTGCCTCTAACTGCCTGTGATCAATGGAATGTTTCCTTGTCTCAAAACGGCATTAACAGACATGATTATAACTTTTACTTTCAGGTTCCGATCATACCTGCCTCCCACATCTGAAATGCCCAATGAAAACAGCAAAAGCTTTGTATTTGCAAGGAATGCAGAACCAAGACTTTGTAGTTATTGCTCTTCTTGTTCTTTTTTTTCCTTTATTAATGTTTAAAATGTGTACTAATAAGGTAGCTTTACCATCAGCTAACTTTATGATTTATATGTATTCTTTTTCACTGAAGGCATCAGTACCAGAATAACAAGAATGCTCAGCTAAATACACCCTTGGCACTAACTTCACTGTCCCAACAGAGTTAAACAAGGAAGAAAATTGAGTATAGATTTTCTTTGTAATTAGACTTTAGACTGATGTAACTGTAGAAAACAAAAGCAATCCTAAAAACCTAAAAACTACCAGGAATAGCTGACATATACTTTGATCTTCTGCTTAATCTATTTTGCTTCAATTCACAATAAAGTAACATTTCTGCTTCACTAGCACCTGCTGTGTATCACTGCAAATGATTGCGTACAGCAGCACAGGTGCCTTGAGAAAAGGAGAATATACTGTTCAGAACACACAACTGTGTTTGAATTTACTAATATCATAATTCCTTCTGAAAAAATGTGAACTGTTTAAACAAATAATCCTTTCATGTTTATTCTAGAAAAACATATTTTTTTCCCAGAAAATTGCACACAGCAATGGCTGATGACACCGGTGGTTTGTCAACCATGGCATTCAAAGCAATGAGAGCTTTGAGGTTTTGTATAGAAACTGATAAAAAAAGGCTCTGGTACCCAACTAGAAACTGCTTGTGAAAACAGCCTTAAAAGAAAATAAACAGATACCTTCCACAACACATAGTTTAAGGTTAACCCTCAAACTCATTTAGACTTTTGTACATTATGTTTGTCTCTAGTCACTCTTTTGTTAGGACACCAGGAACAGAGATTTTCATACCTACATTCGGACACCTGAGTAGCTCAGTACCCCAGAAGTGCTGTGCACAAAATCTATGAAGAAGGAGGTTTCCTTCAGCCCCTTGTGCTGCTGGGAACCCCCAGCCCTCCAAGGTGAGTGCAAGAACCTGTTGCAGACTGGCGTGGTGACTGGGATGCATCACAGCCAGGTTTTATGCAAGATAAAGGAATTTGCTCAACTCACTTAGGTTCTCCAAAGTCCTGTCCGTACATGCATTAAGCTTATTGCCATTACCAATTTGCCTCACAGATGTCTCGTGAACAAAAATAAACTTTGCCTTTGAGAAAGAAAAGAGATAGTGAGTGATCAGCCTAAGAATATCCCCTCAAACCCCACCAGGGATGCCATTGCCTATTGCTGCCGCTCCTGATGTTTTGGTGCTTGCTCCAAGAGCACAATTCACCAAGCTGACTTAGACATCATGGTTCAAAGTACTGTGAACAGGAAGAGATAGATAGATAGATAGATAGATAGATAGATAGATAGATAGATAGATAGATAGATAGATAGATAGATAGATAGATAGATAGATAGATAGATAGATGGATGTCAACATGCAGCACATCCAACATCCAGGTGGTCAGTGTCCTGTGAAATAGCTGTTCTGCTGGAAGGGAAATTATTGACAACTATCCAAGATATCCAAGATATCCAAGACATCCAAGAAATATACAAAGGCAGATGCCTATGAAGTTTGGTGTTTCATCTTCAGCTTAGATGCCCACCTGCAGCCTTGACTTCGATGTTTCTGAAGTAAAAAAAAAAAAAAAGATAAGTTTTACAGTAAGACATCTCAGAGCACAGGCAGCTCTTTTACATGTATTGTAGGGGACAGCCAGAGGAAGCAGAGCTGCACGCCTTTCACACAAGTGCTTAGTGGCTACAGAGCTTGCTGAAGGTCTGAGATGACTAGCTTGTATATCTTATGGGACTAAGGAGAGGAAGCAAGAGCTGGGTTAGCTCTGCAAACTAACAATTATGTTACTTTGCTGAGGGAAGGGAGTTTTTGGGTTCCAGTCATTACCTCAGTATTTCTGTTTTTATCCAGTGTTTGCTTAATGTAGAATATATACACAGCTAAGGCACCTTACAAGTTACTAAGTGATTATGGTTGTGTGGGGATTTTGTGGATCACTCACTTAAACTGCTGTTTTCAGGTTTCATGCTTTGTGCCTGAAAGAGATCTCTTGTGGGGTACATCTGGCTCAAACTTACTGTGCATAATAACAACATGACCTTCATAGCACTTCTCTATGGGGTATTTAGCTCGTAGAGGTACTAACAGTAACTTTAGACACAGCAGTAATAATCTACAAACAACTCCAAAACTAAATGCACTAGTATATCAATTTTTTGCTCTGCTGTCCGTCCCAGCAGGGCTTTCCTGGGCTGTTAGCACTAGCCCTGTGTAAAGGCAGCAGGGCCACTTAAGCTGCTTTTTTCAATGACTTGACATAAACAGGGGATTGTGCTACATCAGGCTGCTGGAGACATTGCCTGTGGGAGACCATCTCTTTAGAAAGAGGAGATTCATTTCTCTTACTCCTCAGGCTCTCATGAGACTTCATGAGATGGTCTCTTGTTCCACGCCCAATGCAAGAGACTTTTAGAGGTCCATGATATAGATGGTTACCTCTGGGCTACTCACACTAGCTCTTTCTATAGTCCACAGACACAGGCATTTCCAGCAAGCAATTCATTGCTTTCCAGTCTTCGGGTGAATCACACCTTATTTTATTACCTGACTAGCTCAGGTACAAATGTCTGTATTTGGCCAGAGGGTTCCCACCCTTTTGTACCTAACTGAAGTGACAACTTCAAATGACTGCTACCTTCCCGTGCACATTTGGAGGGACAGGTGGTAAAAAGAAGGGGTGTGTGCCCTTTCCTCTCCATCAACACCCTTAGATGCTACATGTATGCTCAGGATCATTTGAAAACAGTAAAGGCTGCGCTGCCTTCCCAGCCAGATATCAGCAAGATCTACATCATTATGTTTGCAACTATTATGTCATATGAACAACATGCAGAATACTGGTTTTTTTTAGATGCTTTGGTGCTATCTGCATCATTATGACTGGTGCTCACCCTTCACAGTTCTAGCTTGTTACATATCCAGTTTCAGGGTCTTTTTGCGTGCATCAAGAAACTGTAACGGCTAAAATGGTGGCAAATTTTGCCAAAAGAAAGTAAATTGAAGAGAAAATCAATGAAGACCTTTCCAAGACACCTTCTCCAAATGGCTCCAAAGTTTCCTCTAAATGTGTTATTCTGTTCTGCAGTATTGAAATAACATTAAAATCCCAAGAAATATCTTGTCCAATACCAGCTGGTGTCTGTAGTGCTCCTGGCGTACTCGTATGTGTAAAATATTTAAATGGTCCTGGAATGGCATTAGTTAAAACATTCACTTGGTTTCTCTATTTACCTGTTTCTGTTTGAGTGCAGCGCAACATTGATGCTGACAGTTAATACAGAAAGTCACATCAGCAGCTGGGTAAGAGTTCATCACGAATAATGACACTGTTATAAAGAATGACTCTTATAATCTGAATAGATTGTGTTCTGCTTCGATATAATTTTATTGCAAAACCAAATAGTTTTCCCTCAACATTTGTTAAACAATAGATTACTCCTAATGTAAAATTACCACAAGGCAACTATTTATATATTGCCACTCTTTAAACTCACGTAACTAATGGTTACATCTGCAACTTTATACTGACCTTTTTCTTTTTTCCAAATGAAACCATCATAATTACATAATTTGAAACACTTTCTTTAAATTGCAGCTTGTTACCTATCTTCTGCAATAGCATGTTTTTAAATTATGATAATTCACTGCTTTTAAATCGGATACTCTCCACCCTGCTAGCACAAGGGCTCCATGCTAGATGTCAGTGGCATTCCATGCAGGCACAGGAATCTCCACTAATGAACCTGAAGCAGATGAGGGTCATCGTTAATGTTTGACTGTGTATTTACAGAGGGCGGTTTGATGGGGAGTATGGGCAAAAGTAATAGATCTCCCACCTTGCTTCCTTAGTCATAAATACTGCCTGAGAACAAGTGGCTTGTGTTTAGGTGTACACTTAGGCAGATTTCAGTCAAGCTAATGACCAAATATCACTGAATATCCACAGGCACATGAAATGTAAAAATGTTTTTTCCCTTTTTTTCCTCAGTAATGTTTTGTTTTAGTCTGATGCAACACAAAATGGAGCACAAGCATGCCACTCACTGGCAGCAGGAGAGGAGTACCTTTCATAGGCTGGTAAATTAGAGAGAAAATTCATGTGAATTCTGCAGGAGAGAGGTGAGCACTGAGCAGCCACCCCAGTGAGGAGACACCTGTTTGTAAAACTTCCACACCACCATCTCAAATATGTATCCACACCACCAAGTTCCAAAGGGCAGGGAATTAAGCATGGAATCAGCCCATGACTTCAGCTGGCTTTAGATCAATGCTACCTCTTTGCTACAAATCTGTGAAACCACTGTGAGAGGCTTTAAAACATATTGCTGGTTATCCCATTCCCACATCTTGCAGAAGGGCAATTATTTGGCAAAGCGACCATCAGTTTACTATTGCTTCTCTAAAACACAGTTCTCCTTAGCTTTGGTGCCCTTTATTATTTGCCTTATAACATTTTTGTAATAAGGGTGGTGCAAAAATATTCACTGGAACTGCTGCTAGAGCTACTGGCAGTACGCCACTTCTAAAGACACTGGAATATTTGTATTTTTTTCCTACTGAACATTATTGCGTCTGAAATTAGACCTTATTTATGCTGGATAAAATCAAACATGCCATGGAGCACAGGACTGGACAACAAGGTGATAAATACACTTGAATCCCACCTACATTTTGTTTTTCATGGTGAGTGCCAGCAGCCAAGTCGGGTGATGGAGAACAGTGTCAGTGCAGACGGTGGCACAGGCAGGTCACAAATAAATGCTGTTGGTTTCATGTGGTGGTGGCAAGCACTGAGCTGGGGATGAGGGGGGAGAGCATGACTGTGTGTGTTCATGGGGTTGGAAGGGCCATCATGTTTCACAGATTCCCAACAACAAATTCTGACAAGTGAAAAATGTTTGATTTTAAAAAGTCACACAGCTAGCCTTTTTTAAACACTTTCAGTATTTATTTAACCTAGTAAATAGGTTTATTAGCAAGGTTCCATTCTTTGTAGTTTAGGTAATGGATTTACCATATGTTTATGCTTTAAGGACTTGTGTAAGACTGCTAACACCTATTTCTCCACCTCCTGTCTCGGGGTTAAGACCTTGGTATGTTGCCAGTTTACTGCTGTGGTCCCTTCCCCTTGTATAATTACAGTCGTTCCCAGAGCGAAGGAAATTCCCTGAGCTTTTGCTCTAACTAGCCACAATGTTTCACTACAAAAAGGCACTTCTTTAAAAGAAGAAAAGTAATAAAACTTTCACATTATTAACTTTTTCCCTTTTAAAAGAGGCTGAAAAATGCCATTGTACCACATTAAAGACCTTTACATAAGACTCACCATTGGCTAATGAGCCTTGTTGTACAATCTACCACATGCAACTGCCTTCAAGTGCTGCTTTTAACTTAACCTTGATGTAGTGCCAGGAATGTGCAAAGGATATACTTTGATGGTGGGGGCAGTCTACTCCACACACACCCCCCACGCCCCCCGCTTTTTAATATTGATGCACTTCAAAATATCTGTAACATTTAAATTTTACTGTTGTTTATCAGAGCAGCTCCCATAAAGGAGGAATGAGTAATTATCCATCCTATAGAAATAAGCAAATAGATCAGTTAGTTATAATAGAAATGATAGGAAGTTGTTGATACTTTGTACTTGCGCAGATACTTCCTGTAGATACAAAGCATTTTATGAGCATCCTTAAAACTCCCCTCTGAAGGAAGTATCATAATCTTTGCTTTATCATTAATAAAACTATTTCAGTGCCTTTCCAGAAGATAACACAGAATATGAGTATCAGAAACAGGATCTGAAGAATTTTTACTTGCAGATCCCTCTTTGATTATGAGTAATTTCCTCCCATCGCTGCAGTGAATTATTTTGGTAGCAATGCTACTGGAATTTGTTTAAATTTCATGTTATGGCCAGATGTGTTCTCCATAGAAACACATATTTGATTTATATAATATTATTAATACCAGAGGTAATATTCTGAAGATATTTTGGAGGCACTTACCTGACATCCCTCTTTCCTTGAATAAAATGAGTATGATATTCAAATTGAATCCTAAACTTTCCATGAAGGCTATTTATAGAAATGTTAATTTTATTGAGCTTTACGGAGTTGATTGACTTAATTTTTGTCTATTTCCTTGATTGCATACTCAAAACATATAGGAGCTCTTATCTAAATGTTTTAATTTTCCAGCATTTGAAAATTTTGTGAATGAAAACAGTGTCTGATGTTCTTGTAACAAGACATGAAAGGTCTTTCACAAAGGGTATATTCAAGGGTGAAATGGATGACAGAGCATGGGAAAATTAATACCAAGGGGCCAACAATAAGTTTTGCTAAATGCTTCCCAAAGTCAAGACAAAAAATATTCTCTTGACTTGAATATGAAAAGCTTGGAATGTCTTCATGAGACAATTCAGAGTCTGGTGGAAGTGGAAACTGAAATTCCTTTAATTTTCTGCCATGCTTCCTGCATCCATTGTGCATGCCAAACAATTTACCATTTTCTTTAGATTTCAAGACAAAAAAATCCAGGGTGATATTCTGAGTCAGTGACGTCTTAACAGGAGCAAAATTGGGACCATGTCATAGCTTCTGAAAATACCACCTTAAGTGCAGAAAAGTAATATAAAATATCTGGGAAGCTGTGGGGTTGTCCAGAATATTTAATCAGGATCTTCTATGAATTTTCCTGTTAACAGGACAGGATGACTGATAGAATTAATAAAACTGAGTACGAATTACTTCCTTTAAGTAAAGACTGAAATAAATTTTTCAAAAAATGTAAAGGTGATAAAAAATGAGGCCTCCTTCCATTCCATCCTCTTCAAAGTCAGGAAGGGAAGTATTTTCCACATGCCAGCTTCTGACACAGTGGGAGGAGAACTGGTGCTCGATTTTGCAAATTACCAGGTGGCATGAGTGCAATAACACTGTTGCATCAAAGTAAAATGAAAACCCAAAGATTACAAAAGGGCACTTGTTGTTGTGTTTTTTTCCTTTTTATTACTACATATTAACCACTCGCTGTTATTATTTTAAGCTTTTGTCGCTCTCTCTTTCTGGAATAGCTTTCTAAAGGAGAAAATTTCATTCTCCAAATGTAATTTTAATTTCTTCTGTAATATATTGCCAGTGATTATGAGCAATTTTGACCATGTCACAATATGGAGGACTGACTAGAACTGGTTGAGATAGGTTAAGATTTTTTTCAACAAATATGCTTGAGTAGTTTTCATTTCTTAATTTGAAAAGAAATATTATTTCAAGTTTTGAAGGTATTTATGAAATGGGTTCTGAAAGATTTAAGGTATGTCTTTTTAATGAAAATCATGTGGTTATGGTTTTATTCCCTGGCCAGTCAAACATTTTGCTTCTTTTTAAAAAGAAAAAAAATTACCAAACAAACATATTTATTTAAGAAAAAGTCTCAGTTTTTTGCAAAAATGCTGTAGTGTATTTCAAATTTTGAAAGAAAAAAAACCCATCAACTTTAAAATATCAAAAAGCCCTGCTATGTGGTAACCTGAGACTTAAAATGGGGATTCTCTGATCAATGGATAATGACAGTAGATGTAAGGTGAAAGTTAAGATGACGGTAGAGGCATGAGAGAAGCATGTACGGTTGAAGGGACAGCTGGAGGAGTAAAGGTGAAAAACCAAGAAGCGTGGGACTTGGACAGGGCAGGATTTAAAAAGTGTAAAATGATCAGTTTCCCTGACCAATTTGTCTTCACCCTACATCAAACTTCTCTTAGTTATTATAAACACCAGGACATTTTGGATAATTACAGAAAAGAGTTATGTTGAAACCAAACAACTTGATGCTATTAGAAGCAGAAACCCTTAAAATAAATAAATAAATATGCCAGAGAACACAGCACTGTCATTTCCTGAAAAATTACCTGGATGTCTATGAAATGCGATTTTTGACAGGGGTTTGAATAAGAATCCATATGAGCTCCGCATGTGTTGCGTACAGTCTGCTTACGCAGGCAGAATTGTTTTATTTTCTCTGTTAGTCCCCCAAAGTGGTATAAAGTCCCTGTTAACATTCTTCCTTGCACCGTGTTTGCTAATTAACTCTTCAAGCACTGGCATGTGTTAGAGATTAGTCAAACATGATTCATTCTGTTAATATCTTTATGGAGAAGGGATCAGGCATTTCTATGTAATCAAGTTCTCTTTCTGAGACAGGATTTCATGTAATTCAATTTATGATATACTTGAAATAAAGATATTTTCTATCTGGCTGTGGAATTTTGGGATTTCCAGAATCCTGTGGTTTTCATGGTCTTCCTTTAAATAACAGAATTGTTGATCTTGCTTTGCAAGGCACAACTCTGCATTCAGAAATTGATGGTCTTGCTTTGCAAGGAAAAAAGGTGTAGAAATGACTGCTCTTCTTCCCTTCACCTAGAGGAACAGAAGCCTCCACTGAAGTGTAACTAGACAGTTTATTTGAGCTGCAGACATGTAGACATAAGTGGTTGGACATGCATGAGGAGAATCCTATACAATTGTTAGCCAACTACCATTTGTAAGGAAAAAGAAATTTATTTAGTTACTAATAGCTTACATGAGCGTTATCCTCCAGCCAACCAGGCTTGTGAATTTCTGAGTTTGAGTTAAGACCACTTTAACAAAATCTAGATCCTTCAATGTTTTGGCTTACTGGTGTTTGTAGGAGTGGCCATAACTCCACCCATTGCTGCAGCTCTTTACTTCGATATTAAGGTCTTGAAGCTACGTTGTTCTGAACTTGTTGAAGTTGCTTCAGTGAAGAACTATGATGTAGTGAATAATTTGCCTGGAAAGCACATTGCTGCTAAATGGATGGAAACTCTGGAGACCAATGAATAATTAATAGCAACATTTCTTCCTTTTTTAGAGGGCACTCTCCTTGTATAAGGACTATGAGGCTGAAAAGATGGAGAAAAGTAAGAAGGAATTTGGATATCACAAATTTTTCTGGATTTCAGCTTCCAAAGCTAGTTGGTTGTTTCACTAAAGCTATTTTATTTTATCTGTAAATTTCTTACTTATAAACTCCTCCTTCCATAGTTCTGTTAAAACAAGACACTAAAAATGATACAACTTAATGTCTGCACTGGTGTCTGGTGGCTTGCTACCACTGTATTGCATCACTTTGTAAGTGTAATCCTGAACAGACTGCCTGACTTTTACACTGTACTATAGACCACCTTCATAGTGCACTGAATAGTAACTGTGACTGTAAACGGTAAAGTGAAAAACTGGAAATTCGCGGAAGCCTCTGATATGCAGTATAATACATCATGATGAACAGTGTAGGAGGAAACGGAAAGAATTGAAGTTAGAAGGGATTTCTGGAGGTCAAGTCCAAACCCCCTGCTCAAAACAGGGTCACCTAGAGCAGTTTGCTGAAAGCCATGTCCAATTGGCTTCTGTATTTCTTCAGGAATTGAGACTTCACAACCTCTTTTAGCAATCTGTTCCAGTGTTTGACCGCTTACATAGTAAAAATGTTTTTTCTCATGTTTAAACATAAATAACAGAGTTTGCACCCAGTGTTGCTTGTCCTTCCACTGAGCACCACTGAGAAGAGTCTGGCTCTTTCTTCTTACTCGCCATCAGGTATTCATACACATCAATTATACCCTCCCCTGAGCCTTCTCTTCTTCAGGCTGAACAGTCACAGCTCTCTCAGCCTTTCCTCATTGGAGAGATGCTCCAGTCCCTTCATCACCTTAGTAGCCCTCTACTGGATTCTTTCCAGTATGTCCATGTCTCCTTTGTACTGGGGAGCCCTGAACTGGATGCAGCACTCTAGTTGTGTCTTACCAGTATGGAGCAGAGGGGAAGGATCACATCCCTCAACCTGCTGACAATGCTTTTCCTCATTCAGCCCAGGATGTTGTTGGCCTTCTTTGCTGCAAGAGCACATTGCTGCCCCATGGTCAGCTTGCTGTCCACCAGGACCCCCAGGTCCTTCTCTGCAAATTTGCCTTCCATCCAGTCAGCCCCCACCTCGGTGAATGTGGTTAATCCTCCACAGATGGAGGACTCAGCACTTCCCATTGTTGAACTTCCTGATATTCCTGTTTGCTCATTTCTCCAGCCTGCCAAGATAGACATGGTGTATCAGCCACTCATACCAGCTCTGTATCATCTGCAAACTCTGTCCCACCATCCAGCTCATTAATGAGGGTATTAAACAATATTGGCCCCAGTATTGTCTCCCGGGGCATCCCACTGGCGAGTGGCCCTCCGCTCAATATTTGTGCCACTGGCCACAACCTTAAACAGTATTGGAAACACACACTGTAAATACCACGTATGAAAGAAAGAATCCTTGTACAATGGGCACAGGAAAAAAAAGGGAGAAAGATGACTTTAAAATGACAGCCATCCTGTCTGCAATGACAGCCTGATGCTGAAATATTTGACATCAGCCTGAAAGTATGTTCCTGATCTATAGGCAGTCACAGAAACCTTTGGAGTTAATGGGTGCACTTACCACATTACGCAGAATAAATCATAGAACAATTAAATATGCACTGGACTGTAAGAGAAGTTGTGACTGGGGAAAAATTAAGAGAGGACAGAAGGGCTGTACTTGACTGCTTCACTGTCCTGGACATGTGTTGGTGAAGTGCACCATGTGATAGAAGGATGTGACCAGAGCCATGGGTCATGGGAGAATATGAACAGTCACAGCAGAAGAGGACAATGTACCTGGAACTATGAGGAATCCAAGAATGACAGGGGATTTTGCTTGGGGAAAACCAGGTAGGAGGGAGCATGACTATCAGGAAAGCAAGTGTGGGTTTTTAAAAGAGGAAGTTATATAGTGCTAATCGTGTCTGTTGTATTCAGGGATTCAGGAATGGTCAATTTTTCTGTAAATAAGTTTATCACCAATATTATGATCTGATCTTAGACAGAAATGGCAACTGTATTATTACTTGCAGTGGCTTATTCACTGTCACTGTTTTGTAAAGACTGACTGACAGAATCCAGTTCTTGCTAAATGAAGCACAAACACGCACACTCCCTCTTACCAAGAAGTTCCTAGGTCTCACCAGCTGGTTGCAGCTATATCTGTAGTATTGGTTCATCTAGAAATGAATATAGGAATACTGGAATATTGGAAAATCAGTGCAGCAATGGATGTCTGATATCTTCTAAAACCAATCTTCACTCATATCTTTATATTATAGAATCATAGAATCATTATGGTTGGAAAAGACCCTCAAGATCATTGAGTCCAACCACTAACCTATCACTGCCAAGTCCACCACGTCTACCCTTCTTTTAAATACCTCCAGGGATGGAGACTCAACCACCTCCCTGGGCAGCCTCTTCCAATGCTTCACAACCCTTTCGGTGAAGAAGTTTTTCTTAATATCTAACCTAAACTTCCCCTGGCGCAGCTTAAGGCTGTTTCCTCTCGTCCTATTGCTTCTTACTAGGAAGAAGAGTCTGAACCCTGCCTCGCTACAACCTCCTTTCAGGAGCAATAAGGTCTCCCCTCAGCCTCCTCTTCTCCAGACTAAACAACCCTAACTCCCTCAGCCACTCCTCGGAAGACTTGTTCTCCAGACCCTTCACCAACTTCGTTGCCCTTCTCTGGACACGCTCCAGCACCCCAATGTCCTTCGTGTAGTGAGGGGCCCAAACCTGAACACAGTACCTGAGGTGCGGCCTCACCAGTGCCGAGTACTGTGCCGATTACCTTATAGAGAAACCCAGGAGAGGTGGAGTGAATACTGTGCAGAAAAGGGATCATGAACTGGAATTTTACTCGGTGTCTTTGGCAATTTTGCCAATAGCTTGCACTGTCAAAAGCCACCCCTGGCCAGAACAAAGGGGTGGCATCATCTTTCCGGTCATGAAGATACACTGTACATAATCTTACTGGGTTTTGCCTACCCTGTCTTAGAAATCTTCAGGTTTTGGCACAAGTAAGGATCATTCAGAAAGCCAGCAGGTCTCAGAGGAAAATGAGGTTCAGCCTGTGCACTCAAAACTGGAAAAAAGCACAAAGGCAGGCAGGATCTGTCTTTCATAGTGTGTTTTACAACTAAGGAGAAATTGAACATCTACCAATCCTTACAGCCCCTGGAGACGAGAATCCACATTAGATACTGTATCACTGCAACGTCTGTGATGTTGGGATTACTTCAATAATTCATGTCCTTATACTCTGTGTCATGTTATAAATTTAAAAAGAAAAAAAAAAGAAAACCAAACCAAAACATTTAAAGCCATGTTTACCTTTTGCTTTAGCTTTTTCCTTTTGTCATCCTCCTGTGGAATAATGCTTACACAGTCGCCCTGTGTGCACAAGCTCCCCAGATTTTCCATTATACACAAGGATAACTTGTTCACACAGAGTTTTCCAACTCACTTTTACACCATGTCAACAGACTGAGTTGTGATCTCTAGGCTCATGCCAGCAGAATGGGAATTTAATTATCAGACAAAAGGCAAAGGTACAGTGATTTTGTATCTCTTTACTTTTGGGGCTACCAGGGAGGATGAAAAAGATTCCATACACCTTTTCAGTTAGCCAGACTGTCTGCTCAATTGTGATTTTACAGATAATGACAGTAATAGCTCGCACAGCACATTTGTGTCTATGTTTAAGAGCTATGTAAAGCAGTTTGAGCTGTTACACACCACCAAATGCTCTCTTTAACCCACAGTTTCTCCCGTCATAATCTAAGGTCTTCAGGTTCTTTCAGTAAGAGGATGAAAAAGACCATGACTAGAGAGGGATTGGTGCGGCAGACATTGTTCTCCTACATGCTGAAGATAAATTCGCAAGAGAAATTATACCCTCTTGGGTTTTGTTGTTGTCTAAATTTCAGACTTTGCAAATGTGGTCAACCAATTAACCTTGGGATTTGTGTATCACTTCCCAATTCACTGGAAAGCGACAGTCAATATAAGGCGTTCAGCCTTTCCCTCAGCTGTCCCTTGCACAGAGCACCTTGTGCTTTATATGATATAGGCATAATTTCTGTCTTGGTACTTTATCTTATAACATCAGATAGCAGCAGAGCTTTTGAGATTCATGACCATAAGCCAGTGTCTGAAATCTTGAACACTGAGACTCCTGGTAGCTCACTGAAAAGCAAAGCATAATTGAGAAATTTTGAAATTCCTTTCAAAAATGGATTTTTGTGTGAAAACTGGTTTGCAAGATCTACTCCTGCCTTACATAATAGGTACATAGTGGGTCTTGTAGGTGAGTCCTATTTCTTCTTTGTAATCTACAAGACTCAAACTCCATTTTATATGAAAGCGCACTCCTATAAAGCAGATGGTGGGAGAATTAGTGCATGGGAATCTTGAAAGGGATTGTACTTCAGGGGGTCATACCTCTCTCTCATCTCACTGAGGGATTTGAAATCATCCTGCAGGTATAATATTAATAGTAAGTATTGTTCATATAGATTTTGATGTTCCACTTCATGCTGTCTAGCTATTGTGCTACTTAAAGCATTATGGGTGAACAGTAGTTTGAAATACTTCAAATAACAGCTATTTCACACCATTTTCAACTGACAGTCAAAGAAAAACGTCTTGCAAAAGTATCCTGGCAACAGGGCTTATAGCATCAGCGTAATTCTTGTACATGTATTAGCATGCTGTGGAACATCACTGTGTTCAAAGGAGAGAGCTGCAAATACATTTTTTATCCTGAAGTGGCAGTTTTCCTGACCTATAGCAGTAATGATTAACTAACCATCCAAACCAAGGTATTTGTGTGGAAAAGACAATAAAAGTAAAATAAAATCAGGTTGCATAAACCCTTTGTAGGACTTTACCAATACTTGCATTAAAAAGCTCTCCCCTATTTTAGAATCAGCAATCCTCAGCCAAGGGGCTGTTAACCTGAACCCTCTGTATTTAGATTCATATGAATTTAGATATTCATATGATGCTACAGATCTTTAAAATGCTTATGAGTGATTTGGAAGTACTTGTAGGAAATATTCAGTGGTGAAACCTGCAACTTTCTGAAGGAGGTGGTGATTTTCACAAACCCCTTCAAATTGGGAAAGAATAATAGTTTGAGCCCAACCAACAGTGCTTATTTAGTCACAGGCAAAGTAAACAGTAGCCTACAATGACAGACTGCCTGAGATGGCAGATGAGGACATGCAGTGCATTGCTTGAATAGCCAGTCTCTGCCTCCTACCCGCACAGCCTTCTGCTCTTTCGGTGCTGTCACTGAGCAAGGGATTGTGTTTTTGCAGCAACAAGAGAGAAGCAGTGGGAGTAGGAAGCTTAAATTGCCTGGGCTCTTCCCAGCTTTCTGGCCTGGCTCCACTCCTTCCCCTCCAAAGCGCCTTGTCCTCTTTTCTGCAGTCAAAATGTCGATTTTCTGTACGCTGTGAGGAAGCCTTGAAGCCAAGGAAGAAAGTGCCCCAAATGACCCCAAGTGTGGACTCATTTCCAAAAAGCAGAGTGCCAGGGAATGCCACAGGGTCTGCTAAGGACTCTACTGATTTTTATGTAAAAGAGGTTCAACTGTAATGGCAATAGGTAGTGATATGAAGCATAAAAAGACATTGGATATATCCAAGCATGTCTTAAATGTTTCTGTAGGCAGCCAGACTTCAATGGGCCCAAATTTGTGACATAATTCAGATTAGAAGGAGAAAAAAATGAAAAAAAAAAGGATGTGATATATGACTGTTGTAATTATGTGAAATACTTGAAAGAGAATCTCTAGAAGTGTTGAACCAAACAAATCGTTTTGTGTGTGTGCATGTGGATACTGTTCCAGCAGAATTAATCCTAGGTCAAGTACAATTTACGCATGCTCCTTACTTCAGCCATGGCAGCTATCACGTGTTTTCACATACCCAGCATAAAGCCAATATAAACAGTATATCATATATGCTGGCTAATTCAACAAGGGTGTGATTCTGTGATGATGCATGATTCAAGCTGAATTTGATTCACCAGGCATTTCTACAGTGCAGTTGTGAATGAGAAATGGAAATAATACTGTATGCTTGAGGATCTAATGTTAGTGATCTTCAAGATGTCTCCTGATGTAGAGCAGTAGCATTAATTTCATATATCATAGCAGCTTGTTTTAGCCATATGTTTACTTATTTAAATTTAAAAAACCCACAACCTACAAATTTCCTTTTACGTAAAAATGAAGATGATTAAAACCAGTTCTGTCTAGCTCAATCTGATGTTAAAAGCAGAAACTGAAGAAACTGAGGGCAAAAAAATGATAGGCAATGGGATAGGTATACAAGTACACATTTATATTTTTGAAATATTTGTTTTTCTGTTTTCTGTGTCAATAAAGAACAAATCTAGATAACAGTCTTAATAACATAAGGAAAACAGTGCTTAGCAAGCTGAGCAATTCTACTGCCACCCCCATAGCCTGTTGTGTTACTGTGATGACACAGTGAAAAGGGACAAAAGAAGCTGTCAACAAAGAGAAGTATTCCCAATAAACACCTGAAACACTTTTTGTGGAAGACAAAGAGAGATGAAAGGGAGAGACAGGTAAGGAAGACGGCTAGGAAGAGAGCTTTGCTGAAACCCTGCTTAAAATAGGATGAAATGTGTGGGAATGAAGGATCAGAGGGAAAGACAGAAAATGAGAACTGTCATCAGCAGGTCGGCTTGCTGCAGGACCTTTCGTATTCCAAAGAGGACCACAGGAAATTTCCTGAGGGCAGAGGTAGCAAAATATTGAAAGGCAATTATAGCTGTTTTAAGTGGACAGAGCTCCTTCAGGCCTGCACAAATAACGTCCTTGAGTCTGAAGAGGAAGCAGTGAGGGAAGAAATAGGAAAAACCTTGGCAAGAGTTTTGAAATCTTGCCAAGGATGGAAGTGACCCCAGAGAAAGGGACAGATGGCTAACTCAATTCCTGACACTAAGAAATTAGTAGGAGCAACATTCTCATAAAGTTGACTTCTGCTATGAGGAAGATTTTGGGATAACCAGCAAGGTTTTTCAGTCATTTTCATCACAGTTGAACACATATTCTTATGCTTCCTAGGAAACAGGATGGACTAGGTCATCTCTTGGCATCTTCTGAAGCGTTGGATTTTTAATTTCTCTGATTTAAAATAACTTGACAATGTCAGATGTACTGTGAGAAGAAAATGAATTTTAAAATAAAGAGAATTTTCCTTCATCCTACTATAGATACAGACCAATAAAACAACCCCATTAGGGGAAAAAAACCTGAAAAACAAAGATGATATGAAATATGTGAGTTATCATGCTGTATATAGCAAAGACAAGATAATAGTATATTTGAAGTCATTCAGATGGACTCTGAAGCATGGTGGGAGGGTAGAAGCAGAGAGGACCAGCAGTCTAACTTTTTCTACACATTCCTCTAATAGCTGTTTCTTCCTTTGTGTTTCTGTTTTGAAACGCATCTAACAAGGTACTTAACTCCTACAGAAATTATTACTCCCTCAGACCTAGCTGAAAATACAGCTTAGTTTATATTCTGGTATTTAACATCACTAAAATGAATAATATTCAGCATAGGGTAGGAGAACTTTGTAAAAGCCTCATCTTGTCAAAGGAATTGTGCTCAAGTATCAATTAAGATTCCTTTCACTTAATGGAATGAAATATTCCATTCTTTGTGCCTGACAAACCATCCTGCAAAAACTGCTTCTGAAGATTGTGTTTGATCACTTTATCTCATGTTTCCTCTCTGATGAAAGGAGAAATGGACTTAAAAAAGAAAGACTAACAGGTAAAGATGTAGTTTAAAAAATCGGCTTTTATTGACTGGACAAGGATAAATGCTACAACTCACAAATGATTACATTTCCCAAAATGCCTTTACATGTACAGTCTCTTAGTTCAGTTATAGACAAATGATTTTCAGATATTTCCTCTCATAAAGATGAGGAAGCAGGAAAACATATTGAACTTTGTCCTCCGGCATTAATAGGGAGGTTATTTACTGGTAAGTAGAAGGCAATGAAGGTTCGTTGCAGGAGAGAAGGTGATACCTCACAACTGGGACTTTTTTAAAGTATTTTTTTTTTTTCTGACATCATGTCATAGCAATGTTGTTGCACCAATACTAAATATGTTCATTTCCTGATATTGTTTTTACTTTACTAAGAGAAAAAACTCTGCGAACCTTACCCGCTTTCCTAGACAGTGGCCTGTCTTCACCAGAAAGTTGCAGAATATTGATTCTACCCGGTAAAGTGTTAGAAAAACTGTTTCTTTCCAGGAGGAAACTGCCTACTGAGATGGAAACTATAAATTTAAAACTTCTCAAACTAAGAAGAACAGAATCTGGCTTTCACACTTCCTCTTGTCTGAATACTATAATCACCTTTTTGTTACAGAAAAAAACTGGGTAGCAACACCTCTTTCTGGTCATGTTTTAAAAGGCAAGCTATAGCTGTGATCAGTTACTTTAGATGGTACCTGGTATTCCTCTGGAGAGAATCTTTGGTTTCAGACACATTGAGAGGTCTCTTGGATTTGGCTTAAAGAACTCAGAGCAGGCTGGAATTTCAGAAACTGAGATTTCTAAGTGGCTTCTTGCTCAGCCTGTGGGGTTTCTCACTGCCTTTCTGAGGGGACTCTTCTCAGCATATAAAGAACAGAAGGAACCTAGTCTTGTGTTAATTCAACAAATTAGATGGTGCAATGCCTACTTCATATCATTCTAAGTTTCTTTTATTCAAATTACTCTTTAGCTGTGGAAAGAAGCATGTGAAAACACCTGTGAACAAAAACTCTATGAAGCTGTTGGATCATTAATGACATAATCAGTGCTCTGGGCTTTGCAATACTCCAGGCTTTGTAATTCTGATGGAGGTCTTGTTATGTCCATAGATATTCCTTGTAATTTTTCTCTAAGTATAGCACTAGCAAGGGCTTTTTTTTTTCTTTGTCTTCTCATGCTTCCATTTTTGTAAGGTTTTTGCTTGCTTATTTGCATATATTTATGTATAGAGTCTGACTGATAGGCAATAAAAATCAAATACATAAATAAAAATAGCACTTTAAAAACCCCAGATTCCAGAAGAAAAGCTGTTGAAATCTTACCCAAATCACTGGTGCAAAGCTGGTACATTAACATCACCTCTCTCGAAAATAAACGAAGGTTGAATGGAAGTAATTCATCATTCAGATTCTTTATCTGGTGCTTGCAACCTTGAGATCATTTGCCTGTTCCCGACTAGACAGAATTCAAATCCAATTTGTAACAATAAACTATGACTTGAATGGATCAATCACAATTGGTTCTCTTTGTTTCTTTAATTGAACCACCTTGTAATTACTGAAGAATTTACTTTTAATTATCAGTTCTCATTTGTTCTCAATGACTGTATTCTGCTTTATTCCTCCAAGAACAATTTAGAAATATAATATGGAAACCTCAGTAGGTTCCACTGTGGAAAAATAATAATGAATTTAAGAAGTGAATAAAGGATAATGATCATCCCAGAGATATAGCTGTTAAAATATCAGGGAAAATTATATTTCCGAAGTAAAGCATTAGTTTTCACCCTTTAATAACAGTGTCACTATCACATCATGAATACCCCTAATGGCATTAATCCACCAAGGCTCTTCCTCAGCTTTATCTGTCCTTCTGCATTTAGACAGTCAAATGCACCGCTAACCTGACATCAAAGCTTTCTTATTCCCCTGAGTATGTAGGTCAGCGACTATTCCAGAAATGAGTCAATTACCTGTTTCATTTAAGTTCCCCTAACATTTTTACTGTTAGTTTAATGAAGAGAGAGAAATAGACTGATTGGGCACTGCAGTAAAATTCCAAGGTAGTATGAGCTTAGCTAAATTTACAGTACGGAAATCTAGTCTTGACATTTACCACAGCTCAGAATGTGCTCCTGACTAAGCACTTTCGAAGCAAAGACAGACGTCTGTCTAGAAGAAACAATCTTTCCCAAAGGTGGATGTAGTGATATACACACTTCTTCCATTTTTGTGGAAATGCCTGTCACCAGACAGGATAGTTCATTCCTCTGAACGGTGTTCGCAAAGGATAGACGGATGTAAATATTTTCAGATGTTCTGTGCTAAGCAGTGTCTTTCGTGGTCATCTGAGAGGCTATCGCCTGTGTCAGAGCACCCAGTTTCCCAGAGCTGTATGCTGATGCCCATTAGCTGCTTGGTTACACTGATAACTTCGGTACTGCAGTACTGGGGGAGGCACGGGCACCAGCAGTTGCAGTGCTCTGGCTGTTCAAGCGCATCTACGTGTCACAGGTATAAATGCGACATCAGGAGTCACTATATGCAATTTTAGAAGGACCAGTATGGCAGGAAAAAATACTCCTGTGTTGTTCTGTCACCCAATTTTGTGCCTGTGGAAATGGCCAGACCACCTCTCTGAAGTTTCGGTATCTCACACCTGACTGTTTCACTGCTTTCATCAAAACAGTGGAACAGTAAACTCACTGTGACTCAGTACTCATCCGTGGTATTTCTTTGCTTATTTGGGATTTTTGGACACAACGCACTTCACAACGTACATTCTTCCATTAGAAGACTGACTTCTTTATTTTTTATTTATCCTCACAGGGACATGAATTAAAGCAAAGCTGTGGATTTAGTAATGCTCCAAAGTTCCTCGTTGTGGCTGCTCTGAAATAGGTTGACCTGCAGAGAGGTACTTCTCCTTCTGGAAGTATCTCGCAGATCCTTATGGATCCCTTCCAACTCGAGATGTTCTATGATTCGATGAACACTTAGTACTACCTCTTTGCTTTCCCTCTGTCAGAGTTAAGTGCACAAGTAACTCTCTATGTATTTTCTGAGCTGAGGAAGCAATCCTCTTTCTGGTAAAGTTGCACATCAGCAAAACATTTCTTGACAGTCATGGTAATTAGTTGCCAATGATAAGGCTGTGAAGGCATTTGATTCACTGTCACTAAAGGTCTCCAAGAGTAGATTATGTACAAAGAATGAGAGACAAACATAGATACAATCCCTTTCCTGCAGAGGGCAGAGAGAGATGATCCAAGTCCATCAGGTCTTTTCCACTGCTATTATGTATAATTAATTCAGGAAAATAATTTTCCTCCCCTTTACAGCTAATTTGTTTTCTGGGGGCCCTGTGTTTCCTTCTCCCTTGCTTAGATCATTAACTGTTTGTTTTCCTTTCCCTATGTACACATTTCAATTCCATTGATGCTAATGGAAAATACATGTGCAGGGGATAATAAACATCTAAATATTTGGATTCTGCTAACACTCCTCCCTAGGGCATAACAGTAAAAATGTTATAGGAAAATGCATTTGTGCAGAAGCACCAGAAGCACAGAAGGAGCAAATTTGACATGTCTCCTTTTTCCCACCGCAGTGAGATAAAGAAGCAGTAGAAAGTGTCTTTTGGTTCTTTTTAGATAAATCAATTTACATAAAAAGAAACATAAATTTTAATATTACTCCAGCAACTGTGTTTGAGGAACATGGCTTAGTTCTGCCTAGCAGGGATAGACATGACATTGGTTCATGGACAGAGGGAAAGGCTTCTTGGACAGAGGGAAAGGCTCTTCAGTAGAACCCTGGCAGAACCAGCATGCGGAAAGATGTGGATGCAAGCACCTTACTGAGGCAACTAAATTAGGAGCATGTCCACTCTTTGCTTCATCTGTCATCAGTGATGAACAAGATAATCAGGACTTCAGGGTAACTGAGGTCACAAGTGAGATGAATCCTGTTTGGGGGACAAGCGTCTTAAAAGCTGTTAACAAATGTATGGTTTGTTGTTTCTCTGGATAGTATAATCCTGAAACTGTACCACAACACTTGAAGAGTATCAGTAATATTTCAAATTTTGGCAGTGTTTTTCTACTTTTGTTGCACTAGGACTGGAAGGGACCATCTATGTCTGCAAGTACAGACCTTACCAGCTATAGGAAACGATGCATGAAGTGGCTTAGTTAGGAAAATCTTATTCTGTATGTCTCTGCAAGCCTCTCTCCAGCACCCTATGAGAGCAAAAGCTGCAATGACAGAGTGGCTCAGAAAGTGGAGACGGAGTGGAGACTGCCACTGCCTGAGGAGGTGCTGGGACTCATTAAACCCTCTAGATGATCTTAGATAGGAAACCATGATCCATGCTGCAGAGAGGTAAACAACAAACACACAACCGTCCTTACTAATACAATCCAGGGAATCAAATACCCAGCCAAATCTGGTGATCTAAGTGTGTAACCAAGCTACCCAAATTTGCCTGTACAACTTAACCACTGGAGACAATGCAATGTTCCAGGGACACCAGAGCAACCTGTGTAGCTCTGGCCAATCTTCTGCATCTTGGGAGAAGGTCAATGTGTCCTCACACCACTCATCACTGTCTCTGAAGCCAAACCAGGGGATCTGCAGAGCCTGGAAGTATGGAAATAGGAGAGCACATCTCAAGTGACAGCAAGCCAATATGTTTTCAGACTCCTGCGCATACAGCAAAACACCAGATAGCCCAGGGTTCACTGGGGAAGCCAGCCCAAAGGCAGATGCTTTCCTGCCCTATGGGTTGCTTGGGAAAAGAGTTTGTGTATGTGTGTCAGGGGAGTGAAGGGGATTTGTCAGGGCAGGGAGGCATATGGTGGCATTCTGCTACACTAATCTCCCAGTGGGGGCTGTGGCCATTAAGGACCCTACGCACTCAGACCCATCCGGCAGCTGCTCCTGGGTGCCCTTGGGCCCTCCAGTCCAGACCAGCTGATACCAAGTGTGGGAGAGCTGTGCCAAGCCTTCGGCACCACCATCCCCCTGCCTCCGCTGGGCCGCGCTCGGGCAGGGAGAAGAGGGGAGTCCAGCCCTCCATCCCTCGCCATGTATGGCAGCGCAGAAATCATTATTTCTTATTTAGAAATCTTGTAGGACTGCATTTTTTTGCTGTGGAAATTCAAGCTAACATGAATGTAAAGATTTGCAGCAGCATGCAGCACATTTGTTTTGTATCCACTGAAGCCTCTGGGGTACCTGGCTGAGTGAGGAACAAGCACCTTTCTTTAAATCCAGGGCTCTTTTACACAGCCAAAGCTCTAACTACCAATATGCCTGTCTCCCCTAAGGCTAGCTACTGGCAGCAAAACTATGAAAACAAGGTAGGTTTTCACTCCCTTTTATCATTTCCCTAACCCCACCCTCCTGCAGACCAGCCAGTGGGGAGAGGAAAGTCCTGACACTCCTTTTCCTGAAGAGACAAAAACAGGAGTAGGAAATAGCTGGGCAACTTCGTGCCCCGTTGGCAACTGTAATTTCCCAGAATGCACATGGTTATTGCAGTGATGATAAACAAGCTACAAATGTTCACATTTCACATTTTTATTTTTTATTAAATTTGTAGATATTTTTTCTCCTAGTAATGCAACAGATGTGTGAAATTGGGAACAAATTGACTGAAAATTGCAGAACACTTTTATCAGCAAGGCCATTCAGACAGCTAAAGAAATGATAAACAGCTTTCTGGACAACATTATTTAAATCCTTTTGGCAGTGTACCATCCCTTTTGAGGAAGGGTCACAGGATTCCTTGAGTGCACTAAAGTACTATTGCAATTATCATTGCTGTTACGAACTTGCATGCTTTCAAAACATTCTCAGTGGCAATTAAAGTGTATCTCACATAATCTATGACATAGTCATTCTTAAGAAAATAATAAATAGTAGCAAATGACATTCCAGAGCAAGAAAAAAGTGGAAAAAGAGCATATTTGAATATTCATGGTCAGACTCCTAATGATTAAAAAGGGGTAATTTACAGTTTTATCTCCAGTGGTCTGTGTTTTGAAGAACAATATATTTTAAATAACAAAACAATAGCCTGACAGTGCTCACCTAGAAGCTGTGCCTTGTTTTCTTGAAATAAAAGCTCAGTAATTTATGGGGTAAGAACTAGAGGCAAACAGGAAGCCTGTATACAAGCTACTTGACCCAGTACATCCATAAAGACTCAAGATATGGCCAGTTATTTATTTCTTCTGAAAAAGTTCACTGCTAAAGCAAGGAAATTAGAAACACTTTTTGTCAGTATTTTCTAGTAAAAAAACCATTATCTGTTCCACATCCTTCCACAAAACCTTCACTGTTTTTTTGACAAAGTCATTCCTTGGTAGTGGGAGAGAGAATTAAGAGGGTAGGAAAAGATTGGTAAAAGGTAAACAGAAGTTAAATAAGCTGGGTGCTTTTTTGCACAGGAACCAATATTTTGTCAAAATATTTCCCTTCTTCCCCAAATCACTTCTATGACAAATTTTGAGCCTTCTTAGTTATAACATATATACATCAACAAACTGCTTGTGCATATGGATCCCTCTTCCAAGTTGTTCTTGTTGGTTAGCATAATTCTTTCTGGCTTTTAGCAAGCATAATCTCCTTTAATTGTGAGCCTTCCTTAATGAAGACTATTCTTGAAACTGTCATTTAAAATAAGCCATTAATTGTTTTCCACCCCCCATTGAATATAATAGGAAGCTATACCATTAATTCTATCACTGCTAAATCCCCACATTGCCAGATGCTGAAGCAGAATGGGACTATGGATTACAAAACATATGGATTTATTTACACTAGGTAACTTCTTTATTAAAATATCTTAACACAGTCATTACAGAGACTTCTTTCCCAAGCCCCTGCTGTCACACTCCGCTCTGCTCAGGAACACACACCACATCTGCTTTTCACATATGCTCTCCAGCCCCAGTCCACCCACATGGGCCCCATTCGCAGCAGTATGTGCCCCTCCTCCCGAGCCTCAGATGCAGGCACACAATGGGGCTGTAGCACTAACAGCAGTACGGCGGGTTCAGATTGGCCTTGGCTGGCTTGGAGAATGTGCCTAGACCGTCCCTGTTCCAGCAGAGCTGGTCTTCAGCGATAAAGCCTTTGGCTCACGCCGACTATGCAGGGCCTTCTGTGAGAGCCCAGAAGCAATGCAGCTTACCCAGCATAAAACTGCCGAGGCAGATTCTTCATGGGTGAGCCCATGACTAGGGGTTTGTAACCCATTAAAAAACCAATCCCACACCTTCCTCTCTCCTTTTCTCTAAGCCACAAGTGCCTGAACTGTAGACTAGTGCTAAACACAGTCCCTTGATACTGGGGAGTAAAAAAAGAGAAGGACCTTGGGATGAACTGCGTGTTTCTTTTTCCTTGAAAACTGCTCAGACACCATTCTGAGCAGTGTAAGAAAGATGCCTGCTGGAACAGATAGATGGATTATTCTGAAGCTTTCAGTTTGTGTTTGGTTTGCATAGATCTGATTTTCTAGCTGCAAGAGCAGGCGTGCCCTTCCCCTCCCTATGTAGTTTGTTCTAATTCTGCAAATAGATAACCAGTAACAAGGGGAAAATATTCTTTAAAAGTAGACTCTTTGTTTCCTACCTGTCTCCTCTTTCCTTAGTTACAGACTGTCTTTTCCCTATGGGCAGCATGCTTTTGCCTGACTTTCTAATTCTCCACCCCTTCAGTGATTTATTTTTTTCTTTCTGGGTTATCATTTTTGAGCCAAAAATGTATGACCTCTTTTTTTATTAGCAGAAAACACATATTCTAACAAAGGACTTTTGAAACTGCCTCCATAGCAACCAAGGATTCTTTATAAAAGAGGATGTTTAAGGTCTCCTCATTGCTTAACAATGTATTGCAAACCCCCTTTTAATGAACTACATTTACAGTGCACACTTCACCCCCATCACCCACACATTAAAAAGCTAAAGATGCAAAGTAATGCACTCTAAAATTAGGAAAGAGACAATTAAGGCTTTTTACTAAGGCTATTCTATTTTTTCCCCCCACCGTTACCCTCTTCTCAGTGGCACCAAGCTCCTAGTACCACTCCATCTTCAGATCTGAGCTGTCAGTATGAATTGCTTCTCCCTAGTGCACCTCTTTTGAATCCCTTTAGTCCAGCCATTTCCACAGGTTCAACATACATCTCGTTTTCTATTCATGAGCTCTCCACTTAACCTCAACCAGTCCCCAAGTCTTCTCCCACCTGGTTCCCCATCCCACCTAGGGTTCAAGCCACGTTCTATTCCTTCCTTTACTCCCATTCTAGACCTTGCCCCTCATCTAACTCTTTTTTAACTCCTATAGATCTATCTCCTAAATCTATAGATTTAGATTGGATTGCTCAGTCTTAATTTTCTCTGTCCCACCACCTCTTGTGTCCTGCTCCCATTCTCTGCCTTCTCTTATCTGGGTTCATGAACCCGTTTGCTTTCCTGGCTCTTCTTCTTTGTCCATTTAATTCCAATTGTCCAGATGGAAAATTATTCCAGCCTAATTGCTCCTAACCTGAGCTTTGCCTTCCCTTGTTGGTCTGTCTAGCAAATGGTCCCATTAGCTCTAACAGGCTTTTCACTCCGGACTCTTCTTAAGCAGTTCTTTTGTGTTATCAATTAAATTTGCTATTGCTTGAAATATCCAAATATTCTTATTGACTTTTTACCATTCATAATATCACCAGCATGGATTACAATATAGTTTCATTTACAAATATCTGGTAGATGGCAGCTCCTTCCTTACTATCTAATGAGTAGGATATTTTATTTAATTATTTATTATTCAAAATCTATTAGGGCAGGAAGAAGACAGGAAAATCACCAGCTATGAGCTGTTAGTGGAACTACCTTCCCAACAGGGGCATTACAGGCAAGTACTTAAACCTCAGCAGCATGGATATTTCTTCTCTCTCCATTTCCTTTAATCCTCTGGTGTAGACCACTAAGGCTTAGTTTCGTAACTTTTTTTGGGGGGTGGGGAAACATTCTTTTTATGTACTCCTGTTACATGTTGGCAGATTTGAGCACCAAACATACATATAAACAGTGATGGTGTGTTTCAAATGGTAACATTTAAGAGAATCAAATGGGGCTTAAACACGAAAGTAGGTATTAATGATGTGGGTCTTTACAAACCCTACCAACAAGACAGAAGAAGCGGAAGTAACACTAATGAATGTGCTTTACATACATCAAAACGAAACTTTGCAGAACACACAGGTAATATCAATAAATTGCCAACAGTAGCAGTGTCCAAAAATATTGACTGAGAATTAGAATTAACATTTAACACAGACCAGATGTTAATCCACAAGAGCATTGGACATATTAACATCAATAGGCTTCCGCATGGAACAGTAACCATTTTTCATTAACAACAAAGTAAGTTGTCACTGAGCTGTGCTTATGGTGCTAACTGATACTTCCATGTTGGGCCTTCTTCATAGGGGGTTAAAGCAGGATACAGGATACAACAGATTTCCAGAGGAAATTAATTAATTCAAACCATTTACAGCATGTTGACAAGGTTAAGTTTACAATGCGGTCACTCAGCTTAGATAAAAGCACACACAGGTTTGGCTGATCCCAGGATTTAGGAAGGGAGGGAGGAAAAACAAGAATTAAAGACCTTCTAATGCCAGTAGTTTTCCTCCCCCGCCCCCCCCCAGCAAATAAACACATTGTTCTCCGTGCACACATAGTTGAATATTACCAAGTTTTAGAGTAGCTTTTGCAAATCTTCTTGAGAACACTTGGCCCAAAATGTCTCAGATTATACTGCGAGGAAATAGCAGGGACTTACATAATTCCAAAAATATTTCAATCTTCAAATTTTGAAGATCATAATCTTTGATTTCTGCTTCCTGCATTTGACTTCTTAAGCAAACCTCAGTGAAGACAATCTCATTTCAGCTGATAGAAATAAGATAGCTGTACCATCATGTGACCTTTTCCAGATTAAGATAGCTAATGAGAGTGCTCCAAGGATAGAAGTAGATTTTCCTTTTCAGTGTCTTAGAGATCTTTCAAAGGGATGTTTTGGCTTTTTCTGATGGCAGAAACATGAATTAACAGTGTGCCCTGAGTGTTACATGCTGCCTGAACAGCCATCAGTCCTTCTGAAAAAGAAACCACATGTACAAGAATGTGCCTATTCAGCCGTTTTGACTCTGTGAAAGATGTCTTCGGTATGTCTTCTGTCAGTCCAGTATCACCTATGTCTAGGACATCACCTGAGCAGTGCCTACAAAGCCACACTGGTACAGTTAAAAACTATTGCTGGTTCTCTCATTTTGTCTGTGGGAGCTTTGGACTGGATTTACTTGGATTTACTCACAGTAATAAAGCTTTTAACTTTTTTTCTGTTCACTCTTTTTCCTCACATGATTTTATTTCTGCCTTTGTGCTGGTCTAAATAACCAACTATATATCTATGCATACATATAGCTGAGTTGTTTTCCATTACTTTGGCCCTTAAACAATTATCAGTGGTGAAATAATTATTAAAGTGTTTAGAGACCATGTTCAAACTGGAGAAATGGACTTTTGGGTAAGGGAAAATTAATGAATGAGGAATTTTTCTGAGTAAAAGCTGTTAGGAAGTGAAGTTTTGTGACATATTCTGAGCTCTTCATCTCCCAGTCAAACCTGAGATGTCTTTATTCACAAAAATCACTTTCTTCTTCCTAGAATTCTGCTGCTGGGGTGCATGGAGCAAAGAACCGATCCTTTTTGATCATTTTAGAGTGAAACCTCAGAACTGGTGAGCTTACATGAATCCATAGCAGCCGAGTCATGAAAAAAACAGACCACTTTTTAAAGCTGCAAGACTCCATTCATTGTTTCTGTGATGAGACTTTGGGGCCATGAGCTGCAGTACACCAGTCTGGATGGATATAATGCAATTAATGACTGCCAGATCTAATTAGAAGAAACATGGTTCCCTAGAAATCTATAGGGGATGGAAAAGAAAAAAGAAAAGGAGTTTTTGAAGCTGACTACAGCTGATTGCTCTTTAGACTCTGATGGTCTCTATTTAAGGTAGAGGGTCTACATCCATGAAGTGTCCTGGCTGCAGTCTGGTACCAGCATGATGTCCTGAGAGTAAGTGAAGAGTAATTCCAGTAGTGAAGGAACAAGAGGTCATGAGATGCAGTGCAGAACTCCAAAGAGGAAATGAAAGGCAGGATTATTTTGTAGTTGGGTCCTGAAGTGATTCATGTGGTTACTGGACTTGACATCCCATGAGATATATACCCTGCCAGCACTCTATTCCCAAGATGGTATGGAAAGCTTGCTGAGACTCATCTAGCCCAGTGTAGGAACTCATGATAGTGCCAGGAGTAATACTGAATAGATGAGAAGCCATCTGAGCTGGACTCAGATAGGTTAGACCCTCTGGAAGAGGGTAAAAGTCTGGGGAGAGCACTGATGAATCCTGAAGATGAAGCTGCTGCTGAACATACAGTGTTATTGGGAAGGTTCCAGACTTCTTACAGTTATGTCTAACTTGTGATGAATGGGGAAAGTGGTGAAGTTACTATTACACGCCAGTTACCACTCTTGGTGAGTGTTTTAGCAGTGGTTCATAGTCAATCTGGAAGAATATGTTCAGTTTTGGACTAAAGGGTCTGTTCTGGATTAGAAAACATGCAAAGTTTTTGTGATATTTGGAAGGAAAAAAATGAAGTAATTTTATTAAAGTTGCAAATGGCACAAGCTGAGAAAGCTTTAAGTACACTGTAGAAGAGAACTTCAAAATTATCTCATAAAATAAGAAAGTCATAGAATTATTCAAGTTGAAAGAGGTCTAAGAAAGTCACCTGTCCAGCCTCTGGCCCATTGTGGGACTGACTATAACATTAGATCAGCCTGATTAGGGCCTTTCAAAATCTACATACAGAAAAAAGATTTGTTCTACAAGGTCACACATAAAAATCTTCTCTGCAAGTACAAACTGAAAAATGTCTGGCTAAACAAAAGGATCTGGGAGTTACTGTGGCTCACAAGCTGAACACGAGTCAAGAATGTTATGCTTTTCTGAAAAAAGTAAATAGGAGTGTTATCTCTAATTCAGCTGAAATATTTGCTGTATTTGGCACTAGTAAGGTGTCAGCTGGAGTACTAATGTCTGATTTTGTGTGCAGTTCAAGAGGGATGTGGACCAACTGAATAATGTATTGTGATTACAACAAGGATTTCTAATTAGCGCAAGGGAGATCAGATCAGATGACAGGAAAAGCCTCCTAACAGAAAGGTTAGTGCAGCACTGGAACGCATTGCCTGGGCAGGCTGTGAAGTTTCCATCACTTCAGGTTATTGAAAAACAAGTTGGACAAGAACTGGTCAGGAATGACATAGAAATATCTGATCTTCTCTTTGTGCATAGGAAAGAAATAGATGGTCAGTTAAGGTCTCCTCCAGGCCTCCTCCTATCTGTAATTTCTGAATTTGTCATGCAGATTTAGTGAAAAATTAAACTTTGTGACACAGAATTGTTTAGATGTGTCCCTTGGAGATAACCACCAGGTTATTTCTTTCTGATCTGGATACAGTTGCTGCTCACATGTGGATGGTGCCTGTTCTGTTTAAGTCCTAAAGAGCTGGATTTTACAAAATCCATTATCCAAAATGTTTCAGCCAACAGCCCCTTATTTTAGAATATACAGAGTGCTTACGCGAGCATCTCTGCAAGCAAATTAAAGTGGGGGTATTAAATCCTGCAAAAGGGGCAGTAATGACAAGCTGAATGTGGGCTAGTATATGGCAACATTTTTTATGGCATACGTGTTTGAGTAGTGCACCTCTGTACACACTCTTAAAGACTGCTTGCAGCTTTTATGTACACTTCAGCACACTGGGACAAAGTAATCTGGTATCCTGTAATGAAAAAAGTACTCATCCTTTTCCAACAGTGGGCACTTTTTTCTTCAGTAAAAATCAAACATCAGTAAAGTATTATAACATTCAGTGCATAAGAACTAGGATTATACCTGAAATACACAAAAAATGCAGCACACTTCCTCAGGTTTACAAGGCATACTAAAGATTTCTTTCTGGAATTTGGAATCTTGGGTTCTTTTTTTTGCTTTGTTTCCTTTAAATAAACTTTGTGTGAAGAAACAATGCTTCCCAGCGGCTGGCATGGCTCTTTGAGACCTGGGAATTCAGGGTTGTCTTCTAGGAGCAGTAGTTGACTTAATCTGGGATTTGAGCCAAGTGACCTAATATCTTTTTGCCTTTTCCACAGCTTTTAAATCTTCGGTACACTTTATTCTTTCAGAGAAAGGATGATAGGAGCTATCTGAGAAAGCAGATGTTGCTTGTGCTGTTTTCCTGCTCAGATGTAGCAGAAAGTACTACTGCTTACTAAAATCCTAATTTTAGTCAGTGCCACCTCCAGACACACTGCTAGCCCAGTCTTCTAGATCACTACTGAAGCAATTTAGTTATTTGTTTAGGATCTTGTCCTCAATGAGGTGAATAGAAATGAAAGTCATATTCCTTCCACTGATCTCATCTCATTCACCATTTAGCTTCTGTGACCTCAAGCCACCTTTATGTATAGACTGAATTTGGAATGTACTTGGAGAAACAGAAGGTAACAGGAAAGAAAGACAAAATCAACATAGGAGGCAGTGACACAAATGAGACTCTGCTAATACATATATGACTAATTACTATTTGTATTGTTGTTGTTGTTGTTATATTATCATCATTGCTATTGAAATTATTAATAACACTTCATGGCTATTACTCTTAACACCTATACCCAGACCTGGAAGACATACTGCCTGACAGTAGCAATGAAAGAACCTTTACTTATGTTTTATTGAAGTGACTGTTTGTTAAAAGATAATCTTAAAATGGTTTCTACAGTAATAAATGACATGAGTTTCCTGAGTTTATTCATTTTTATGAAAAGTAACTTTAATCCTCATTAAACATAAAGCAGCAAAACAATGTTGACAAAAATTATCTTAAACAAAACACATATAGAATCAATTACGTGACATACTGCAGATGTTTAAAACTTACAATGTAGTCTATTCAGCTTTAAAGAGGTTGAGTACTACTTTTCTCAGAAACAAAGATGAAACGTTATCGTCCAGTGAATAAAACTGTATTTCAACCAATAGAAGTATAGGACAAGCCAAAAGCAAACAAACAAAACCAACCTGAGCATCTCTCTCTTCTCTTTTGTATTATGGTGAAGTGTAAATATGAGGAAGCTCCACCTGACATCCAAGTCCACTATAGCCCAACTATACATGAAAAACAGTACTTTTAGCCTTACCATGAAAAATAATGCTAAAGTATATTAACAGGTTTTCAGAATAACAGTGACCAATGATGCATGCATTTAATATAATGAAAGTAAACATATTACCAGTGTTCACGCTGATAGAAGTTTTGTGAAAACTTCCCACTTACATGAACAAGCAGAATTTCTTTTGTCAATGACTTCTGTGTTTTGGGGCATAAAGCTGGAAAAATTAGTGGGTTGTTATAGGCAACTAAAACCTATTTATAAATGCTGCAAGACTCATTATAAAATGGGCTAGGATTTCTCAGAGAGAAAAATGTCTCAGAGAGATTTCTTCTCTGTTTGAAAGCTGAGAAATTAGAAGTCTCCTAACTCCCTGTTTAAAAGCACTCATGACCATCTCACACCTTTTTTATTACTATGCCAATGGTATCTTTTAGCTTAGTAGCTCTTTTCTCTCCCTGATGGTTTTCACCATATGTTCTTACAGATATTTATGATATTTCATATATATTATCTCCACTTTTATTTTATGGATCTGTATAGAGGTTCTTCTCCAAGTTTGTTCTAGTTAAAATTTTCAGTTCTTGAATATGGACTGGATCCAGCATTTCAGAGGAGAGTTTTCTAGCACCTTCAGTAATGGCATCAACACATCTCTATTTCTATTACTTTGCCTGAAGCACGCTAGGATTATTCTTGCCTGCTTATAGTCATGTGGCACTGCTTGATTGAATAAGGATATTCAAGGGTTTTTTTGCCTTCTGTTATTTCAAGTTGAAGAAAACTTATTTTATAGAAAAATTATTTTCAGAATGTAACTTTTAATGATATGATTACATCCCGCCTTTTGTTCTTCTCTGCACCTTCTGAGGGGACTGACAGAAATGATAGAGTGGGACCTCTGAGAGACTATGTTACAAATCTCATTTCATCCCAAAAGTTTTAACCAGTACTTCTTTCTCTTTCAGCCAGTCGAAGCTTTGTCCACCTTCAACTCTTCTAACAACATCCATGTTTGTTTCTTCCATTGTAATTTCAAGTACTATGGCATAGAGAAGGTTTGTTTCCTCATTTTAGACATATTCTGAAAATTGGGTTCTTTTTGTTGCTTAAGTACAGGGTAATTGTTTGAGATCTTTGGTGTGGGAGACAGCAGCTCATTTTAGTTGTCTAGGGTGTAGATATTTGTGTCTCAGCTAGTCATCTTTACTCCCTTCATAGTCACTGGGAAGAAATTGGCATACTTACTGTGTTTAATCTCAGTGTATGCTAGACTTTAAAATAGACCAGATGAGACATACCCACAACTAGCTCAAAGAAAATGACTAGATAAGGTGTAAATGTCTCTGGTTTATGTTTAAAGCTAGTGGGGATAACTCTTACTGTAGATATTTAGGATCTCTCAGTCATCTAAACATGTAGTTTTCCCAAACTGCTCTTCTGAATAGTCTTCTAAATTCCCCCAAAACAATGCCTTAAAGATAGTTTTATAATACTGGGTAATGGTGTTATTGGAGACAATGAGTAAAAAAGAAAATCTTGGACAAATTCAAGGCGAGCATGGACTACAAAATTATTTGCACAATTAATTCTATCCTTGGTTTAAGGGTAGAAAAGACTGTTCTTGCACACAAGTCAACTGACATATATACTCAACTGACATATTAATAATATATAGGTTTATATGTGTAAGAATATAAAACAAGAGAATATTGGCTGATATCTCCAAATCAATGAAGATGAAAGAGATGAAGATAGAGCCTCACTCATATATGAATTTTGTAACTCTCCTGAAATTGACAGATTTACATTAACATAAAATGGGTGTAGTAGGTCAGATCAGCTCTTCTGTCAATAATAGCATATTATGTGATGATTATAAAATAATTTATCATCACGTTGTACTATGTAGTTACAAGTAAATGAGAGGAGGTTTAGGAATTATGAAGGACAATTAAGGATTTGTGTACAATAAAGTTGCAGTTTTTCAAAGGTTATAGAATTAATTGAATAATAAATAATTATAAATTTAATTTTGCAAATATATCAATTTAAGCTAAGACCTTCTTAGATATTGATTTCACAGCTTTTAGAACTTAATCTGGCTGACATTCTGGAGATATATTTTTGCATGTTCTTATATGATGACAAGGCAATATAGAAAACAGTCTGAAAGAGAGGTGCACAGTACTGCACCATAGACCTGTGAGTATGGAGCATGGCAATCTTATATGTTCCAGTATGCTTGTAGGAACTAGTTGGTAGCTGATCCATTTTTCAGCCATTATTGAAATGGCTGATATTGTATTCACTAGTACTCCATCTGTTCTAGATTTCTGTGTTCTAAGAAAATTATCTTTTCTGCTTCTCATAACATGTTTCAGCTTTGTGAGCTAACAACACCCTATCTTTTTGTGCTGAAGCAACAAATAATTATTATTTTTATTGATCCTACCTTGAATTTTCCAGAAGTAAAGTGAATAGAGTTCTTAAAGTGTTCTTTGCATGGGAATATTTTTGTGGCAGAAATATTTCACTTCTTTGACATAGTGCATCTCTTATGCAACACAGTATTAATATTCTTAATTGTGGCTGATTTTTTTATTAAAGAAGAACTGCTTTTTGGAACAGTATAGCTACTGTTGCATACTTTTGTGCCAGTGTAGAAAAATGCCATGTACATAGACTAAATGAGTGTTTTCCATTCCCAGCCACAGAACAGAGAGGTGCTATCTTTTACTGAATTCAGAAGTTTGCATCTGAGACATGACTTTTCTTTGAAGCAGGAAAAACAAACTAATTTTAAAAAAATATATAACACTCCGTTTTCAGCCCTTACTCACTAAGTATATGAAGTTACAGGAAGCAGATAAAAATCCCTTCTTCAAACAAACTTTTATATGCTAATTTTAAAATTTAAATTATAATTTGGGAATCGGTGCCGTCCCAGCAGGTGGGGAGGATTCAGGCATCACTGGAATGCTGAAGATGAAACTTTCCAGACACGTTACTGTCAGGTAGATTAATATTTGACCTGAAACCTTCACAGAGCTCATTTCACTTCCTGTAGTATCAGTGATTATGCTGAGATAGCTTAACCTGAGATGTCAGTGGCTGATCTGTTGCAGTGAAAGCTCTCTGGGAAAAAAGAATACCCTCCCTTTTCAAAGCAGCTAGTGTATCTTGCCTGGGAAACAGATTTGGGGAAGGAAATTAAATAATTTATCTTGAAAATAGATCTTGATAGCTATCCTAGAGTGAGCATGGAAAATTCAGACATCGTCAGAGATATAATGAACTCTGGGTTTCCATAGTGTTTACTGCTTCACAAGAGTTTGCTCAGGAAGCACACTAGAAACACCAAAATCTGTTTCGCACTAATAGAAAATTCAGGCTCTGTTTAATTTACAGAGGGGAAAAAGACTGTGGCCTGCATATGCCCTGTTTCTTCTTCTATGGAGTAGAAGGACTAAAATATATTGAGAGGTTTGATTTTTTTTCCCTGTATCTTACGCATTTATCACAATCTCAAGGGGTATTCTTGCTTCATAAGGCCAAAATTCAACACCATATGTGGGTATGCCTTCTATTTCATTTCACATAATGAAGTATCTAAAATTTATAAATGATTCCACATTAAGAGCCTCTTATGGCTGTAAAGACGGTTCAGCCTTCTTGGACTGAGGAAGTTATGCTTTTACATGTGATAAAGCATTTTGTATAATCACAGTGGGGTCACAATGAATATAGGAACTAAATGAATATAACAATAGTCTAACCTCTTCCTGCAGTATGCTACTGTCATTTATTAAAGACAGTGGAATGGTCTTTTTCTCCACGGAGATGTATTTGACCTTTCTTTGAAAAATGAAAGCAACATCTTAACAAAGATTTTATATTGAAGCAAATTAAGTTTCCCAACAAAGTAGTCATTCTGGATTAAATTTTCTTCTCTTTTTCTCACTTTTTACATGGTATATTCAATTAAAGAGAACAGAGAGCAGCAACGCAGAATAGGACGTGTTGGTAACTGAAAGCTAGTCCAAAATACACTTTTGGTATCCTGCATTAAGTATTTAAATTTAATGTTTTAGCACTTTCTTAGCAGAAAAGTTACAGCCTATTCAATTGGTCTTCCAGACATTTTACAAGAATGGCTATATATTTGAGATAGATGTGTATATAGCCATAATTATGAGACCCAGAAACTGTATCTACTAAAAGTAGTCAACTAAACAGCTCTAGGGCCCATTCTCTGGACTGAGGCCAGATGACATAGTCTGGTCATGTCCATACTGTTGAATCCCTTTGCTTGTAGAGCAGGGTATCTTAATCCAAATGGCTTATCAGGAATGATCCTTACCATGTGGTAGCCCCTAACTGTGCCTGGGAATCATTTGGAAGAGTTCCATCTGACCAAAACTATGTGAGGGACTCTTCTAGCAATAAAGAAAATACATATGACTGACTCCCAGTGTCTGTGCCTACGCTTTGACACTGCTTAGTGGGGAAATGCAGCTAAAAGGAAAGATATTTGTGAGAACAACTTTCGAGTCTAAGACATTTCATTTAGAGATTTTCAGAATTCCAACATGGATGAGAACGGGACCCTCCCTGTGGTGAGAGTTGTGACTCTTCATAAGGAACTTCAGCAAATCAGGAACAAAATAATATCTGCTATTGTGTAAAGATTTTTTAAATTGCAGCTGATATGTCAGCACACATTACAGCTGCCCCTAAGAATTGCTGCATGACATTCCAAGTAGTGGAGCAGATACAAAGATTTATTTGAGGAGTCAGATCTTAAATATTTTTTTGTTAGGATGAAACTATTCCTTTTCAGTGGGCCATCCAATTTATATCCTCCGAACAGGATATAATTATGATGTAAATGGTATATAGGCTTTATGCCAGACTTTTGCACAATGACAAGAGTTACTTGCATCCAAAAAAGAAAAAAAAAAAGGAAGAGAATTTCCTGTATGCAAAGCAATGATCTCTTATTTCTTCTGATAAAAGTCCAAAAGAGAAGAGTTGACTAAGATTAAAACTGGTCAACTGCAGGGGCAAAGGCAACAGCTACCAACTGCTAGAATACATCTAACTCTTAAAACCTGTCAGATGAGGAAAAAGGAGTCTAGTTAGCTTGGACTGAATAAAGAATGGGATGATGGGGAACTCAGGAGCTTGCAGTATCCCTCCTAAGCCAGCCTGGTTTGTCCTCAGGTTCAAGTGACATGGCAGCAACCATTGCAGATGGGCAGTCTCACCCTCTTCTCTCTCCACCACTTCACCCACTTCTACATTTGTGTCTGTCTCCACTTTTGCTTAAAATGAATGCCACAACTTTTATTCAAACTAAATAAAAGGATTCAGGGCCACGCATTTTCCTTCACTGACTGACAGAGAATTAAATATTCACCGGTGGGAACTGTCCTGTTCTGACATATGCAACAAAGGAGGTTGTGCGACTTACAGGAGAGGAATATGGAATAACAGCATCCAACAAGTGATAAAACTTATTATTTTGGATACAGAAAGTACTGTATAAAACTGAAGAAAAATATCATAGTAAACATTCCTGAGTTGAGAAGGGCACAAACACAGAACCTTAGTAGCAGACTTTCTCTTTACTATCCATTATTTCATTTACATTGTTTTCTAAATTTTTCAACATTGGATGCTGTGGTTTTGGCTGGGATACTTTTCTAGCTAGTATGGGGCTGTGTTTTGGATTTGTACTGAAAACAGTACTGATAACACAGGAATGTTTTAGTTCCTGCTGAGCAGGGCTTACACAGGGTCAAGGCATTTTCTTCTCCTCACACTCTCCACCAGCGATTGGGCTGGGGGTGCATGAGGAGCTGGGAGGGGACACGCCTGGGACAGCTGACCCCAACTGACCCAAGGGATATTCCATACCGTATGATGTCATGTGCAGCACGTGGATCTGGATGAAGAAGGTGGAAGAGGGGATGGTCAGAGTGACGGCATTTGTTTTCCCAAGTAACCATTACACGTGATTGGAGCCCTGCTTTCCTAGGGATGGCTGAACCCCTGCCTGCCCATGGGAAGGAGTGGATTAATTTCTTGTTTTGCTTTGCTTCCGCACGCAGCTTTTGCTTTACCTATTAAACTGTCTTTATCTCAACCCACGAGTTTTTTCCCATTTACCCTTCCAATTCTCTCCCGCATCTCCATGAGTGGGGGTGTGAGAAAGTGGCTGTGTGGGGCTTAGTTGCCGGCTGGGGTTAAACCATGACAGGTGCCTTAATATAAATAAAACATCCACTTAGAAATAAAAAAGCAGTCTTGAAATTTTGTCTCCCATAACAATATTAAAAATATCTGTGTTTATTCTGTATCTCTCCTAGAAATACTACTCTAACTTTTGACTTCCTTTATGTCACAGTTCTTCCTTGCCACACTGAATTGGTAATGAAGAGAAAAAGATTATATTTTCTTACATAATTGATCTATAAAAATCTATTGGGTTGAGAGGTCTTTGCTACAAAATGTTCGTGGAAAGAATTCTGTTTCTGGTGGCTGTTTTTTCTTTCTTTTTCTTTCTTTTTTTTTTTTTTTTAAATAATAAAAAACCCAATGATACTGCATGCACAGACAAATAACTACACACAGATCTTTTGGCAATGTCCAGAAGAAGTTTTTGATGACATCAAATATTTTTCATTTTGGCCTCAGCGGAAGAAAAGCAACCTTGTTGGCTGTAACATATAGGGTAGGAAATAGTATATCCGAAAATCAGGCAACGTCTTTGGGTTAAATTTGAGAGTTTAAATTTTGGCTACTAAGATTTGGCTATAGAGAATCTGTAAGTCTCTTTTTATCAGTTCCTCCTAGAAAGCCAGGACTAAATGTGCAGATTGCCCATGAGCATAAGCAACAGGAAGGAAAGAAAATAACCACGTGCAAAGAATGACAGATCTCATATGTGGTAAAACTGTAATCTGCATTCAATTTTATGCATGATTCAGCTAAGTGACTTAGTGTGACAAGTGCTACAGGTTAGAACCATCCGCCTGCACCAGCCTGTCTAATAAACGATAGGATGCAAAGAGCTGAAGACCAAAGTAAAACAATTTGTAAGCTTCATAGGACTATGTTTCTGAGAAGAGTCCTTAATTAACCATGCACATACTTTTGACTGGCTCTCCTTTTATGCAATATACGATTACATATTTGTTCTTCTCTGTCTCCCTCTCATTTTACACACACAAACATGCATACAGTATAAGCCAAGGCACATGAAAGTTGACTGGGCAATTGCAAAAGCTTTTTCAGATTAAATTACTTTTTTCATAGATCAATGTGATTTTGGTTATAGATCCGTTTTACACTGAATTTTTCAGTTTCTTTTATTACTTGAATTATGGCAGAGGCCAACGGGGCAATCATTGTGTGTGAAATTGCTCAAGTGAAGCAGTGCAAAGAAGATAGTAACTGAGGAGGAAATAAAGTTCATAATTATGAACTAGTGCTCTGATGTACAGGTCTGAGGACTGAATGCAACTTACATTGAAAAATGATTGTAGTTATAAGCTGAGAAAAGGATTTTTAAATCATATTGTAAAGGAATGAAAGTCTGTAAAAAGATACTTATGCAGTCCTAATGAATAGTTTTGCCTAATCCAAGAATGACCCTAAACAGAAATCCCAGTGAAAATTCATGATACTCAAGAAACGAATTACTGGAAAGAAGTCTTTCTATGCAAAATGGACATTTAGTGTGATGTCATTGGAAGTCTGTGGTCTTCGCAGACGCATATCAAGCCTCAGGCAGATTGTCCCAATTTGGAAAAGTGTAAGACCTCTAATCACACAGCCTTCAAACACCCACTCCCCCTTCAGACTGCAGTTTTATGAACTGTGTTCCTGCCACATATGAGGAGCTGTTAGCAACCAGCAGTCAATGTGCAGTGGCACCGAGTTGCAACCTAGGCTCATCCCACTGCTGCGCTACTGCTCCCTGGCAACCAGAGGGATCTTTTGGCCACAATAAAGGGTATGACCTACTAGAACAGTATCCTGTGGGTGTTAATCCAGGTAAAGATATTAAAATAATAGTATATACAGGTTCAGTTCCTGAAGTCAGGTGAGAGTGCAGGGTGGATTTTTTTATTCAGTGTGAGTTGTGACATTCAAGGAAAAGCATGGTCTCTTTGTTCAAGTACAGGACTGGCTTTTGATTCTATTGTTTGCCCCCTGTGTTGGCCTAGGAAAATTTTTTACCTTTCTACTTCATCCCCCAAAAGAAGGTGTAAGAACATTTGAATCTTTCACATGTATAATCCATAGTTTTTAAGCTTCTTTGGATATATGTTTGTTGAGTATGTCAACATTCTGCAGACATAAAATTTAAGTGAAGTAAAAAATATACTGGGAAGAATTTAACATTTTTATCTGCAGAATGGTAGTGCAGATTAAATAAGTGTAGTCAAAGAGAATTGTTAATGTCACTCTTTCACTTTGCATATGTTGCAAACTCATAAGAACAACTATACTGGGACATGGGGAATACCACTGCCAGGAAAATTATGTACCCAGTTCAGTAATATGCCCCCCAAATAGCTAGTGCTTAAAAACCTCAGCACATCAGAGAAACTACTAAGTTCAGTGTAAGATAATCTGTCTCCTTATATGAGTCCCATAGTTCTCAGTGTGTTTAAATGGGGAAGCAGAAGATTTCAAATCGTACCTGTACACTGCTGTCTTCTCATTTATGTTTTAGTCTAGACTACATCAAATAAAATGAGATGTTATTGCCATGATATAAACACTTTTTTGTATCCACATAAAATTAAAGTTATTGTCAGCCCTGTCCCTAATAAACAGAAGTCTGTGTTACACATCTTATTTGAGAATTAGATTCTTTGCTGGACAAAGACTTTTAGATATGGAAACTGCAATTTACTCAATCTCCTAAATGTGCCTAGGGGACAAAAAATGTGCAGAGGATTATCATGAGAGGCACTAGCTTTAGATGCACAGTGAACTCATATCACAAATTTGTTGTTTGGCACCTTTCATGGATAACAGATTTATTAAAAACTACATTAAAGGGATGAGGCATATAAAAAAAATACCTTATAACAAAAATTCTCAATAGCCTCAGCAATCACCCTTCAATTTCTGTAATAAAATTTTGCTAATTATTCAGTTAAAAATGTGGCTGGAACAAATCCATTCTAAGATTCATATTTCAAAAGAAAAAGTAATTAAATTTTAAAATAAAGTATAATAAATGTAGCATAACATAAGCAAAGGGAGGTGAAAAGCCTGAATTTTGAAGTCATACACTGGGGCAAAAATGCTGTCAGAAATCTCCATAATAGTGTATTTTTGCAGAGAAAATTATTTTCAGACTTTGTTTATTGATTTCCACAGACAAAAGGTGTCAAAAATCTTAGATGGAAAGATACCAGATTGGTGTCTGGGGTGGGGGAAGAATCAGAATCTTCTGAATTGCTGCCCAAAAAAATTGCTAAAAGATGTCAAACTGGTCCCGAAACTAAAAACACAGCCTTTCAGCTGCTGCTCCACAAGTTTTACATGTGCCATATTGGCCAGGAAACAAAACACAGTTTCTCAGCTGTTGTTCCAATTCCCCATGCTGAGCACATATAAATGAAGTGTAAATAATATTTTTATTTTTCAGAATCAGCAGAGCTGAATCAGTGCAAATGAGGAAAAAACACTTGGGAGCAAAAGTGTAAAGACCTGGAAGAAAGTGGGCACTTTGGTAGGAGGAGCCCTATGGAAGCGTATGCTCCGTTGTAGGCTGGGTATGGCAAAGATTGTTTAAAAACTTTGCGCATTGGACATTTCTGTTGTAGTTAGGAACTGACACAGTTGATAGAACTAGAGAGATCAGAAAGATCCATCGGAGAAGAGTGGAGACACTCAATGAGCCAGACTGAAATGAGCTGTGCAACTGTGAGAATGGGGGAGACGAGGAGGATGAGCTCTGGCTCCTGCCGCCATCACTCCTGACCCCATCTCCTGGGCTCAGCATTTTCAGAAGAGAAGCAAATTTAGTAGAAAACATAAATAAAACATAAAGAGAGACACCGTACTTTAAAGAATGGCCTAACTGAACCTCTAGGAAGAACCACTGTTCTCTGTGCAACCTCAGCCTGTGTTTTCATGAACATTTGTGTGGCCCTAATGGAGTGTACTTTCCAAAAAAGCAGGGCTGTCATTTACTTCTCCCTCTCAGATGTTTCCCTCCCTTCTTCCCAGCTCTGGGAATCAAAACCCTATGCCTTTCTTTGTATTGGTCAAGACACTTTCTGAACTCTTCCATAAACAGTTCAATTGCATAGCCCGATAGAAAATGATCAGTATTTTTCTAGTTTAAGGTTTTTTTGTTAGGGTATTTTTTATTTTTTTTGTAGGTTGGTTAGTTAGCTCAGGACTGGCACCAAATGGGAGTGTGTGGCCAGGACCAGGCAGAAGAGGAGAAAGGGAGACTGAAGCCTGAACTTCTTATTTCAGAGAACATGAGCTGCTATTTCAAATCACTGCAGCTCTTGAAGTCGCAGCCTCACTACTTGGCAGTGACACTGACATAACAGGGTTCAGTTCAAATAAATCCTTGCATTCTCAGACAGAGGAAACACAGACGGTAGGTCCATGTAGTGGCTTGGAGTCCATTTTCTGTACTTATCACCTAAAGGATGAGCTATGATAATTTGCCTTTCCATTGATTAGATAGCTTTGAGCCATTACCTTTTGCTTAGCTTACTTATAGGCTGGTCTCCAAAAGTATGGAATAGGAAATTTATTAACAAATAGTTGGAATGTGAATTTAAAGTCTAATCTGTACTAAATGTCTATAAAACCCCTGCATTATATAGAAAAAAAATCATTACCTATAGGTTATGTTATGTATGTTAACCTGTATGGTATTAAAGGTCATCAGTATACAAAAGAAAAGTGTTCTTGCAGGATATTGATATTAATAGCTGTTCAATAACAATGAATCTGTTTTGAATACCATGGTCCAAGGGAAATGGAGTGAAATTGTCAAGAGATTTAACATGTTTTGCTACAGCATACGAAAAGTTTTCAAGCATGCACGTTATTGATATGAAAAGTCCAAAGTTTGACTGTTTTTCAAATGTCCCAATGTCTCCTGAAAAACCGTGCCTAAATATTCTGGCCTTCCAAAAACCTTGCCCAAATATTCTTCCTCATTTTGAGGCAATTCTCAACAATGTTATGAAAACCAAAACTATGCATCAACAAATAAGTAAATGTAGAGGCAGTAAGTTGGGAAGGCACATTAAAAATTATGCATTGTATCACCTCAGTTTCTCTTTGGCTTGATGAACAGTAAGACGTGAGCTTCCCTCTGCTTTTCATTTGGGATATCACCTGTTTTAAGGAAAAGATGATGGAGACATTCCAGTGAACTAACAATCTTGGAAATACCTTTGATGGGCAATGAAAAGCTGGAATGAAAGACATCTTGTCAGATTAGGAAGAACTTAAACGTATTACTCTGCTGTGTTCCAGACTCAATGTGTTCTTCCCAACCTCCATTTTAAATGCAGCATAAAGTAAAGGAATATCAGCTAAGGCCCCAGGGAATAGTAAGCTGTAGAGGAGAGATTAATTGGTGTCAAGTAGGGACTAGTAAAGGATCAGCTGATGCTAGAAGAATTAGGCTGCAGGAAACATTTTATAGTTGTCTTTCCCAGTGAAAGCATGGTATTGTTGTTCAACAGTCTAGTGCCTTTCCTTCTGTCAGCCTCTGTGAAGCTTTTAGCTGGGGAAGAAAGTGGATAATTAGCATTCCATTTGGACGCCTGCAGACCAGCAGTCTAGAATATTAAATAGCTTTGCAAAATGGAGTTTGTTTGAAGTGATTCACATTTCTTTATCTAAGGTGTCTGAAATGCAGGTTTATATATTTATTTAAAAAAAAACAAAACAAAACCCAAAAACTTTGCTCATAACCCCACATCTGCTTTTGTCATTTGAAACTAATCCCCTTGATATTCGACAACAAATTCCTAAACTGGAGGTGTGGAGGGAGGAGATGATAAAAGTGCTTCTGCACATGTTATAACAAGTATCCCATGTCACCTGGGATCTCTGAGCACTGTGCTGAAGGTATGGCAGTGCAGGATATTAGTTAGTGTGATGATTTAACCCCGGTAGGCAGCTAAGCCCCACAGAGCTGCTCGCTTACTCTCCCACTAGTGGGGCTGCTGGAGAGAATTGGAAGGGTAAATGGGAAAAAACTCATGGGTTGAGACAAAGACAGTTTAACAGGTAAAGCAAAAGCTGCGTGCACAGGAAAGGCAAAACAAGGAATTAATCCACTCCTTCCCATGGGCAGGCAGGGGTTCAGCCATCTCCAGGAAAGCAGGGCTCCATCATGCGTAATGGTTACTTGGGAAGACCATCACTCTGAATGCTCCCCCTTCCACCTTCTTCCCACAGATTTATATGCTGAGCAAGACATAATAAGGTGTGGGATATCCCTTTGGACAGTGTCCCCTCCCAGATTCTTGTGCACCCCCAGCCAACTCGCTGGTGGTGTGCTGTGAGGAGCAGAAAAGGCCTTGACTCTGTGCAAGCACTGCTCAGCAGGGACTAAAACACTGGTGAGTTATTAACACTGTTTTGGTCACAGCTCGAAAACATAGCACCATACGAACTACTATGCAGAAATTTAACTCTATCTGAGCCAAACCTGGTACAGTAATGCCAAGAATCATACTTGTGTTTACAATAGCAGATATTCTTGTCTGATTCTATGTTTTATGGATAGGCACAATGCTCCCTTTAGAAAACTAATCATTCTATTTAAATATTGTTTTTCCTAACTATTTTTCTTGTCTCATCATGAGGGCATGGAAGGCATAGGCATTTGCTTACTTATTCTTGTGTTTTTCTGATTTCTCCTACATCAAAAATATCAGTACTACATCAAGCAGTGAATTATACTGGCCACACGAAAATATAAAGCCTTTCTTGTAAGCATTGGTCTCTGAAAGCAAAAAGGTCAGGAAATGGATCTCAAGAACAAATTAAGCAAACAGCTGCCCAGAGTGCCTAGTTCAAGGTCCTTGTCAGAAAAACATTGTGGAAACTGTTAACAGAGGCTTCTTTATACCTGCTCTGCAAAACTTCATCACAAGTGGTGAATAAAAAAAAAACAACCCCAAAAAAAGATGTAGAAACTAGAATGACCATTTTCTTTGCTTTTCTTTCTGAGGTGCATGCATGTGTGGAAAGCATGATGGTGATCTGGACAGGTGTTTGGGGGCAGGTGGGAAGCATGCAGCCTTCTCTGTGACTCTCCTGTCTGCCCACCCAGTCTGTGAAGGGATCACCTACAGCAGGACCAGGTGAGTGGCCAAGTCCTCCATGGCAGGGTGGCTATGAGACACAAATGAGCATTATGGGCAGAGGAGGATCATTCCTCCATGATTTTCTAAACCTCTGTTACAGTTCAGAAATTACTTTGGTCTGAAAAGTACACCCAACCTTCTCTCCTTAACAGCACTCAAAACGATGATTCTCATTCTCTCCCTTTCAGTTACCTTATATAGCTGGGATTTCCTCTCCTGGTCATGACTTTACCTCTAGTCTTAGAGCCTGTGCAGATACCTCTTATCCGTCCTTTTGTCAGGGTCCTGAGGGTACCACCAGCCGCCCCAGGAGTCCCCCCACCTGCTCATGGCCCAGGACCCCATCAACCCCTACCCCAGCAATGCCACAGCAGCACTTGTCTCCAGCCCTTCACAACCCAGCTCTGCCTGGCTGTAGGCCCTGCCAAGCCAGACCCACCCATGGGCCCACATCCCAGTCTGTCCCCATCCTCAGAGAGGTGCCTAATGCTCAGGGCTGGAGCTGGGCAGGGAAGATGATGAAAAAAAGATTAAACATATCCTCCTGGGAGCCAAGTCCAGGCACAGGAAGGACAAGAAAACTGAGAACAGCCAGCGTGGATTTACAAGTCATGCCTGACCAATTTAATTGGCTTCTGTAATGAGACAGATGGCTCTGTAGATGAGGGGAGAGCAACAGGTATTTTCCATGGCTAAGAAGGTAAGATACAGTCAGGGTATTTGGATTGTGAGTGCATAGAAAATTACCTGGATGACCAGTCTCAAAGACTTTGATCAGTGCTATGAAGTCCAAGTGGCAGCCAGTTTCCTCAAGGGTCAATAATGAGAGCAGTACTTTTTAATATCTTCATTAGTGACCTGGGTGATGGGTTGGAGTGCACCCTCAGCAAGATCAGTGATGTGGGAGGAGCAGTCAATATTCTGGAGAGTAGAGCTGCAATTCAGAAGGACTCCAGGTGCTGGAGAAATGGGATGACATGAATCTCATGAAGTTACCAAGGTAACTGCAAAGTCCTGCATCTGGGATAGACTAACCCCATGCAACATTAGAGACTGGGAACAAGCTGACTAGAAAGTAACTTTGAAGAAAATGACCTGATTGAGCACTTTGCCCTGTTCAGTACTTGTGAAAAGGTGTCTGGACAAGTGTTTGCCATTAAAGTAGTCAAAATCTTCAGAAGACTTTAGTGTGGATGTTTACATCTAAGCCAGGTTGACTGGCTATTTTTAAAATGGGATTCAGCTGACCTGTTGGGGACATCGAACTGAAGACGAACTAACTGCTTTAAGAAGTGCCTATCTTCTTCCACTGATAATGAAGGAGTCTAGACAACTGCAGACATCTAGGATACAGAAGTTGGTGTTTGATGAAGTGCCTCAAGTGACAGAAAACAACTTATCTGTGTATATGATACTGGCATGGCTGTGGTTTGAACAGTCTGAGCTACAGCCCTGCAGTACTTGTGAAATGGCTGGTATCTGCCTTGCCCATCTCATCAGCTGCCATAATCTTCCCTAGGCTTTCCCAGTCCAACTCTGCTGCCTCTGCTTTCAGACTCACTGAGACTACCAGCTCTGGATGGCTTGAAATCTCCCTCTATGATCTCTGGACTTTCGAACTTACCACAAATATCCTGCACCTGCTTTTTAAGACAAACAGTGAAATCTATCTACTTTCTCTGGCTCTTGAAGAACAGAGTCCAGAGCAAGAGGGAAAGAGTGAGGGTTTTGATTGTTTAGCGTCTATCTGGAAACTGTTAGCACTTTTAGATGAGCTGAAAGGAATTATGTGTTATAATAATTAGTTACGAAAATACTGTCATATATGCCTACAGCCATAGAACTGCCTTTTCCAGTCTTCTTCTGTATATAAATGCAAATAAATAAAGACAACTAAGTTATAAAGAGGGAAGTGAGAAGCTAGAGAGCCTGTCTCATTCCAGGCTTGCAAACAGACTTTATGCTGTCTAGACAAGTAGAAAATGTATATTCACCTTTTCTTTTTCCTGCTCTAACATCCATGTTTGGAGAGGGACATCCTGTCTTCTTTTTTTCTAAGTGAAATATGAAAACACTACACAGATCTTTTTGAAAGAAGCTAGAAACAGGCTTTTTATCATTCAGAGCTCCCGAAAGGACCATTTGAGCATAGTCTTCCTGTCCAGAGAGGAAATAGCCATGACTTGAATGGACTCTGATTTCCAATAATTTTCCAGTGGTAAACTGTGATTCAGTTTCCATTTATAAAGTGAAATGAATGCTTAAATAATCAACGGTAAAGAGCCAGAAGTAGGAAATGAGCCATCCTTCAAAACAATTCTGCTCTGTTTAGTTTGGGCTTCATTCCATTGTTAAAGGATTTCCTTATGTGCAAGGTGTTGGAGACTGGCAAGCTGAAGCCATTCTAGGCACAGTTGTTTCATTATATACTGTGTGTGAATATGCGATAACTATTGGTATAACTTTAAAAGACATCTGTTACAGATACTAGTTCTTTCAGTGCTTTAGAGGACAACTAATTTCAGGGGCAGTATAAGGCCATTATTTATCAACATAAATAGAGCATCTTTTAAATTGCTTTAGTCTTCATTAAGTGCAAAAGCAGCCTGGCTTATTCAGCTTTCTTTAGATAAGGGCAAATCTGAAACTTTTTGCTTACTGGATGATATAACCTCAGCAAATATTATAGAATCATAGAATCATAGAATGTTTAGGTGGGAAAAGACCCTTAAGATCATCAAATCCAACCATAAAATTAACACTGCCAACTCCACCACTAAACCATGTCCCTGAGCACCACGTCTACATGTTGTTTAATACCTCCAGGGATGGAGACTCAACCACTTGCCTGGGCAGCCTGTTCCAATATTTGACAACCCTTTTGGTGAAGAAATTTTTCCTAATATCCAACCTAAACTCCCCCTGGTGCAGCTTGAGGCCATTTCCTCTCATCCTATCACTTCTTACCTGGGAAAAGAAACTGACAGCCACTTCACCTCAACCTCCTTTCAGATGGTTGCAGAGAACAAGGTCTCCCCTCAGCCTCCTTTTCTCCAGACTAAACAACCCCAGTTCCCTCAGCCAATCCTTGTAGGACTTGTTCTCTGGACCCTTCACCAGCTTCGTTGCCCTTCTCTGGACGCGCTCCAGCACCCCAATGTCCTTCTTGTAGTGAGGGGCCCAAACCCGCACACAATATCCAAGGTGCAGCCTCACAAGTGCTGAGCACAGGGGCACGATCACCTCCCTACTCCTGCTGGCCACACTATTCTTGATACAAGCCAGGATGCTGTTGGCCTTCTTGGCCACCTGGGCACACCGGTGGCTTGTGTTCAGCCAGGTGTTTACCGAGACCCCCGGGTCCTTCTCTGCTGCGCAGCATTCCAGCTAGTCTTCCCCAAGCCTGTAGTGTTGCATGAGGTTGTTATGACCCAAGTGCAGGATCCATCACTTAGCCTTGTTGAATCTCATATAATTGTCAAGGAGAATGATGAAGAGAAATAAAAGGAAATGGATGAGGAGAAGTTGGAGGATAAGACAAAGGAGGAGTAGGAGGAACAACACAAGAAGGAATACAAGAAGAAGAAGGAGAAAAAAACATGATGAAGATGAAAAGGAAGAGGACAGGAGAATGATGAGAAATGAGCAAGAAAAGGAAGAAGAGGAGGTGGAGGAGGAAAAGGAGGAGAAGAAACAGGAAAAGGAACAGGAATAAGAAGAGGAGGAGGAGGAGAAGAAGGAAATATATGTAGGATATAAGGAAGAAATTTTTTACAATGAAGGTGATGAAACACCAGAACAGGTTACCCAGAGAGGTGGTAGATGCCTGGAATGCCTGGTAGAATGGCTGGAATCATTCATGGTCAGGTTGGACAGGGCTCTGAGCAACCTGATCTAGTTGATGTCCCTGCTCATTGTGGGCGTGCCGTTGAACTAAATGACCTTTAAAGGTCCTTTCCAACCCAAACCATTGTATGATTCTTTGAAAAAAAAGGAGGAGGGTGGACAGGAGGGTGAGAGAGAAGAGAAAGAAGAGGAGAAGGAGTTGGAATTGCAGGAAGAAAATTAAGAAGGGTAGGAGGAGAAGGAGGAGGAAGAAGAGGATGAGGAGGAGGAGAAAGAAAAGGAGCAATATGAGGTAGGAGAAGATGATGAGGAGGAGGAAGAGGGTAAAGAACAGGAGGAGGAGGAGGAAGAAGGGGGAGGATGAGGATGAGAGGGAGTAGAAGAAAAGAAGGTGGAAAAAGAACAGAAGGAAGAGAAGCAGAAGGATAAAGGACAGGAGGGTAAAGAGAATAACAGAATAATAGGAAGAAGAGAAAGAAAAACTGAAGGAAATAGGAGGAGGATGAATTGGAGGAGGAGCAGGAGAAGAAGGAGGGGTATAAGAAAAAGAACTATGAAAAACAAGAACAGGAGGAGGATGAACATGCAGAGAATAAACATGCAGAGGTGGCGGTGGAGGGGAAAAAGAAGAACAAGGAACAGGGAGAAGAGGTGAAGTAGGAACTGGATGAAGACAAAAGGGAGGAGAAATGAAAAGAAGAGGAAGAGGAGGAAGAACAGGATGAAGATAATGATAAAGAACAAGAAGAACCAGAAGAACAAGAGCAGGAGGAGGATGAGTACAAGGAAGAACATAAAAAAAGAAGAGAAGGAAGGACAAGAGGAGGAGGAGCAAGAACAGCAGGTAGAGGAGGAAGAAATTGAGGAAGAGAATGACCAGAAGGAGGAGAAACAGGAGGAGGAAAAAAAGCAGGAGGAGGAACAAGGGGAAGAGGGACAGGAGAAGAGGGGGAGGAGGAGGAGGAGGAGGAGAAGGAGAAAGAACAGAAAGAGAAGGAAGAGGAGAAAGAAGAACATGAGAGGATAGAACAGGAGGAGGAAAAGGAGGAGCGTGGGATAAGGAGGAAAAGACGAATAAAGAAAAGGTTGAGAAGGAATTAGAAAAGGAGAAAAAAAAGGAGGCGGAGGAGAAATGAGAACAGGAAGAGGAAGAAAAAGAGGTGGAAGAACAGGAGGAGGAGGAGGAAGACCAGCAGGAGGAAGAAGAAAAGCAGGAGAAGGAGAAGGAAGAGAAGGAGGATGAGGGGTAAAAGGAGGAAGAAGAAAAGCAGAAAGGGAGAGAAGGAGGAAAAGGAGGAGCAGGAAAAACAGGAGGAAGAACAGGAGGAGTAAGAGGATGAAGAACAGAAGGAGGAAGAACAGAGAGAAAGAGGAGAAGGAAACACTTCCAAATTCACTCTAAAGTGTCAGCACATCCAAATTCTTGGAAAGAACACCTGCTACGTCTATTTGTCCATGGGGATTCATGAAATCCAAGCCTACTGGTGAAGCCATTACTCACATTAGTGGTTCCACGCCATGGCCATCACTCCTTTTGGGAACAGATGGGAAAGCTCTGGATGACAAAGGTTGTCAGGACACGCCCCAGAAACAGAAGATCAGTGCAAGAAGATCCACATTACCTTGCCCTGCTGAGATCTCTTGAAACAAAGGTTTAAATTCTTCTACTTTCTCTTGATTTTAGCAGCTGAGGTTTTAAGGGAAATAACAAATATTCTGACAGTTTGGCAAGTCTAAACTGGAAATGGAATTTTGACATTCAGTCTCATTTTTTATGTGAGTATTTGTTCCACAAACTTGTTTGCGAAGCCAATATTATTTTACATCATAGCCTGAAACCTGGATGAAAGACAAGCGGAGTGTTTTATCAGGAAAACCATATACAAAAGATGGATACGAAGTAAGAGTCCTTTCCAGTCACACTGAAAATTAACTTCTAGGATATCCCATCTTTTTAGATATCTATCCCATGTGTCACTTTATTTAAGGATCGTTAGCCAATTATGATATATTCATGAGCATTAGCAGAAAGAGTGTGTTCTTCACAGATGTGAATGAACTATGGTGTGTCAAACAAATTTCTGTCCAGATGGACAGAAATTTCAGATAATTTCTGAACTTCTTCCCAATATAGTTGGCTATGGATTCAGTGATAATGATTCATACAGTAAACAGTGATGTTCAGAGTGTTCATTAAGTTCCATTGTCTGCTTCTCCTTTAGACAGCTATTTACCTTCATTTACAATAAGCAATTTTTCCACCGAGATGAGCTCTCTTAATTTGACTGGCTATGTCAGGCTACTTTTCTGTGATATTTATTTTTTGGCAAAAGTTTTTCCAGCTTGTTCTTTAACTGTCAGTTGCCTTCTCCTGTATTTTAAATCTATCATGCTTCATGACAGACAGACTTGTAATTTGGACTCTAATCATTTCTGATTCTCATGTTTTGACAGACACAGACTTGTCTTTCTGCACCTCCTTCCAAACTTCCCCCCTTTATTCTGCATTTGCTTGTGGCACACTATACTTTCTACTTAACCCTTTCCTTTTCATCTTCTACTTTTATACAACACATATACTATAAGTAGATATGTTTTAAATTATGAATATGTTGGAGATACTTCCAGAAATTACTCTGTAGAACTAAAAATAATGGTGTTTGAAACTATGTACAGGCATATTTATTTCATGCTCTAAGGTTCTGATTGACTGAATTTGGAAGGGTTTTAAGTAGAGATGATTTAGTTATCTAAAGCCCTTTATTCTTTCACTATTTTTTACCTTGATTATTTTGATATTAAACTAAATTTTTGAGAAAGTATCTTCTGCTTTTGTAAATCTTCTTAAGACCACACAACACCATTATCTTAAGAACAGAGAGCTTTGAGTCAGAATCCAGTTGTTTAGTTCTACCTACAAATAGCAAGACCAAACCATCTGCACTGGAGCTATAAGGCTGTCTGCTGCTGGGGAAGTGAGGTTCCCTCCAGGGGAGAAACAATGTGAGAACTGTTGTCTCTGCTTCCAGGGGAAAGCCCGTGCTATAACATCAGCTGTGCTCCTTTGAAGAGGTGGAAAAATGCTTTTTCTTGGATTCAAAGAGATTTTGTTTATGCTCAAAATCATGATCATAATTTTACTACGTCATAGCTGTGACTTTGCAGACATCATCCTACTGGCAGCTTGTGCTTGGAATGGTGCCTGCCTATCACATCTAGCCTGGACAGAGGTGAAGATTTCCTGAGTATCCTATCCTCATCATTTCTATCAGAACAGTCCACATAAAGTGATTTTAAAAATGCAATACGTATCATTAACTTGTATTTTTAGTACTTTCTGCACCTTTTTATGTCTCAATATATATTTTAAATATGCACATACATGAAAATATACACACACACAGACAAATGAGTGCATGATCTCTTAACTAACCTTTCATATCTAAGTAAACTGATAGCTTACTGCAATGAGATTATTGCCTTGGAGAACGAGAGGAGAGCAGTGGAAGTTGCTCATTTTAACTTTAGTAAGACTTTAGACACTTTCTTCCTGAAGATCCTCTTAAACAAACTGATGAAGCAGGACTAGATAGGAGGACAGTGAGGTAGAGTGAAAACTACTGGCCTATGTGCCAGACTCAAAGGTTGTGATCAGTGGCACAACATCCAGCTAGGGTCCAGTCACCAGTGGTGTGCCCTGAGGGCTGATTTTGGCGTCAATGCTGTTTAACAGCTTCATTAATGACCCGGATGATGGGACAGAGTGTACCATCAGCAAGTTTGCAGATTATATAAAACTGGGAGGAGTGCTTGATATACCCAGGTGGGTGTGCTGCCATTCAGACAGCATTTACAGGCTTGACAAACATGCTGATAGGAGTCTCATGAAGTTCAACAAAGGGAATGCAAGGTCCTGGATTGGTAGAGGAAGAACTCCATGCACCGGGATAGGCCGAGGGCTGTTTAGCTGGAAAGCAAGTTTGCAGAGAAGGACCTTGAGGTCCTGGTGGATGAGAAGATGAGTGTGAGCCAACAATGTGCTCCTGCAGCACCCTGGTCTGCCAACAGCCCCCTGGTCTGCATGAGGATAGCAGGTCAAGGCAGGTAATCTGTTCTGCACAGACACATCTGCAGTGCTGGCTGCAGTTCTGGGCTCTGCAGGACAAGACAGACATGGACTTACTGGAGTAAGTTCAGTGCAGGACCACAAAGGTGATGAAGGGACTGGAGCATCTTTCATATGAAGAGAGGCTGAAAGGGTTGGGACTGTTCAGCCTGGAGAAGACTCAGGGGGATCTTATCAAAGTGCAGCTATTGAGAAGATGTAAAAAAGATTAAGCCAGACTTTCAGACAATTGAAATACACTGCATTCTATTTAAACACAACAAAATATATCTTCTTTATCCTGTGAGGATGATCACACGCTGGAATAGATTGCTCAGAGAGGTAGTGGAGTCTCCATTTGGGGAGATATAAAAAAACCCCACTGTGCAATGTCCTGGGCAACCTGCTGTAGGTGACCCTGCTTTGAGCATGGGGATTGGACTAGGCAACATCCAGAGGTCCCTTCTGACCTCAACTATTCTTTGATCTGATGCCTACTTCTGTTTCACTTTACCACATCTTTTTTTAAGGACTGATTCTACAAACACAGTTAGGCAATCTCTGCAAGGTTTCTTTACATGTGCACAGTTTAGTTACGTGCAAAATGCTCTTACAGCATCAGGGCTTGACACTGGACTTACGTAAACCTTTCCCTGTTTTTTATCTATACAACTGAATTGGTGTGAAGACCTTCTCCTGCCCTTGCAAACTTGAAAGAAAGTATTCTGGAGATATACTATCTGAGCTGGGAAGGCTGAATGAAATTGTTCCCTTTTGGCCCAGGCTGATCACCATCTTTTTGCACTACAATTTTCCAGGTTGAGTTTAGAAATCAGCATTGCAGAGTACACTGTGTGCAAGGAAGGCAAGGCTGAACAGAGACAATATTAGAGTGAAAAAAGAACAAAATTATTGAGCTGATAGACTCTTAGCAGAAGAAGAGTGAACAGGGAGAAATAATTTCATTATCCCTTCATGAGGCACGTTAACTCAACCCTATAGAAGAGTATAGTACATCAGAACTACAATGGCCTGTTTGTCATATAAGTTCAAGGGAAAAGAGATGACAGCAGTAGCTACTGCAGGGAAGATGCAATTTGCCAAACCATCTGAAGAAGGAGGAGAAAAAGGGAAAAGATTGAGATATCTCTGCCTTCAAGGAAGACAAATACTTATCCTTAATCACCTTCAGGGTCTGTAGATAATATTGTCCATTTCAGGGTTATCTTCCTACAGTGTTCATCATTAGCAGTACAACAAATGTTATCAAGATGGGAAGAAAAGCCTTTTTTTCTTTCTATTCCAATAAATGCTTTTATGGCTGTATAAACCCAACATGGCATACCTGTCTCTGATAACAGTAGATGTCTATATACCCAGTGCTATCATCTCTAGACACTTAGCAGATAAAATCTAAATCAATAGAAGAATATTTAGTAGATTCCCAATGCTATGTCTAAACTGTGGGACATGGGAATAATGCCCAACACCAGGGTCTGGATGGACATCTTGTCTGCCTCCCAGCCCTGTTGAATCCAAGCAGTTCTGTTGAAGGAGAGACATGGAGTATCTTGGCCTCAGCCACCAAACCCCAAGAGGTATCATGACATATACCTGTAGGCCAGCCTAAATGTCACTAGACAGTCTGCAGTACTTTTCTTTCTGTGGGAACAAGATTTACCTTGAGAAAGAAGGCTTTTGTTTTTCATTTTAGCAATTTCAATTTTTTATTAGCTGTTAGAGATTTAGGGATAGGTGGGGGTTGGGAGTATGTCTCAGTAGTACTGTGCTTCCCTGCCCATAACCTGCAGGTTATCTGTAAAAAGATCTGCAGGTTATCAGCAGGGCAGGTTATTTACATGAAAGAGTATTATGAGGGGAAGCTTGCTGCAAAATACCTTCTCTTTTTGTAGCTAACCTCCTTTTTGCAGGAACTTCAGATCTGGACGGGGGCTATGGGCAGTGAGTTTCTTTTTCTTAGTAACCCATGGATCTGCAGACCAGAAGTCAAGAAATCATTCAACCTCAGTACTTAATGTCCCTGTTTCCCTGTGTCCCTGAGTTTGTCTGTTTTATCTGAGGGGGTGATGGCACTCATTTCCAAGGCACAATTTGAAATGGAAGCAGGTTGTTCAGGTGATAGCCAAATTGTTAAATACATAAAAAGTCTGCTGACCATGTTTAGCCAGGCACAATTCTGCTGAATAGAGCAATTAATTTCTCAGGCTTTGGCTTTGCTTTATAAGATAGTAGGTTTGTATGTGAATGATGTATACATATGCTTGCGTCACAAATATTACATACAAGTACTTTGAACCTAATTGTCCCTGCCAGTCTAACATAATGCCTCTAGAATAACTCCAACAATTAAATTTATGTCTGTGAAAAATTGGGCAAATCTTTGATTCCTAGATCTCAGCATAAACTATTGAAATTTGGAGGACATAATCCTCACAGTGTTGCCTCCAGATATTATAACCTTCATAAAGCTTGGGGTAAACAGCATTGGCTGCAGGAAGGAAGATTTTGGAGAAACCTCCTTAAGGCAAGGGTGACACTACAAATGCTTGAGCTGAAGAAGGAGCAGCATTGTGTATTTCTCACTTTTGTGAAAAGCTAGTCTAATAAGAAATTAATGATTTTCTGCTTTCATCCAGCCCATGGTACATTGAACACTTCAAATCTTTAGTTTTGTTATTCCTTGTTTTGTAGTTTCTCTGTTCAAAATAAATGCAATTTTAGATAAAGAATTTCTGTTCTCTTTCTGCCTGTAAGGAAATGTAACAATAGATACCATAAAATTACTATCATTAAATAATGAGCAATTGGAAAAGTATGGGACAGTAAGAAGAATAGTTCCTGGTATTTTCCTGAGAAAATGCACTTTTCCATCTTGGCCTTTAGTAGGTTCAGATTCTTTTTAAACTGTTCCTCTTTGTTTTTTGTTTTTTTTTTTTCCTTTCCCCTCTTTTCTCACTTAGTGCAACACTGAGAGACCAGCTGCCAAACATACATGATGGATAAAATCTATTCTGGGGAATGTGCTGTTGTAGTTACTTGCTCTACTGGTCATTCTTACTTTAGTGTTTTGCATGCAGTATTTTAAACAACATCTGCCTTACCCAAGAACATAATTCGGAAACCATGTAACAACCTTTGTAGCAGTTGGCCACATTCCCGGTTTGAGTTCCTCAAAAGCCTTGGCTATGGGCCGCAGATGAAAGGAAAGCAAAAGCAGCAAGATAGTTTAAAAAGCGGTCTAATCTCAAATGCGGCAGAGTAACAAAGGCACTTATTCCTCCAGATCTGCTCCCCGTGTGCATTCCCTCTAATACCTGGTGGCTTATGTGACTAAACAATTTTTTCACTCCATGATCCTCATTTCAGCTTGGTAGAGCTATTGCTGATACTAGAGCTAGATTATGTTTTGCTTTGTGTTGCATTTAAAGCTTTATTTCCAAAGTGGTAAGTGGTAGCACCAAGGCAGGGCCTGTGAAAGATCTGGACAGATATTCATGGTGTAGCATGCATACCTGACCTCTCCGACGGTTTTTGTCCCAGTGTCTCATTGTTGTAATGGCTATGGCTGCTCCCCTGTGGTAGTGACAAAGAACTAGCCCAGGATTAAATGCAGGTTTTCTGCACAGTATTATTATCCCAGTAGAAAGGACTATGAGAATTCGAGCAAGCAGGAGTGACACTTTAATCCATTGCCTCTCTCATGTAATGAGTGGTGGTTTTTTACTTAGGACAGATTATCTGGCTCAAAAATGCATGAGCAGTGACCATGTCCTCTTCATTTAAGGAAGATTCAAAATGTGTTATGCAACATAGAATATTTTCCTAGAAACAGCAGAAATTATTGCTGAGATGATACGTGGTGTCTTCTTTCAATGAAAGTTAAAGAAATAGAGAAGACAGATAGAAATAGATCTTTAAGGACTTTCTGTAGATATCAGTGATGATCAGCATGTGACAATACTTAGAGAAAGAGAATCCAGACTTGGAAGAAGTGCATTGGTATGGCCCTCTGCTTTAGAGATACTTGAGACTAAGAGCAATCATTTGTGTGGGACATCTGGCCTTGGACAAACACTTCTGCTGATTTAGGAGGGGAAGCCAGAACAGTTCGTTTATGTTTCGTGCGATGTTATATATGCTTGTAATGAATGGAGAGCTGATTAAGAGGTAGACTGATAATATGGAACATGCTGGAAACAGAGAAGATACAGAAAGTCAATTGAAAATACTTTTTTTTGCTGATAATTAGACTAAAAATTGTTAGGACTATGCTAAGTATTTTAGAGGTCTGAGTATTACATGTGTATTATTCCTGAATGTGCCTCAGTTCATCTTTGATAAACAAAGCATGTAGATATATGCTTAACTTTAAGCACACAAATAATCTCAAAATGGGGGACAGATATTTAAAGCTAAACATATGCTTAAGTGTTTAACTAGATCAGGATCTGAGTACTTAGTTTGAGGCTATGGTATTGGTTACCTCTTCTTTCCATCTGGTTTAAAGGTTTTTATTAATGATCCAAAGGAAAATATGGAATGAATCAAACACAATCTTTCATCAAATATTTTCTCCAAAAATATCTTAAAAGGACCTAGAGAATAAGGCAAATGTGTACTCTGAACACACTGATACAAAAGAATACCCTGTCTACACATTGCATTTGCTATTGAATAATGCTGTACTTACACTGCATTTTTCCCCATTTCCCTTCAACTCTTCCTGTTGTATTAAGTAATATTCTTGGCACTAACAGCCTAGATAAAGGATGTTGTTTCTGATGTGTAATCGGAGTGGTGTAATTCATCATTTAGCACTTCATTTACATTCACATTCACACTGCATGGCTTATTATCAGCTGCAACAGAATATGTCTGTAAACCAAAATTATGTAATGCTGTATAACAAAGGCTGTCTGTTTATTTTGATTGTACATTTTTACTGTATAGATCCTTCCTTTCAACTTATTTAACGAACTTCTAAAGAAACTTCCAGATACATGAAATGTTTGACAATTTTAATGTGGGTATTTTATTTCCTGTGGAATTTAGCTGCTGATGTTCTCAGAGTACTTTACAAATTCTAATTGATTTGATTTCAGATCCAGGTGAGTCAGATAGAAATTCTGTCTAGTTCTGATGAGACACAGAGGTTGAGAAATGGCAAATTGTGCTGAGCTCAGTCCAAGACATTTAGGCATTGCTGATCCATCATAGAATCATTAAGGTTGGAAAAGATTGCTAAGATCATCAAGTCCAACTGTCAACCCAACACCACCATGCCTCCTAAACCATGTTCCAAAGTGCCATGTATGCATGGTTTTTGAACACCTCCAGGGATGGTGACTCCACCACCTCCCTGGGCAGCCTGTTCCAATGTCTGACCACTCTTTCAGTAGAGAATTTTTTCCTAATATCCAGTCTAAACCTCCCTTGAAAAGAGGATTTTCTGTTTCCTACACATTGCGCAGGTTAAAGCCTCAAGATCCTTGAATCAATCAGTCAACATTGTAGGCACCTCTGAGTGACTCTTCAAAGTTACCCTTGTCCATGAGTTAATCTTTGAAGGGTTTCCTTGAGAAAGTATGATATTCAGGTCCCCTACTTGCTGAAAAAGTAGTCTTTTGGTTTAGACTAAAAAAAGAGTTTTTTCTTTAGACACACTGTTTTGTTTCAGTGTTGGCTAGGAACTTTGCAGCTGGAAATGTGTGTGTCCCTCCCCCTCCCAACTCTTTTCATAATAGGGATTCATGACATAGGGTATCAAAGAATTGACCAGAATGTAGGACTTACGGGTACTTTTTTTCTGTTTTGTTTTGTTGTGGTTTGGGTTTTGTGGTTTTTTTTTTTGTATGAATTTGTTCTTGCTTTATTCTTAAAAAAAACATTAAAAAATAATAAATTTATTAGAATTTCAGAACAACATCTATCTTTTTGGGTGGTGTCACCATTTCTCTTCACTTCAGTTTCATTTTATAAGTTCTTTTTTATATATTCTTTAATATTTTTACATTTGTTTGACCAAGCCTCTAATCATAAATATAAAAGCAGAAAAAAATTTTTCACAAAGAACTGATGATATTTACATTCAGAAAAGAAAGATAAAGAATTTCAACTTAACTGCAATAAACTTGTTTCTTCTCTGTTTTGGAAGTGACTTTTTTCTAGTTTGTGTTCAAATAGTTCACAGCCCCATCTTCTTTTTGGCACATTTCCTTTTCAGAAAAGATTTGTTTGCTCCATTTCAGGATCCTTACTGAATTTTGGAAACATTTGTATTGTTTATAAAACAATTAATTAAGTTTGTAGATAGATAAATAGATGATATGTTTTCATGAAAAATATTATTTCATTCATCCAACCTTGTTTAACTTCCTGTAGATGAAAGACTGCTAATGAGCTCTTGGTGACAATGACTATAAAATGCCAAATGAAGTTACAATGTACCTGCTTACATAAGAGTGAGAGCAAAGCTATTTAATATCTAGTAAAACCCCATCTTTTGGTATTACAAACACCTTCTTTACATTCTAAAAATTACTGTAATACAATTTTTCTCCTTCATAGTATTTTAAAGTAATTGATAAATGGTGGTAACTTCTTTCATAATTGACAATTCATGAACCTGTTGTTACCTGAAATCTTAGAGAAAAAATTGAAATCCAAAATAACAGAAGAGTGTGGTCTAAAGATTACATCAGAAAAAAAGGTATATGGAAATAGTGCATTTTGTAGCTACTACAAATAAATATTTCATGCTGGATTGAGATGGAGGATTGTGTGGATATCATATTAGAAACACAGTATATGCCAATTTCAACTGTCCTTTGCAGTAACCATGAATTTGTTTGCAAATTCTCAAAATCATCTTGCTTCAGAACATTTAGAAATTCAAGCAGTCAGCCTCAGTTTTTTCATTGTGACTTATATCAACTTGTTGTAGACTACTGATAGAACAAAAAAGCCTACATGTTGGATTTTATACCAGGGTTAAATATCTTGAATACTCTTTGAATCTGACAAGAGGGCAGAACATATATAGGAATGACTATGTGTAAGAATGATTTAGCATACAATCTTTAGGTGAGAGCTTTCCCTTTTACTCAGCTTTCCTCTGACTACAAAGAGTCCTGTTGTCTGTTTGAAGTTAGCTTAGTTATTTATACAGCTACTTTGTAGACCTGTAGATCTGTAAGTTGGTAAATGAAATTGGGGTATTTATGTTAATATATCTTGCAGCAAAATAACTCAGCATGACTTAAATAATGGGCAATAGAAATTGGAGATAAATTTTTTCTCTAGAGCAGTAAGGAGTGTATAATATGTGCTCTAAGATATGAGAAAGCTGTAAACAAACAAAGGAAGATCAAAGAGGAAAAGTATAAACAGCTGTGCAGATGAAAGTGTTATTTCAGATGGAAAGCTCTTACAAGTGGAATATAGCTATAATGGTATTTTCTTGCTCTCCAGACGTATTTGAGGAGTAGATACTGAAAAGAATAATAAATACTAAGAAAATCTGAAGAGAATAACACTTACAATGGAAATGGAAAAAAGGCAAATCTTGGATGAATTTTGGAAAAGGCTATTCTAATAGCAAAGATTAATTTGCTACAAAATTATGAGGTAACCCTGCAGTGCTGCACCTTAGTATAGATTCTTACAGAATAGTTCAAGTACATGATACCTCCTGCTTCTCATTATGTGATAGAAATATCACTTAATTTAACAAAATTTAATAAACTGAAAAAAATTTGGGTCATGTGAGATGCATGGTTAGTCATATGTTGTGGTGTGCAGATAGTATCTGGGTCAGATATACTAATATCTTTGTGTGTCCAGATTTCCATCTATGGTTTGGTATGGAAACCCTACATCTTGTCATTAAATAAATATACTTCCATGACAGGGGGCACTAGGATGTTTCATTGGGAATCAAGGAATGGACCATTGGCTGTATGAATTGCTGGAAGCATGCTATGCATCTGTAAGGTATGTGGAGGACAATTTAGCTTCACTTGGTTCATTTAAATCCATATTTGAAAATAATTTTTTGAATAATCTTACCAGACAAGTTAACCTAACAGATCATGTTTATCCTAATTTGAATTATTCTGTGGAAAACAAAAGCAATTTGCATTCCTTGTTTATTTCCTAAAAGGTGCTGGACTATTTTACCAGCCTGACTGCAGAACACATGTTCGATTAACTTTATGCACTCTCATTCCGATATTTTACACAGTAGCACTCACAAGTTGTTTCAAATGATAGTATCCATTTAAAATTGAAGGCAGTATCTTTCAATAATTACCTACTATAATAGATGAAGACTAGATGAAAACTACCGTGTAAATGAAGGTAAGCAGGTTTCAGGAAGCTTGGGGTTTTTTTCTAGCAGCTTACCTATTAATTATTCCATCAATAATGAGTGATTAAGTAAACATTACATTTGTTTTTCTGTTACAGTGCCTTACAGTGGCCACTAAAAACTCTCAAATGCTCTAAATGACTATATATATGCTGAAATATTATTCCAGCAGTTGTATTACATCAGGTATTTTCCATAGTGAATACAGAGAAATATCAAGAAATGCTGCAGATTAAACGCATGTATTTCAAAGCCTGAACAATGGGCTGTTAGAAAACAAAAACCTGACCAATAAATCTGAGCTGAGATGTCAAAACTATAGAATTTTCATCATTGAGCTGGAGCTTAAAAATTAGGACCCACAAAAGCTGAAACCCAGGGAAACCTTTAAGATCTTTTCCTGATCACTTTTGCATCTATCTCTTTCTTAACAACTAACTGCTTGCACTCAGAATTAACAACCTGAGTTGTTAGAAATAAGAATTTGTAACCTAGACTGGAAGTGTAAAAACTTCGGAAAAGATGGAATACCCTGCATTATCAAGACAAATTCCCTGCCACTGTCAAAATTACTACATAATCCTGGGTATTAACAAGTTATTTAGATCACAGCTTCTGCTTAACAGTATCTGTGACTGCTAAAGATGTCCTCATTATTGCCAATTAAAAGCATATATCCCTCATATACTCAATAGTTTAACATGTCCAAATTAATGAACATTAACTGTAATATTTGCGTTGAAGTACTGCATTCATGGCTGCGTTCCTCCCAAAGCTATGATTGCCAGCCAAGAGTTAGGAGCAAAGAATCCACTTCCTTCCATGTCAAAAGCTATCATAAAAGGAAATGGAACAACATCAATCCACTTTTCCTGACAGAGATTGTTAAGAGACTGGGAAATGCAGCAAGATAATCTTGCTTCAGTTTCAAGATTATAATCTTGTTGGAGAAGTGAATTGCTAGGAAAAGCTTTTTACCTCTAGACTGGTGACTCAAACGCAGTGAGGTCAACAGAGCTGAAAGTCATGACTGATCAAGTGAGTGTTTCTCTGACAAAAGCCTCAGCTGATACAGCTTTTGTGGACAAAGCTGTCTATGGAAAATTACTTGCACTTTCCACCCCCAGACCTTACCATCATTGGAAAAGGCAGTGGAAGAACCACCTGAGAACAGACAGCTCTTCTCTTAACGAGTCATCTCTAGTATCTCTGATGGTGGTTTTATGAGACAAACTAATACAACGATCCACAGGAAATTACATCTCTGCTGTTTATGATATACTTCTTTACATTCCAATCCAGTACCTTTTGTTAATGAAACATTCACGAGACAACTTCAGATCTTTTAGTCAAATTATTAGTCTGCACGGTCCTCTGAGGTGCATAGAAAAGGAATCACACTTATAGAAATGTTTTTCACGCACTGGATCAATAAAAAAGTCATTTCTACACCCCCCGCCCCAGAACGTTTGCAAAAACACTTCAATATCTTCCTTCAAGCCCTCCCCTCTTTTGTGCAGCAACAGTCTTGACTGTGCAAAAGCTGCTCGTGATCTGTAATGACTCTACATGGCTTGTAGGGACCAGATCTAACTGGGAATTCCTTTATTTTCTTCTCAGTTATGCACTGTAGTGTCCATTAACTTATCATAAGATTGTAAAGACTCTATTTGTACACATGTAGGAAAAGTAGGATGACACAATGTATGTGGTACAAGAAAGTAAATAATAATGGTAATATCATGGCACACTTCAGAGTCAGGCTGAATTTAATGAACATTATTTCTAGCCATCTGGGACTCTTAGAGTGCAATTCATCTGATCTCTGCTAATCACCTGTGTAAGGATGAGATGCACTCCAAACAAATACCTTTGGACAGATAAATCCTTGCTGACATGCTTTTCTGTTTACTTAAACATTTTTTAACAGAGACAAGATATTATAAGTCCTTTCAAATTTCTGAAACCCATGCATCAGGTCTGACAAAGATGATGGGCCTCCAACCGTATGATGAACTGTTCCATGCGATAGGCATACACAGATGTGCCGTAGCTCCAAGGCAGGGTATTCTGGCTACATGATGGGGGAAAGTGCTTGATGCAAGGCTGCTCCAGAAGCTCATGTGACCAACTTGTGGCAGTCATGTCAAGTCCTGGAGCAGGAAAGAAACAGTGTTGCTGCACTGTACAGCTCTTTCAGAGTAGAAGAAACCATTAGCCTGGGTTAAGAAAGCAAATTTCATATCTAGTACCTGGAGCTTGGCTAATCTGCAATAGCCTTTATTGATTGAGTCACTGTGAGTCCATTGCACCCCGGCAGTTTGCATCATCAGAGTCTCAGAAAAAATTCACCCATGGCCATGACACCCAGCCAAGAAAAAGATGGTGTGGGCAAGGAAGCCCTGCCTTGTCTTGGCCATGTTAACACCTCCTTGGGGCCATTAGCAACTGACACAAGCTAAAACAAACCATCTCAGCTGTGCCAAGAGCTCCTCGTTTGCACCTGAAGATCTGCCCTGTACTGTATCCACTGTTTTTGTGCATGTGGCTTACGTGCAGAGCTTGGCATCTTCCCCCTTAACTGACAGCTTCTTACCTCAAAAACAAAATGAGCTTTAATCAAATAGTGGGTAGGTAAAAATATCTAAGGATTGCCTCAAAAATTGAAGAATATTCCTTTCCCCACATGAGATTTTAATAGTTACTCCCCTTTATACCCTAAATAGCTGCTTCTAGATTATATTGTAAAGATGATATGAACATTCTGACTAATACTTACTGTTCCATGTTTGCCATTTCTCCTGAATACTCCCAAGGAAAGCAAGTATCACTTTTTCTACCTCTATCAAAAGGTTGTATCTTCCTGTCTTTGTTTTCTTCTTATACTGCTAACATGCATCTAATTTGTGATTTTGTTTCTCTTTATAATAAAAAGGAAGCCTTAAAGCTTTCAGAAGTGGTCATAACATTGGTAACCCTATTGTGAACCCACTTGGGCAAAAAACAGTCAAGCCATTTTTCCCTCTCCAAACACCAACATGTCTGAATTGTTAAAAACTGTTATAAATTTAGTAACATTGATATTTTCTTTCTGGTACTTGCATTCTAGCATTTCAATTTTCAGGATTCCTTGTCACTAACTCTTATCCATAGCCAAAAAAGACAGAACATAATTTTTTGTTTGTTTCATAAATAATGAAAAATGAAGTCCTCTAATATTCATTTTGCTTTGTGAACAGGAACAATAAGTAAACCACACATTATTTCAAGGCTGAGGTTAGAATCCTGAGGATAGAGAGTACTGTTGTCACTTTACTATTTGTAGTTTGTATTTTTTTACCATAAACAGTATATCTCTGATCTCTCAGTTTTATGGCCCCATCCATAACCTCAGAATAATATTTTCCAGACACAGAGAACAGCCGTATACAATATGGTAATCATCAATTTTATTTTAGATTGAGGGAAAAAAAAACAAAACAAATATGTATTTTATAAAATGTTACAAATAGTATCTCTTCTGTCTGTGATGAAAGAAAGTAAAGGTGCAGAACACAGAAAAGACATGACATTGACAAAGACAATTCTTCACTTACTGTAATTCAGCAAATTTGTTCCTATAGCATGTGTTCTTACTCCTGTGAAGACTTTAACATTCTTTTCATATATTATCTTACATCTCACACCATTTTTGTAAAGTAGGATAACATTATAGCTGATTTCAGATTTTGTATTAAATCCACCATTGAGATGTGTAACACAGCCTTTTAGAAAAAATGCGTTTTAAGCGTAGCTGTCCCTATCATAGAGACTGATATGGAAGTAAAGAAAATTAACTTCCAAAATTGAATGCTATATATAGGATTCATTTTTATGCCTGCCTTTCTGTTGGCAAGCCGTGGTCATAGCAGGCTTAAGAACTCCAGCAGGATATATTTTTTTCCTTCCTAAGCCTTTGGAGCACTATCTATTTGTAGGTATCATATATTACCTCCGTGTGGGGCCTGCAGATGAAATCTATTCCAGGAGTAGTCCTTGTTGGTAGATTTCCAGAAAGCCATCTGTTCCCAATGGGGCATCTTGTCTGCCTTCCCTAGCAATTAGAAACCAGCAGATGAAGATGCAAGGCATAAAAATGGAGAAGGACATGAAAGAATAGAAAATTATATAAAGAAATCTTGTTTGTTTGAAGAAATGCAATAGTAAACTGTTAAAAACATAGAGGCTGTAACTACCTGAACAAAAGGAATTTTTTTTGCAATCTCTCTGTAATAAAACACACACTGCCTACCAGTCATCACTGTTTGGTTAAGTTGCTCACTGCCATACGTTTCTGATGAATCAAAATTGAAAAAAAATAGGCACGTGTATTGTACTTTATAGAGAAAACAATGGCTGTCACACAAGTTTTTCCTCATGAAACAAAGACATTTGGTTTTATCACCAGAAAAATACATTTCATTTTGGAGCTTTAGTCCTTTCGACTCTCTGATTCTGATACAATTATGCTTTGTCTGAAAAATTAGGGAATGAATTATAATACTAGCATACATATGATTCCAATCAGTAGCCTGTGATAGGACACTATGCATTACAGTCTTAAAACATAATTTATGATACAAAAATACCTTTTTTTCTGGTCAATATATAAGAACAAAAAGAGAGAAACTGTCAAACTATTATTCCCTCTCAAGAGATGGTTGTGATCTAATCCTGATCACTTGGGCTCCCTCTACACTTAGCAGACAGAAATCAACATCTCCAGAAAGTTTCAACCCTATTATGTCTGATGTTTTTCTTAGCAGGAATGAGTCCTTTCTTGAAGTGTCTACAGCTCAGGGAGCCAAGATAACTAGCTGAGACTATAGAACTTGCATTTAGACAGTTATCATCAGATAAGTTGAATATTACACCAATTGAGTTAAAAATTAATTTTAACATTTGATTTTATTGTTTGTTTTTATCTTTCTGAAAATTAAATTTAAAATGTAAAGAAAAGTCTTAAAGAAAAAATAATCTGACATTTTAACTTTACACATAATCTTACCTCAGGTGTGTGACACAGGAGGAAATAATTCTGAGAAAAAATGACTTTTAATCACCTCTGTGTAGAGTTTGTTCATTCCTGACTGTTTTACCCAGGGAACCTAATCATGTCAGTGTTTTTAATATGGATTTTCTGGTAGTCTTAAATTGCAAAGTTAGGCAGACCTGTAGAGGATATGAGAACCCTTTATTTATCCTTGTGAATACATTTGGGTAACTAGCAAAGGAATTACCATCACTATTGTTCAGTTAAAACCAGTAATTCTGAAAGTAAGACATGTAACACAAAGGACATGGTGACTTAAATCTATATCAGCATCAATTCTGCTAAACTCTGGTGGAAGTGTTTGCTGCATCTGCATTAAAGAGATGCATTCATGATTATCAATATTATAGTGACTACTGTAAAGTATTTCTTTTTTCATCTGAAGTAAAAAAAGCTTGTTTTATTTATCAGAGAAATAAGTTGGAATTGTACCGAGGATGACTAAATAGATACATATATGCACCTTTATCTGTATATATGTTTAAGAGAGACTGAAAATGAGAGAGAAAGCTCTCACTGTAGGACTACACAGAATCTACACAGAATAGTGGCAATCTTTCAGTCCTTGGAAACATGGTATGCAATTATATGATTTAAAGCTTTAGCAGCATGCAGAAGTTGCATATGTAGATATGTAGATGGTAGATCTTTACTTCATAAATGTTTGTCTTAATGCTTTGTTAATGTCTTGAGTTTCAGTGTAAAGCTTCCCAAAGTCTTAACTTCCCAAAGTAGTAGTAGTAGTAGTAGTAGTAGTAGTAGTAATAAAATCAAGATATTTAAACTGGATGTCACATGGTTCCTCAGCTGGCAGGTTGTCATTCTGTATGTGAGCCAGCCAGCAGAAAGCACTCTCCTTCAGTGAGTTTGAAAGATATCTGCTCATAGCAGAGGAATGCAGCAGCAGAGGAATCCAAGGGTTCTGCTCAGCCCCGTTGCCCCAGAGCCTCTTCATTTCCTTCAACTATATTTACACCAGTCCCAAGCTACTTATCTTCTCTCCTTGTAATTTCAGCCACATCCTCCCTAGCACTTCTTTAAGTCCTGTTTTTTCCCCTCTGATGAGTCTCTTTATCTCTTAGAGTCACACTTCTCAATCACCTTCAGATTCATTGGCCATTTTGCCCATCCCACTCTATTTCCATACCACCGAGGCTGTTCCAGTTCTTTCCCTCCCCAAATGCGTTTCACATCTTCCCCCTTGCAGCCTGCCTGCTTCTCCCCAAAACAGTCCAAGCTGCTCTGAATTTCCAATGATAAATTTATTTCTACCGGTCTATCTGTACTGTGTGTTTGGGGCACTGGAGGACAGTCTTGGAGATGGGCAACAGGCATCATCCCATTTGACCAAGCAATGACAAAAGTTTTCATGATGAGCAAAAGCACGCTGAACCATCAGAATATTGACTAGAAGATAAAAGAAAGTGTTGATAGTTCTAGGAGCTGCAGTCTGATAGTCAGCAGTCAGTTTAAAGACTCAGTAAGGAGAGTGAAATCTAAGAGCTGGAATTATTCCATGCCAAGGAGTCTGGACAATAAGATGGTGATGTCTGGATAATAAAATAATTATAACAAGGATTTAAAAAACATTGTGAAATATCATCAGGGCACTGAAAAGTGTAATTTCTTCAGGTAAGACAGAAATAAAGTTAAAAGCAGTAGATTGGCATTCTATCTCAGTGAAGCAGTATAGCTAAAAAAGGACTTACAGGCATTGAATTTGGATAAAAATTGCTTTAAAAGTTCTCTGAAACAGGTTCTCTAGAGGTGCTATTAAGAATATGCCATAGATTCCAGGATCAGAATTGGATATGGATATAAAAATGTCTTGAAATTGTTACAGTGATTCATACTACTGGGAATTGTGTCATCGTGGGAAAATTTCCCAGTTATAAAATGAGTAACAAATGAATAATTTCTCAACAATTCAACTAACTGAAAAACTTGAGTAACTGATCTTGGTAGATCTCAGTTATTCCTGGATGTATTAGTAGATACTTTTACATATTACTGGTTTCATGACTGTATAGGGAATAAATCTAGTTTTGAATCTGCTTTAGTAAACCAAGGATGTTATAGAAGACCACAACTTGAATTAAGTGACATCAAGATTATTCCAATTAAATTACATTAAGGAATAAGGAGTTAAGGAATTAAGAAAATAGATCAAGGTTCCTATCTGAGAGGACAAATATGAGAAGTTGAGACCTAACTAGTGAAGTCAACAGATGTGCAGAAATTAGAATATTAAATGTGAAACTGACTGAAATTTTTTCTGTTGGATTTGAATAAACTATCAGGAATTTTTAAGGACAGGAGGAATTTTAAATAAGGTTAAAAAATAATAAGGGAAGCTTCATTTATAATTGAATGAATAATCACATAAGAAGTATTTAGGAATAACACAACTCTATAAGGAGTGGAAAAATCATGAAAGCTACATCTTGGAGAACAGGAAATTTAAGAATAAAATCCAAAACTCTTGCCAGAAGTCTAATTCATCTTGTCATTGCAAAGGAAGTGAAAACAAATAATACAAAGTTTTTCAGCCATACGAGTAGAAAAAAAAAAAGTACACTTTCTATGAAACAGGGAAAGAAACAAGGTTCAAATGAAAATACAGATTTTTTTTTCTCACTTTTTAGACCAAGGTAATTGATATAAAGATATGGAAATGCAGATGATCAGACTACATGCGTTGTCTTGCTTGCAGCATGGTGGATACTCCCAGTACATGTAAGGAAGCTATAATACCCTTGCATAAGGCACTGGTATGATTTCCTTCAGAAAGTACTAATCTCTCATGTTTGATAGGGAGCAAGAGCAGAAGATGACAACTGGGAAGACAGAAAACCTGTTTTAAAGAAGGCAGTAAAGACACTGAATTTATTTTCAAAAATAAGGGAAGACTGAGAGCATCAAAGGGACCTTGGGAATCCCAAGTCTTCTCCTATCTTTATTTAGCACTAGCACTAGCTATTTTCCTTCTTTTTTGCCCTCTTCAACTCAAGATTCTTGCACACATGTCTATACACAGGATGAGCAAGGGCTGATTTGTGTTTGTGCCCAGGTTATGGCATCATCTAGTGGTTGATGCATGAACCTGGAGCATAAGCTCTGCCTTCTCAAGACTGCAGGACGCCCCACACTCAGTTTGTCTGCACCCTGGGTGAGTAATTTGTCAATTATTCTATGTGAAAGGTACCATCAAACTGGATTGTGAAAGGTCTGTAGGTGTGGCATAGGTATACCCAACTGGGACATGCTCTCCTGGCCATGCAAATGTGACTGAAGTTAAGCACCCAAGGAATTTTCCCGGTAAATCAGAATAATTCTTTAACATTAGGTGGAAAGTGAAAAACTGAATTGCTGTTTGAGACTTAAGTTTTAAACATAGGATTTAAGCAGGCTGGATCTCACTTCTGTATAGTTGGAAAACTTCAGAAAGATTTTTGTAGAGGGAAATCAATAAACATGAAGAAGCTGGCACAGTAGGCTTGAAATTCCTAAAAGATTTTGACATGGACCATCACTGAAGATTCTCAAAGAAATTTAAGCTGTCATGGAATCAGAGGAAAGGTCTTCTTGCAGAATTACTAGCCGGTTAATAATTAGGAAACAAAAGGGAGAAATAAATGGAGGGAGATTAGCAAATGAGCCTCCCAGGACCTCTGCTAGGATATGTACTGTTCAACATATTCATAAATGATCTGAAAATGGTGTGGAATAATGAAGTGATAAAATTTCCTTATGACACAAAGTTATACAGGGTACTGAAAACTAACTCTGACTGTGAAGAGTTGCAGAAGAATATCATGATCTTGAGTAACTGAACAACAAAAAACTTATAATATTAATTGTCGATAAAGACAAAGTAAGGCACACAGCCCCTCTCCGCCAACAGTTAGTCACATATACAGAATATTGGAATCTAAGGTAGCCTTTGCTATGCAGGAAAGATATCTTAATAAAAGTGTATGTTGATGGTTCCCTGAAAACTTCTGCTCAGTAGGTTGTGACACTGAAAAAATGTTAAGATTATTACGAAAAGACTAAGATCAACACAGAAACTGGATAAATATCCATTTCATGGTGATGGGGGTTGTAGCAATCTATTTTGAGTCCAATGCGTAGTTACAGTGATCCCATCTGTAAGACGACAAAGTAGGTTGAACTTACTTTGGCTTCTATATAAGGGAAAACTAGAACCAAGCAGCTTTGAAAAGAAATGCTTGAAAATGGGTCCTATCCCTGTGTCTATCTGTCTGTTGACTGGGGTCTATCTGCTGTCTATAGACTAGGGTCTATCTATTTAATTAGGATCTATCAAATTGGAAAAGATATGGAAAAGGTTTCTAGGGAATGACTGTCCGCTGTTATTTTTAAGAGAAGAAGTAGGGGTGACCAGAACCTTTAAAACAAACAAAAGAAATACTTTGCCTTACAGTGCATAATTGCTTCGTGGAATTCGTTGCCACAGGATGTTGTGAAAGCTAAAATTATCACTGGATTCACAAAGGACTCAACAGATTCATAGCAGAGGGGCTATTAATCACAGGGGTCTGTAAGCTACTTCCAAATCAAACTTAAAATGCTGGTTGACAGAAACAGAAATATTTTGAGAAGCAGGACCAGTCTACGCTTGCCCCTTATATTCTCTCACTACACACCCTCCCTCTGTGCAGCTTTTGTTCATCTTGTCAAAAAGAAGGTATTTTCTCTTTTTCTTCAGACCATTGTCGATATTTCCAGGTTTTTATGTTTCGGTAGGTTAAACAGTGTGAAGAAAGAAGAGGTACAAAGCCAAAGGTTAGCTGATTCTGCAAGAAATGAGCAGAACCGATCACAAAGTTTGTTTAGGCAGCATAAAAGGAGAAAACTGAAGAGTGAGCAGATGAATTAGGTTCTAGGGTACCTTTCAGAGAGGAATAGTGAGAGGCAATTTCTAAACTTGGTTCAGAATTAAGAAATAAAGTATTTATGAATAGTCTGTAAACAACATGTTTGCCTGTGATGGTGGAGATTCACAGCAAGGTTTCTTCTGGTCCTGTGTCCTAGACAGAAACCTGAACCTTTTGAGGCAACCCATCACTAATTGAAATATAGAGCGGTATGCACGAAGCTGAGTTCAGTTGCTCTAAGTTCCACCTTTGAAGTTGCATTAACATTTAATGGTCAAAAGAAAGCTAATAAAACTGGAGAGAAGTTGAAAAGGCTAAGTCATAACTGTTTTTATGATGCAATATTACCACAAAACAGAGGAAGGGTATTTATGGTGCATAAAGGTTTCTCTCATCCTTTGCATGTGTTCTGGGGCTATCAAAACCAGTTCACCTTATGGGGAAAAATTTTGCTCTTATCTATGTATTAGCAAAAATAGGGTGATACTAGTACCATCAAGAACAAATTTGTCCCATCTTGTGTTTCATTGTCACATTTATTCTTAATTTCTTATGGGTAAATATGTGTAGTAAGCTCCCCACTCGTAAGACTAAAGACTAAAGCTTTTAAGCCTGAAGTATGTGTGAAGTCAATATGAGTCAATATGAACCATTCTATGATTCTATGAATATGACTCAATTTTCTTAAATTGTAGGTTATAAGAATACCAAGTTAAGTTATCCTAAGTTATCAGAAAAAATGAAAAGTCAGGAAACAGCCTGGTAACCCTTTTCCAGTCTGCTGTGAAAGTTAGGGAATTCATAGTGAAATGTCAGTGCTCCAGGAGAAGCAGATTGCTGTGGCCTGGCGCACATTCAGCGGAGTTTACAATGTGTCAGGATGTTCAACTGTGTGAGAAAAGAACAGGATTCAATATGATCATATGATATTTGGTCCTGGTGTGTTTTTTGTATACATATATACACACACCCTGGAGGAGGCAAAGGAACTGTGAAGTAGATACATCTTCTGAGCCATTGCATTTCAGCTGGAGAAGCACATGCTCTGTGAGTCACTCTGCACAGCACTGGCTGGATACTCTGCCCAGGATAGGTGAGTGATGTCAAAACTGTTACTCCTTTCATTTTTAAAGAAAGGAATAGGCTAACATCACTGCTCTGGATGCCACAGACATAACATCTTGCCTTAGATCCCTTTAAAAGAATTATAAATTACGGGGTTTTTTTACATTTTAAACTGCTGCCAGTTAAACACAGTGAATTATTTTTTAATATCTATTTTTTTAAAAGAAGTCTTTGGTGGCAAATTCTGTTTAAAAAAAATAAACCAAAATTTGTATCCTACATATTAATCTGGAGTATCTGACATTATCATAAAACTATGGGTCTCTATGTGTAAAGTAACAGTAATTGCAAGGAAATAATGCATTGGTATGAAACACAAGTGTAAACCTACCTTATTTATCTAAAATTACTTCAGAAGCCCTCAGAATATCGACCTCAAGAATTGTACATTGGTTTCTTAAATTCAATTCTTAATCAATGCGGAGACTCTCTTAAGGAACTCCCATTTTTGCATTCCTTCAGCAGTGACTTTAATGGAACTGTAAGGACAAGAAAAAGAAAACCACTTTTTCTTTTTTTAGCTGGCCAAAACCCCAGATCTCATAATAGTTAATAATGCCGGTTCCTTATTTCATCTCTTCCCCTGTCTGCTTTCTTCCTTTCTTCCCCTTCTCTTGTTTCTCTGCCTCTCAGTTTCCTTCAAAACATCCTATTTCCTGTTCCGCTTTTGCATGTACACATATTTCCCTGTTACATGGTTCCCAATGCTGAGACTCCCCATCCCCTAGAAAGGGCCCGCCTGTCTGCCTCGTTGTTAGCACCCAGTGACTTTGGGCATTTCCGTTCAACAGCTGTGCAGGAGGTTTCACTGTTGAGCTGCTGTGCCCATTTGTTCAGGGTGACTTCAGTTTCTGCCCCTTTCTCTTTTGTAGAGTTGTACCTCCTCACCGCCAAACTCCTCCTGGGAAACACGGCTTACTTCTTCTCCTCTAAGAAATTAAATGTCCTGTACTACTTGCCTCAGTTTACATTATGATATAAAATATTTATATTTCTATTAGTCCAGCTTAAAGTGTCCTGCTTCTGTGTAGCTGCCACAAGCAATGAAAACCAGTAGTCATTTCATGATGGAGAGGCACGGCATTATTAAAAACTTATTCATAGCCATATCACTGATCCATGCAAGATAATATTTTTTCTGTGGTTGTTCTTTGTTGTTGCCATAGGCAAAACCATCCAATTACTTCTTCCCCCAAAACATATCCTCCAGTCTATTCAAAAGTATATTGCCAGGGTTGTCCTGATACTACCAAACACAGGAAACCCTTATTCCTCCAGCTCACTGCTGTCTGCCTAAACAGGTTAACCTCTTGTGTCTTACTTTCTTGTGGATTGGGCCTTCTTTTCTAACAACCCTGAAAATGAGAGGTCTTTTTCTCTTCTTTTGGCCCTCTGAATTGACAGTTAATCTTAGATAAGATGGACATTTGTATATTTTTAAAATATTTCCAGCAAGTCTTCATTGTGAGTAACATCTCAGTCTTGAGGAAAATGGAAGATGTTAAAGACCGAAAGCCTATTTTTCCAGTTAAAACAATCAAGGTTGTTTTTTCTAATTCTTTAGAATTGTAGCATAAAACCACAGCAAGGCAGGTTTTTTCCACAAGAATGTCAAAATGATTACTTTTTGGTTGAAGTTAATTATGGTTAATATTCTATGCATAACTTTGTGCAGTTTTCATTGTTTTCATTTTTTAACCACAGCCATTTCTTGACACACTGTTCATCTGTTTCGCCTTGTTTTCAGAACACCTTGAATGCAGCTACCCAAATCATCCTGCTCTCAGGTAAGTTCCTTAACTTAATGCCAAAAGGCTGATAGAAAAAATGAGACACGGGAAACTGATAGAGCAGCAAAGTAATAGAGACCTCTCAAGCAGCTTGCAGTCTAACCCTGCATCACTTCATCCTTTTACTCTGGTCCCCAAATACATCTGTTCACAACTGCCTCCAGCAGCCCAAGTTTCCATGAACTTTTCACAGGGAACTTGGCTGGCTTCAGTGGGCCAGCCCTGCAATGCATGAACTGGTTTCTGCCACTGTTATTAACTTCCTGTTCTTCTCTGAAAGTATTAGATGCCACCTAAAATAGGGCTAGCAGTATCAGAGGATTTGTCAGCTAATTTCAGATTTTGAACCATACTGACCTATAGGTGGATTCATGTAATCTAGTGATAGCTAAAGTCTAACAGAGAACAATGTGCCACTGCAAAATTCAGTCCAAATACCTGATGGATTGAGGTGGCTATTTCTTGCTGTTGACGAAGAAATGAGTGTAAACCTACTCAAGTTAGGTAGGAGAAGTCCAGGTCTTGGATCACAAGGATATTTTGGAAACACATGCCATGCATCTTATACTCTGTTAGTATACTTTGGAGCCTTGTGGAGAAAACCTCTCTTCTTTGTTTCTTTTAACTATGATTTTTTTCTGATGCTTTCATTGTTCTTTATGGTGGAGAGCGCTGACAGACCAGATGTGATTCCTGTTGGTTATTCTCTCCTTGCTCTAGTGGATGACTAAGCACCATACGTCAGCACCAATTACAGGCTCCTTTAGTCTTCCACCACTGATTAAATGTGACGTTTGAGCTAAAATCTACTAGGCTGACACACCAACTGGATCCTGCCTAAAATTACTCCTCTGCTAATTGACAGAAGAATTTTTTTCATTATTAGTTTTGACTCTTTTAAGTAAAAGCAGGCTGATATTATCTTTTTTCCACAGGCATTGAATTATTTTGGCTTAAATGGAATTAATTTCTACTACACAGTTATGTGGTTGGGCAGAACTATGAGTGAGAGCCTTTCCTGCCTCCACCCCTGATTTTTAGTTTTATGATAATTACATTGAAAGTAATTTTGTGTGTGTGTGTGTGTTGGGGCGGGGGGAGGATTTCACAGGTCTGTGAGGGTCCTTTGGTGGTTCTGAGGATTTTATTTCCACATTTGCCCTACAACTGGAAGAGCTAGACATATCTGTATTTAAAATTCTACATTCTGTAGGTTTTCAGAATTCTTAGAATCAGAAAAACACCAAAGTCATGGTCGTATATTTAGAACCAGAGAAGGCTATCACAGTCATATTCTCTGAGCTTCTGCATAAGACAAACCAAAGATCTCTATTCAATCATTTCTGCATCAGGCCCATGTCTTCTGTTTATGGAGCAGCATAGCTTTCACAGAAGTATTGAAATATTGCTTAGCCATTGTGGGATACAATAAAATTGTAAGTATTGTCAATGCTGAATCCAGTATTCATCAATTGTTCCATAGTGTTTGCGGGAGTGATGGGGTTGGTAAATCAGATGTGGTATCTCTGCAGCTCCAGAATGTTAATCTCATAATAAACCATCTGCTTTCTGTATGACAAACTGCAATGCAGCACATTGTCAGTATTTACAAATGATTAATAATAATAATAGTAGTAGTAAGAATAATAATAATAATAGATCTGTTTCTATAGGGCTTCCAGCGGATAGCAGCTGATCATGCTTACTGAATCCAGGGAAGGAATGCCAAAAGGAAAACAAATGAATCTAACCAGCTGTGGAGCTATTTTTGAAAAGCTGAGGAATTCAGCTGGTTGCTTTCTATTGCCTTTAAAGGTGGTAAGCGATATCTCAAAGTTATCCGTATAGCCTTCTTATGAAAATGATTTTGTTTTGCTTTTTAAATGTTTGAGGGACCTGTGGGACCCCAGTGGCTCACAGAATACTTGTGCATTTGAACAATGCACATAAACACTGCTCCGTGTCCACTGTCTGAAATCCAAGGCCCCTCTGTCCGTCACTTCTTGTGCTGAAGGAAATATATCGTCAGAGCGCCTGCCCAAATGTCACAGCTCCAAGGCCCATTGACGCCTGCACGCGTACCCCGCGATGAATGCAGCATCATAGCATCAAGGTTGTTTTGTGCCTCAGCTCTTATGTGGATGTGAATGCAGCATCACAAGTCCAAGGCCTCTTTCTGCCAAAACTCTTACGCTGCAGTTCAAAAGCAGTTACAAGGCCCTCGCTTCTGCCAGGGCAATTTAAATGAGCATGATCGAAACTTAGTATGGGTGCAATTTTGAGTGTCTTGCTGAAACATGCTGTAAAACTAGTCTGCAGAAAAAGGACAAATGCCATAAAAACTGTTTTGCTGTATAAGTGAGACTTGGCAGGTCTTCCCTAGCTCCTCCAGCAGCCTTTTTTCCCCCCTTTTTTCCTCTGGCAATGAGCCTTAAAAAGACCTCAAAGACGTTTATATGCTGACCAAAGAAACTCATTCTATAAACAAGCAAAGGAGGGTTTATATTAAATGTATGTTGTTTATCATTGCCATTGTTGCAGTATATTAAGATAACAGGCGAGACAGAACATTGACAGCTTCTAAAGCCACTGAATAAACCTAAGCCTGCACGTAGCTTGCTGCCTGGGGCTCCTTAAAGCTACTCCCTTGGTTTTCCTCCTGCCTATGCTTGTTGATTCCTATCAAAATGAGTTAGAAAGCAACTCATCATGCCTATATAATTCCATGCACACTTCCTCTCACCTCCAAACGGGAAGGTCAGTTTCTGGACAAACTTTGTTTCTACAGCTTTGAAAGAGTCTGTTGTGTTTCATTTTGTTTTGAGTGGTGTAATTATCAGTAATTATTGGGAAATGAGCAGGAGTCAGAGGCAATTCCAAAGCCACCCAGAATAAACTGTGCATTGTTGCAGGGTTGTAGCATAGCTGTTTTACAGAGTTAACATTCTGAAATAGTTGGAAGTGACAGTTTCCCTTTCATGGAGGGAAGAGGGCAAAGAGCTACACTGCTGCTTTAAGGTTAATCTGTACATTCAGGAAGAAGTTTGAGCCGGAGAATACAGGGGCACTGAACAGATCCCTGTGTAGCCCAATTTTCCTTTTAAGTGAATCTTCCTGGGTAGTACTGTGCCCAAAGAAAGACTTCAAATGTCACAACAGGTGAAAAACTTCTTATAAGGCATGTATAAGGCAATTGATGAGATTTCTGTTAAAGAACACAGAATTACAAGGAAAATTACAAATAATTATATTATTCAGTTTTAAATGACACACGTTGAAAAATGATGTTCTTAGAATAACTAAGTCCCATTTTTAAAAAGTCCTAATGCCCTTTTTTTCAAGTAAATTAATAAATAAATGTCATGTGGCATGAGTTCAATCAACTGTGAGATAATGAGGACTGTAAAGCAGAGAACTTGATGGGTCACTGATTGCTAATGGACTACAGATTCTTGCAGGTCATGGGTTCATTGCCAGGCTGTGTTTAAAGGTTTCTCTTTTTCTTCTTTTTTTTTTTTTTTTCTCCCCTAAAACACTACTTAATTGCAAAACAAAAGTGGCTTCATGATCTGAATGCGGACACTAGTGCCCACATCTAGACTGTGATAGATAATGGAGGCCTCAAAGCAGAGCCACACGTCTCAGAAGCTTTGGCAAAGCAGAATTCTTCTGCCACAAAGACTCATCCCAGGCGGCAGTGGTTGAACAGCTCTCTGTAGATACTGTTTGCACAAAGTGGATCCTGGAAGGGGATGTCTGTGGAAGGTTGTGCTGGTCTCTTCCTTCAATACTATTTTTACACTGTTTCCCCAAGACTGACTCTGGGTAGTGAGATCTGACTGAATAATTTAATTTCATGATGGCAGATGCAAATGAGGCAGGACACTCTAGTATCAGAGTGTGCCCATGGAGAAGATGGCTGCATTACTGTTACTGAAGTGACAGAATGAACTTCTGATTTCCAAATGCAAGGCTTGCACCTCCCATGACAGCGATCAGAAAGATATAAATGTGCAAAATACAGTAATGTATACTCAGATGCATAAGACTCCATGAATGCCACAGGCTACAGGAAGCAGCTACAGAGCAGCACAGCATTGGCTTGTGGACCAGATATCAAGGCTGGGATGAAGAGAGCAGAAGGGCAGAGGTGAGGAATGAATGAAAAGGAAGAAGCTGTTCTGCATTAATATATAGCAATATCAACTGTACAGGCGGCTCAGAACTGCCTAAAGCAGGCTCTTACATCCAGCAGTGCTCCTGGGGTTTGGTGCACAAGTAAGGATACAGAAAGGTTTAAGATCCCACTGAGTCTGGAGCTGATTTTGCTGTTCTCACACTGTTAGGTATGCATAAAACCAGCTGCCTGGCCTACGCTAATCCCAACTGTAGTCAAGTCTGTTTCCTGATATAAATGCATATATCTGAATTAAAGTCTTTTTCCCTTATGAAGCTCACGCATTTAAATTCAAAGCCTCTTTGGTCATACTCATGGCTGCTGCAGCGTTCTGTGAATAAACAGGAGATCCATAACTGAAAAAGAGTCCATTAGAAGTGCAGAGAGGAAACAAAGGGCGTGAATTTGGTGATTATGAAGGTGAATGATTAATAGCATGTATTAGTGCCAGACATAACACAGACAGACTCTGCCCCAACCATGCAGGTCTGCTAGTATTTAAAAATAATTATCTTCCACCCTTTCTACTCCAATCTTGAACCATTCTAGCTCTGGAAACAGTCACCAGTGCTAAATTGTTAGTGGTTTTCTAATGAGAACAAGAAGAGAGAATACCTTAATGAACATTTGTCCTTGGGATTACAGAGGCAAAAGACTGTGGAAATAGGACTCCACTTCCATTTGCAGCATTTATTTTTCTCCTTTGAATGGATGCTAGATAGAAGTGTGTGACAGTACATCCTACTGACCCCGTAAATAGCCAGAAAGAAAAAGAACATGTATAAATACCAATTTTGCTTGTCATGTATGCCAGCTTCCTTTTACGAACACAGTTTTATAATTGAAACTTTAAAATGTATTTATGATTTGAAGTACAGAAAGGCTTCCTTGAGGTTTTCCTACTTCACTGTAAAATATATTTTTTTCTTTCTCAGTTGCTCTGCCCTGCTTCCTTCATTCAAAAAATAGTAACAGTTGCTGAAAGCAACCAAATCTTGCACTAAAGTTTGAAATTTGCTTCCATGATGTCTTCTGTCCTGCTAAGCAACTGACTGTGACGCACTTACTTCCATGTTTTACTAGGAACATTCTGTAAAAGGATACTTGTTTTGGCCAAAAATTTCATTCCACTTCAGCAACGTTGATTTATTTGGCAACTTTTTTGTAAAATGAGCTCATAAAGCAGGATTTACCTGGCATGAGCATATGTAAGTTAATTGCATCAATATACTGACAATATGGTCATACAGTTTCTCCTAAACGATTGTTCAGCTCAAGAGAAATACAGCTATTTCTGTCAGATGAAAATATGTGAAGATGCTATTTTGGAAAGAAACTCTTGACATTCAGCTTTACTGTTTGTAACATTAGTGTCAATGTTCTTGTCAGAAGTCCCCCTATAAATCTGAGCTGTGAGACCTTGAGCAACTTGTGAATAGGGTAAAATGCAATGTAAAACAAATTGATAGTAGTGCAGTCATATCTGCTTTTGGAGCAGTATTTTAAATGCAGATATCCTTCCAGTTATACAAGTAAGGGGGGGCGGAGGAACCCAGGACTTTGTGTGAAGAGACCTTTTTGTGCTCTGTTCCAGAAATGGTTACTCATTTCCCGTTTGACTTTGGGAGGTCACACACGCTTTGTTTCCTCATACAAAAAAAAAAAAAAAAAAAGAAGATAATACCAAAAGAAGATAGCCTTTTCAAAGAGTCACTGTGAATTTCTTAATTGTTGTCTCCAGTCTATTAAAATGTCTGGACATTTAATACACTTGTAGTTGCAAGTAGATGATCACAAATCTTTTTTTTTAAACAGTATTCATCTTCCAAAAAGATTTTAAAATGATAAAAATTAGATGAACATGAACTAAATTGAGAGACCGTGGGATATTAAAGTGTGAATAATCTGTTTTCTTTCTGAGTTTCTCTGAGCTACAGTTAGAAACATGTGACTATGTTACCCCTCTCAGTGGCCAAGTCTACTTTCACCTACTGTTGTTAGAACTGTGTGTACCTAGAACCAGAGATAGAATTTGGCAGTGATATTTACTAATCCATTTCCTAAGTCGCCACAAGCAATGAGAAATACAAACAGATGAAAGTTTTATTAGTTACAATACCTTTCCTGAAGCTATTGTCTTCCAGAGTGTGAACAAATTTTTAAATGTCTGGCTAGACAGATAGGCAGGTATTAGACCTTAAGTACAAAAGCTTACCATTCATGGGCCAGAACAATTTTCTCATGTGTGAATAAGAAAGTAGTGCTTACCCCTTTTGGCAGCAAGATCAGAGGAATGGTGGTCTTCTGTCAAAAGCTTTTCCCTCAGGGCATACTCCTAGGACTGTGATGTGGCAATAATTTTCTAATTGCTACTAACTGCTCCTTAAGGGCTGGATTGTAATGGAAGCCTTTGTTTTTTCTTTAACGTGAATCAGCTGAATCAGAACTTTTATTCCTGGTGGGGAATTTAAGACCAGGATTTCAGGTTTAAAGACTTTTCCTGGAAACCCTTGGTCTGGAATGTTCATGTGTTTAAAATGAAAGGAAGCTGCTAAAAGCATTTTCAGCATCTTAACATTCCTGTTACAAACTACATTTACAATAAATGCTTAGAAATTCATTATACTTACAATAAACTTTTAGCTTGAAGCAAATTGTTCCATAATTATCTGTATCAGGTTTTTCTATGTTGTCCTCCAAAGCATCTACTATTGGATGCTGCCCAAGGAGATGGCATTTAACACTGCAGATCTGACCCTGTCTGCAATTCACCTAACAAGTTGGTTTGGAGTGGCAGCTAGAGGTCTGCTCCAACCTCCCTCCCTCTCCATGCTGTGTCAGGTTAGCCCTGGATTTGTCCAGATGAGTCCTGGAAACCTCTAAAGACAGAGAAACTGCCTCTCTGGGTAACCTGTTCCCTTGCAGCCGTACTCTCCAAGTGAAGAAGTTTTTACTAATGTGCAGCCTGACCGTCCCAAAATGAAGCGTGTAGCTCTTGTGCCTTGTTTTACCAGCTGCTACCACCAAGAAAAGTTTGACCCCATCATATATGCAGCTCCAGATTGTAGGCTTAGGTTAGATAGCCTCGGCTTTCACCTTTGCCTGATTTAAGGATCCAAACTTTTTCAAGTTTTGCTTACAGGGCCTCAATCATATTGGTAGCTTATCTTCTGGACCATGTCATTTCTAAACTTTTTTCATAGAATCATAGAATCATTAAGGTTGGAAAAGACCCTCAAGATTATTGAGTCCAACCACTAACCTATCACTGCCAAGTCCACCACTAAACCATATCCTCAAGCACCATGTCTACCCTTCTTTTAAATACCTCCAGGGATGGAGATTCCACCACCTCCCTGGGCAGCCTGTTCCAATATTTGACAACCCTTTTGGTGAAGAAATTTTTCCTAATATCCAACCTAAACTTCCCCTGGTGCAGCTTGAGGCCATTTCCTCTCATCCTATCGATTCTTACTAGGGAGAAGAGACGGACCTCTGCCTCGCTACAACCTCCTTTCAGGTAGTTGTAGAGAGCGATGAGGTCTCCCCTCAGCCTCCTCTTCTCCAGGCTAAACAACCCCAATTCCCTCAGCTGCTCCTCATAAGACTTGTTCTCTAGACCCTTCACCAACTTCGTTGCCCTTCTCTGGACACGCTCCAGCACCTCAATGTCCTTCTTGTAGTGAGGGGCCCAAACCTGCACACAGTACTTGAGGTGCGGCCTCACCAGTGCCGAGTACAGGGGCATGATCACCTCCCTGCTCCTGCTGGCCACACTGTTCCTGATACAAGCCAGGATGCTGTTGGCCTTCTTGGCCGCCTGAGCACACTGCCGGCTCATGTTCAGCTGGCTGTCAACCAGCACCCCCAGGCCCTTTTCCTCCAGGCAGCTCTCCAGCCACTCCTCCCCAAGCCTGGAGTGTTGCATGAGGTTGTTGTGACTGAAGTGCAGGACCCAGCACTTGGCCTTGTTGAATCTCATACCGTTGGCTGCAGCCCAACAATCCAGCCTGTCCAGGTGCCTCTGTAGGGCCTTCCTGCCCTACAGAGCAGTAACTCAGTGCCCCAAAAACCAACACAGCATTCCAAGTGCAGCCTCACCACTGCCAAGCAGAGGGGCATACTAACTTTCCTTGACTGACTAGCCACAGTCCTCCATTTGTATCCAAATAAACAGTTTGCCTTATGATAAGAGCACACTGTTGGCAATATTCAGCTTGCCACTTGCCATAAGCCCTGGGTCATTTTCAGCAGGGCCAGTATTTCTGGTCTGTAGTGATGCATGTGGTTACCCTGCTCCAGGAACAGAACTCTATTTCTCCTTGCTGATTGTCATGGTTCATTCTTATAATTTGAACAACGTTTATGTCCTTAATCCCCTTCAGTCTTCTGCACAAACATGTATATTTGTTACTGTGGGATTGTTTGTATATACTTTTTAAAATCTTGTGATGCTGTTAAATTTTTTATGGAGAATTTGGTAAAAAGAAAGTAAGCATGGTGTTTCAGTCACACTAGACTTAAAAATATATATCAGAGCTATATTGTTAAAGTTTTCAGAGGCAAAAAGGCAGCCAATTGACTGATTTATTAAAAGGCTTCCATCTTCCCAGGAAAGGGTTACCTGATTATACTCAGTTGGAACTGAGCTTGACTAAATTTTAGGGGCGGAGTGGAAGGGGAGGTGTTGGTCTCCTCTCTCTGGTGACCAGCAATAGGGAACAAAGAAATGGGATAAAGCTGTGTCAGGAAACATTCAGATAGGACATTAGGGAAAGGTTCTTTACTGAGAGGATGGTTGGTCACTGGAACAGGCTCCCCAGGGAATGGTAGGGGTGACTCATCCCCGAAAGCAGGTGCCAGGTGAGGGCAGCCATCACAGGTGACACACCAGGCCATGTAAGCAGTCACAGGTCCTGTGGATGCCCTGCCAGCAGCTCCATCAGGCAGTGGGCCCTGCCAGAAGGATGGGGCAGTGCCTGCTTGGTGAGGGTGACAGAAGGCCAAGGAGCCATGGAGAGGTGAGCAGACGGTGAAGTTCAAAACATAAACACATGCCTCTTAAATCTTTAACTTTGCCAGTACTGTGGAGATGGAGAGGGGTGTCAATGGAGCTTTCCTCTAGTCAACAGAAATTCAGACGAGGTGAGAGCAGTGTGATGCAGGCTGGCCCACTGGGCATGAGGGTCCCTGGTTGCACTTAGAAAGCCAGTATGGGAGAAGCAATGGTGGCTGCATTGACTCTGCTCACTGCAGCATCCCCCTATGGCCCTTCTCCTCCTGTTTGGCAACCCCAAACCCAATCTGTTCCAGGAATAAAGTGCCACGTAGGAACTGATTCCAGAATGGACGCAGCTCCTCAGCAAGATGACCCGCCTTCAGGCCCATTGTTAGAAAGGGTGCAGATAAAATGACCTTTCAAAGGTAATATATTTTAAATGTATTTCCTTTAACAGTGAGTCATTTTTACTCAAAACTTTAGTTTTGTTGGGACCAGTAGGAGCATTGCTAGAAAACCTTTCAACCAAAGTAAGAATATTTTGGGGCTTCCACCTCCACTTTGTTCTATGCAACTGATGGTTGAATTTACTAAAAGCAATTTATAATTAATCAACACAGTTATAATTAATCAACACAATTAACAATTGTGTTGATTTCCAGAATTCATATGTCATGTTAAGAGGTAGCTAGCATGCTTTTTGTGATTATAAAATGTGAATATTCATGTTTCATTTTGTAATCTAATGATTACATCCTCTCTGAAATAAAATGATTGCAATATTAAATAAAGTGTTCACTTTTTTCCAACATTGAGTTGCATGCTTAGATACAGTATAGAGTAGAGTAAAACAAGATCTTTCAAATGTAAAGTTTTCTATTGATAAAACCAGGAACATTAAAATAACCACTTAACATGTATTGGTGACTTCATTTTACAGTATTTGACCTGCACATGTAATAACAGTGCAATCATCAAGGATGAGTTACTCTTTCCATAAACTATGTATTTTAGCGGCTCTGTACTCTTATCATTGCATGGATACAATGCTTACAGCTTATTTTGAAATGTTTTCTCATCAGGAAGCTTTGGTAGTATTAGAAGAGATTTTACAGAGAAAAGCATAAAGGACTTGCAATAGCTAGCAAGCATGACATCATTAAAAAGCAATGAATGTTAGGAATATTCCTGTTCTAATCCAGGCCACACATCCTGCTGCCCTGGAAGACAGCCAAGTCCAACATCCTTTTAGGGTTACAGGGCAGGCTGTGGCCTTTCACAGTTTGCTTTAGTAATCTCTGCATGTGGAATATTCACTGGCAGGCATTACAATAAAATCTAAAATTACTCCATCAGAGAGCTGATGTTCCACCCTTCCTGCATTCTTCCCTGACACTGAAATTGCCCAAAAAGAGCTCTATTGCATTTCATAGATTTCTGTGAAGGACTGTGTACAGAGATGATGGGGGGGTTTGCACATAGGTTCAACAGCATGTCCCACATATGTTGTGCTAACGGTCTTACTAGTTCCATTACATGAACCCATTAGGGTATAATTCTGAAAGCTTTTCTCTGCATTTTCAGTGAATGTTTCAGATGACCAGAGGAAAAATGATCAGACCTTTCCTTTACACAGCATGATTGTCATATTGACTATACAGAGTATAGCTCTCTAGGCCCAGGCACTCTGCCACGCTAAATCCCTTTACACCATCCCTTTGGGGGAAAATGGAACTGAAAGCTGCAACAAAATGAACAGCTAAAGACTCCCAGAGCAGTGGTGTTATTTAGCTGACAAAAAATGAGGAGCATAACTGATTTCAGGATGCTGCTTTTTTATTCCTAGTTAATGTCCTCAGCAGCATTCATAGGAGATACTAATTCTGCCAACATCTAATTTAAATGATGAAGTAAGATCATAACGGGGATATGTAGTCTGTAGTTCATATGAGAAGTTTAGGTGCCTAAAGGGTAACTTAAGGAAAATATTATTTATCTGACCAACTATCGGAGAGAGACTCATGTCTTTGCAGCCCTTACAATGAGATCTTGTCTCACTAGATATAGCTAGTAGTTATTGTTTGGCTTTCTCTATTGACTGGATGAGGAATGTATACATCTACTTTAAAATTATTCACTAGGATCCTACATTCAGGTCTATTATAGATGCTCCAGCCATGTGACTTGATAGTACCCCTTTCTTCCTAGGCTTCCTAAAACACCAGTGAACTGAACCAGCATCCTTTAGAAAGTAACCAAATTTAACTTGTGTTCTGAATCCTCCAATCATATCTCTCATAGTCCACTGGAAAATGTGGGAATTCAAGAGAATGAGGCTCCAGTCTTCTGAATTACTTTACAAGACACATGTTTTGGGGAAAGCCTGGATTAAGAAGTTCCTAACCTTCATGCCATACTCCTGCACCAGCTGAACCAACATTTATCACTTCAATTTGCAAGATTATGCAGCAGCTGAACAGGTGAAATTATCCAGGTTAAACATAACTACTCCCCCTTCTGTAACAGATTTCCCTGTGATCTCTTTTATACCATGCTTTCACAAAGTGTTGGGTCACCACTGCTCAGGAGTTGATGAAATGCAGCACAGCTTTTTAAGTTGTCTTTGCCTCCAAAACTAGAATCTTCTGAAATTACACCCCAAGGCACAAAAATTAGGTGTCTAAAATAAGACAGCTGAATGAAATCCCTGAGTTACTACACTTTCATTTATTTCTACAGAGAAATTAGTAATTACACTTAGAGCAAAATACGTACAGGATGTCAGACATTTCACACTCAGAATTCTGTGGTAAGTGTTCATTTGCAAAGTCCAATATAAAAAAAGCATGTTTGGAAAAACTGTACAGCTTTTTTACATCAAAATCAGTCCCCATAAACTGAACAATTGTCTGGAAGAAGTTATTCATAGGTAGTCATACTAAGAAAGACAGCAGGAACTGAAATCTCCCTAGGAGATTTATAATAAATAGCAGCACTTACCAGTCAAGACAATCCCAGAGAGACAAGGTGAGGGAAATGCAGACATTCTGAAATGTATTGTTACACCGGTAATCACATCAATTCTTTGTCTTGCTGGTTTGTAACTGTTATTCTGTATAACAGGAAAGGAAGTATAGTACAAAGCAGTCTCGGATTTTGTCTATGGCTACATTTTTAGTGCCAAATCTATCCCTTTGCTTGGCTGCAGAGTATATACGACACAAAAACCGTATGGCAACAAAAGTTTGTGGGAGTTTGTACCTTCTTTACATCATGATATAATGTTCTCTGCTATTCACTGTCAGAAACTTTGAGAAGTGATAGAGTCGTCTAGAGATGAATCATCTAGAGATGATCTAGAAAAACCTAGAGATGAATCATGACACACTGCTCTCTCCTCTGGTTCCTTTATATCTGATAAGACCAGTGTTAGCTACTTCTGGAGGCTTCCCGTCTTCCTTGACAAGGAGTTTCTTACTTCAGGAGCTGTCCCCTGTTCCCTGAAGATCCCCTTGCAATACTGATCAAAGTAACATGAGGCTGGGAAGGGTGCAAGGAAATCCAGACAATATTACGTGTAGGAGCAACTGTGAGGCTAGATTAATCACCTATCACTATTACTAACCGTACCCTTGAGGCCAAAATTAGGGCTTCATGGTGCTAGGTACCATGAAGCTAGGTGAAAAACCCTGACTATGTGATTTGTCTTTGTGCAGCCAAGTAGGTCCAGCCTGCATATCCACACCTTCACACCAAACCACAGCACTGGGACCATTGCCGTACGTATTGCTTCTTTACAAATTCAGCTCTTTCTCACCATGACTGCAGCCTCAGGGTCTTGAAGGAGACCAGGCATATAGGTATGAGAGAAATGCTATACTTTGCTTTCTGGAGGCCTTCTTATGTACCCACAAATGTTGTTGTAGTCTACCTCATTGCCCTAGTTAGGAGTCCCTGTGAAGGCCCCCCACAGCCATGAGTGACATGGGAGCAGAGCTCAGTGAGCATTTTGGCTAGGTGCCCCTGCCTGGAGCACATTCCGTTGTAGGAAATCATATGCAAAAACAGTGAGGTATGCAAGCAGGGGAAAAGTCTGGTAGCAGGGTTTAAGTACACACATTCCTCAGGCTGTGTGACCATAAACCATTCCCTGCACTACATTACAACTCCACTGCTCTCTATTCCTCTTATGCTCTTCATTTCCCTCCTTCCTTGTCCCTCTCAGCCCTGACTTCAGATGACAGCATTTCGTAGGAAGGGAAAACATGGTTTTCCACACTCTCCACAGTGCTGCATGACTCCAGAGACAGTTGGACTACATTCATGCTAATAAATTATAATTACTGGGCTCCCCTCTCTGGACCTGTGGCCAACAGCTACAGTCTGGCAACATCCATGTAACTTAGCTCTCTTGGCATTTGAAACCAGGTGACCATATCCAGACTGTTGGGAGTGATCCCTCACCTAACTCATATACACTAACACATATGCACTACATGTAGGTGCTAATTTGGACCACAACCTTGCAAGGGATTATTCAAATATTTTAATAGTTTGGACGAACAAGACTCAGCAGTTGTACCCATGCCCAAGAAGTCCTTAATTTACCAGCACGTGTGCAATATAAAGCATGTATCATTAACCATATTTATAAGACCAAGGCAGGCCAGGGCACTTGGGCCTTGCTTTTAATTCAGTTGACTTAAGTTTACCATAATCCAGCCTGTCTCCTGATGTATTGGTCTCAGTCCTTGAAAGGACAACTCTCAAATACAGACTGAACTGCTGGATTGGTTCTCTGTGTAACTGAGATGTAATCCACTGACTTCAGATGTATGTGTTTTTGGTGTGGCTGTGTTTTTTAGGAGATTGACCTGTTTGAAGACAAATCCAGAACCGTAGTTAAGCATTGATAATGACAGCCTTTTTTTCCTGAAGAAGGATATCCTTGGAGGCTATGATTATGAAACCTTTCTAATGCCAGCTGGAGGGTCATGAATTGGTGTGAGCTAAGGCTGCTAAATATCCCACTGGATCTTTGCAGCTCCTGGAGAACTATGATGCTGACCTTAAAGGAGACTGTTAGTTCTTTTATAGGTAGGTTCAAGTCATCACATAATACTCACTTTGTACATGAAAAGGTGAGCCAACCATTGCTTGTTAAAACATACTCCATGGACCATTAGATTAGATTACATCAGCATTAGATTACAACCTTTGCTTCCTCAGCTGCTACGGACTAAACCTTTTTCAAGGGACTGCAAGCAGTTATGTCATGGTGCTGGTGAGTCAACATGAATAATTCCTAAAGATTTAACCATTATATAGGGGTTGTAGTTGTGTTCCAGAACTGGATACTGAGTCTACATGCTTCTCTAGCTGATGGTTCATGAAACCACAGCTAAGTCTCTTTCTCCAGTTCTTCTCCACCAGGTAGTACCAGTGTTTTGGGGCACAACTAGCCCACAAGATCAAAGTGAATACTGAGGGAATTACATCAAGTGTAGGTTGCTGAAATCAGTGTTTGGGAGCTTGTAATGTTGGTATGGTGAAGGTGAGTCAGCTGTTACGTCATAAGAACCAAACTACTAGATATGGGTTTGCAGAAGGACTGGCTTCCCCTGAGCACCCCAATGTGCAATGTGAGTTGAACAAGACCATGCTGTTCCCCATGTGAAATAAACTGGGAGCTCTTATCCAAAGTGTCATGAAGCAACACACGGAATTTTTTTCTAATATGACTTAGAGCTACAATAAAAGACAGTGGATGTATCCATAATTCAGTTATAAGTTTCATATGCCACTATATGCATGGGAAAGCATTCCAACAAAAAGGCTATGTTTTAGGATTGTAAAGAAGAGATTTCCTTGAAAAATTGCACTTCAGAGGAAGTCTCCTCCTCCTTTCCCTGTGTGATGTTTCTTGGAGAAAGCCTCTCTGCTCTGCTTGGTATGGCACTTAGTGCTTTATCCACATGGAAGCCAGGCCTAACCTTTATTTAACTGAAAATAGTGCACTTAAGCCTCCAAGAGCATATGGCATTTTTATTAAACAAAATTCCTATTGGGAATTTTGAATGAGAATCTTTGTAAAGCTCTGGTGTCTGATAATACTTTATTTCCTTCTCTGTATTTAGACCTCACCAGTGCTTAGACAAATTAATAGGTGTTTATAACGCTGACTTTTGTCATTAATATTGCTTTCTTGAGTTGTTGGAAAATTATTTAGAATGGTCACTTTTACTTTGTCTCTAGTAGTTTCGTGGAGGACTTTGACAATTAGACAAAGAATTCATGCCTTCTCTCCTATGGCAGCTCTTAAAGATTCTATGCAGTGTCATACACCAAAATGCCACTGCAGAGATTTGTATCTTAAAGGTCTTTGGAAAAAGAGAGGAAAGCTCTTGGGTCACTGCTGCATGAAGCACTGAAATGAGAAGCAAGAAACCCAAGCGGTCTTGGCATAAGCAGTGTACCTAACCAGCTATAGTAAGTTAAGGAACAAAGAAGAAACATACATTTTCAATATTTTTTTTTGGTGTTGGTTTTTTTGAGCAGCTCCTTTGTAAGGGGAGACAGAAAATGCTATCTTTGTCATGACACATGACTGAACAGAAGAAATATGCGTTGTCAGCAATGTCAGCTGCATCAAGAGCTTCCATAACTTTACTGTAGAAATAATGAATCTACAGATTACTGTAGATTGTGAATAGTCACACATTCCTCTCTGTTTTTACTTACTGATTCAACTTTCTTCTCTGAGATACACAGTGCTGTGTGGTCAGTGTGCTTGTTGGTGGGTATTTCAAGGACTGTGCTAGAATGCAACTGTGATCAATATAAAATCAGATATCCAAGAACTTCATGTGGAGGTGAGGGAGAGTTTATTGGAATCAGAGCTTGGAGAAATTTGAAATGTTTTGTTCCTGTGCTGATGGGATTGCATAGTTTTAGAACAAACCACTATCCTCAGGCTTCTATAGATGTCAGGAATATGGGTGGGATTTTCTCAGACCTGTGCTCTAGGTCCATTGAACAAAAGATGCCTGAACAAAATAGTAATTGTCAATAGATCTGCTTTACTTGAAGAATGCCTATCAGTTTTTACCCCTGCCACAGAGTTTGGATAGCAAGTTACCTAAAGTGAACTTTTCTTTTCTCCTAATTTATTATACAGGCCTCACTTTTAGAATGTACATTTTTAGACTTTTATGCCTTGTTTGCAGAACTGCTGAGTGCTCACAGCTGCTGCTCGAGCCATTGTGTTCTGAACATATGAGTGTTGATGCAAAATAATACAAGACAACCTAAACTGAAGCTCCTGGCAAAAGGTTGCACAAGTAGCACAGACTGACAAAGCAACAAAACCACAGGTGAAATTCTATGTCAATGGATGTGAAGTGATGCAAATAATAGAAAAAAAAACCCCAAACAGATATTCTAATTACACACATCAAATAAAGGGTTCTAAATTAATCATTACTACTTAGGAAAGAAATCTGGAAGATGTCATCAGTTTCATTGTGTGTGATGGTCAAGACAGAACAGGAAATGGGGGGAAAGAATTAAAAAGAAATACTGCTGTATCACAAACTGAATCTGAGAGTGCAACTATAGTTTGAATATTGTTTTCCCCATTGGAGAATTTGCTCTATATTTACCTCATTTTGTACTCTGTCCCCAAACATCCATTATTGACCACTGTACAAATTATTACACTGAACAAGGTATCACACCAAAGGGATTTTTGGTCTGGCACAATATAACCTTTTCTTAAGCTTTTCTGAAAAGTGTGATACTTGATGTATCAGACTGAGTTCAAAACTACTGGAAAATATGGACATTCATATTTCTGTGTCTAATGCTTACTTCAGTAAAATCAGTAAAATCCCTCTTTCAGCTCACTGGGAACACAAGCCAGAGTCTGCGCAGTAACTGTCTCTCCATTTATACAAGTAAATTAAGCAAGATCAAGATGCAGGCTTGCATGTTAGCACACCAGCAGTTGTCCCATTTCATTGTTAGCATGCTCCTTTTCATACTTTTGGCTGAGACACATAGATTTCTTGTCGCCGGGGCCCAGGACATGCTTGCAGTATAGTGAAGGATGCATGTGGTTGCAAGCAAATGACTGTTTCCAGGAGACACTATGGACAAGGTGATCCTGTTCACAGGGAAGTTTAGCTGCCTGGATGCAGGTTGTCCCGTTCTGCTTGCTCTCAGTGTCAGAAAAGAGGCTCTAGCCCACTTTATTTACTACAATAGATACTACTTATGGAGATGAGTGCTGTAAGAATGTCTAATAGATAATATATCTCTTTTCAGAGTGGGATTTGAATAATGGAGAGTAAATAAATGTGCAAACATACTCTGAAGACAGAGAATAAAATGAAATATCGAGTAGATGTCCTCTGCAAGCAATCATCATCCATCATGTGTAATGAAGTAGAGGTCCCATGGAGAAAGAATATAAACATATAATTCAAGGCTATGTCATAATAATCATCCCCAGAGTAGAGGGACTGAGATGTCCTAGGCAAATAATTCCACACTTTGGTATAGTTTATCTTCCAGCTGAATAGTGAGACTTAAAGTAATTTTGTGTATGTCTATCATGTGTGTTTCTCTCTGCAAACACATGCATGTGCATAGTCCTATGCTTACAGGATACATCTACCCTACCAAATATTTTAGACCAACAGGAGAAAGCTTTTATAGCAAACGAGTTGAAATCACCTGTAGACCCAAAGCTCATTACTAAGCGGAACTGCGCTTCTGTAGTGCATCTTCTGGTTTAGTTTCAACTGAAGCGATCCCTGCTCAGGTGTTCTGAAACTACTCCTTGAAGTCAACTAAAGTGATGTACAAGAGTACAACCAAGGAATTCACATGAAATGTACACTCCTTATTAAAACTAAAAGGTTAGTATAGGATCACCTGGAAGCAGATATTTTTTATATGTGTAAGTTTACAAAACTGAGAAGAAAATTATCTGTACAGAGAAACTCTGTATCTGTCATTTCCTGACTCAGCATAAGGAATATTATGGTGTAGAAAATTACATTTTCAAAAGATGATGCTTCGCCGTCACAAAAGCAGTGATGGTGAAATATTCATGACTCTCTGTGAACTGACTTTTCACCAGAGGACCATGGAAAATCCAAACTGTGTTCAGTATTTAAATTCTCTGGGTGTTTTGTTTTCTGAGAATCTCACAGCATAAAATTTTGGACTTCTATTAAAATGGTAAATGAAACCCCAAGAATGCCATCTGACTGACTCCGGGATGACATGCTGGACCTATAATGGAAATAAGCACGCAAGTACTGTATCACAGTTAATGTCTACATTCCAAATACGTAAATAACTGCTTCCACATCAATTCTATGTAGTTTTGGCTGTGTTTTGTGAATCACTGTGCTTTGAGATTACTAACTAGAATATTTCAATGAATAGCAAAGCTTTCTCTTTCTGAACACTTGTCTTCATTTTGATGAAGTGAATCATGATGGCTATTTGCAGTTATTTCTGTGGTGGAGTCTTTATGTGCATGTGGGCATTTGTGTCTGTATGTTTAATGTGGAGAGGAATTTTAAAATCTTGATTCTTTATTAAATGTATACTTTTTAGTATATTTAGTTAAATCATATTTTATTGCCTAGGTAACAGATTAGAACATCTATCATTGCTCAATAAGATACAAACGTACTGTTAATAGGACCTATTAATTTTAGCTATAATATCTGTGTCTTGTTAGTAAATAGTGCAGAAAATTATTTTCATGGTAAAAGGTTTTCTTTGGCATAATATTTCATCAAGAAGTGTCTAAAAACACTTCTGTGCATCTGAGTGGACTGTAATTCTTTAATAATACAGTTGAATCGCTACAAGAGAGAATGATACTGACTGCTGCTATTAGTTGCCATTCTATATTTTAAGATGACAGATTAACTGAATCTAAAAATAGAATGTTTGCTGCAGTCATGGTAACACACATTTCAAAATTTGCAAATGTTAGCACACAATATTTTAACTAGGAAAAGATGATATATCAGATAAGCTCAGCACAGATTGAAAGTTAAGCCTTTTTCATTTGGGCATTGTCTGCCTGTGAGCAAGTTTACAACTTCTTTGTAAATTCTGGAAAAGTAAAATTATAGCCCAGATCCAACACGGTCATGACTACTAACAACATTAGTATTTCTGGAGCAGATAGTATAGAGTTTCTTTGTTAACTTGAAGTATTCTGATTTCCCTTTATTGCTATTTCTTTATCCATACAGGATAAATAAAGCCATATTCAGCAGCCACTGTCATTGCTCATCTTAGGGCACTTGGATTGTTAATATTTTGTATTATATCTATACAAGTGAGCTATAGATTCTGCTTTGGAGCTTTAGTCCTCCAGTGGTTAGCTACACTGACTGCCAGGCTTGCTTTTGCTTCCTTTGTGTATACAATGACACTTCAGAGAAATCCAGCTGGCATGGTGAAAGGGAAGTAGACTGATGGCAGCGAGTACTGTGGGGTCATGCTTATTTTGTCTTCAAACAGATTTCCTGCTGATGGACTGGGAAACTTGACGTTATGGCCACAAAGAGGAAACTCCGATTGGCACATATAATTATTTACTTGGGGAAAAAAAGAGAAGACTTTATTTTATCTTTTAGTCTGTAAGACATAAAATAGAAGGTGGGAAAACTAGGTTTAAATCCTTGTATCAAAGTCTGTCATAAGTTACCAAATTGAAGAACTTGAGTAAGGCGAGCTAAGAGTTCGGTCATGGCAACACTACACAAGCAAGCAGAGCACAGAGCTGGAAGTGACTGTGAGAGAACAAGGGCTGGTGCTGGAATAGTGTCAGAGCAATGCCAGACCAGGCTACAACCCTTCAGGGAGGAATCCTGCTTGAAACATTGCTCTGGTGTGATTGTTCAGCCTGGATGGGCAAGCCTTCTCCTAAGCCTGTGCCACAGGGCTGGCAGAGTGACAAGGCAGCCTAGAGGCTAGAGATCCTTGTGCATTGCAGATCCTGTCCTAAATTTTTTCGGCCTGGTTACTAGGACGCTGTCCTCCTAAAATCTCCATTCAAATCAGGCAGAGAGTGGTTCAAAATTTTCTCTTTAGCATCCTACCAGACAGCATAAACTAGGATGATTTAGGTAAAATGAGCTTGCAGACTCGGACAGTTCTTAACAAATCCAGACTGGTTTTTGGGGAGAACCTGAGAGACTGACTTCAGGATTGGCTTGAGTGCCCCACTAGAGTGGAGACCCAAGTTCAGGTGACAAGTTGATGAGTAAATTTAGGACCTTGGTGGCTATGCACATGTCTGACCACATGTGTTCAGACTTTATAATCAGTTCTGGCATGAGCTGAAGAAGACTGCAATAGTCTCAGTGGTTGCCAAAACACTCTATTCCAGTTGTGAATCAGACTTGAAAATCCTCTGATGTCAAGTGCAAAAGAACTTAAATATCATTTGAGCTGACTCAGTATAGTCTGCCACTCCTCACTATTCATTACACGTATTTGTTTTTGGGGACTTCAACATCTATTAAGATTAATTACCTATAATTTCAGGCACATGGTCTGGTTTAGGCAGATGCAACTAGATATTCTGGAGATCAGTAATGGACCAATATGAGGACAGTACAATCCTAATGCATGTGATACCAGACTCATTATGAGCTAATATGATGGTAGTATTAGTATGCCTGTTATATCAGACTTGTCTACTTCTCTGAACCGCCCAGGTATTCTGCATGTCTGACTCCTTCCTTGCTCCCCATAAATTTCTGTCTCCTCCAACCTCAGTCCTATGCAGTATTCTACTTCTAGGAAAATGTATAGCTCTGAAGCCATCTGTTATTACCTTACCTACCTGCTCCTAGCATTGCTAAGATGATCTGGTCTTCCTCACTACCTTTATTCCACTAGCATTTTTCAGGTTTTTTTTAGTATGTCAGCACCCAGATATAGTAGTTTAAACCTAGATTGTGAAAATCTGTGTTCCTGCACAGGGCTTGTTTCTGAAACATCACCTTTATGATAGACAGGAATTTGCATTTATTATGAATATTTTAAGACCACTGGAAATTCTGTTAATTTATGGTTGTAGAAATCTCTGGAATCCATGGACAGAAAGCGGTCAACTGTTCAACTGACAATTTTGATTAACTAATAATTTTAAGATTTATTTGCCAATTTTAGTGCCTCCATTCCTAATGATGTATGTCAGTCCCACAAAATCAGCATCCTTTACAATGCATAAGTGTGCGCACAAGGAAAAGTTGGTGGTTTTTTTTGGAGGGAAGCATCTTTTCTCTATCTCCAGCCATTCTGCTGGCAAATGAATGAATCCTACAAATATGCTCCTGAACATTTCAGTGTTTTGCTCAGCGGGTGCACAATTTCTACTCAAGAATCATGAAACTCTGAAACTCTGAGGGCTCCTGTGATGCCATTCTTCTGCAGACAACTGTCATCTGTGTTTCTATTCACTGTTTTGGCCTCTACGGAGGAAAGATTCTGAAATTATATCAAAATATAGACGAATATATGGGCAGACGAATATATTAGCATGAATGTAGACAAATAATCAATATTTCAAGGGTTTATCATCATTTTACACCCCCTGCTGTAATATAAACTTGAAATGTGATAGACTCTAGAGAAAGTTCTTTTGCTGAATAAATGAGAATCAGTCTGGAGAATAAAGCCATTGCTAATATTTTGGGAAATGTTTATTGACTTGTCTGCTGAGGCCGGAAAAGAAAATGAAAATAAAAAATATAATGTGATTTTGTCAATTAGACCTGTACATAGCAAAAAAACTTGCACTGACTTTCTTCTGGTTCTTTTGGTCCCATAGGAGCAAAGCTTTAGCATGAAAAAAAAAAAAACAGAGAAAAAACTAGTAGCACAATAAGATATTTAAATAAATACTTGCTTCCAAATGATTTGCAGTTGTCAACCAATCTAACATCTGCAGGGAGGTTTGTGCCATGACCTTGCTGTTCACGACTCCCTTCCAGAGCAGCTAATATTTTGTAATTGGATCAGCTGGTAATGCTCTAGAGTTTCATGTTTCATTAATTAGAAAACTGTTGTACACTCTTATTTTGTCTCAATTACATTGTTAATATATTTCATTTACCTTGTTTACAGAAGACATTAGTGTTTTTACAAAGCATTAGTAGGTGGGAATACATGCAAAGCGGTCATTTTCCTTGTCCTTCAGTTTAAATGGAAAATCAACATTAGAAAAGGGGTGATACGGTTGGGGGTTTCTTCTTTTTCTTTTATTGAAATACTTCGTTTAAATGCCTTATGCTACAGACCCGTATCGGGTTGCTTAACTGATTAATCTCTCTTACCTACACATACATTTAGGTGCTTAGAGGAGTTCTTAGAAAATGAGGGGAATGATTTTAAAGGGATGTAAGGAAGCAGTGAAAACTTGGCCTGTGATTTAATGTTTTGATCATATCTAGAGGTCCCAGATGAGCTGGGAGATGCAAAAAAAGAAACATTTCCTCCTTTGAAGATTTGTATGTGGATTGAAGATAGCGATAGTATTAGGTTTATTTTTGACAGGGAGCGAAAGAATGGAGAGATTGAAAATTAGATTCAGAAGATGATTTGAGATACTTCTAAATTTAAGCAAGGCTGACATGCGAAACTCCTTTGTTTCCAATGCACAGCAAACAGACAGCTTTGGATGTGTGGGATCTTATACCTAAGTCCCACACGGTAGAGGACCCTGGAATAGACTGTCTACCACATTTTTCAAAACTGATCTGTAGGTATGTAATAAGTACCTAGTCCTTTAGGTATCTAATAATTATGGTATTTTCTTAAAGAGACAAAATTTACTTCCTTTTTTTTATTTAGAATTCTTAAATATTCTTGTGTCATACTTCAAACATGATTAATCTGCATTTGTTTTCATTGAAATTATCCACAAGCAGGAAGATGTTTAAAGAATTAATTTTATTAAAGGTATCTTCTCCTTTAAGCCTTTATCTTCCCTGATCTATGACAGAGATGCTGGTTTGTGTCCACTTTAGGAATGTAATATGAAGATGGACGATCACCTGGGAAATTTAGTAGAGAAGCACATGGTAAAGCATTATGAAAAACATTTGGTGGATGCTAGACTAAAATATGTGCAAGAACTGGTTTGGTTCTGTTGTCTGGCCTGTCTGTCTCACTGATTTTCCAAGCAGTTTCTATAAGCCCGTGTTCTGCACATTGTGAGGCGAACAAATAATCCCTTAAGAAAAGAACATATTTACATCTTCATTACCCATTGCAAAGAAAGCAGAAAGACACAGAGCTCTGCCGTCTATAATGTTTTTGATTCTTACTTTCTAGGCAATCATATTATCAGTCTTTTTACCAAGCTCTGGGGTTTATTTTACAAATCCTGTTTGCAAAATATCAGTAAAAGTTCTTAGAGGAATTAGGATTACTCACCCAAACAAGGGAGGTAGGATCAGCCTGCAGCTTTAATAAATATTGAATAGCTGGATGTAGAATCAGATTTAGTCGATAACACTTGTAAAATCTTACATAATCTGAGAAACTGATAAAAGTCAGCAGGACGTCTTTTTTTCATTGAGAAAGCTTTGAACTGCCACAGGTAGCTGTGACATTTCATACCTAAGAAGCACAAGTGTACACTGTATTTACAAAGTCTGTCTTCCTTTCTTTGAACTACCTACAGCTTTGTTGCAAAAAATCCCAGATATATGTTAGTTTATTTTCATGTAGACACTGCAATGTTGGTCATTCTGTAGCTGAAAACTATTCTGAGTTACTAGAAAGAAATACTTTTATCATAAATATCTCAAAGTTCCTCCAATTAATTTCTTAATTTGTAAGGTTTTTAAATTATATTTGCTTTAGGGTTTGGTTTTTTTTTTGCGTGTTTGGTTTTACCGAGCATATGGTCAATATTTGCTTTTTCTTCTGCAGCCATACCAACACCCTGATACTATTTTGTTTCTTTTTAGTCCAGATGAGGAGTATTTCTTTCTCTATCTCACCAAAATATCAACCGATTTCAGTTCCCAACTTGACTTCATTTGTAGTATTCTTCAGTAGGACTTCATGCAGAAATTGGTGAAAAACTAAAGAGAAGAGAAAAATAATATCTTCCTTAAAGCTGGTAAAGTCTGTAATCTCACCTTTCATGGGCAGAAAGTCTACTGAAGTCCTCAGCCCTTCTGTGGATTTTCTCCATAGATCTTTCACTGACAGTGACATTGATGTAGCAGACATACGTTGAAAATCAATGTTGCAGAGAGGGAAAACATCTCTTTGGTTCTATAGACACTGAATATCAGAGTAAAACCTGCTCAGAAAATAAGCTTTTCTTAACCAAAACCTTCCTGAGGTATTGGGAGTGGTAATAAGGCATAGTCTGGATAAAAGTAATAACAATATATACACTAGGTGTCTCACCAAACTTGGTTGAATTGGCAATGATAAAGACCATGCTTTGAATCTGGCCCTCATTTTGGAGATTAAGGGAGTGAGATGTTCAAGCTGTAGTTCTCATCAAATAGCATAGTAGCTTTTCAAAGTGTATGCTTATAGATAAACCTATTTATTGTCATTTTTTTAATTGCAATTTTAATTTTCCAGTTTTTTGCAATCTCACTCCACTGGAACAGGATGCCGTAGCAGTCTTGCTGCAACCTCGTCATTCTGCCAAAGTAGTTCATATCTATCTGTGATAACAAAACATTGCTAACGGTTGGACAGAGCAACTGGTGAGGAAAACAACACAGTGGCAATCTCTGGGATGTGGCTCAACCAAGGGGCTGAAAGGATTTAAGCAGGGAATGGAGAAAGTGCTATCCTGTGATATTAGATTAAGAAAATCAAGCATAGCTGAACACAATGGAGAAACTTTCTGCATAGATTTTATAAGTATTTTTACTAGTGGGTAGTAGGTACATAAAGGATCTGTACCCTATTCCATAAGTAGCACGGTGCAGTGTTTGCACACTCCTGATCACACGCTATAGATGAGACTACCCAGCTGCTCAGTTACTTCTTCCTGCCCTACCAGTCCACTTTACGTCACTGTCCAACTTTGTCTTAATATTTAATATTTCAATCTTTCTAGTTATTAATAATAAATTTGCTCTATTTTTTTGTAATTTCTTAGTATTGCAATAGATGTTGAGGCATCAAGAAAGCAAGGGACTCATTAGGTTAGGCAATGAAAAAGTCAACCAGTTTACCTATGATTTTGATAGGTGACAGATTTCATCAGGTGTACCACCAGACCGTTCACATTATAAAGCTCTTGGACACATGACACAGCCTACATTGTTGTATTCTCCACAGTAAAATGTGTTACAGTTTTTTATTGTTCATGGTGTTTTGAAGCACCCTTTTTATGTCAGCTTTTGATGTATGTGCTGACAAAGATCAGTGAGACTGAGGAGGAAAAGTGACAGTGTCTAGGTACACTCTGTTTTCATGACATTAACTGACAATTCAGAGAAGAAAAATTATATGAGCAATTGTTGATATGATGCTGTCATCCAGCACTATAAGGCAAGAAAACAGAACACAAGATTTAAAAGATTAAAGATTCATCTTGTATCCTTGTCACCCTGTATAAATATTGGTTGATGGTGGCAGAAAAGAGAGGACAAACCCAGTAGCCCACAGGCTACAGCATACCTTGAGCCATACGTGAAATCAGTAGTCTTGAAGAGGCTCTGAGCTGGGTTGGTGGGGAACAAAGTTGCCTCAGAACTGGAAGGTCATAAAAATGGTGTAATCACAGCAGTTTCAGAACTAGCTTTCATTTTCATAACACTTTTTAATATATCTCACATGACATTATCTGAACAATACAATAACGATAGTAGTAACAATAACATGCCTCCTATCAGCAACCAGAATATATAAAATACCTTGCATATAATATTCTTGTCAGATAAGTAGAGATACACTACTGCAGAGATTTGCAGCAAATTCTGTTTGTTCTCTGCAATATATGAAATATGTGAATTAGAAAACATCAGAAGGCTAACATGAACTCAAATTAGCCTCAGTTACAATTAGTGGTTTGGGTTTTTTAAAAAGGAAATGGACAGAATGTATTTTTAATATTAGAATGCAATCTAGAAACTATATATAACAAAATAAAATACATATTTGCCTGTATACCAGATTTTTAGCATGAAAACAAGATCATTTTACTTAACACTTTTTTTTTTCATCTCACGGGCATACTTTCTGCACATAGAACATTTCAAAGCCATTGGACTGAAAGGAGATCCATATGACCTAAATCTATATAATCTAGAAACCTACAGAGGGAAGTTCCATCCTTTCATACCAAATTGTTAATTATCTGCAAACCTGAGTGTGAAGCTAGCAACTGATCCATGTTTTGTATTTGCTGTCATGGGTGTCCTGATTTCACACTTCTGATTTCACACTTCCCCGTCCCAGGCTAACATGCATTTCTCAAAAACCTGAGCTGGGACATATGTATTTAGTGTGTGTGTGTATGTATGTGTAAGAAAGTGTCCACTATAAATAGATATTCTAAATATGTGGAATACATGTTTCATTTTCTAAGGCAGAATGGTATGTTTTTCTCCTCTGAATGTAAAATTTTACAAAGTTTTGGAAAAAAAGATATAGAAACATTCTTCCATTTTTTTTTAATGCAACACAGAATTTCTGTATTTCAGAGCCATTCCTGAAATTTACATAGTACAAAAGATGCAGAAAAGCCCTGTTTTCATAAACCAAATGCCCTTTCTTTGAAAGAGCTGGAAATATCTGTGTGTAATACATATTGGGAGTCCTTGGTCACCATATGCTATGGTGGGGTTTAAACGCTGTCACAGAAACTTGTCTTAGAATTACTCTAAACAGCATCGTGTTAAAAATCTTTGTAGGCAGCTGCTTTAGAGGTTTTGGTGGATATAAATAGACTATGGGTTCAGAGATTATCAGAAAATCTCCACAGAGACAACCCTCAAATTGTGATTTATAGGTGATAAAGCACAGAGCCATCCATACTCCTTTGAAACACCTTATATGTGGAAAGCAGTATATCTTCGTTTATATTAAAAGACAAATAAGGCCAGGAGTTGTTGCAGGTACACAGCTACACTGCTTTTACATTTGAGCTGGTCACTATACCCGATACTTGCCTTCCCAACATCCGTTAATGCTAGCTTGGGAATCTCTGCAATTGCATTCAATGGTCCCGTTTTTTCTAAAATGGTTATAGGATGAGTGAGAAAGCTGTGGTGTAGATTTGCAGGCTTCAATATATTAATACATAAATCTGAATGTGAAGGATTGAAAATGTTAGCATATTTAAAGTGTAAGTAAGAGACTATTTGTCCTCTATAGAAGAGGCAAATTTCTCTGCCTCTCCATCATTTTAATGTTTTTTGTTAATTACAGCCATCATAGAAAAAAACCACATTTATCATTGGAGATCCTGACTTTCTTCTCCCTACATCCACCCGTGCACCTTGATATTCTGCTTTTCGCTTTTCTCTGCAGAATAAGTACCCTTCAGGCTTTAACAGAAGTTAAACAAATCCCCTCCACATTGTTACTCCCTTTCCTCTCTCTAGTTCTCCCATGCACCCCCCAATGTTTGTTCTGAAGTGAGTTTAAGTAAACCACAGCCTTAACCCACTTGCATGGTCTGTTGGTGATGAATGCCCAGAAGTCACACAGGACGACATAAAGCCCAATTGCTTCTTCATGTGCCTTTCAGGAAGTCCCCTAGGGCTCCAGATAATTTACAGGTGGACAATCTCCTATTTAACACCAGCTCCGCTTATGGAGGGGTTGACACAGTTGATCACCAACCTAAAGAAGAAAAGCCCAACCTGACAGAGCTTGCCAGAAATAAAGGTTTCTCTGTGTCTTGGAACCTCAGACATATGGAAAACATGGTCATTTGGTTTCTACAAGAAAATGTACACAAGCAGGTTTTATGGGGCACTCGACCGATATGAAATGCTGTCTGCAGTCAAAAATATTTTGAAGGTTTCTAAAGGAATGTGCAGTGAATTTTTCATAGGAGGTTCTTTTCTTTCATAAAATAAATGGTGATTAATATTCTCCAAGAAAGACTTATTTCTAATGTGTCACTTCTGATTGGTCAGCTTTGGAATTTGAGTCAGCTGCAGATATTAAACCCCACAGAATACAAAAGGAAATAGATCTAATTCTCTCTTTGAAAGGCTGGATGAAGAATGGGAATCAAATACTATTATGAACAAAGCATACTTTGACAAACAAAATTTGCCATATTAACATACTAATTGAATCTTATTGGTTAATTTCCTCACTTGAATCTCAATGTCCATATTTTCTGTCTATGACCCTGATCTTGCTTCCATCAAGTTCCCTGGCAAAATTCCACTGGGGGAGACCTGGGCTGCCTTCACAAGCAGCCGAGATGGCAGCATGGAAGCAGTTTTGTGCATGCAAGAAGGCAGAGTACGGCATAAGGGGAACAAGTGGGCAATGAATGACAAAACACCAGTGGTTCATTGTCTTGTACCTGCATCTGCCTTTATAAGCCCCCTCGTTGTTTGGGATTTCCTGTAGCAATTTGAGGATTGCTTGGTTTTGGCTGAAACTGCGTTTCAATTTCAATATTCTTGCCTTTTCCAGGAATTATTTTTGTTGTTTCTGCTTGGGTTGATTCTAATATTTTCATAAGGAAAAGCCCAGACTAGCAACATAGCATATGCAGCTCATGGTAACTTTCACAGAGAGTTGGCTGAGATTTTTCGGGGATTGTATCCCATCTTTACCCCTGCCTTTCAAATTCACAATTTGCTGGTTATTCACAGCTCACTTTACCACTGGCTTCAACTACCAGACAGCTGGGGCAAGTGTGCCAGACTGCAGTGCTTGTTAGGAAGTGCCTTTACTGCAACATCCCACTCCTGAAAAGGTCAGGGGCCACATTCTCCCGGTAGGAGACCTGCCAGGAGAGCTTGCTCTGTGGTCAACAACAGGTGGAAAAGATTAACCCTTTGAGAGTCATGCCCCTTAGCCCACCAGGGGTCATGACATCGAAGGCATGGTCTGTTGTCATCAGTGAACAGACAAGCTCCAGTACTGGATTTATTAGATACATCACAAGGCACTCTGTGAAATAACATTTTCCTCTCTGTCTTTTTTTTTTTTGGTAATTCCCTAGAGCTGATGCAGCCAAATGAATTAGAAAAGTGCAGTTAAACCGATTAGTGACTGAAAGCCCAGTAAATTGTTTATTTACCAGGGCTAAATTTAAATGCCTTTTTTCTTGAATTGTCTTTGCTCTCCTGATGGTAAATCATCTTTACTTTTTTAAAACTCTGGTACTCAAGCGGAATATACTAGCTGAATTAAAGCAGCCCACTGACAATATTTTAATGTGTTATAAATTAAATCATATATTGGTCCAGATCAGACACAATTCAGCTTCCTTTCTGATGTCTAAAGATTGGCAGGGAGCAATGGAGTTTGGCGCCATTTTTGGCAGCTCAGCTTTGCAGTGTGACCTTGTAATTGAGGTCCTTCCCATTGGGAGCTGCAGAACAGCTCATCTGAAATATTGTGAAATTCAGTGCAGAGCTACATTACCATTCTTACAGGAGCTCTTACAAAACCACACTGGAACCTTCCATACTGGCTTTATTCTCTACCCTGCAATAACCCTCTCCTGTGTGGGGAGAGACTTTTTCATGCCTAGCTAAGAAAGCTAATTTTCTCTCCTTCATCAACAGTTGTTTGGTTGTTTGGGTTTTTTGTTTTTGTTTTTTGGTTTTTTTTTTTGGTTTTTTTTTTTTACAGGGAGTAAAAAATGGGTGATTCAAGCCCAAGCTCTGTTGAAAACAAGGACTAAATTCTTGACTAAAAGCTGTGTTCAGAAGTGCTAGGACTCCACCCAGGAAACTTAGGGAGGAAGCTTGTGCTGCTCAGAAGAGCTCAATTCAGGCTATACTCAAGTTGAACATCTCTTATTTGATAATACTCTTCTAATGTGTTAGAAGATAACAGGTGTGAAAACACCACAAAGTCAGTATGCCTACAGGCCTTAAGCATTTCTCTCTAAGAAGTCAGTATGTCACTTTTTGAATCTCAACTCTTCAAGGACTAAATGGTGTGTCTATGCTGAGGCTTTTAACACTGCAGGAATGCTTCACTGTCTCTGTGATCATATGCAATTAAATGTTTTACAAAAACATAAATAAGCATAGCATATAAGGTAGTGTTTGGGGAAATCTTTTATTAAAACAGAAAAACCCTAATATGTATACTTTAAACCCCTGGTTAGAAAGGAGGCATCCCTGACAATAGCTTTCTGTGGCAGATTTCTATGTTTCTTTTTAAAGAGCAGAAGTGCCATGTTACTAGAAATGAAAAACAAAATGATGGGAAAGCATTTTTCCAGCTGTCATCAATTTGTTCATATTACAGTACTATGTACATAGAGAGTTACAACTATTGCTTAGTTTCCATATTGTTTGTTTAAATCTTTTTATATAGCAACAATCTAGAGAAAAATTTGGTGAAAAATAAGGAAAAGGGTTTTGATACAAATCCAGATATGAACAGGGTGACTTCAGATTATGACTCTATCTATAAGATTTCCTTCTTCCAAGCAGAAAAATTCAGATTAACTAACCATATAATGAAATTATTTAGGCTTGTCCTTTAGCTCTTTCTAGTCGAGTACAGTATTGCTATAAGACATCATAATGCAATGACATTTGAAACACTCCCATTTAATTGTTAACTGTAAACATATTTTCTTCTTCCCTTCTGCTGATATTACAGATAACAGGTGTGGTCTTTTTAGTCAGTTCAAACCCAAATGGCATGACATATCATGGAGAGAAATTGTAAGGGTTTTTTTGAGGACACAAGACTGGACAGCCAAGAAGATGAGGCTAAAGCATAGAGTTTATAAACCTATGCCTATGTCACCAGGTTCAGGCGTGTGAATCTGTGGCATGCGATTACGCCAAAGTATTCTTTCTTTAAAAAGCAAACAAAAAACCAAACAAATAAACCCTTTAAGATTTTCAAGTAGGCTTGAAACTATGACACAGAGATTTCTGTACTGTCTAGGAAAAACTGGAAATAGCTTCATACATTTCTGGGATGCGTTTACTGATTGCACCTATACATAAATTAAAGGTAGATGGGTTTATCCTCTGACTGAAGCCAGCTGACAAAGAATTATAGTTGCCTATGCCATAATCACCTTCTGCTAATATCTTCAGCCTAAGTCCTTAACCATGCCCAGGAATTTTTTAAGAGATTTCTGATTGGCTTGGATAAAAACAATGATTGTCTTAACAATTTACTAGTTTGGATGATTGAATGTTAGTGTTTGGGAATGTTACCTTCCATTAAATCAATTTACTAGTAGAGCACTAATCTCTAAGATCTCTGCTGTCCAACATCGCTCCACCAAAAATTCTCTGTGTCTGGAAATTTTGTGGATCTATGGCAGATCCAGCACGTTGCTCCATTATTTAATATATTTTTCGCGGAAAGTGATAGAGAGCTCACCTGTTGGCACAGTAGCTCCTGAAGGAAGGAAGGGGAGTTTTAATTCTGACTGCAAACTGTGGGTCCAAATTACATATCTTTTGACTGTTGTTCAAACACTATTTCCTCTGTTATAATACAAAAAATGCTGTTTCATCAATTGTTAGAGGACGTTCTTTAAGGGATAGATGCACTATTTAGAAAAATTGCACAGGGACCTGAACAGAAATAGTAGGGCAGTGGCGAATCATGATATTGTCACAAACAGATGCTGCCTTGAAGGTGTCACATTCCAAGTGAGGTAACTGTGAGGTCCTGACTTTTGTGTGGTCATTATTAGGACTACCATAATACTCAGGTGGAAATAGAAGCAATTTGAGAAATCAGATAAGATTTTCTTTGTGAGCTTGATATGTACTATTTCCATCTATATTATTTTCTAGTTTTTCACTAGAAGAAAAAAAGAGAAATAAAAGAGGTTTTGATTCTTTTTCATGAAAGAAGAAAGGAACAAAGTGGCAGAACTGCCTAAGAATGTCACGGGATTTGAAGCACCTCCTCAAGAGGAGGCTGTGAAACTTGGCTTAGATGAGGATCAGTTCCCCGATGTGAACCAGATAAAGGAGGAAACTATCCTTGAATTTTACACATTCCTGGAAATTTCCTTTCAAAACTTATTATCAGCTCTTTAGTTGCTTCTATCAAGTTGTGTAGGCTCTTGTCCTATTTTTAAAATACCTTTCTTCATCCATGTAATCAGCAAGTTTCATAGGAAAGAGTCTAAATGGGTTTCTAAGAGCAAAAAAAGGAAATAACTGTACAAAAAATTACTAACAAGCATAAAAACTATAAGCTGAAATATAGAGAAAGTCATGTCCATTGGCATAGCCATGTGCAGTTCCCTTTTGAATTCATGTTTAGGTTGACTTAGACTTCTGTGTCTTCTTCTCCAGAAGCAGCTGTATAACATCTCTAAAATGTGTCCTCTCTTATCCAGCAACACAGCTAAAGCTGGTTTTGGACTCCATTTATACTGTCTTGATTGCTACTCTGTCCTTTCTTTGTTTTTGATCAAAACAGTTGTCTATTTATTTAGAAGGTTGTAGGAAAGGTATTTTACACAGACTATTGCCTTGGCCATATCAGATCTCCAGTGACTCTCCCTTTTCTGTTGCCTACTTCCCTTTCATGGCTATCCTGTTTCCCTCTTATCTTTCGAAATATGTGTGATTCTTCATATCAGACGATGACCTCAATCACCACTTGCTAGCCTTTCAAACAGGAACTTTGCAAGCTTCATGCTCAGAGATGGGTATTTCTGTGATGGAGATGCCTCTACATTGGGAGACAGAGGGATGTAACAGCTCTTGGGACGTGGACTGCCCCAGACATTTCCAAAGGTCTGTTTTTATGTTAATATTGTGTGGCAAAGTAAAGAATAAATTTTGCATTTCTATGCTTGATTCAGAGCTAGACCGCTCTGCTAGAGAATTTGCTGGTGGCTTCACTAATTGAATCAAATTGTACAGACCCATGAACTGGCAAAGATCTAAGCTGACTTCAGTGCCACTCCAAAAAGGATAAAAGTTGCTTCCCACTGTGATCCTATTGCAATAATTGAGTCCATATTAGAATTAATAATTCAGAATGATACGTGAAACATCAGCAGATGTGCTGAATGGCTCAGGTTTCTACCTAGAGTATGCAGAACTTTTCAGAAAATAATCATTCTGATTGAAATTTATGTTATGATGATAGCAATAATTATCTCATTAGAGGAAGGATGAAGGAAGGAAGGGACAAAGAAATAATGACAGAAAGGAAAACACAAATGTTTAAAAAAAATCTAATGATGACTGTATGTCTCTGAAAACTGGTATTTTCTCTCTGTTATTATTTTGCTGTTATTATATTTGATTAATTATTTACACTGTGCTATATGTGTGCATACATTTTTCAGAAGTGAGGTATTATTTACCCAGTAAGTACTATGTAAATCAACTTGCAAGAACTCTTAAATATTTATAGTCTGTCTGGAAGGTTAGAAGAAGTGCAAGTTGTAGGGATTGTAACTGCATACTGATAGCAACAGTATAACCAAAAACATAAACATTGCAGAGGTCAAAAACATTTACTGTTTTCTAAAATTTTGGCTTGTCCCAAATGTATTATTGAAAAAATACATTCTTTAAAAATATATCTGTTACGTTCCACTGGCCTAGTAAATTGCAGCTTGCCTCTTACAAAGCTTTCATGGTTGAGATTTGGTCTGAATTCTTTAGCACTTCAAAGCATGATTGAAGAGGAGTGTGTCAGTAATTTACTGTCTCTTTGCATCTGTCATCTTGATTTTCCTCACCATAAAGCTTTAAATCTTGGACCTGGAAAAGGTGGAAGCAAAATGCTTCTGCAGCTCTCTCCTCTTCCTGCTATCCTTGCAGAAAAGAGGGGAGAATATAAAACTCCGAACATACAACCCTCCTAAATAAGGACTGGTTTTTGTTTCAACATAACTCTTTCAAGAGTTAGCAGATGTTTCAAATTGGGTCTTCTAAAATGCTGATAACTCTGCATATCTCAGACTCCAATCCCTTCCAGAAGTCACTTTACTTCCGAAATATTTATAAAAAGACCATATGGTGAATCTGTTCTTTGAGTTGGGGGGAGGAACACGACAATGTATCAATTTATAGCTGATCTTAATTTGCTTTTATTATTGTTCATCCAATATTAACTTACCACTAAAACTGCAGCATTCTTCACTTCCTATGCTAAAATGATATTCTTGCATTATTAGTTTGAGCAATTACTGAATTTGTTTCCCTTGGAAATCCCCAAAATAATAACCAGTAAGTAAACATGCCTATAAGCATGTGTAAAATACATAAATTTTTACATATTTATCCTTCACTTCCCTAATTTACAGCTGTTTGCCTCCCTGCTGCTAAATTGTACCCATGTTTTATGCCTAAACTGAGAAACTGAAGTGAAGAATAGGCTGTCACTTCATCAGATCGGAGCCAATCCTTGTTTAATTACTTGAAAGGTGTTGCTGTCTTTCTTGAGACCCCTTTTATTTCAGGAACCAAGGAAAATGATAATAAATTAAGCTTTCCAAAAGGGTGCATTAAGAAGGTTCTGCCTAACTAGGCTTACGTCACTTTATGTATATCAAGGCAGCACATACATGATGGGATCTCCTATTGCAAGCTTCACAGGACAGAAATCTCTGTGTTTGTGGTGAGCTTCACACAACGAGCTATCGACTGAGACCTGGCGAGTGTGACACATTATAATACGCAGAGAGAGGCCAATTAGGTCCGTATGTCTGCGATTCCTTTCATCTAACTTCTGTCAGATAAAAGAGCTGCTTCGTCAAAGCAAAGCTCCTTTTCTAGTCAGTAGGAAGAGATAAGCATCTCCAAAGGCAAACTGTTCCACGTATTTTACACACCTAATGTGGTGACCTGAGATGAGCCATCCTCCGGAGGTGCTCATCTCTCCCCATTGCCTCAAGAAGGAACCTTGATGGCTGGCTTGGGCACACGCTCAGGCAGTTGGAGGAAGAAGAAATTAATCCCAGCCAGTCAGAAACAAGGAAAAAAAAACAAAAAAACTAGAGGTATCAGTCTAGCAGATACACTGAGAGAATGAATATGGTTTAAATTGTCTGGTAGGTAGGATGCTACACACCAAAGGATGCTAGGTAAATACCAGACTGCATAGCAAACCTGGTTTCTGTTTGTAGCTGACAATGTAGCACTGTCTGGCCTTGATTGCTATATACATAAGATTTTAAAAATAATAGACTAATAGCTGACTCCTTTATCTTGTATATAAAGAGGCTTTAGGATCCTTTTATGCAAAATGCTAGCGTCTGGTTACACTAATTCTTTATAACAGATCTTTCATATATTGGTGAATGTAAGACAGTGATATCATCAGGCACTATTTCTCATCTCTCAGCAGGTTTCACCTTGGTAGAAGACACCAATTTACACAGCAGATTAATTTTGATAATACTCATGTTTCTTAGCAAAAAGTTTATGTTCAGAGTCAAGATGAAGTCAAAGTGATATCATAGTATATTTCATGTTATCAACTATGAAAGAAAGGTTTTTAACACTGGATCTGTTTTTCAGGCATTCAATTTGAGGAAAAGAATTAGCATTGCAGAAAGAAAAGGGAGAATAGTCACTTTTTTCTTGTGCATTCATTGTCTTGAATCAACCTATTGTCTGGGGCTGTACATGTGTGGGAGTGCAATTCACTGGTGGTTGAATTCAACTCTCAGTTCTTTCAGCTGTGTTTTGAGGCTCCTATTTCCTATATTTCTCCCTGTAGTTTTCATAATGAGGGAGATTTTAGGACAATATGTTCTACATTTTCTACATTATTGAGCTTTCTTCATCTCCTCTCCAGAACAGCAAAATGACTACAGCTCCATCATTGTGAAATCAATGCATATAGATAAGTGTCAGCACTAAACAAACCAAGAGACCCCTGGGAATATACCATATTCTGTATCTACCTAATGAAAAAAGAATGTGATACTCATGTAGTCACATGCTTTGCAATCATTAAGGTACTTGTTTTAGTAACATCCCCACCTAATACATTTTTAGTCCTGGAGGTCACATCCATTGGTCTTGCGTCTCTCTCTCTAACCACTGGATCTGCTGGCATTGCCATAAGGTTGGTCTCTTTCCTTCAGTGACACTTTTGAGTACATATGGGCGGCTTTCCCTGCATACAAGTATGCATTTGTGTGCACAAATTCATGCATACATTTAGACATTTACAATAAGTAGGACACACTGACATATATACTTCTTATGACTACCAGCTTTTTTCAATAGCTACCTGTGTTTTATGACTGAAAGAGAGGAAAATGGCAGCTAGAGGTAGTGGTGACAAGAACACTGTACAGAACTAGGAGAATCTGATAAAACCTGACAAGCAAGACAAAACAGATTCAAACTAGAAACAAGCAACAAGGTTTTTTAACCATATGAATAATTAATGGTTAGAATATTTACTGAGAGTTGTGTTAAATTTCTCAATTGACTAGAGCACCCTATCAGTAACAGGCTTCAAATTAAAACGTTTAGGTAAATAAAGAACATTCCTTTAAAATTAAATGCAATCGAGCAGAGCAAGAGGTGAAGTATGATAGCTGAGCAGTCAGTAAAAATGAGCTAGAAAGACAACAGGTAAATACATCAGTAAGCCATAGGAAGTGATCCGAGTGATGGATCTGAGGATTTTGCACCTCCGTTGAGAGTAAAGCTAATGCTAATGCTGTGTTCCCTGTTTTTGCACTGACTTGCCTTCATTCATTCTCATGGCTTGTGTAGTACAAGATGAGAATTTCCTAGGGGGAATAACTTAATAATATAAATGGCAGAAAGCTTGCCTGCAGAAGGGAAGAATAAGGGCTTTTCCCACAAGCATCTGTCGAAACATGAATTTATAAAGTAAATAGTTCGTAAGAGATCAACTGTTATCAAAATTAAGGAAGCTAGGTATGCTTTGTGCTTCTGATAAGCACTGAAAAGAGAATGAGCCTTGGTCTTTGCATAAAGCACATATATAATATGTGCTGTTCTTTTTTCCATGCTCTTGCTTCCAGCCAGATATTGTTAATGTCGTATTAGATGATTCTGCAAAAGGGAGATAATTTAACATGGCATAATACTCTGGAGAGATGGTTTCAAAGTGGTCAGTGATAAATAATAGTTGTTACTCTAAAAATTACTGATTTTAACTGGAATATGCACCTAACCTAAAGGTACTCTCTTGCCTACCCATCCATCTCATTCATAGTTTCACACATTCTGGGAACTATAGTGTAGCATAATAAGGTTATGTAACTATGTTTATGAAAAACTTTCTAACTTCTTATAAATAAAGCCCCAAGCCCCAGATGTAAGCCAGCAAACATCTTCTGATGTTCAAGAACTGAAGTGATTTTCTAAATATGTCATAAATTAACTTCTCCCTGCAGTTTGCTGGGATGTACATCAGTGTGATGTGTGCCTTGGGAAAGGCCACTCACATGGCTGTAATAATAGATATAATCTTGGCCTACCCTGACGTGTCCAGAAAGGAGGTTTACCATGATTATTTTGCATTAATCACACTTCAGACAGCTCTACATTGTAATAAACCAATGATCACTGAAGAGGTAAATCATATGTTGGGAATCCTCAGGCCACAGAGATTTAGTTAAGCAAACAAAAATGTGTGTGAGATGTATGTACACAAATCACATTGCTTCTAAGGAAATAGTGCTTTCAATATTGACAAGGAAGTGATTTGTTACTTGGTGTAGTGTAAAGATTGTTTAGGAAAAGGGATTATTCCTAGTAACAGTGGCTCAATAATGCCAAACTGAAATCAGGCCTAGCAAGTCTGTTTTCTGTTAATAAAGTCATTATTCACCCACTGTTATAATTTCTGATTTGCTGTTCTCAAGCATTTAATACCAATGTGTGACTTTGTTCCAAGTTTATTTTAACTTCACATGGGTTCTGTTCTATCTGATGGTCTTTTCCCTGTGGTTTTCAGAAGTCAACATGACCAATCACCTTACGACCACCAGTTTGTGACACAGCTTTGGAATTAGTGTCTCCCGAGAACAGATAAGCACAAACGGAAGTGCCTTTTATTACAGGAAGGCTGATACTGCACGGCACTCAAATGATACCTGTGGTCAAGGTTGGACTTGGAAAGTGTATTCTTGGACCATGCAAAAGGCATACATGTAGAGTAGGCTGTAGAGGTGTGGGAGATGGTCCTGTTGCTGGGGCACCACAACAGTTACCACACAGGAGAGGAGTGACCGCTGCAACAAATCTGGGATCAACTCATATACTTCATGCAGACTGTGTAAAACTACAGAGTGGAACTCAGCAAACATTTTTGCATGTCAGTAAAATTTTGAAGAATAAAGAACATGAAAGAGAAGGACTTGAGAGTAGCTTTGGTCTTGTGGAGTGAACAGAACTAGAATTCGGGAAATATGTTCAGTTCCTGCCTCATTTGTGGGCATCATTATGTGGCTGAAGGTAAGCTCTTAAACTTATGCTAGTGTTCTCCAGCTATCAAATAGAGATGTAACATCTTAATGCTATGAGATTTTTCTAAAAATAAATGTATTACTGAAATGTGCCATTTTCAGATGTGGCAGCTATAGGATCATATAAGTATTTTTTACTGCAGGGGAGAGAACATAAGAATAAACTCTGGAGAATTTATCAGGGTTTTACTTCCCTGCTTCTGAAAGCATGCGTGGTGACACTACCAAAGGAGTCAATTTAACAGTCAAAGTTTCAATTTCACTTGTCTTCTTTTTAAAGTGGAAAGTTAAATCACAGTCACAAAATATTCTGAAAACATTCTCTTTTTTTCTGATTGATTTAAAACATTCGCTTTCTAAATCTGAAAAGTTGCAAACAACATCCTCACTCTGATTTTCTTAAAAGAATTCTGCACCATATGTAAGCTGTTAGGCATCTGTTTTGTCCTTGTGTACATGTCAAATCATACTCCAGTTCAGTCTTGATTGTCTTATTGTGGATTGAAGCCATGTTTTGCAAAAATGCATGATGCTGAAGCTATGCTCACTTACAGCCTTGCTGTTAATGCCACCAAAATAATTTTTATCAACTTCCTTGCCTCAGCAAACAGCTGACATTTCTTTTGGCAAAATGAACCACAATACTCCTGATCTGACGTCAACGAGCTGACAACGAGTTAGTAACAGATGAAGCTGTGTATTCGGCTGTTCATGGCTGAAATGGGTACCGTACACTCAAACCACATGTAGCTTTTTTGCTTTGAATTGCAACAGAAGTTTTCACAATGTGAATAATTTTCCAGCTTTTCTATTCACATAACAATATGGAGTGGGGCACTTAAAATCAATTCTTTTAATTTTGAAATAAATGGATTTTTAAAGTATCAATATTGCATATGTTGCATGCCTGGTGTACTGGTCCCAGGTGGGATTTCTCCTGGAAACTAAGATATTCCGATTAAATTTGGTATTACACTTCTCTGGTAAATCTATTCACCAAGAGCTTTCTTAGCTTTCTATAATTGAATAGAGAGAAGCTAATTATTTCATTTTCATTTTTCTTCCCTTAGCAAACTATCTGTTGTGATTTTTGCCATGTTTGGACTGCTTCACTTCCATGGAAGCAGCAGAATATTTCTGTTCTCCTGCTATGCCACTAAACAGGCTTTCATTTAAGGAAAGTTCATTTTATCATTGCAGTTATTCAGGTAGCAAAATTTGAAAGGGTTTTATTAGTAATGAAAGTACATGCTTCTGCCTGGAAAGTGTGTCCTAAAACATTTTTTAAAAATCTTAAAATAAATGTGTAATTTTATTCATTAATGTATTTAATTCTTACATGGGTTTAAGGGATTCTAGTAGGGAAAAAAAAAAAAGATTATTTTAACTGTAGTCTGGAAGGTCAAATTCTAAGTATGGTTGAAAGCGAGAGAAATGCACCTCACAGTTACTCAGGTCTTTGTACCTGACTTAAGGTCCATCTTACGCATGATTCCATCAGAGCTTTGCCTGCAACCCTTGCTGATGACCAAATTTTGAAGCACCAGTCTAACTTTTATTTCCTCTGCCAGTGTCCAGGTTACACTGCACAATGAGCTCTTCAGGAGGCTGCACACCATAACTTCCATATCATGGGACCCAGCACTCACTAATGTTTTATTGTTCTTGCTGTTTCTGCTATTGCAACTACATAGTATTTCCCACAAGTTTCCTCAGACGTAGTCTTCAAAATTACTTAGTCATGATTTCTTTCATCTAACTTGTATAATGGTCCTTGTTCTAACTCTTTTCAAGTAATCCTGAACTATCAGGAATATATGTTGTCTGTCAGGAAACTACCTAAATAATGTTGCAACAGACTTCCCCATAGGAGACTGCCTTTTCTTAATAAGCAGCAGGAGTAATAACTTAGGAGTAATAGCTCCACAGTGCAAGTTCTGCATATCAAGGTGATGTATACATTTGTATCAAGACCTTCCTCTTTTCTGAAAACTTAGGAAGTCATCAACAGTTTTTAAACAAATATTAACTGTCATATATAAGCCTGGCATAACTCAGATTTGTCTAAAGTCTTTTTCTGGTCTGGGGATCTAGAACTATAGGAAAGATGCATCTGTGCATTTGGCCAAAAATAATCTGCACTGTAACGTTTCAGAACAATAAGAAAAAAAGTGTGTGGCCTTCACTAGCCTTAGGATGCTGAAAATCATAAAACTAGGATGAGCCAAAAGATCATAGAGGTATTTCTTAGAGATGATGGCAGTAGGTGGGAGTTGCTCTTTAGTCTTGTTGCAAGCAATGAGGATAAAACAAACAGAAATGGACCAATGTGTTTCTGGAATAGTAATTATCTGTTTTCTAATGATGCATGTGATTTCATTTTACTGCCTTGAAAAACTGTATTTTCTTTTTATATTGCCATTTGCCACTGCTCACTTGGTAGAAATAGAGAACAGAAAATGTACATATAAGCATAAACATTTAGCTGGCCTGTAAGCTGCATTGCACGGGACCCTGAATCGCATATGATTTCATTACCTTGGGTTTATTCTCAAATTCAGAACCGCTGAGGGATTAAGGATTGAAGTTCAAAATGTAACTGAGGGGCCTTTGTACTGAGCATTGCAGGCCTGTCTAGATGCAGAATGTTGAGTTTAATGATACTGCCTCCCACTTTACGGAAAATTCTCCTATTATTTTTTAATTATTATTTTTGACAGTATTCAAGCAAAATGACCTCAGTATTTGAGAGACCCAAGCAGATAACCAAGCACGCCATATGTGTGCTTGGCCACCAATTAATGACATAGTTGCATAATGGCATAGCTGCATAAACAGGGCAGAGGGAAGAGGTCAGTTTGAGAACAAAAAAATTATCTAAAGGCTATGATCTTGTTTATGAACAGATTGATTCATGTAAATTCACTCAAAGTTGAGAACTGTTTAATGATTCTGTTATGCAAACAAATCTGCTATACACATTGTTTGCAAGCTATCAATGTAAGTACTGAATCTTCATCCTACATGGCCAGCTATGTAAAGCACATGGCATGGCTTTGTTCCTTGGTTAGTAGAATTAGGCTGTAGAAAGTGGTTTTGCTAGAGTATCAAGTGACTTTTTATGATTTCACTGCCAAAGAAAGTTCTTGATATAAGCAAATAACTGCAACAAGCTCTAAATATTCATTAATATGGACATTAACATAGACTTCCTGCTTTAAAATTGTATTCCAAGTGTAACTGAAATACAGCTTTATGGGCTATTAATGATATTTTGGTTTTGGGTTTTTTTTTGGTTTGTGGTTGTTGTGGTTTGGTGTTTGTTTGTTTTTTTTTCAAAGAGGATTCCATATATTTGCTGTCAGTGTAGTATTTACCTGCCTCACCAGATAGATTTTACCTGCTCTGAGAGTTTCCAATGGAGTACACTCCATGCCTGCTTTTGGTCCTGTTTTTGTTTACGTTGCCTCTACAATGTGTATTCCTACTGGCTGCAACAAGTAATGACCAGATTCATAGTTGCACTGGTGCAAAATTCCCAAGTTGAAGTCTTGACCTGTTGGACACAGGAAATATAAACATAGATTTCAATAAGGACATGATTTATAGGTCTAGGACAGATAACAAATGTTAAAATTTAAACCTAGGTTGCTCATTCAGGTGGGAAGGAGGAGTGAGCACAGATAAATATTGCCTGTGTCTATATGAAACACAAATGACGCTGCTTGAGTAGCTGCTTAGCATTTGCTGCTGAAATCAAGACCAATATAACAGCATCAAACCATCGGGTTTACTCTGTATAGGAATTCACAGCGCTGAATTAGGTGCCCAGAAGCCCTTATATGTGCATAGCTAACCCCTAGTCCCATTGGCAAAATAACCCTATTGATTAATTGAAGATGTCATGCAAGTATGAGTGTACACATGCAATGAAAGGTGAAGGGCATCACAGACTAAATTATTGTAATACCTACTGATGTTTCTTACAGATGAACTGTGCTGTGCCAGTCTGACTGGCAATGCTTTTATTTTGTAGTATTTGTATTTAATTTTATGTAAGAAAAGACAGAAGCAACAGAATGATTTTCACAGAGGGAATGACTGGGCAGATAATGAAGGCTATAGAGCATTAGTAATGCTAAGAAGTCTCAAACAGTCCTTAGAGGGACAGGAGTTTCATAACAGAGTCTGAATGTGTCTCAAATATCATGCTGACGTTTGTCACCAATGAATTTCCCACACTGTGGGAGTTTTAAAGAATGCCTTATTGGCTTATTGGCCTTCTCAACCCATGCATGCAAATCTGAAGAGACAGATTCACTACGTTTCTGCATCTCCTTAATATTCCAAAGCCTTAGAATTCAAATATTGCTGTTCACAGGTTGGTAAGCATACAAATGGGAGAGTGAGGGGAATGACTGGCAGCACAATCAAAACAGAAATTACAAGACAGGTCATTGTAGTCCAGCATGTTATGAGGAAACACAGAATAAATAAGTCATTCAGAACAAAGTGCCTTATTCTGGAAATGAAGACATTTTAGGAGATCAAGTATGATTTTATAGTTGTGAGTTACTTGAGTGGGATTTTCAGTTTGTAATTTTTAAGCAATGGAGAGCCCTGTCAGAAAGCATACCTAAAGCTGCTTTCCTTGCTATTTTTAATCTTGGATTGTCAAGAAAATTTAGTGTTGGAAATCTCTTCTTCAAATATTTCTCTTTCCTTTATGAAAAATACTGTTCTGTATTCATGATGAATTATCATGGCCTGTGACCTATCCTCTGGCATATCACCCTAGGAGGGGCACGTGGAGAGGCTTCAGCTACCAGCAGTACCGCTGCTGGGCAGAGTTATCCACTGAGTTCACGTACTGTCCGTTATCCAAAGAGTATTGATTTCAGAGAACACTTCAAAGCTGTTAGTCAGCTGCCAGCTGGTTGGCTTCTGTTCAGCCCACTGATCCTTTCCCTCGTGTTATTCAGCAACAGCCTGAGAATGGTTCTCTAGGCTTCTGATTAAAAGTGTCTACATGTGGGAGAGATGAGCCTTGGTAGTATATTAAAACTATTTCTCAGGACAGCTGCATGGAGCCTGGATATTTTTTCCTGGACTTTTTAAAATGTTTGTATCACAATGTACTTTTCATTGAAAATGCCTGACTTTTTTTTTTTTTTTTAATGTGATCTCTTTTCCAATATTAGTTTTTCATGTACTAATTGAAAATTTAAAAACATTTTGTTATTTAGTTGACTATGCAGTATTTTTTTGCTTTGCTTCCCACCCTTTTCCTTTTGTCCCTCCCTTCCCAAGTTTTTCCAGGTTAAAAGAGAGATGATGGGAAAGGCAGTAGTAAAAACTAAAAACTGAAATATGTATACTAGTTAGATTAAAAACTTCAAAATTCTTTTAGTGATCAGAATGAGAGGAAAAGATGCTCTGCATAACATAGTATCTACAATTCCACATAAATTATTTTACATTTGAAATAACTTTTTCATCATGACAACATCTGTTTGGAGGAGCCATGAATCTTTGGAATAGAATTGGCACAAATAATACCTGAAAATTAAATCCCCAGCGAAGTTATTGTCTTCAACACAGTCAAGTATTTGCCATCTCTAAGGGAAATCAGATGGATTTATTTATGCTTTTTCAGGCAAGTTTGTTGCTGTTTGTCTGTTAAGTATTGCCAGGGTTCTGTGAACTTGCAAATGAATATAGGAAACGTACGCTGAAGGGCGTATGGGGGCAGAGATAGCGTCAGGGAAAGATGAACTGGTCACAGACAGCTCAGAAGATGAAAGAAAGATAGCAACATGTGGATGTCTCTCCTGGATACTTATAAACAGATAAAGAACAAAGCAAAATATAATCAGTGGCAATCAGGAACACAAGTTTCATTGTCCACTCCTGGAACTGAGCATCTCAAGGACGGTCATGTCTCAACAACCGTATTGCCGGTGTGCTACAGCAAAAATAGGCTGCTGTATGGTAATGCTATTTTACTAGCGATGCCAGTACCATTTTTCTTCATTTGATGTACTGGGGGTTAATACTAGGTGAGATTTTTCAACCTATTTAACCATGAGTTGTGAAGTTGGTTGACCTTTGACTGCTAAGTGCTGACAGGGTCCTGTGAACCCTGGAAATGATAGCACGATGTTATTTTACTGGCGAGGTGCAAACAGATAAAGAACAAAGTAGCACATAAATCAGCAGAACGAAATCAGTGCATTCCCACCCCAAAAAAATTGCAGAAGGAGGGGAAAAGAGATGAGACATGATTATGGTGCAGGTTGGGAATCTGTCACAGTCATAAATTTGAAATAAAATCCCTACAGCTTCAGGAACTGGGCAGGTTGTCAGTAAATACTCCAGAAACCGGGAATGAGCACAATTGTACATTGGAATTAACGTTTTGCAAGGGTAAATACACCCAAGAAAGACCTGGGTTTGCCACTTCTGAATGATAATTTGACATCCCATTACTGGTGCAAGAAAATTTCTGCAGGTTTTTTACAAGATATAATGCTGGGGAGAACTCACAATAAATAGCACTGAAGAACTGGAGAAGTCTTGGCCTGATTAATCTCTGTTTTATTTTAATTGGTCTTTTTATACTAGTAGCAAGGATTTAAAAAGCCTGAAAGACAGCCTTGAGCCTGAGAAATGGCTGCATGCTGCTTGAGATGCTACAAAAAGCTGCATGCAGAATTAATGCTTAGGAAAAATCTGCTTCAGTTGCAGGTGCCTAGCCACCTGGTGGTTTCATAAATTTAAGCAAACAATAATCAGCTACTATTAAATAACTGCTTACTGATCCCTCATGCTAGAGATAAAAATATTGCATTAAAAAATAGGTATTATTTCCCTCATTTTACAGATGGTGAAACTAAATATGAGAATGCTTCAATGGACTGATATGAGTCATAAAGAGTATAAACTGATGGCACCAAGGAAAATACCAACACACTGCTAAAAGTCAGTGCAATCATGAAGAATGGGTATGAAGAAATATTGTGTTAAAAACTGGCCTAGTGGTTGTCCTGAGCACAGGCAAGCATTTGACTTCTACTAAAGCACTGACAGGATCACAATGACTGACTCAGTACCTCAAGATTCAATTTTCAAAGCATCTGATTGACATCTAGGAGTATATTGCCATCAATATTCAATGGAACACAGTTATTCTATTATCTTGTTACTGTAGAAAATGCTGTTTTCTCTCGAGGCTAATGTAGCCCTTAGTACATAGCCATGCCTATGCTCTATCCTGTTGGGTCATCCACTTGTCTGGTCTCCAGGAAAGAAATATAAAAATGTTCAGGCATATCAGGGTCGCTGTTTACAAAGCAAATTGTTTGTTCTTGCCTGAAGCTGTTTTCTGTTTTGGACTTGGCCTGGAAAAAACATTTCTTGCTTAGGCTTTGCAAAGACAGCTATTTGGTTCTAAGAAATCCAAATATAAAATCCACAATTCTTGTGCATATGGGAGGTGATTATTTTCTCTTGACAGAACAAAAATAAAGGTAATGGACACATTTTCCAATCAGGCAGTCACGTAGGGTCTCCACTTATTTTGGGAAGCTGAATGACACCTTTTTTTTTACCATTTCTTAATATAATCTTTAATTGTGCTGTATATGACACTTTTCCAAAAGGCTTGGTCTCAAGATGAGCGACCAATTTGGTCACAAAATTTTGAAAGTGGAGGGCCCAGCCCCATAACTTCAGGATCAGCATATAATTAATACAAGCAATATTTTTTGTGAATATATTTAGCTTTTATCCATGCATTTTTATTACATTTTTATTACTAGTTTTGGAGTAGCTGGGCAAATATATCGGTTATATATAAATTTTTCCATATGTGGTTTTGCTACTGGGTATGTTTTTGTTCCACAGATTAAGACAAGAAACCTGAGAGAAGCTGAGTGGTCCATCGATCAAAATATCCATTTCCAAGAAGCCCCAGACACCATGCAATTGTGCAGAAGGTAGAGTATATAAATCAGACAATCACTTTCTGGTGTTTCATTCTGTGTATAAAGATTATTACTAGCAGAAAAGAAAAGTTAGACAGGACATGGAAGATACAGAGGTAATACAAAGATTCTGATTATTTTTCTGTCTTTCAGCCTTATAACTTTTCTGCACCTGTTGAATTATGGTGTGTTATATTTTCCACCACCTGTCAACAGCTACTGAATATGCCACCCAAGTGTTGATTCATCAATGCTTTCAGTAATACTGCTGCTGTAAGAGATAGGAGAAGAAAAGGTTGTCGGCCCAAATGGGAATAAAACCAGACTAGCTGAATGAAACTTTTTCATCTTAATTTTACTGCGGTACCTCCTTTCCTTCACTGAGAAAAATCAGCCTACTTCTGGCTGAAGTTGTGAACACAGGCACGAAGTTCACATTTTTAGACAAAAATTATCAATGAAACATTATACAACACAAAGTTTCAGCTTTCTTAATTAGGATCTTTCATATTGATTTCTTTTTAGCAAGGAAATGGTCTGTGATGGGAAGCTAATAACACATTTGATGTGTTAATTTCTATTGTAACACCGACTAGGATCTTCACTTATGTGCTGGAAGGCACTGGTTACTAGCTCAGTACCCAGTGCTGAACAGCTTGTGTGTAGAGATGGATGACAGGAGGCACACCAAGTTCAAAGATTATGCAATGCAGCATAAAAGCAGCCAGAGTAAATCAGCTGTGCCCTATAAAGACACAAAGCTACATGTGCCTTTCAAGTATTCCTCTCCGATAGACAGCTTTGAAAAGCCCCTCTAGGACCAAACACCTCTCTGTGTTTTCTGTGCGCTAGTATAGACTCTTGTCTCACCTTTGCTTTTGTCACCAAAGGCAGAGACGTGCCTTTGCACGCATCAGGGATTGGTCTCCAAGGTGAAGTTCTGGGCTGTATGGGTACTGTCTTATTTAAACATAAACCACGGATGTATCTTCATTGCACAGCATGCCACCCTTGCTGCCCAGGCTTACTCCTCTGAATGAGCTGTCACTCCTCTGCGACACTTGGAGCAGGGGGAATAACATCCTTCCATTTCCTTGCACTCCCGTATCTACACTCTTCTTCCTCTGATCATTTTCACAGTCAATTCAGTCTACTGTGCACAGTTCGAGTTGTCAGTTTGTCACTGAGGCTCCCCCATTGTCTGTGGGGTGTCGCTCAGGCTGTGTCTAAATGCTTTGGATTTGGCATTACAGAGAGAAATCCTGTCTGGATCTTTCTGGTCACCAGTGATCCCAGCCAGCAGCTGACTCTGTACCTCCACTCCCAGGCTGCAAAGATTAGTCACCTACCCTGATTCCAAGAATGATTTTGATAATTCAGGTCAAGATCTTATCAAAACCATGATTGTCCTCAACATTTCTACTCTTTAAAGCACTATACTTTTCTCAGAAACACCAAAAAATTGGGTACTGTTTTAACATATACCTATAAAATGGAGGTTTCCTTCACTAATGAAGAAAGGTTTCCAATTTTAGGCTAACAAATATGATTCCCACTAGGACATCTGACAATAATTACAAAAAACCTTTATTCAAATGTGATATTGTTTGGAGCTAGGAAGTTAAATAGCTTATGAAAAGGAAAAAAAGGATGCATGATTGTAAAAATCCTAGTTTGCAGATGCACTTGATTTGGATCTCACAGATAAATATTGAATATTCTCATCCCTTACTCATACAAAAAAAAAAAAACAGGTTAAAAAACAATCCTTGGAAATACGTGCATTGATCTCAGAACCTTTGCTACTCTGTGTGTTGTGAAACTGGCTCTCTATATTCAAAGTATGTTTCTCTACAGTGTTTGAGGAGTTAGTTAGAGGGGTGTCTGATGCAGAAACCTGTGTGCTGGCAGGTAAGTGAATGGAGACCTGTTTTTAGATGTCCTTAAAAATGGATTTATCTATATCTCACTAACTGACTCATACAGTATTTTGTTAGGGGTGTGAACTTCAGATGATGTGTTCTAGGTCACCTCAGTTGTGAAGCATTTAGTCAAAAACAAACGGACACATTTCTGGATAAAAAAATTTAGATTTTCCTGGTTTACCAAGTACCTTAGATTTCTTGATAGGTAAGAAGAGATATACAGGTCTGTGGCTGATATAAATGTTATCATAATGATTTCATTCTAGAGTAAGTGCAACTCAGCTAGGTTACCCATAGAGTAATAAAATATTCTTAAAATTTATCAGTGGAAAAAATGTAATCTGCTTGGATTGATCTTCAATAACCAAACACAAAACCAATAAGTTTCAGGTTTAAAATAGTTTTGAAATTTGGCATATTTTCGTTACGATTCTCATGCATTCTATGACAATAATGTTAAAGGTCCTTGCTGAAAAATGTATTTTCCACTACTGCGTAGTCAGTGACTGAGTTTGTGTGTGTGCAGGCATAACCACAGAAAAATGGCATGTGCATCGTACACAGAAACACGAGGGGGTAGGAAAGTCCATTCATAAAGTTATATACACTTATATACATAAAGTTGTATATGTTTATACAGTGTATTATGTACCTGGGATAGAGATGTACCAGCAAATCAAAACAACTGTTTAACAAATAGCAGTGAGAATTTTTTATTTCACTTGATTGAGTGACATTTCAGACAGAACAGTGCCTATGGGTACATTAGCCTGAGTTGTGTCATGAGAGCAGTATACGATGAGAAAGGATTGTTGGAAGGGTGAGTTACAGCTCTCCCCACAGCTCCGTGCTCACACCCCCATTCCACGCTGCCAATACTTTATGCGAGTAAAAAGAGTCTGGGTTTCTATCTGGGCTGTGAAAGTTATCAGAACTTCCTCCTCCTCCAGTGTTTATTTTCTTCTGTCATGATATATTCACTGGTATACAATACCTCGGGCTGACCTGTAGATGAGACAAAGTGCCTCACATTGGGTGGGTCAATAAAAACAAGTTTGACCAAGAAATTACCAAGGAGTCTCACTATGGACAAACCATTGCTGGCAGTTTCAATGATGGTGGTAAAGTCAGAGAGGCAATAGATTTAGACAACAGGGTCAGGCTTTCATCAGCAAACTCTGATCAAGTGTCTGAAGGTCCCAGATAACCTCCTTGACATCTGAGCAACAAGAGCAATATGTAAATGAAACTTTCATCATGCAGTGAAATTAGAATAAGCAATAATTAAAACAACTTAGATGTAATAGTGAACACAACCCATCAAAAGCTTTCCTAAAGACGCCTTTGCATGTAACAGAAAACATCTTTCCATCTATGTAAAAATTCCTGGACCATATTTACATTTACACTTAGACTTCCTGGTACTGCTTTGTCAGGGAAATACAGCCTGTTCATTTACATAGAAAGGAGAGTAAGACGGCCTTAGTAAAAATGAGATTTGCAACTCTGATTCTTGTTTCTAGAAAAAAACCTATATATTATAGTTGCACTCCCAAGTACGTTTCTGAGACCTCTTCAGTGAGCCTGAGCTCAGTAAACAGCTCAGGTTGGACCCATCTGCAACATTCCCTGCTGCCTGGGTTCCTAGCTGCTCTTCGAGCATCTCAACAGCTTCTCAGTCTGACCTGTTGCTCTCTTCCAGACCTACTAAAAGCTCCTCAAACATTATTTTAGACAGTGAATAATAAAAAATAACTTGCAATATCTAAAATCAGCCAAAGATAGGACAACACGTATTTGTCTTTGCTTCCAGCCTGCTTATGTGTAGCCTCTCTGTACGTCAGAGGTCTTCCGTCAAGCTAGAATGCTTCAAAACTAGTTTCAGAATGAGTGACACTGTAATGGCAAAAGCACAGGTTTCTTTAAGAGAAAATGGACAATCCTCACCCCTCTCAAACCCCTGTCCGAAGATCACCTACACCAAAGCAAGCAAACAAGACTCCTCCAAGATCTAACCCCTTATTACATGTATTTAAACTTTAACTGTACAGTTACATGTAGCTCCGCTAGGTTATCCATTAATATCAGATGCTTTTCACAAGAGCCAGACTAGCAGCAATCTTTGGATCGTAGTTGATGCCCAGAGAATTCATCTATAAAAACAGCAATCGTTTTGGATCTTTTTTAATTGCTTTATGGCAAAACCTGCTAAGTTCTAGGGTTAAACTTAGTTTATTTCACATAGAATAAATATAGAAGATAATATTCCTCAGGAATCTTATGGGGCAAGTCCTTTATGAATAAACCTCATAATGGATTAGGGTCCTAAGCCATTTTGCCAAGACTGAATATAACAGATATAGGTAAAGGTATAGGAGAGGTAGCTACACACAACATATGAATTGCACATCACTGCATATGATTGATACTAAAGCTTGTGGCCTGCTAATGGAACCTCTTTTGCTGAGTAATAAAATTGTTTTTCACTTTAGTGAGAGAAAAAAGCTGCAGTCAGTCAGCTGTGCCACCACACATAAAGGAAGGTGGTGAAAGGTTGAATATTATTACATGTGGAGTGCCTTCAGAGGCACACAATTTGTTCCATTGGTTCATTTTGACAGCATTCTTATGATAGCAATCCACAGTTTATTTTATATGCTATACATCTTTATTCCTCTCAGATCATGCACTCTGAAAGTTCTCTCCCTTCTGTTATCAGGTAGAAGATATTTGTCTTACCCCAGCCCTTTGGCCTACTGAAGACCCTTTTCTTTCCAGCAGGAAGTTTAAGAACTGAATTCATAAAGGAATTTCAAGAACATCTCTCAAAAACATGAAACCCGCTCAGGGTACGTTATAGGAAATAATTAATCATTCCACCTCTTGTATACAATCAATAACACTAAAAGACTGTCTTGTCATCTTATCAGGCTACATAGGTTTTAGCAGTTCCTTTATTAAGCCTGGAAAAGAAAGCAAGGAGAGAGGGATTCTTTGAACATCCAAACACAGTGTCACACTGAGTGTGATCCTGACACTGCCCAGGGAACCTGCTATCCTTTGTTTACAGATGGATCTTTGATAACCGGACAGCTCAGATGGAAGGTCATCCCAGAGGACAAGCAGGGGGTTCTTTTCTATCATCCCTGAATCCTGGAAGTGGCGGGTTTGACCACCCTCAGTATCCGGGCTCTCTGTTAAATTCTACTTTTCCTGCTGACAGAAGTATGTGGAATGCGATCAGGAGATATTTGGGCAATTTGTCTTCTATTACAAGTGGAAGGGAGAGGGAAGGATGAATAAAGCCCTATGAGCTATCTGGAGGGAATTTTACTTCTGTAGAGAAAATAATATAGCCATGAAACTTTACAGGTTTTTGACTGTTTTGAATACCCATGTGTATCGCACTAGCAGGTGTAAAAAATCATTGATACCACATGTGATATCAGAACTGCACTAGAGGCAATTGATGTTATCCCATTGACTTCAGCATGTCTGTGCCAACATGTCACCCTCAGTTCCTCAGTCTATGGGTGTAATCACAGACCAGAACAGGTTTGCTGTTCCCTATTCATGAAAGCATAACCTGAGCAACAGGCTAGAAATTGTACTGCAGCCTTGCCAGCTTCAGTAAAGCCTTACTGTCCCACCCTGGAAAGGTCACCAGAGAAGCACTCACTTCTGCTAGACCAATAATTCATCTTGGTTATCCTGATTTGTCCTTCAGATGACTGACATAACCAGTTGCCTCAGAGGAAGGTACAAAAACTTCTCCAACAGCAATTATTGAATAATTTGCCTGCAAAACTTTCTTCTTTCCAATACTTAGAAAGTGGGTTTTAGTTTCTTGTATAATCTTTAGGCTTGCAAACTTGCCAGAATCCTAGGTCCACTAATAATCCTTAGCTATTATCGAGATTTCTGAAGAATTTAACCCTTTCTTCAGTCTGGACTCCAAATATATTTTATGGCTATAAGCTGCCCAGGCTGCTTACATATTGCATAAATGAATGATTGCCTTTTATTGCTTCTAAATTGTGAGCTAATCAATACTTAAAGTGGCATAGGAAAAAATAAAATGTAGTCAGTTTGTTTTGAGTCTCCTACTTACTAACTTTTGACTTATTCGCTCTTTGACGTTTATCTGCAAATGGGTTTTATGGTTGTCTTTGGCACACATCTAAAGCGTACCATCTATGATCACACTGTCTGGTCCAGTCACTTGACATAGTTTTATCAAGTCACCATTTAATCTGTCCTAGAGGCAACTTTCCCTTCAGGCTTGTCCTTTCTTTCTTTCTGTACCCAGAGAAGTAGCTGCTAAAAGAATTAATCTAGCAAGAGAAAGAATTACAGCTTGAAAATTAGTGTGGATAATAAAGCCATAGGTTAATGCACTAGGACAGGTGTGTTAACAGCAGCACAGAGATTTCATTACTAGCATGTTACTGTCAACATTTTTATGCATGCAGTAGTTCACAGAGAAATGCTGATGAAATATGAGTGTCTTACTAAACTCATGGGCAAAGTCTAGCTAGGGAATTTATCACCTATCTTTGTGTGAAGGAGGGAATTCATCTAAGGGCAATATATTTTATTGGTTAAAATCATATAGTTAAATTTATGTTTGACATAAAGAAAGGGAAACAGATTTATTAATTATTTCATGTTCAGATGATTTTAAATTAAAGAAAAAGTTCTCCCCAAACTTTCCTCCTCAAACAAATTAAGAACAAGAATCAAGACAGAAGATTTACTTTACTACATTTAGAGATAAGGTATTTATTTTTAGATAAAAGTTTTAAGTTTACTTATAGAAAGGATAAAAGTTTAGAGATTATATGAATGTATTTGATAAGAAAAAGGAAAACATGAGCTGTAGCTGAGGAGCTGGGCATTCCACCTCTGCAGTTGTTTGTTTCTCTTTTGCTTCAGATAATTTTTTCTGTGTTTGTATATAGTGACTTGTAACAGCAGGTCTGGTATGATTGACCAAGATTAATGAGGATAAAATAGTGTGAAAATAATGTCATCTTGATATTCATGTCCTTGGCAAACATTCTGCTTGGCACTGTGCAAGACCCTGCCCTTATTTGGTTCTTACTTAGGTGGCTTACTTGTTATATTTTTATTTTATGCAAGTTGCTGTAGTCATGCAAAAAAACCCCCTATCATTAAAGGATAATTTAAGAAAAAATTGTGAAAGCTACATTACTGTGTATATGTGATACATGATATGAAAGGGTGAAGTTTTAACTGTGCCAATTCTAATTGAAACTTATTAAATGTAACATTTCAAACATTAAAATCAAAGAGAAGTTCGTGAGCAAGGATGAAACTTGTCTTGCTTAATTTTTGGCATGTAAACCAAGTACAGATTATTGAAATGTCATCTGCACAGGCATTAGAGAGAGAAAGTAGCCACTAAATGGCAATTTAGGCCTTGTCTTTTAGACACTTAGAATAGGGTGCAGCTTCCACTGGAGTTATCTGTCTTTCTCTACTGAAAACTTCCAAATGGCCTCTTAAAGAAAATGTCCATCTTTTAGATGGCAAAGATAAATGAGATTAACATTACTCCCAGTCTCTCAACAAAAGCATGCTGGTCTCCAGCAAGCTCAAGAACTATACAGTTATGCACCTTTCTCCCAGGCAGAGATCTGAAGAGTTCATTTTCCAAATTCAGGCAGCTGTTAGTTATCTACAAGGCCCACTAAGAGACACCAAAGGAGCTCTTGTGAACAGTCTTTGAAGCTCACTTCTTTATTCCAAGATGTTCACTTTAAAGGTGGTGTAGAAGGAAAAAAATTGTTTGAAATATCAGCTATTTATTTATATTGTTTAACTGCTGCCTACATTTCTCAGTACTTGATCATCCCTGTGTGTTAGGGCACAGCAGGTTTTACTATAAACCTAATAAAGAACAACAATAACACAATGGGCATAACTCTAGGACACAAACAGAAGTTCAAAACACCCAAGGGGTAGACAGCTGATTGTCAAAGAGGATTGCTTGTTTTCCTGGTCAATGCCACTGCACTGGCCTTCGCTTCTGCAGCCTATCTGGAGCTCTTCCTTTGAGCCAGATGCTTCTACTGACAGAGGCATGTGAAGTGCCTTGCACAGTGAGTCTCTGGATCAAGTAATGGATCAAGGCCTCTGTACAGAACAACAATAAATGTACTGTTATCTATGATCTTAGTAATATCCCATTCTTCTCCAGTAACCACCATTTCCCTACTAAGATGCATATGGCACACACAGCACTTTGAAAGGCGATTTGCTCACTTTTTGTCCACCTATCATTTCTCTACATCTTCATAAAATGTGAATTGATTATGAAGTCATTTTAATCTGTGGACCCTGGATCTAGTGCTAAAGTGTCCTGAGTAAACTTAATCCACTTCCTTTAAAAAGTTCTTAAAAACAATAGCTGAGGGTTTGATTTGGGTAGAATTTCCCCATGCTTGAAGGAGGTTCATTGACTTCAGCATAAAAACATACTAGTTTATAAAAACAAAAGCAGGCAGCTAGAATGGAGTGCCAGACATACAAAAGATAACTGAATATATCACATAAGAACATTTTCTCTGATTATTGCTTGCGTTTTGTCTTAACTCTGATTGACAAACATTTAATGCCTTGAGTTTCTGATCACTACTCTAGTCATAAGAATGTATTTTATTTTAAGAAAACTTGGGAACCAGAAAAAGTTTTTCAGGCACTAGATTTGGTAGTGTTTCCTCTGACAAAATGTCATTGGCTTAACCTCTCTTTCTTCCATTTAATCACTTTCTGAGGCTCATTAGACCAAAAGGAAATAAGCTTTACAACTCAAACCACATGCCACATTCAATGAACACAACGACAAAAAAATTACAGACTGTGTCCTTAGTTCCAACATTGTACGGCATGTCAGTAACAAAAGAGTTAAAAAGGTGTTAGAAATATCCTTTTCAAATGGGAAAATGCATATGATTTCAAGGCTATGGTTCCTATTAACCCATACATAATGGGAATTTTCAAGGATACTGCACAAGTGAATTCTTGCCTTACAAGGACCTCCACTCCACTTCATTAATAATGAGCCTTTTACTTGTAATCTTTTGAAATCAATATAAATCCTACAATGACTTTCTACAGTAGACAAAATAATGTATCATTCATCCTGCAGAGGTAAATAGGTGGGTAGATAGGCATAAAACTAACCTTAAAATTTGAGAGAGCTGAGTAAAACTTTTATTATAGGGACATGCAAGACCTGCCAATATAATGCATTAATAACCTTCCTTGTTGCAGAACTATACAGAAAACTCACAGAACTCCAGTAACATGTTAAAACACATATCCAGTCAAAAAATGTCCAAAATTCAGAGAAACATTTAAATGAGTGGTCAGGTTTGACCTCATGTCTAAGCCATGCAATTTTACAGAGGTCTTCACTGTCTTGCAGTTCCTTTAATGTGTTTTTCCCTGGTTGTCCTTCCTTTTACTCATCTGTTGTTTATGTAATTGCTATTATTGTCAATATTGTCAATATATTGTCAATAAATATTATGTATGTTCATGTAATGAACAAGCATAATGCACCGTGAGGCTACTTGATTATTAGAAAAAAGATCCTTAATACTTACCTGACTGCCAGAGAGCTCAGGAAGGGGCTACTCAGGCTCCACCATATATAGCTCCATGTTCTATTTCCTTACATACTGAGAAGACACCACAATATCAGGAGACACTAGAATTGCCTCATTTCCAAGTCTTTTCTGGCCTTCACTGTTCTGCTCTTCTTACCCCTTTTTTCCCTCTCACATTGACATCAACCACCCTCTCAGTTTTTATCTTCACTTAATTTCTGGAGGAAGTGGAATTTTCTTTTAGATCTCCATTAGCTATTAGACAAAGTCCCTTTGGACATGCCTAACTTGTAAAGTCGTTTCTCATCCGTAAAAAGACCTGGCAAATCAGAGTCCAAACTGATGTCTAACATCAATGACACATTAATTCTGCCAGTCTCTATGTTTTTTAAATTTAAACACTATGACGTGTTAGTGTTTTTATGTAAATTACTAATTACAAAGACTAGCCGTAAATGAGTTCATGCTTAGACTACTGGGGGTGAGGAAGGATCACACTGAGTTTTGGTGTATTGATTTTTACCATTAAGGCCTAGATTACTGTGCTTCCTAAATCCTTTTAACAGTAACAAAGACAATATTGTTAATATAGTCTGAGCAGTTAGGAAAAAACCAAATCAGAGATCTGAAAGTTGTTGCAATTATGTAAAGAAGTTAAAGCTATAAGTAAAATATTTCTTTTATTTTCAGGTCTAAAAAGAAAATCAATCCCCAGTAGATCATATCCTCAGTCACTCTTCCGCACTCCTTGGAAAGAGTACTCTTTTTCAAGCATCTCTTAGCCAGTTTTCCTCAGCGCCTACTCAGACAGTCTGACTTTACACCTTTTCTCTGCGTTGGCTTCTTTTGCTTTTCTCTGTCAGACTCACAACTCTATTATAACAATATATTCTTGCAGAGCTCATTCACCCATGGTTTGTTCACTGGAGAGTGACTGCTGTCTGTATTATAGGTTGAAGATGCTATTGTTTCATGAGAGACCTTCTGCGGGATCTTTCAGCTGATTTAAGAAATTGGGAAAGATTGACCAGCTTGTGTAACACTTCCCTTGTTGGGCAATCTTCTGAACCGTGAAGATTTTACAGTTAAGACAAGAGAAAAAGGATTTATGAAAAGCTATAAACAAAACATGAGATATGAGCACATAGAGCAATGTCAGTAACAGATTCACTATGTTGGTTTTTTTAATTAAAAAACTTTAAAATCTCTACACCCATATATATGTTTATGTCTGTGACTACATGTGTAAAGCAGACAAGTATTTTCAAATAGGTGTTCATATAACCGTTTTCAGTTGGCAATTTCAACAGTACGGCATTTTGCAGCATGATTTAAACCATGAGAATGCTAAGAATATTTCTCAACAATTACTTTGCTTTCAAAGACCATTAGCTGAAAATAAATTAAAAAAAAAAAGAGATGTACTCAGCTATTGTCCTAGTGTGCTCTACTGAAAATATTACTTCATCAGTAAAGTTTCAACACAGGGTTTAGGAAGGTAAAAGAGGAGGCAGGCTACTTTAGCAGGATACAACACCACTGCATTCCCTAGGGCAGGCATCATTTCATGTATTAAGGCAAAATGTCAATAGAAACATGTTACTATGCCACATTACAGAGGAGATCTAAGAGGTTTAGTGCCCCAGAATGTTTGGTATTCCTTTTAAGCCTGCAGCTCCCAAAAATGTTCTAAATCCCTCATGTTTATTTGAATAGATGTTGGCAGGATAATTAAATGCTCCCTTCAAACATCCTGTTGGAAATATTAAACAGTAATTACCTTACTCAACTTGTTGCTTTTGTGAGAAGGGGAGCCACCTGACTGCCAGCTTTCGTTTGCCCTGACACAGATGCAAAGGCTCTGCTGCTTTTCTGATCTGTTCACACACTTTCTTCCCATGAGAAAGTAAGCATTGATTGAAACATGGTATTTTCTCCCAACTTGCACACACAACTGCTGCTTGTTTCAGAAAGATGTCGACTAATTTGAGCAACCTCTCCAAAGGACTCTCCAAACAGAAATGTCTTTCATAAGTTTCCGGGTCAGCAGCCCTTCGTAACCCGGGATGACTATTCCAGTCCTGGAGGCACTGAAATAGTTCCATATAAATAGAAACAGCTTCTGTATCACATTGTTGCCTGAAGCACAGCATTCAACACCTCCTTGCACATTAAAATATCTCTCCATGACACAACTTTACACAAAAGAGTGTCTATGCCCATATGGTGTCTCTTTGATTTGTTGATTTTCTTTACTCTGATCCTCTCATTTACTGAAACATTTATATCTTCTTGTAGGCTGAAGCTTTAAATGGTCAGCGGGAATAATGCATGTAGGAGCCTTCTTGTCTTCTACTCTATTTGAATGTCAGAAGATGCTGAAGTCCTTAGTGCTTAGTGAAGTATTTCTATTGTGTGGAGCTATTTGTAAAAGAAAACCAGCATCAACAACTTCTCTACAACAAACACCTTTTTCCCTTCCCTTCCCTTCCCTTCCCTTCCCTTCCCTTCCCTTCCCTTCCCTTCCCTTCCCTTCCCTTCCCTTCCCTTCCCTTCCCTTCCCTTCCCTTCCCTTCCCTTCCCTTCCCTTCCCTTCCCTTCCCTTCCCTTCCCTTCCCTCTTCCCTCTTCCTTTTCCCCTTCCTTTCCTCTTCCTTTTCCTTTCCCCTTTCCTTCCTCCTTTCCTTTCCCTTTTTCCCCATGAAAACAAATATATACTGATTCTACTTCATTAATAATACTTTATCTTAAGGATTTTGGGTTTAGTCCAATGTTCTTGGAAGTCAGCATAATTCTTCTCAGTGACTTCTATGGACTTTTGGCATACTGCATATATTATTTGCTGTTCCAAAAGTATTTAGTAAGTGTACACAGCTGCTGGGGTTAGAAAGCATGGCAGACAAGATGGGTGTGAAAGAGGTTCTGCATTTTCAAATTAAGATAACTGTAACTAATCAACCCAACATTTCTGTCCTTCTAGCCTCCTTTCCTCTCTCTTTTTCCTTTACATCCAACTCACTAGACAGAGTAGGACCCAACTGAAATCAAAGGGAGTTTTGTAATTTTCTTCAATACTAAAACTGGTGTTCATTCATCATCTAAATGTAAGGGTTGTAAACAGTTTATAAGCCAATGTGTAAATCACTCATTTCTCACAAAAAATGTTATTAATATGCTTCAGTTTCCTAAGTATATTGGTTTTTGAGAGCTCCTATCCAAAGCCTGTTAATAATGAAGCAAGTCAGGTAGGCTGTGCAAACCAGATGGTGTGAGTGCAACCTGGAACAGATCCTTCAGACTGAAATAGTCTTCTCACAACATATTTCCAGCACAGTTTTTGAAAAATAAGATTTTCCAGAGCACCTAAGAAAAACAAGTGGATGATTTGATCATTTCTGTAATTGGGAAAATTGTTTGCTCTTAGAGGGAAGTAGTGATAATTCTTTCCCTTTTGTATATTAACCAAGCAGAATCCCTGTTCTGAACCTCCATAACTAAGAACAACTGAGCCAAAAAACTCATACTGTGCCTTACCCAACTAGGTGAAGGGTATTTCTCAGTTCTCTTCTGCAGCAACAAAATTCATATGATCAAATAGAGCACTGTTAGTGGTTTCACATCATCATCATGTTGGATATACAAGATGTACACTGCTGTCATAAACTTGTGTGGATAGGGTCTCTCTCTAGAGGTTTTCGCAAACTGTAATTTTCTCCTTGATTGCACTGAACACTCAGGAAACTCAGTAAGGAGCATTTAGGCTGAAGTTGTAAGGCTTTTAAGTTGTGCCTAGCTGTTTGGATCCTACCCGTATTTTTGATTTTATAATCTTGGTCTGGAATGTTGTGAACTTATTAACCTTTATCATGTGAAACCCACCAGTTAGCTGATGGTTTTATGCAAATCAAAGAAATACCTCCCTTGCTTGTGTAAGGACATCTTCTTGCCCCCCTGAAATACTCTCCAAGAGAGTGTGTACATGTGAGTGATTGCAAAGTGGATCAGTTTCCACAGCCAAGTTGCATCAAAGTTGTGCTTGAATAAATTAAACAGTGTTTGTTTTGAGAAGAAAAAAAAAAAAAAAAAACCACAAAAAAACAACCCACCACTTTGCAATTTAAGAGACTAAGCTTTTTGTTTACTTTGTATGTCAGAGCTATGAAAGAGGAATTGGGCAGCTGAATGTTCAAGTCCCTCAGCAGTGACCCCCTCCCCAATTTCCCAATTTTATATGTTTTCTGTTAATATGAACAAATTCCAAACAATTCACATCAAACTAAAGACAATTCTACACTTCTTGTTAGAAAAAGAAAACACTAAACTCACATTCTTTCTAGAATGTTTCATTCACCTTTAGAGAAATGCTTGCAGAAAAAAAGTCAAGAAAAGGGGCTGGATTTCTGAACAAGTCTGCTGATCCCTCTTACCTCCTCAGTCAGCAGTGGGAGCATTCACTGGGCTGTGCGACATCCTTCCATCCTGCAAGCTACAAGCCTTACAGCTTCAATTCCTTTTGTTGGATATGCTACTTTTTGCATGGAAGAGCAAAATGTTATTGTGCCAGGCATCAAAGGGATAATAATGACTCCATAGCCTGACTGACTTCCTACAGAACAGGTCAGTGCCTGTTCAAATTCCTGCCAAGAATCAATGCCTGTCTTGTCCAAAAAATATTCAGCTATGCGCTACGAACAATAATTCTAACCAAGGCAGAATCAGGGAAACTGGCTGAACCAGCCTTCAGCAGGACAGAAGATATGGGGTCAGAGACTCTCCTAAAAGGACAAAGCTGAATCTACTTCTGTTTCCCAGGAAAATGCTCTTTCTCTGGCTGTTTCCTCAGAGGAGAAATATCAACAAAAAATAATTGGTTAAATTTAGAGAAATTTTGCAGAATAGTTTCATGTTCATCACAATCATATTTCAGGTTCATTTAATGTTAGCAAAAAGTAGTTTTTTCCAACTGAGAGAATTTCTGTTGGTTAAGAAACTAAGAGGTTTAGCTACTTGCCAGTACATAATATCCAAACAGAATACCTCGTAGTAGATCTTGCAGAAAAGTGCAACTGATGTAACAACCAAGAAATAATTAGTTAGCTGTTGCTAATGATTTATCTGTTGCAGTCTGAAGTAACTATAACAAAGAAACCAACGTGACTTCCTCCATTTTGACAAGCATTTAAAACCCTTGTGGCTTTTGAGTTAGGATGCAGATTCGTCTTCGGCTGGCATCACAAAAATGTCTGTTTCAAAATACAGAAATATACAGAAAGTATGAGCGGGACTCCTGAAATGGTTTCAGATACTTTTGTGAACTCCAGTTAGATCTTGCTAGAAAGTGAAAAGTCACTGATTATAAAGAGTAATAGAAGGACAAGAAAGAACTGGAAATGTGATGGTATTCAAGAAAGAGATGGCAGTGACTGGGATTATATTACTGGGACTATGTAAAAGGGATTTACTTTATGACAAAAGCTCTGAGTAGCAGATAGACTTTCTAATGTGTAAAAACTTGAAAGCATAACCTGAGTAATTACATTTTTAAAAATTACAATTAGCATAAAAAAGAATAGAAACAATATTTTTTAATGGAACATTTAGCCAAGTAGCATGTTGTTTGCCCTAGGAGATCGTGAAAGCAAATACTACTGCTGATTTTAAGAAAGATCTTGCTAATTTTATTATCCATCATTTTATTTGTATTATGATACACACTTTAAGATAATAATGAAGATAAAGCAATATCGTGCTTGTGGATTAAACGGACTGTTAGCAGACTCAGGAAGGAACATTTTGCTTGTGGTAATGTATCATATAATTACTTATATTTCTTTTATTCTTCTGAGACACTTAGAGTGGGATACTCCTAGTTTAAGGAAAAAAATGTTGCTTGCTTCCTCACACACATAGTTCTCTTGACTTCAGTGTGGGTATTTATATGATTTGTATAAATGCAGCATTAGATCCCAAACTATTTCCTAAGGATTTCCTTTGCTCTTATTGTAACTTTGGAGGGACTGCCAGCATTTCGCAGAATTAGGCTGCCTGCACTTAGAGCCATTATTCCCACAGCAAGGTTTCTCTCAACCTGGCATTGGACATCTGAAATTTAGGCTGCAATTCTAGTTAGTTGCTTAAGCTCCTCCTATAGTCAGTGCTGAAGAACAACCACTTTCAGAGGATGCTGCTGCTCATCTTAAGTATGTATGTAAAATACACGGGATGCATTGCCCTCTGAGCAATCCTTACTGTTTTCCAGATGCCTCACTTACCAGCACACAGAAACTCAGTAATGACTTAACATCAGCATGTCTCCTTAACTGAGAGCTGTGCCATGCATTCTGTGGGCCAACAAAGACAATTCCTACCATACCTACACTATATCACAATAGTGTGATATATATAAAGGCCTTGAATCCGGTTAAAAGAGCATCATTCAAGTATTACTGTAGCAATTAATATAGATGGCCTTTATCTCTCCTTTACTGAATCATAGACGTGAATGTCAAAAAGGACATCTGCTGGTTTCATCTCCTCCATAAAACAGAGCCTAGAACTGAGGAACAGAAGGCAGGAATGGACCATTTACTTGTTTTCATAGATGCAGGAGCAACAGGAAACCTCGTCTGAACCAGAAGCATCCACAGACCTATTTCATCCTCTCCCTAAACCACAAAATCCCTCAGCATCATGTAATAAGTTTAAGACCACGTTAACCACAAGTTTGACCTCAAGTTAGCTCTCCTGGCTAAATCACAGCATTGAGAGGACTATCCAAACTCAAACTAAAATCTTTGAAAGTTAAAGAATGTAATTCTTCCCTTGGAAGTTTGTCCCAGCTTCTAACCATCCTCACTGCTAGGAAGTGCTCTTCATTTGAATTTAGTAACATTCAACTTCCAGCTGTTAAGTTCCAGAAAGGCCATTGTGGTTTATCCCCTAGAAACAAAGAGCCTTTTAAGCTTAGCTTTTTGGTCTCTCCATTGTAATCAAACCACCACTTAGTCTTCTTTTTCATAATGGGTGTGTCAATACTGACTTCAATAGAAACAGGATTGAGTTGTTAATTTCAAACTAGACACTGAAAATATTTTTCTTATCAGCAGGTTTGCTCCACCACATGCACACTTTAGCTTATTATTGTTGGGCTGCTCACATGCTGGGCTGTGGGTTGACAATGTCTGTTTTAGTTTTGTAGAAGGAAGCTCTGAAGCATTTGTTTTTGGGAAAAACATGCAAAGAATAACACAAATTTATGAAGCAGAGAGGAAGAAAAACTCAACAGAAATTAAATCTTGGATCTGTGTACAGCACAAGCATCCTTTTAAATGTCTACATCTGCCTTCATCTGAGCCAAGCCATTCAGAATGGTGGAGCAGTATTTATCTTTGGAAATCACTAATGAATCTATGTATCTAAAAATAAGTCTGTTTCACTGGTTCTAAGTTAGTAAACAGTGACTCAGATAGTGCCTAAATGTGCCTAGGTGGCAGGTTAGAGATAACCAAAAATGGTAAATCATCATATACCGAATATAACAGAGACCTGAAAAGAAGATTTTTTAAATACCTTTTCTTGCAGTAGTGATGGATACCTCTTAGCAGAAAGGAGACTGCAGACTGAACCAAGGAGACACCAACTGGCATCTATTTATGGTAGAAATACAAGTCACAAGGGCAAGGAAGAAAGTTGAGTTACCTTCTTGTTTAAAACAGAACCAGGAGAAAATTCTTCCAAGAGCAAGCTCTGGAGACTTCACCATGGAGAAAAGCTGCTGGAAGACAATTTTTATCTTATGATCTTGCTTTCTTTCTAATAGCTGGAATATATATGTAGCAGGAAAACTATGTCCTCCAAAGAGGTCTCAGAACATGGCTGAGTCTTTAGACAGCCAGAAGGAAGACTTGTGTACCACCACTACTTCTAACTCCAGTTACCAGACAAATGGCAGAATTTAAAATATGTTCATTGCTAAAAATTAGTTAATTCCTCCTGGGAAAGGAACTAGGCACACACTTAGAGCTCAGGAGTTACATTCTTTTATACTTTACACCAGGTTGACAATTAATGAAATGCTATCTTTTCACATATTATAACAAATCACTTACTTCCAAGCTAAATTAAAGGTAATATTTCTATTAATGAAATGTTAGAGGTGCCTAATTTAACTAGTGTGAGAATGATGACCTTAAAGCACTCATGCAGAGATTTAAACAGGAGAAAATGAGTCTGTTGTAATACCTAGTTTCATTCCAGCCTTTTCTGCTGCTACACATGGTCCAAACACACTCCAATATTTTCTAACTCTATGAGTGATATAGTTTTGGGTTTCTTGTGTTGTGGGTTTGTTTTGGTTTGTGTTTTTTGTTTTTTATTTTTTTCTGGGGAGAGGAAATACCTCTTTTTGCTTTTCTTATAGAACTTACTCCATATTTATTTACTTGGGTAGGATGAGCACCTATTCCTACAGAATGAGAGAACAAGGTGAGGGAGCTGAACATCCTGTTGATTCAGCTCAAAGCTCACATACTGCAATCTACAGAAACCATCTGGGTAAGTTTGCAAAACAAAGTGTTACCTTACAAAACATATCTTCCCGGCAATTCTATAGTCTAGCTTCTTTTAAATTAATCAGTCGTACAGACTGATGAGACTCACCAGCAGTGTTAGTGGTAGCTGTGTTGACAGCATTGTCTGAGACAGCTGTCCATCAGGGTTTGGATGGAATATACACAGGGAACAAAAGCAGATGAAACTTTTGGCAATTCCATGAAATGACATTGCGCTTAAGAGCAGAAGAAGTGCCGTATGAGCTCAGTGCATTATCAGTATGATTAAAGAGTTACTTTCTGGAACAGTTCAATTACAATTATTTTGATGGGAAAAAGCACCAGATTTTGGTTTTATTTTTCAGTGTCCAAAGTATTTTTATTTACTTACAATGCCATTATAATAAATCCAGACTGGACTATAAAATCTAAAGAAATATGAACATCTACATTCATTTAACTTAATTGGGAGGACAGGATCAGGTGAGAAAAGACAAACAAAGGGAATACTGGAGCACACAGGAGAAATGAGACATGTACAATTTGATCCTCTTGGCCAGCTGGAAGGAAAGGGAAGTAGTTTATTCTGTTCCTTTTATATCCTCAGTGGACATAAACTTTTATCCAAATATTTGTTATGCTTTTTCCTCTCCAAGAATACCTGTTCAGTGTTCCCTTCCTATGTTTGCACTATAGTAACTGGGGGTTTAGGATTCTATGGATCTAACTGATTATTATTTGCATGGCTGAAAGTCAACGTGGGCAAAAAAAGATTACCAGGGTTTAACTGGGTAATATAATATTTAGTGAATAAGTATATGCCAAATCTACTCAGTTATGCATTTATCCTTCTACGAATTGTTTTGAAATTTCTGAGGTATTTTTTTAAGCCTTCCTTTCAATGCCAAGGGCCACGGTCCAGCAAACTAGTGCTGGAGTGTGACACAAAGGAAGATTGAAGGGAAGCTCCTTAATTTAGTTGAGGACTGGAGATTTCACTGGGCACCTGTTTCTAGAAGAAAGCAGTATTAATTACAGTTTTGAAAGCTTGCTTGACTTCCTTTCCTTACTTTTTGTAGAGGTAAAGTAGGAAAACAGGAAAAAAAGGAAAATGGGAGAACATCCCAGTTCCAGAATAGACTGAAATGCTTCAGGCTTGCTGACAAGGACTTCTGTGAAAACTCCTAACTAGCAAAGACCTTCTCTGCAATGTCATGCACCCCACAAATGGGGCAAACAGGGCAGTCTGTTTTTAATGTAATCTTGAAAGGTGTCCCATAGCTGTAAAACCTTGATAGGAGAGAGGCAGCAAATAGAAACTTGCCCTAAGATCTTGAACATTTGAATTTTGAATTGATCTGTTCCTGGCATAGGGAGCCAATGGCGAAATTCAGAACATGGAGCTGCTCATACAGAAAAGCCAGGAATTTATGTAGAATTTATTTGACAACGTTAAAAATACCCACCCTGGGAATAATCTATTTTTTTACTTTAGATTTCTGAGACATGTAAAATAAATATTTTTCTTATATTTATTAGGCAAAGTTAGTCAATTCTACAGATTTTCCCCCTTTCAGTTCAGGAATTTGAAACCTGTTTACCTGTGGAGACAAGGGCTAAATAACGTCATGGATTATGTGTGCCTTCTTGTATATTGTTCTCTTCATTTCCCATTATTCCCCCAAACATTTAAACTTTGGCATGAATTTGAAGCAAACCTACCACCTAAGAAGAGATCTAAAAATTCTGAAGTTCCTGTAGAAATAATGAAAATATGTAGCTGGATAGACATCTCATCAATTTCCCCCTGAGGGACAGAATTTGGTGTGACAGTGAAAGAGTTAACTCTAAGAAAAGTTCCATTTTGAGTTTTGTCCCTTACCATACATTAAAATTGTCATTCTTCAGTCAAGCTTTCTTTCTTCAGGCACATAACAACATGTGAGCTCCAAATGATGCTTTTCCTGCAGTTTGGAAAGACATTCCTCTTTTTCATCCCTTGTTTCTTGCCTGTCCTTGAGCTAATTTCACTTCTCCAATGTCTACTCAAGGGTAAGGTCATGCTAAAGCTTTAGTGCAGTTCTTTCAAAGGTTTTCACTTAATCATGTGACATGAAATAACTAGAAACCAAGCTTCATTATTTTCAGTATTCAGGAAACAGTTCATTTTGTTCTGGAATGATTTCTCAGAATAAACTGCATGAAACCATGTGTCGTGGTTTAACCCCAGCCAGCAACTAAGCACCACACAGCCACTCGCTCACTCACTGGGATGGGGGAGATAATTGGAAAAGTAAAAGTCAGAGAACTCATGGGTTGAGATAAGAACAGTTTAATAATTGAAATAAAATTAATAACAATAATAATTAATAATAATAATACCAAAGCAAGTGATGCACGATGTAATTGCTCACCACCTACTGACCAATGCCTAGCCAGTCCCTGAGCAGCGGTCCCTGCCCCAAGCCAACTCTCCCCAGTTTATAGACTGAGCATGACATCGTTTGGTATGGAATATCCCTTTGGACAGTTTGGCTATGCTCCCTCTCAGCTTCTTGTGCACCGGGCGCAGCATGGGAAGCTGAAAAGTCCTTGACTAGTGTAAGCACCACTTAGCGACAACTAAAACATCAGTGTGTTATCAATATTATTCTCATACTAAATCCAGAACACAGCACTGTACCAGCTGCTAGAAAGAAAATTAACTCTATCCCAGCTGAAACCAGGACACTGTGTGATCAATTACATTCTCGATATTCCAAGTTGTAAAAAAACAGCATACCACCACTGCTTCAAGTGTTCTTTGAGGGGGAAAAAAATCCCAGATTTTTTTGCCTGATAATGATTCTGCAATCCCTACGCAAATGGTGGGATTCATCTCACCTACTGTAAGATTGGCACTTTGACATCAAGAAAAAGAAGTGTGCGGGGTGATTCCTGTTTCTCATTTAGACATCAAAGGGGTCATTTTAAAAATGTATTGTCCCCTACAAATGTTTGTGTCTCACCAACAACTAAGAAGGAAGGCCAGATTATCTTCTCAGATGTGAATGTCTTACACTAGACAATTCTACATTTAACCAAGCACATATCATCTCAAGGCTCTCTCATCTTCATGGGTTTAGGGCCCTGCCTTACATGTATAAAAGTGAGGACTAACTGTTTTATGGCATTGGTGGTTCACCTTTCTTTTTCCTGCCACCTGTGGAAGTTCTCTGTGGACACAGGGATTTATGTGGACAAAGGGAGAAGGCATGGGTTGCTGTTTAAGGTGGTTTAATATGGGGCTAGGGGGGATGCCATTACTCCCTCCTTTCCACAAAGATTTTGATGGAAATACACTGTCTCCTGCCTGAAAATACGCTGTCTCCTGCTGATACATTAATTTCCAGCAGACTTGGTGTGTAGTCAGAAAGGATGATGCTATATCAGTGACAGCTTTCAGAGGCACTGCCTGAGTAGCTTTAAAAGCCATACTGCAGAGAGTGTGGGGGTCTACGGAGGCTCTAGGAGACATATTACCTGTAACAGAGAATGTTATCACCCACATCGGAAAAGACCTGGTTAATTTTCTTAAATTTGTTCACCCTCCCCCTTTGAAAAGGGAAACCTGAGTATTTGCTTTTTATGTGTACAAGATCCTCATCAGATCAACCCATGCATTGCAAAAAGCATCTAAGGAAACAACCTGCTCTTTAACATATTTACTAGACTTTATTTTCCTCCCTGAAAAGATATGATAAACTGCCACCAGAATAGCAGCTATTCCAGCTTATGAACATATGAAATTAAAGACAAGCTATGGTGTTTAGCTTTGGAATTTTTATGTACACAAACTAGATGCTTTGCTAATTCACAGAGGAGTATTTTTGTAACTAAATACTACTATAATAAGTCATCTGGTTCAGGTCTAGAAAGTGCAGTTGAAGCTGTCAGCTAATGCTACTTAAGAGCACTTGAAGGTTCAATGGATTACTCTAAAAGGCGCTGAGCAGTCTTTTCTGTAAGTGCATAGCTGACACTGTAAAACTTAGAACTGTAATTTGAGAGGTTTTTTGTTAAAAGGATACTCAAATGTGTACTTAGGCTGTGTCACTGGGCCCAAAGCACAGACAGTCTCAGATGTTCAAATGCATTCCTGACATAACATTGGCAATTGCAAACATTTAGCAATTGCTAAGGAATAGTTATTCACTTGAGTAGGTCTATGAATTTCAGAATCTGCTAAAAGAATACAAACGTTCAGCCTTCAAAGGGGCTGAAAGTACACCTAGTGAATTGAGTGCCCGGTACCATTTTCTGCTCCTGAGACCAAATGACCCAGAATGGTCTATGTCCATACGATTAAAACCTCTTCCCCTTTTAAATACTGTTGTCACATCTATCATACTTACTGGATATGGTCTTTGGGCCTATTCTAACTCCTAGGAAAAGGCTACTTTGCCCAGGCAAAATCTCTGACTGCTTTCAGACACTAACAGGCTATGACACATTTCAGTGTCCGGAAAACCACCTGTCAATGTTTAACTACTACAGATGTAGCCAGAGATCTTTCTTGGGAAAAGCAAGGGCAGCCCGGGCTTACTTGCTAACTGCACGTTTTCATATTTCAGGGGAGGTTTGCATCCTTCTATATTAGTATGGATAACATCTGTGAATTTGACAAAAAAACCCAGTCTACGAATACAGTGAATAAATTAAGACCCAACATGTTCACAGTGTATCAGTAATGAATAATGTCTTCCAGGGGAAAAGAAGGCTATGAAGACTTAATAAAAAAGAGTCTTTGTACAGCTAAATATGATGAAATACATTATAAGCATTTCAGTAAAAGCTTCTAAAAGGAGTTCAATTACCAATGGAAAAAATGTTCTACTTCTTCCCCTTCATTCCCTTTCTCTGTATCATACTATCTCAATATTAGTATCAACTCATTTTAATTTTTTTAATGTAAATTGACTTCATGCATTTCCTAATGACATACAGTACCTTCCTTATTGCTGTATTTTTATTACACAGGTTCAGGTGCTGACTTTGAACTATTCTCATAATTACTGACCTGCTGGCTTCCATGTTACAGATTCCAGTGGCAGGGCAAGACAATCTCACAGGACTGTGGTTTTCATGAAGATTTCATTAACCCTCAGGAAGCCAGGTCTCTCAAATACACTAGGCAAGGACTGGCTCTATAGACTACCTCATCTTGACTTTTGACTGCTTTTGGCTCAAATTTGTTTTGTTAATAATCTTTAAGAACTATAAAAGCAGTGAGTTTGGATGATCATAGTGGCCTTCTCCAGATTCAGGATGAATGAGTCTTTGAGATAGAGAACTAAGAGAATGTGGAGGAAAAATTACACTGTCTTCCAGCAGAGGTAAATCTACATTACAGTCAATGGTGTGATTGCAGCAGAGGAAGGCAAATATCTGCTTTGAATAGTGGCAGTAAAGGCATACATAACATAGCAAAGCCTTGTTACCACATCGATGGCAGTTTCTTCGGGGGTGGGAGGGGGATACTTAGAAACATCTACCTTTACAAAGAGAAATTAGTACTACACTAGTTTAGAAAAAAAAATCTCAGAAAAGGGGTTGGTTTCCTTAATTTACTATATTATTTTCATAAAAGACAGAATTATTTCATTCTGTGAAAGATGAAGGCAAAACACAATGCCAAAAGGCCAGAAGTGGTCCCTAGGTGTATAGTCATGAGAACAGAGAGGTTCTGCTCCCTCTGCCTACTACCTGTGCAAAGCTGCTTGAGTGCTCTTTCCGATTCTCTTGAACATACAGTTGAAAATGGCTGTTGATGAACTGTGAAGAATTCAAAGAAAACTTGACACAAAGCTATATATTATTGTAAAAAAGCTTCAGAAAAACTTATAAATTTATGTATAAATTTATAATATTGAAATATATTACATATTATATTTCAATTTATAAATGATGCCTTGGTTGGACACTGCAAGTCATGGGAGGCACCAAGTTGGTAATGACAGTTATAAAACAAAGTCTAAAAACAACACTAAGATTTGAAGTTGTTGCAGGGTACATTCAGAAGAAAAATAAGTTTGGGTTTTTTTAACAATAAAGAAGATCATTATAACTAAATGGAATAATTCACCAATGGCAGCAGTGGAGTGCCCGTCACTGGAACTTCTTCATTAAGTATTGATCTGTTTTTTCTGAAGTTTCTCACAGAATCCAATCTAAGAAGGTCTTATATTGGTTCTTTCTGATTTCATAATTCATAACTTTATGAATAATCACTCAATAGCCAAACAAAACTCAGTTATTGATTTAGATTTTTTAAAAAGTTCTTAAAGTCCATTCAGTGATAGCATATCTGCATCTTTTGCTAAGCATGTATCTTTAAGTCTCATTTTCCTTTTATTTGTTTTCTTGCCAATCTGAATATAGGAAAAACAGATGTTAAAGGTCTGGAAATTGTGTTTGATCTGAAAAGGGGCCAAAAATTCTTCTAACAATGAAAATGACATTCATTAATATTTGCCAAAATTGTTGAACCACACTCGCTACTGTTTGACTCAATTTATTAATAACCGACAAGCGCTCTAGCAAGGTTTTCTGGCAAGAATGAAACAAAGGAAATGAGCCAGAACAAGTGTAATCAAGAAATGTAAATAATCTTTAGGTTAAAAACATGGTATGTTTGAACTTGGTATGAAATATTGACAGTTTCCTCCAGGAACTCTGCAAGTGGAGGAAGAAACTCGGAGATCTTCTGCGGAGAGACAGGAAAAAGAAAGACCAGTCTTCACAGGGAAACAGTGGGATTGTCTCACCCACTCTATCAAGCTCATGTCATTGCAAATGGCTCAGCACTATGTTCTGGCATTTAGGAGTTGCGGACTCCTCTATGGTTTCAGTTAAAAGTATTTTAAAGGATTTTAGACAGTACATGTAGTTCTGCAGACACTGTTTTGCAGTTATTTCATTTAAATATCCCTGTGATGAGACTGGGAATCAGTCATTAGTGACTGCATTTTAAAGGTAAGGACTTTTCAAGTGGTCTGGGTCCTTAGCCCAAGGCATGAACTACTGATATTCACCACGATTTGGTTCGTATTTACCAGGTCTTACGACTGCTCCCTAACATCTTGCTTGTGTCATACTCGCCCTCACCTATCTGAATTTCTGTAAGAAACTGTAAGTTCTGCAAGTGCAAAATTTCTGATTTGCCTGAATGCAGAATGAGTTTTGTACTTGGTAGCTAGCTGTAGTTAAGTTTTTTGGGTGTAGTAGCCTGTGATTTGTTTTACTGTGTAATTTTTCCCTAGGACTGGATGATATCACTCCAGAGTCCTCTGTCTGTGGCTTACGTCTCTTGCTCCCTTTTGATCTGGCAGGCTGGCTTGTGATATACAACCTGGTAACAAACAGCCCAAGAAGTAACTGCAAAAGGAAGGTACCAGCCCATCTGGTGTTATGTGTTTGTGATGAACTGATTAATATAAGGCCTGTTTGTAAACTCACAGTTCTGGGTCCTTGGGCTGGCAAAAGCATTGACTTCAATGGCACTCTCTCTAGACAGCTCAGTGAGGAAAAAGATCTCAAAGATCTCAAAGAGAAGAGATCTTATGCACATGTGTCATAGGGGAACATATTTTAAAAAACAGCCTGATGTTCTTTAACTTCTTCTATGCTCGGGCTAAGTTTATTGCATTAAATGAAATGGGCAAGGGCCCACTCTGTCCCTGAAGTCAGCTGACATAACTCAAGTTCTTGTTCTCTTATCTTCCTCCCACCAGGAGGCTACATCCAAAGTGGCTGTTGGGAGAGGCAAGGCCCAAAGCAAGGCACTGTCTGGAGGAACGCTTGCTGGTCTGCTCCAGACTCTGCCAGAAGCTCTCTTTGTTTGGTGTGCATGGGTCAAAAATGGCCAAGCTTAATTAACTTTCAGCCCTAATGGGCAGCAGGTAGAGCTAATGCAGCTCTTGTACGCATACAAGGATTACTTTAAGCCTGTCCTCCGGCCTGCAACATGGACAGAAATTCAGTGAGTCAGAGGGACTGGTGTAAATCAGTCCAGTCTCAAGGCTTCTTCCCTAGAAATACCTCCACTGGATTCAGTGGAGTCCCGGTAAGGATGAGTTTCACTAAACAAATTCACATCCATTCACACTCTACATAAAAATTTGTTTGCTGGTAACCCAGATCTGACTTTATTTTGGAGCATTTCAAATGTGCAGGTAATTTATCAAGTTCATTTTAGTTACTGGAGGAATAGAGAGGTAGTACTGAATGTGGACACTGGTTCACAACTGTTCCAGGCAGAGAGTCAAACAGCAATAATAAGGTGATTCCTACATCATGTATCTTTTGGAGCTCCTCCACCCTAAATATTTCACATGGTGCAATGAGAACCAATTTTAAAAAACCCACTGAAGTTGAAACATACACTCTACAACAGATTAATATTAAGATTAGAATTAAGGAAAGTTGGAAACTATAATCATTTAAACACAATTTATAAGCCTAATTTCCTGCATGTCACTCCCAGATAATAAATACTTTTCTTCTGGCTTGGAAAAGCTGTGGAAAAAAAAAAAGTTAATTTAAGGCTCATTAGTTTATTTTTAGTAGCTTAAGATCTGAGGGATTTGAAAACATTTCCCTTTTCTAATAGAACTTGCCTTCCTGTATACCAAGGATGTCCACTGACCTCACTCCCTCCTGGAAGGTGCCACTGATCCATGACAGAAATCCTGTGAGGGCTTTGAAAGCTAAATAGGAACCAGAAAAAAAGTATTATCATGCTTAGGTGATTATAACATTGGAAATAAAGTTCAACTGTGAGTTTGGGGGGAGAAGGAGTAGTGCCTGAAACAAACAAGCACTTCCTGTGTTTGCCTGGAAGAAGCCAATCTTCCCTCTGCTTATATAATAAGAACATTACTCGCTAATTTGCCAGTAGCTGAAAGGGATTTCTGTTTTTAGCTCTGGTTCTCTGGCAACTGTTTTGTTTTAAATGAAAATTAAATGGGAACATACAGCTAAAAACCCGTTGAGCCATAATTGAAGTGCATTAATGGCAATTACTTCTTTCTTTCACTCATCATTTTGACAGAGGAATCCATTACTCCTCCATCTCCATGTTTCCACAAATTACTCTTCCCTGTGGATGTGCAGTGACTGAAGGAGATCATGGCTTTGTTCTATACCCTTTTCTTTATTGCAGCCCTGTTCTCCCTGTACTTCTTTCCCTGGGGATACAACCAAATATAACAATAAAATGTATAAACAGTTTACTACTTTGATAGGGATAAGAGGAAATAGAAGGCATCAAGTATCAAAATGAAACTGTGAATGCCAGTTATTGGGAGATGTAGCATGTTTGGTATTGCTTATAGTCATAAATTAATTGTACTGATTTATTTCATTCAGTTTGTCTTACCAGTGAAAGACACTTTTCTGAGACAATAATTTCATGAGGTAAGATCCTTTTAATGGTTCTATCACTCTGAGAACATTTTCATCTCTCAGCTCAGGATCTTCTTTGCAAATGTGCTCTGGCAGTCAAGGAAACTGAATATCTCTATAGGTCGAAGGCACAGTCCCTTCACTTCTTGGTTGATGAACTTTTGGGGAGTAGAATAAAGAAATATTTATGAAAGATGTAGAAAAGCTCTCTGTTGTTCAGAAATAGCTACTTTACAGATAGAAGGATTCTGTAACCAAAGTAATTTTCCTTGCACTGTACATGAGATGATATGAGATTAATTTTATACAGGCACTAACCTAAACTTTTGCTTTGAGGTTGGTCTCAGGATATGAGCACGTGATGGTCATGGAGATACTTCCTCTCTTGTGGAGAAACTGAGTATGGCAGAAGCCAACAGCTACTTCCTCATTTGCATTTTCCACATTCTGCATTTGAAATTGTTGCAAAAAGTTTTGTATTGAAGTAGTAATAAAATACCAACTATTTTTGAAGTCATCACATAAAGAAACAGATTAATTATAAAAGATCGTTTCTGGCTTTTAATTTAATTAGAATTAAACATGCATTTAAATGTTTTATTCACTTATTTAAAGATAGTGATAACACCTTAAAATTAATAGGTTTTCTATTATAATATCACCTCAGACCCTGAGAGTTCACCTCTTTAGGTTTTTCCAGGCCTATAATGAAGTGCTCTAGAAGGCAGAGGTCTTCCCTTTGACACAGATTTTCCCCTTATTTTTGCAAATTTCAGCAGTGACAATTCTATAATGGTAAATAAGAGAAGATGATGTCACCAAAGGTATTCTTTATTTCTGTATCTGTAGGAATTCTTTATTTTCTGTCTCTACATTTTGTTCATATGGTTCCATAATTTCTAATTTCTCACGTGGGTATTAGGTTTAGATATAAGATGGGAAACAGATACATAGACAAAAACAAATAGAATGAAAGAAGTGAGGATGAGTCTTTTGGATGCCTAATTGACTAATTTTATTTAATTTCAATAGGAAATAAATGTTTAAGTCTGGTAGAAAATTTGTTGCTTAGTTACTAAGATATAGTATATGCACCTTGCAGTCAGTGTTACTTGTATTAGAGACAAGTCTTTGACTTCCTTACTATAAGAAACTGAAGATTTTGCAGAGTCTATTTTGTTTTTTCCTGTGAGATTCTAATAAGATTGTTCTCTTCTTGCTGATTGTTCTTTTCTTGCTTTTATGGATATGTTCCTCTCAGTCTTCTTTTCTTTAAACAACCTCAGTATATTTAAATTTTCGTTTCTAGCCTTCCTATGTTAGCACCAATAATTTAGGCAAGAAAATTCTCTCATTATGTCCCCTCTAAACAAGATACAGCTTATTAGAAGTCAACTCATTAATTACATTAATGTTGACTCAGAGAACAGGTACACAGGCATCACTTCCCTCTTTTTCTTTTTAATACAGGGGTCCAGTATGGTGGGGTGCTCTTTCTCTCAGGGTGCTTCTCTCTTTCCACAGCTAAACTATGCACTTAGTTCAGAAGCTCTGAATTTTTCAGTTAGATCTACTCTTAGCTGGTTTGACCAGAAGTGGAAACAACTCTGAATCAAAACGTGGACCCTGTAGCTGCCTGGTACATGGCTACACCACTTCACACAGGTTCATGTGCCACACCAGACTCTACCAGTAAATCCTCGCATTCAGTACAGGTATGTTTGAGTGTATAAAGGTGTAACTAGATGGATGTTTTATTTGTATCTTATCTTTGGATCCATGCTGAACTTTAAGTATTTGGTTTACAAGTATCGCTATGCTCACATATACATGCATATTGTCATTATATCTACAGTAAAGAGCAAACTGTAAAAGATGGTTGGGTTGATTTGTCTTCAACTTCTCTCTTAAAGCTTGAACTCTTTGCAAGAGGGAGCTGGTTAACCTAAGTGAGCCCTCATTCTAACAGTTATATTGTTTTGGAGCATTGTGTGGGGTGGAATACCAGTTTGCTGAGTGCCTTCCTGGGTGAACTGGGAAGGTGCTCTTGAGCATAAGCCCACTGCAGGTGGTACTGTAGCACTTGAGTCCTGCTGAGAAGTTAGCCCCCTCTAAAACTTTGAAACATGTTTTAGCAGGTTATGTGCTTGATTTCCAGCTGAGGTTATTTAATTCCAGAAGTTATGAGGTTATTTGTAAATTCTTAATTAAATCAGGGGAAATCAGATACCTTAAATCTGAATCTAAGGGTGAGGGTTTGTTTTTTTTTTTTGTAAATCTTCCAAATGCCTTTCAAAATCTTCTGGTATCAAAATCTTTCTGCTCATCTGACTCCAAGTGTTTGAAGCCTGATCTAGTGACAACAGCAAAACTAGGGATTCATGAGAGCTCGACTAAACCATCGTACAGTAACTAGACCTTTTCCCAAACATACATACCAGGCAACACATATTTCTTTCTGGTGACATGTAAGTTGTTTTTTTTTCCTTTAGGAAAGACACATTTTTAATATTACTCTGTATAAACGTTGATATAAATAGAGATGTGATTCTATCATAAATTTCCACTTTCACATTGTGCCTCCTTGTCTTACACATCTTTTCCTCACCTACTGCAGTTCCTACAGGAAACAAATTTCCTCCCACAGTCACCCACAATCCTTCTGTCCCACCAAACAATACAAGCTCAAGTACATCATTACATGAATTAAATAGGAAAATAACTAACCAATTAACTAACTAAATATGAATTGCAGCCTTTTGGTTTCAGTATATTCAGAACAGACGTCTGACACCTAGTTTAGCAGGACCCATTTCCACAGTATTTCATCATTCCAATGTCTTGGTTTCTTCCTCAGCACAGATGAGGAACCTACTGATCTACTGGTCACGTGCAACCTACTAACAAGGACACTGGAAGACTGAGAGCAAATAAGGACTGGAACTGAGCTCCCAAATCCCAGTTATTTTTCAAATCAGCAGAGAATCTTTTCCTGCTAGTTCAAGTGCTTGTATTGCACCTTTCTGTACTGAAGTGAATTGCAAATAAAGGGCCTGTTTGTTTTGCAGTAGAGCGAAAGCTTAAATGCTTTCTGTGATATCTTCTACTGATTGCAACAGAAAAAGGAAAATCATCCTCTTGGAAGGTAAGCTAAGACCAGAGACTAGCTTACAGTATTATCCAATATTTTGGGGAATATTGAAGACAGATCCTATACTGGATTCACTTCACCTAGCTTTGACTACCTAAACCCTACATGTGTAGTCTAAGTTTGTCATCTAGGCTCCTCCTTATAACTGATAGGTCCTCTGAGGGTGTGAAGTGAGATTAATCTAGCTCTCAGGGACTTCAGTAGGTTTGCAATTTCTGTTGAGTAATTATGTCTGCTAATTACTAAGAAGGGTCAGAAAAATATCATATCCCGCTACACCCACCAGGGCTTTACAAGGCTGCCACGCAGATACTCTCAGACATTAGCTTCAGAGGACCTGTCTGTCCAAGGTAAAAATCACCTGAGATAGGTGAACATCTGAGACCTAAAGCTGCTGCTTTTTTATTTCAATGCCCAGTCCTGATCAGTAATTTGGGGATTTTTTAGCCCGATGATATAATATAACTACTCTTAGAACAAACCTTGTTCTAGGTTGTATATCATACAGTACATGGAGTCCAAGTCCTTGACTGGAGGTACTCTCATGTCTTTAGTATACAACCCAGCAAAGTAACCATATGAGTACCACAGATTTGGTAGATAGAAAGAGATGAGTTCTGTAATAAAACTCCTCTAAAACTGCAGTGGTTAGAAATTTTGCAAGAGAATTTAAACAGTGAGTTATACCCGAAGTATAACACTGGGAGGCTAGTTAAACTGACAGTGAGTACTAAGGAATACTTTCATATCTGTGGAAGATTTTTAAAGTATGAGATTAAGTCCTAAGCAGGAGGTAAACCTATGGTAGACTGTGAACATTGTAAAACTATCTGCTTATGCAAGGCAAATGTCATCTTGGCACATTTTGACTGTTCAGAAAAAAGAAAAAATGTCCCCTTCTCACCTTTTCTATATTAAGAGTTGAAAAAACCCTAATATCCCTGGTCCACAGGAAAAATAAAATCTTGATTCTGGCACCAAAACTGTCTTAATTATACTTTACACTTGACAACTATTTCCTTATAATCTAAACCTCTGCTCCAAATCCCATAAGCATTCAAGCACAAAAATGAAGCTGATTTAATGCACGAAGTATGTTTTGTTCCCCAGCACAAGATGAATAAAATTTAGTGTTCCTGGAGGTCGAAACCCACACATTGTAGCAGACTTCTTGTAAATCTTTTAGATAAGTTTAGGATGGCTGCTGTTATTTTTGTAACCTTCCTTTGAACCATAACTTCCTCATCAGGTACTTCATATTCTACCTCAGAGACATAAACTCCCAAAAGCCAAGCTATTTCTTTCAGCTGTTTTACAGTACAAAGCAGCCATCCAACTACCCCTAGGGTCATGCAATATTGCTATCTTTCGTGTCAGTACTTCAGAAGACAGAGCTCGTTCCTTAAAATCTTTCATACTTAAATTGACAGAATCTACCTGGAGGACCCACAGGTTGCAGCTTATTTCAAATGAGGGTAGAGGGGCACACACCGATTGGCTGCCAGCTCGGTTGTGAGCCTTGAAACAAAGCTGTGGTTCCATAGCATCCATTACATGGTTAATACAATGTTCAGGGCAGAAAGCTAAGCTTTAAAATAAGTTGAGGATTGAAGAACAGACTTTAACAAGAAGCTGAAAACCAGAAAGTTAAAAAGGGACCTATTAAAGCTTCATTGTAATTTTGTACATGTAATTTTGTGACTAATATTTGTATGGACTATGTGAATGTGTATGTGTTTTGAGTATTTAAAAGGCTGGATAATAACTGGGTACACTTTTTACAACTGGGAGCTAGAAATTATCCATTTTCTTGCATTCTAGGAGTTTTGTGAACCTAAATATATTAAAAATAATGAAGCGCTTAAATATTATAGTACTTGAAGCCACAGGATTGTCTCATTACAATTTTGTGTTGTGCAGAAATCATCATTGTATTATTCACTCATACCCTAATGCTACAATCTGGACAGGTCTTCCTTTATTTCTATTAAAAAAAAAAAAAGAATTAGTTTTTTTTTGGCTAGTCTTAATCACTCCCCTCACAAAAACAGTTTCACAAACATTAACCAGAACAAGTTAAACAGGTCCATTACCCTGGTCCAGAATAAAATCCCCCTTCCAGCCCCTCTAAATTCAAGTGGTTGCTCTCTCTTTTTCCCTCTGAAATCTGAACCCTACCCTCTTGGCTTCTTGGTATTGCTTCAACAGTCTAAAGGCGGGTGAACTCACCTAGACTATGCATGCCATGTCTTCTGTCCTAGTCTGTCTTCTTGGAAACTGGGAGATAGATTTGAGCCTCCCCAGGTTCAGGCAGGTGAGGTTTCCACCCCAGTTTTAGACGAATAATCCAACACCAGGTTAATAAGCTAAAGATACATGTTCTTTTCTTCCTGTAATAATGTTTTAGGCAGAAGTGGCCGCTGTTGCCGCCTTTACCTTTTGGTGAGCCCCAGGTTTTTGAGTCTTACTAGGTGCTCTCAGAGCGTGCATACCAGACTGGATTCCCTGTGACACTTGGGTGTCCTCATTTGTGTATCCTAAATAGTTTTAGGTAACTGCTAGGTACCTAATTACTCATGAAATATTGGTGTCCTTGTCACATAGAAAGATAGTACTAGTTTTTAGTGATTTAGTTATATTTCTAAGTAAACATCTCAGTGCTTATGCACTGTCTGGTCCATCAGCAGGTAGGTGGGATTTGTTTGAAAGTTCTGCCTTTTACTGGAAAAGCTGCACAGTAGGCAAGTGACTGCTATGGGGATCTCACCCCGGCCTTTTAATCAAATTTAGAAAGTCTGCTGTGGTTGCTTCCTCAGCTCAGTGCACATAAATTCTGTGAATACTTACTCAGCAATGTTGTGTTTTTTTTTTCCTAAGGTATTAACTGAAATCCAGAGCTTCTCCAGAGTTCCTACAAGAAAGTATTTTTTGGCATAAATGACAAATGACAGTCACATTTTTAATTTCAAAAAGCAGGAATGTGACTGTGATATTTTTAACATGCTGGGGTAGTAGAGTTGGGGCAGATTTGTCAAAGCTACTTATTTTACAGGGTGACATTTAGCATGAACAGGTTAGCAAATGGCTTGAATTTGTCTAAAAAGGGAAAACGTGAACTGTGACAATAAATATCCCAGCAGAGATAAAAGGAATGTTTAAAATTGCTTTCATTAAACTGCAATTATGACTTCTACTTTTGGTTCTCAGTAGCTTCACGGAGACCTTTGTACTGCCCAGCCTCACCCCCCCCCCCCCCCCCAAAAAAAAAAAAAGAGTTGAAAGGACTAATACTCTAAACTGGGAAAAGGTAAAATCTTATAGTCATGCAGCCCTGAATTTGCATCAGGTCTTCCCATTTTTAGTTTGTCCTTACAAGGCAGTCCATGGCAAGAATCTCAGACTGCAGGAGTCTGCTGAAAATTCATAGAAGTAACTCTGCCTCTGTGTAGAAAAGTCATTTAAGTCATATGTGCAATCCACAGCCCTTTCCTGGACTGCCTTGGACCCAAACATAATCCTTGGTATAATAGTTTCTACCTCTAGATTGCACTGCTTACCAAGAATAATCAAAGCACCTATGTCCTCTGTTTCATAACTATATCCACTTCCTCTCTCCCAAAGCTGGCAATGCCAGTTCCATGTCTCACATCAATTCGGCGAGAAGGAGGAAACCTATGACCAGCTTCATGTTCAGTTTCTTGAATACTTTCTATTGTGATATTCATCCAGAGGTCTATATACAAATCAAGATTAACATTTAAATGTCAGACATGTCTGGGATATAAAACTGAAAACAGATCATTAAGTTGCCAGAAAACTATGTGTGTTTATTACTTGAATGTAACACACAGATTCCACATAGCTGCCTTCTCAAGCCTGCTGGAGCATAGACAGCGCTCAGTACCTTTACAAACCTTCTGCACTTCAGCAAGTTTTACCTCAAATGAACTCAGCTACAGCACAAAGAAAAGTCATCATAAACTCATGCTGTACTGCCTGCTGAAGAATGATTCAAAGAACAGCTCAATCTGTTCTTAGCTGGAACAAATTGTTCAAAGCACCACACTGGTTAAAAATTATATGCACCATTAATGCAGAGTGCACAAATCCCCAATGAAGTGCTTGTTTCTGTCATTCAGTACACCTATTTTACTTATGCACACATGCTAAACTCCGCATTAGGCATCTAGCCACCAAACTTATGCCTCTCAAGGAATAAGTTAAAGGATAGGTTTTCTCCATTGCTGTCTCGTCCAAGCTCATCTCAGATGCTGAGGCTGCAGGTAACTAAAGAAAGGGAGATGATGCACTATTCTGCCTATAGGACCCCCTAAACATATGCACATGGGTTTGTATGGGTCAAAGGGTGTTTCTATGCCTTTCAGGTTATTCCAGCTCCATTTGCAGTTTACAATGAGAGAAGAGGGAGTTTAAAATGGAAACATCTTGTGACTGAACAGCAGTGGGAATGGAAGTCTAGAGATTTCTTTGGATCATTACACTATTTATCAAACTATATCAAGACCTTACTATGTGCCCTGTTCAAGACAGCTGGAATCAGCAAAGCAGAGATTAAACCTCAATGGCTGAATTAATGGAGGTTGAAAAACAGATTATAAAAATAAAACCTTTAGGAGTAAAATGCACTCTTACCAGGAAGGCATAATACAATGAGATCTCTTTGGAAGAAAGAAAGAACAGCTCATGTTAGCAACAAGGCATGACCACAGCTCAGTCAATAATGCTTTAAAAATAATTTCTTTGATATTTTTCCCTTTATTCTATAAATCAACTAGTTTTCTGAGTGCATTTTCCATTCAGAATTATGTGATAAACCTCTAGCAGATAGTAAATAACTTTTCTGCATATTTCTGGAGTTATACTACATTTATAGGCACCATAAAGTCAATATATTCTCTGAAAATTCTATAATAATAAGTTTAGTTGGGGAATCTGCAGGTAGAAATTAATTTGCAAAAACCTTCTTTTGTCAAGCTATTCTGACAGACCTATAAAATGGATGAGAATCCTTGAAAAAAAGTCCAGTACTGCCAACTTACTCCAGCATTATTTTCTCTAATGTCAAGTGACCTTATGGCCTTTCACCCATGTTCTTAAAAATATCAAATGATTAACGTGTAGGTAGAAGATAACCCAAACAACAGTCTTCAGGAATACTTTCATCAGGATAAAACTGCTGAATTGTCAGTTATTTTAATGAGATTCTATTTTGTTTGATACATGTTAACATAGACTATGACTTTTTTTTTAACTAGCTTTTACATACTGTAAGCGAACCTTACATATTGCTTTGCTTGGAAACTGATAAACAAGTCAAACAGAATTAGAAAGAACTGTCCAGTTACACACAAAAAATACTGTTAAAGTTGTGTGAATTGAATACAATTCTAGCTCAGCTTTGTTTACAAATTATAGTGTGTCATTTTAGCTTAGCTATGCAGCTGGTTTAATAGAATTAGTGACAATTAAGATAAAATGTTAATAACTGTCTACCTAAGACACTGAAATATAGGCTGCAGTTTACTGTGGTTTTAAAAGGCACTTTTGCTAACCTTTTGGTCTCTAGGTAAATTTGTCTGTTTATTTGTTTATTTTTTTCTTCTCAGTTTGAGAAAAGAAATAAAAAGTCAACAGCGTACCAGTGTCCCAGGAATGTCTTGTGGAACATCTAGAGGAAAACTCAATTAAGAGAAACACAACGTCTGTGGTCTCACCTTTCTTTTGGACATGTACAACCAAGTAACTGTAAGGGACAGAATATCCAATATTATTTCATCTCTTAATTCTAATGAAAATTGAACCAACAATTAGATAGGCAATTGAAAGTCCATCAAAAATTGTATTTTCATAGAAATTAAAAAAAAAAAAACTTAGAAAAGGAAGGTGCTGAATTTGCTTTTTTTCACAAAAGTTCTCTAAGGGCCGGTCTAATACAAAATTCCAAATTTTAAATCAGTCACTTCTTCCTTAAAACAAGTAGAAAGAGAGAAAAACTTGGGCCCACAACTGTGAAATCCAAGTCAATAAAAGCATTTTTGTCAGGTCTAAGGAAAAATACATTTATCAGATAACTAAGCAACAATAGTTTTATGCCATCTTGTTGTATGGCTCTGGCCAAGGTCACCACTATAGATGGAAACACTTTCTAAAAGAAGGATTCATATTTAACTCTGATGTACACAAATATTTACATGCCCCGGTAGTGATGTGTATACATATGCATGTGTGTATGAGTGTGCGTTCTCTGTCAAAAATGTGTTTGATCTTCTCTGTCTACATCAACTGCAGGTTGCGATGAATCCCATACTGTGCCATAATGACTATTCTGCCTCTATTTGGGATGTCAAATAACCATTATACCCAAGCCAAACTCAAAGATTAAATGAGGCAATTTCATGGCCTAATTACTGTATTAATGCTACCGTCTTCTCAGGACAACTAGAAGACTATTTTTACTTCAAGATGTAAGTAATAAAGCTATTTGAATGTCACTATTGCCAGCAGCGTGGGAGCAATGGAGTTATTGAATGCTGAACGCGAGAACATAATGGCTCTGGGCAAGAGAAAAGCTTGTGACCTCTCTGCCTTCACAGTGCCACCACCTGCATAGGAAAACCTACTTAAAGGGTTTCTGATGCAAAAATATAATTTGGATGTATCTCTGCGAATGTCAAGGCCATTTTGCTGACTTTTAATGAGGGCGAACTCCAGTGTCACTGTTTTAGCAATGTCAGTGGAATCTTCAGTGTAGAGGCCTCATCAAAGGCAGAAAGATAACAGAATTTTTTTATCTTCTGTACCTAAGGATGAGGAAACAGGTTGTGACCCTACTAGCATGACCATAAACATTCTCTCTAGTTTCAATAATACTGGCATTTGGCCTGTTGGTATGAAAATCCTCGTTGCAGCCACATGGTAACTAACAGTTGCTCAGATTTCCTGCTTGGTCCTTGTCTTACATGACACTGTGGTCTCTTTTCCTATTCAGGCTCCTTGTTGCCCAAAGCAGCCAGGTTCCCAACAAGAGGCAATGGCACCCAGTGACAGCATCACACTTACAAATCGTGTCCCTCTGCACTTGCCTCCACTGCTGTCTTCAGTGGAGATTTTACACTAGTTCTCATTTCTATAAATATTGGGCAGGATTTTATTTTCATCTTGAAAAACAATCTTTATAAAGGGCATCAATCTCTTGGCTTTAACTTCAGTATAAAATTGCACTCTTTCCTCATGGGAAAATTTAGAATTTTTTTCTGGCAGTTACATATTTAGGGCAACACTTTCTTAGCAGTTCTGTGGAAATGACTCAGAAGTCAACAGGAGCCATGTGCAGCCAAGGATAGAATTAGTTTCCTAATGCAAAATGATAATGGGTTATTTTATTTTCCTTCCTTTACCTTTGAACATTATCAGGTTAAAAAGAGACCTCCTTTAACTTTTAAGTTCTCAGGACAAACATCTCCCATTTCCTTCATGAGTTCTTAGCTTTAGTGGTATAACACCATTGCATAGAATAATAATTCAGAAAGAAATCTTCAATTAAGGAATCTGCTTAATATGTTTTCACTTGAGCCAGTGTTACATTTCCCTTCTGCTGTTCACTTCTACTGTATGTTTGTCTAGACCTACCCAGAACACGCTCGATTGTTTGTACAGTAACAGAAGTCCATTTTTTTCAGTAAAGATAAAAAAGAGGTGGAGGATAGAAGAAACCAGCTGGTAAAACTAACCGTGTATGCAGGTCACTCAAAGGAGATTTCTTCAAAGTAGACCAAAACTCTCAGTTTAAATGTGCAGATACGTTCCTTGCACAGTACTTAAACAGAAAAAAAGAAATGCAGCATGTTGCAAGACATCAACAGACAAAACAAATGAAAACTTATACAAGGTTTGCCCTGTATGGGGACATGTTCCAACACAGACTTGCTCTGCTTTGACATTTAAAGCTACAGCTAACACTAGAAAGCAGCAAAAAAAGTCTGGAATTATTTAGGAAAGTCAAGTCCAGACCAAAGGAAAAAAGATTTTAATGTGAAGACTGAAAAGAAAGACAAGATATGCTATCACCTGGGTTGAACTTTTGTCCTACAAGCCTTGAAAACTGAATTATAACCTACAGGCTAGACTGATTGACTGCGCTCGGACCCCCACTCTGTTTTGCTTTCAGCATTATTTTCTATTCTTATGTGACATAAAATCCATAAGTGGTCCACAATACAGTATCCAGTGCTAGATTTTTCTTCTTGGGTAACAGTAAGACCATCACACAGTCAGATTGAGCCTATTCTCTTGTCTTTACAGGTTTTATTTTTGAAGAAAAGTTGTCCAGCCTGAACAATAGGGAGGGTGATGTTCTACCAGCACTGGTTTATCATTTTCATAAATGGAGAATTTTTCTATAAAGTGAAGAAGATCAATTTGAATCCATTCAGACTGAGGAAGAAGCAGAATCCAGATCATCTATTCTGAGGTCAGCATGGGGACTGTCAGTATTTTGTAACTATCCGTTGTTCCCTGAGGAATTAAGTCAGAGTTTTGTCTATATAAATGCCCAGCTGAGGTGTGTAATGACCAGTATTTTCACTCTCCAAATCCCAGCTTGGTAGGCCACTCAGCTCAGGGGCACATTTACAGACCCAGACTTACAAATGAGACAAAACGTTAGATATGCCAGTTTGATAATGTTTCTGGCTGAATGTTTTATGTCCCTTTTTCAGGCTTTTACCTTGCTCCTCTCAGACCTATTTGGTGCTCAATTAGGTCAAGAAACTGAAAGATAATTAGTGGTGCAATCTAAAGCATGGCACTGCTGAGATATGGTGCTGGTGGGGAACACAGGTGTGCCTGTGGCAGAAACGGGTCCTGCTATACCAGATACTTCTAGTCCTCCGTGTTCCATAATATACTGTGTCCTACCCCACCACGCCCAGTGATGATGCAAACTGAAATAATCTGATGTGATACTAGAGCAATATTGTTACTGGACTGCTTTGTGGTGATGGAGGGCCATGGACACATAGCCTGGCAGGCAGGGCTAAATGCTATATTAGCAGCAAGTAGATTTACTCAGGCCTATAACAATCTAGACCTTTGCTTGAAAATTCATTGCTATAAAATAGCACACATTGATGAGCATCACTGCTTGGCACCATAAACAGAATAAGGGATTATTTCTCAGTATTCTTTAACATTTGCTCTTTAGAATTTATTACATTAAATTTTTTATATATTTACTATTATAGGAAGTTTAAACCTAACAATTTAGCATTCTTTAGAATTCATTGATTTCTTAAAAATTCTTAGAGGCATTTATGTGATGGTTTCTGTTAATAAAATGGATTTGCTGATTAGCTTCATTTGATGCTGCCCAGCTTAATTTTCAGTTTTACAAAGCTTTATTTTAATATTTACTGACTGAGCATATTTTGGAGGAATTCTGCTCTTTTAACATATTGTTTCCTTCATTGGTCCCAGGCGATATAAAAGATCTGTACTCTGACTGCTGTTTAGTCCATTTAGGAATCTGCTCTGGTGTGGTGCACCTCTACTTGGAGGGTACAAAACATCTGCTTGGTTTCTGAGCTGTGGTGGCATGGTTCTTCGTGTGATATCCTTTGCATTTCCAGAGACAGCGTGTCTCTCCCAGCTTGCTCAGTGCTGGCTGTGCCACCTGGTGAAGCTGCACTTCAGGAAGCGGGTTGCTGGTGCTGATGGGTATCACTCTGTCTCCACCCTGTCATCCGTCTCCCAGCCTATGTGTTTGATGGTGGCTGGGACAGAGGGAAGGAATTGTATCTTCCACCTGTGTAAATGTGAGGTTTCTGAATGAGATTTCTGTGTATTCTGTTCTTGTGATGAATTTAGATGGCTTATACAAATTCATAATACTTTCTGAGGCATCAGTAATAAGTAATGGAAATAAAAACACTTTTCAAGGAATAAAGAGTGTTTTTTCCCTCATCACCACATACATGTCAGAAGAAGGGGTAAAGTGTGGTATCTTCACAGAGTAACTCATTGCCCAGGAAAAGATTTTGAGACATATCAGATGACCCTTACTCCCTTTTACTGATTATAAAAGAAGCTTAGAGGGGTCAGTCCAAACCTAGAGATTTGCTTTCAATTACTTCAGCTAAGGCAGATGAATCTTGTAAAGCAAATAGATCACTGATGATTAATCGCTTCACTGGGCTGAAAAGCAGCCTTGCATCAACTTACAGCAGCTTACATTGCCAGTAAAAGAAAAAAAAGTTTGTTTTTTAAATTGTGATCTACCTACCTGTTGTGATCTACAAGGACTGGTTTTCAGATGGAATTTGCGTGATGTTACCATGACAATTGATTTGATACAACTCATAGCGTCTCCCCTTGACTGTTAAAGGTCGGAACTAACAGGGTTTCAGAAGTCTAAACGAGAGGCAAACTCACTCCTGGGCGCGTTAGTGAAATGCACTGCCTGCTGTCATGCACAGCAGGGAAAAGGCAGCACTATCACAGTTTTTCGTGCATGCACTGAACTACAAACATCATTGTTCTTAAAATGCAAAGGCCTTCCACGACTTGTGGATTCTGACACAACCATGGGAACATTAAGGCCAGGCTGTCAGGTGCAGGCACTCCAGATGTGCTAGAACAAATACACGGACAAGAGGGAAGGGCACACACACATCAGGTTAACCCCATGGCACAGTACTCCTTTGTCAGCACAGCCGCTCAGTTTGCATTCACACTGAAGGGACATGCACAGCCAACTCAGTTCTGGAAGGAAATTAATGTTTCTTAGAGCTATGGAAGTGTCAGACCTTTCCCTAATAGTCACACCAAAAATAGGTTACCTCAACATCAAACAAAATGTTGTTGTGTTAATTAGTAAGTAAAACAGGACTAGTGGGCCTGCCTGCAAAATGAAGAACATCATTAGAATAGGACTTTCAAACGTTAAATAAAATTATCAGCCTTTTCTGGACATGGCTTTTCACTGCAAGGATTTTTAAGACTATGTTTTGTTGAGATAATAAAGTGACTTGAAGAAAAACAAGCTAGTGTCTTTGAAATAGTTTAATCTTTGCATTTGTTTTCCTAGCGGGTAAATTAGGACTGGAAAGTCAGCTCCCTAGTTTCACATGTCGGTTTTCAGAACTTGTTGTTACAATTCTAGCAATAATTGCTCATAATTTTTGGTTGTAAAAATATGTGCTTCTAATGTTTCTAAGCTGTGAGCATCAGCTCACATTTACTGAGAGTAATGGTGATTTTGTCATGTCAGGACACTGAGATTAATGACAGTTGATACTCAATCTTCCCCATTTATGTCTGTGAAAATAACTTGAAGTTGGAACACGCATTGTGGCTTTTAACTCACAGGAACTAGCAAAAAGCCCTGCTAAGATTATGATCTGCAACTGGCACTTTTTTTCTGTCTTCTAGGACTTACTTCGGCTTTGAATAATAACTTCACACGGTTGGGTCCTTTATACAGCAAATGTTTTGTAAGACATGTGTAATGTCTTTATATATGTTCCACATATGTATCTCATTAGAATTTATAAGACCTACTGGTCTTAACAAGATTTCATAAAAGAGCTGGAACAAGCACCTCTGAACATGGAGCAAGCACTGTGCTTGCTTTTTCAAGTGTTCCTGGTTCATTTTATTTGCATGGGGGGGGAAATAGTGGTGAGCAAATCACATCTTTGAGATCTAACTTTCCATGGAAAGCAATGGCATGGCATCTGATTATTACTCTTCAGCAAAGGCACTAACCATACCGGTATTAACCCTAAGCGTTCCAAAATCAGACATTGTGCCTCACATGTTGAGCAACCTAAAAATGATGCAACTTATTTAAAAAAATAAGCTATAATATTCAGAGTTCGCACTCTTTGTCTTCTATCTGAGCTTCCAAGGTCTCCACTGGTAATATTTTCACAACCATACTGACCAGGAGAGGCGATAATCTCTTAGGCACATGACATATGTGCTCAGAGTCATATGGCAGGGGATCAGCTGTGCCTTCCCCTTCATTCACCACCACCCCCCCCCCCCCATATATTGCCATTGAAGTTAGCTCTGGCTAAAAATATACTTTATTTTAACGAATGAAAGCTCTGATTGTCCTAAAATAACATGAATTCCCATCAGGATCAGGGCACCATTGTGCTAAGTGCTGTACAAACACAAGGAGATAATGGACCTGATTCATCCCTGAATTACTCTGGTTTCCATGGATTTACAGCTGTGCAAGTCAAAGGCAAATGTGATAATGAGCATGCTGCAAGAATGCACAGCTTAGGGCAAGTTTCCTTCTGGCCTAAATCCTTTGAAATCTGTGGAATTAAGGCAACAGATGACTTGATGTATACTTAAGGCTACATCTATCCTACTGAACTAAATAGGACCAGACCATGGGTTCTGGTTCAGCATTGCTGGTGACTGCCCAGCACACTCTCAAAGCACTTCAAGAGAAAGCTGAGGCTGGGAACCTGCCCAGTAGCCAGCCTGGGTGAAACCAGACTGATTTGGAGACTAGGATAATTTACAGGATGAATATGGGCAGACCTGCCAACTGGCCTCAAGGGTGGAGTATAAGGTCCTGGTAGTGATTACTTTTCCAGTAGACCTACAGTCTGGGAGTCTTGTTTCTACTTGTAAGAGCTTCTGTTCACATTTAACATCAGTCTATTATACAGATTTATACAGATTTAAAACCAAAAAAACCCCCAAAAAAACCCAAAAACAAATCAGGAAAAAACCCACTTATGCCTATTTCTCTTTACATTTCTCCTTAAATCTCTGCTTGTCTCCCTTGTTCCTTTCGAAGATGTGTTTTGCACAGGACTGGAGCAGCTGCAGCCTGGCAAAGGCGAGGAGCCGCGTGGCTGCACAGCTGTGCTGCTCCTGCCGGACATGACTCAGAGCATGCAGGCAGCACCAGGCAGCGCTAAGGCAGCAGACGCAGTGCTGCTGCTGCTGCTGCTGCTGCTGCTGCTGCTGCTGCTGCTGCAGCTCACCTCAGAAAATCCAGGCTCGGTTTGCCACGGTTTTGGGATCTGTTGCTGTTGTTTACCCTTCTGTCTTTTCAGCACCTGCCCGCAGCCTGGTGATCACCGGCAGGTTCTCACCCTGCCTCACTCTCGTGGTTTTTTGCCTTTCTTACACATCATATCTCATCCCAGTGCAGGCCGATCATCATGTAGCATAGGCTTACAGGGCACTTAAGCAGCAAAGCCCTTGCATTACATCCAGTGATTATTAAATAGTAATTTCAAGATCTATTTGTGCGGTTACTCTTACTCACTTTTCCACCTCTTCTTCTCTCTTAAACCATGTCCCTATGTTGGCCGGCCAAATATCTCCCATGGAATGAGTTTGTCAAGCTCAGTCTGCTGCAGGTTTCTTTAACAACTTCAGAGAGATGGTCTAGTACTTTTCTCTATGACACAAACGGTTAATGGAAAGACATTACCCATGCACCAGAAAAAGTGCCAACAGGTCCATAGCACTGTTCATTTTAAAGCATGGGAAGCAGAGAAAAGGAAAGTCCTATGTCTGGTTTTATTTTGGCATTTCAATCATTAATATTACATTTCAGAGTTAGGATGTCTGTAAGCATTTAGCATGCATTGTTAGAAGGATTACTAGTAAAAGCACAAGCTTTTTGACAATTAATACTATTCAGATGCTTTGAAATAATTTGATACTTGTAAAAATGCCCCAAGTCCATTCCTATTGATCTCAGGTACTATACCATAAATAAAAGGACCAAGGGAGTAATTTTTGATAGAGGCAAATTGATAAAACACCATGCACATCCACATGGCTAAATGCCCCCAGAAGAGGCTGGTTGAATCCAAACTGCCTGATGTGAACCTCTTGTGCCCCTGTGCCATATCTGGGTGCTTACTGGGAAAGCATAAGGATAAAATTGCTTCAGGGAGTGTGGCAAATATTAACAGCATGGATAATAACATGGTAGTGCTGTTCTGTTTAATTTACTTGTGTAGATACAGCCAGTGAAAGCAGAACTGAGCCAACACAGGCCATTGTGAAAACCCCTGATAGACTGGAGAGAGACTTCCAAGTGCAAACGAGGTGGCCAGACATTGCTCATGTTGCTCTTCCTCAGGCTGGAAAGTAGATCGTTGTAGATATCTGAGAGTTTTTATGTAGTTTTGCTGCAGGAATTTTGTGCTATTGCAAGAATTTTGTGCTGTTTCAGAAATTCTCCATCCAGTTTTGCCGTTATCCCTGCTGCAGAGAGCAAAGTGGCATGGAACCAGGCAGCAGGTTCCTGCAGCACATGAGTAAATTCTTGCCACCTGAAAGGGTACTTGGAAAATGTAGACTAACAAATAAAGAAAGGAGATGCAAATCTGTGTCATTATTTCTTTCAAATCTCTTTAGCACCATATCTCTGCCACTCCCTCTCCTGGATCAACATTCACCTCCTGTTTGCCCTCCTAACGGCTTTGCTGTCACTGTAAGTTGGTCCTGGTCCTTTGTGGTCACAAGAAAATTCTGACATACAAGTGGAGCTGTACAAATTAAAGGTTGGTTTGGTTCATTTTCTGAAATAAAAAATGGCAGGGGTGAGGAGAAAAAGATAGTTCAGACTGAAATAGGGCACTTTTTTTTTCCTGTGGCAAAAAGAAAAAATGTTACTAGAGTCAATTTGAAGTATTGTGTTTGGTCCAAGCTGTTTTGTTTTGCTATATTGTTAATGTAAAAATATTCTTCTAATAGTAGTTTGAAAGAAAGATTCAGTGTTTGAACTGTTTTAGTTCCTCTCATTTTTGGAAGAAAATATTAGATAATTGAAATTGAGTATGTAAATACAAAATACATCATTCAACAAACTGTTTTTTTCTGAAAAACTCTGGGCCTGACTACATATTTGTGATCTATTTCACAAACTTATAATCGTATTGTGAGAATAGTAGCAAACAGTATGTCCCTCTTAGCATAGCTTACTGCTTAGCCCAAAGTCCAAGTACCAGGTCATGGATTTGAATGCAATTTTCACGGTCGGTGCTTTACAACAGATTCAGCTGCTGATAATTCAGGACCTTTTCACGGCACTTGTATTTAACGACCCCGTCCTGAAACAATATACTCCCTTCAACTTCTTATTTGTTCAAGGTGTTAATAAAAACTGTATGTAATATGGAGGAATGAAACAAACCCTTCCTCCTCCTAACTCTCTGGTCTAGCCTTTTCCTGTTCATCAGCTCCACTGAATCCAGGTAAGTATGCTGACAGGTATCAGGCGAGAGACACGCATGCCTTTAACATGTTTGATAACTTTCACATATTTCTGTAGTTCTACTGAAGTTAACTATTACCTATTTATATTATCAGTTTAATTAATGCAGTGTGAACTCCTGTGTGGATGCTCTCATTCTGGTAATCTCAAACTTGTTTCTAACTGACTTATTCCAAAACAAAGAGATTTGGTTTAGAGGAAAATAAGCATTGATTCAGCTACATTAGCCTTCAGGTCGTAGCTTTCTTTAAATTGACCCACCCCTGGGTTAAACAAGCTCCCATATTTTTAAATATTTATGGATATATTGAAATTATCTATCTTTATATCACAGTAAAATTCCTTTGAAATGAGTTGATCACTAACATACTTCATCAGAACAAACCAGAGTTTCAAACGGGCTATATCTATGTCATTGTATGCCTATATTACTTCTCTAGACAAGGCTGTGCAAAATCAAGGAAATCAAATAATTCTGAGAAATCAGGAAGCATTAACACTGAATTCTCCACAGATCTCAGGCTGAGGTAGTAGAATGGGGCTTTTCCATGTATCCCCTGTCAATTGGGCATTTTTTTTTCTGTCCATAAGCACTGAACTAGAGAAGCTATGGAGAGGTCTGTCTTGTCTATCAGCCTTAGCACTGAGAGTGGGCCTTTTCCTAAGCACTTTCCTCATTTGCCGTCCACGATCAATAAAAAGCAGTATCTGAACTTGATTTTCTTTGTATGTTTAGGATCAGCTTTATGCCTGGTGTAAAACTATGGCAATCAAGGGAGGGAATCCTTTGTTTTTCACTTAAATTGTCTAAAATAAATAAAAACATCCTTCTTAGGAGAGAAGAGAAAGGTGTCTAAATGACAGGCAAAATAAAGCAACAAAACCCCACATGTTCTTAATTGAAAAGAAACCCCAGCTAAATTAGAGCAGCACCTTGGGTGGTTTGCTATCTATGTTGCTGATTTTGGTGCTTCCTGGCTATTTCCCATGGAGAATTATACATATGAAGGTGAATCCACAAGCAGAGGAATCCCCTTTCTCCAGAAAATCATTAATGAAGAGCAAAAATACACCACTCAAACTGTGTGGGGAGTTTTTTAAGAGGTGAATTTGTCCTATAGATCTAAAGCTAGCAGACTAAAATTTGTTTTCCTTTATTTCAAGACTTGGCTTTATTTTTCTCAGACACTACATGCAGAATAGCAGGACCAGATATTATGTATTCTGGTTAGTTATCTATGAGCAACTGACACTGGCTACCCACAGAGCTGAGTCCTCCAGCACTGAAACAGAAATGCTAGTGTAAAAAAACTTGCTTATGTGATTAACTTTGTGCACCAGAGTACTCCCATTAAGTACAAAATAAGATCACTTAAATGCAGCAAATATAAAGTCTGGAGCTGCTTAATAGTATTGTATGTCCCTTTACAAATCAGACATCTAAGGATAAAAGCCAACAGTTCTTCCATGACCTGTAACAAATTGTGCAATTTTACACTTCCTCGTGTATTTCTCAGTTTGTTAAAATTAGCTGCAAGAAATGGCTATTTGCTAATGTAGGACAGGTGTTGTGAAATGAATTATCCTTTCATGAGAGCAATGTAGATTAGGTCTATGGTTAGATGTTTGTATAAGAGAAGAATAGACCTTTCTTAAAGGATGTGTCCATCCTAACAAAAATAGTCATGTTCCTTTTTCTGGCAGGTACCAAATTAACACAAATCAGATCCTCTACTGAAGTCAGAGTATACTGCTGAGGTCCAGCCTTTCTATTTTTACATTATAAATAATATAACATTGTAAACAACAAAAAATAGGTATTGAACTCTATGCAAATAAACCAAATATCTCAGTAGCTTGTATCTATCTAGTCTGTCCTCCCAGTTGTACAAATTCACTGCATGTTGTATGCATGGATGAAAACCATTAGCCCTCTCAGCAAATGCAGAAGGAGAGGTTCTGTTTTTTCTTATGCAATAGAAATCAGGAATAAACCCAGAGAGTCTCAACAGGCCCAGACAGGAGGAACCAAGAAGATAAATCATCATTCAGGAACTGAAAAGGACCAGAGGATTACTTTGACATAAGCAGGGATGATTGAATTCATTTTGCCATTTACAAGTTAATCAATGTAATTCAGCCATCCTGATCTTCCCGTAGAGTCAGTGGAGAGAAACAGACACCTCCTGAAGGCACTTCATCTTACTATCTCCCTCCATCGACTCTTTAGGAATGAAGATGACTAATTTAATCTAGATAACTAAATTGCATGCAGCTAAATTTAGATTAGATCAGTTGCACATTTTGTTCCTTCCCTGTAAGATGCTGAGTGCATGAGTTTGAACAATTATTTGAATGACCTGCTCTGGCCTCCTGTATGACTCACAGCACACGTCTTCAATACCTTTGTTAAAGCCACAATTTCAGTCTGATTCCCACTATCTTTTTGGAACACCTGAAGCGCTGCAAGACTAAGAATTTGACACTTCCTTAGGCCTCCAATGGTTAAATTATTCTCACTGTTACTTCCCCCCCATACCAAACCCCAAACCCTCTCTAATTTGAACTTCTTTTTAATTCAGTAGGACTATTGAGTGCATTCAGCCTTACAGAAATTGGCCCTTTGAGATTTGCTGATGATTTCTCTCTTTTAGAAAATTTCATTATGAATTTAGCATTCTTTAGAGCTGGCAGCTTCCTGTATCCCACCATGTGTGCTTAAGTACATATTTTAACATCTCCAAATTCCACAAGTGTCCTCATTCTGCAGTCTGATTCAGGCCTTTTCAGCTGAAGTGAAGGCAGTAAAGAAACTTATGCCTGACGGAGTGAAATCCTAGCCCCACCAAAAATAAGGGGGGTTGCTATTGTCCTTAAAGTTCTTCATTTCATCTATTGTTTCTTTAATTTTTTTCTTACTCTCTTTTGGATTTCTGTCTTATCCAGTAACTTTCTCTGTAATTCCTATTTACTTCACAGAAACAAAAAGCCTACCAAAAAAACAGCTAGGGAGGGATCTTAATGAAGTCTGTAAATAAGTTGCGGAAATATAAAGATAAATTAAGTTAAATATGAGTAATCAAGTTAACATAGACAATTTGACAGCTTGTTCTCATGTCCTGAAATCTCTCTTAGACTTCCATTCTTGAACGTGGTCATTCTCTTCCTATGAAAAGGTAGTGAACAGTGAATCTCCTTGAATGCGGGAGACCAGTTAATTGCTTAGCAAGTGGAGATAGGGTTCAAAGTATTTTATTATCTTCCTTCTCTTTAGATTACTCAGTTAAAAAACTGATCTTAGTTTTTTAGGTAAGTCTGTGTGACTGGTGTCTCTAGACAGTATCAAAATGCTCTTCAGTTTTTCTATAGCTACATATTATAATCTAATGTACACCACCTTGTTCATCGTAGAATACAAAATTCAGTTACATCAGAAATGAAACATGAGCAGTCACAACCCAAAGGGCAAAATAGAAAATGCAATGCAAAACCAAGAAAACCCCTTAAAAATAACAAAAACAATAAAGTAAAAATAAAGCTAGTAATGCTGAAGCAGCTCTCCACTTGTTACAGCAGATGCACTTCGCATCTTCCACTGGCAATTTGCTAACTGATTTTGCTAATGGAAATTAGAACTAAGACTAGTCTCAATGTTAGTGCTAAAGCATTCCAAAGGCCTCAAGCTAATTGTGCTAAGTGAAAAAAACACGTAACAGCATACAGTCTAGCCCTGCAGAGTTGTAGAGGAGTATTATAACCTCTAAGAGACCAGGGATGCCTGTAGACTTCAGCTACAGCTCCTAAATGGGCTGTCCCAAGTAGTGCCAGAAGTTTTCACAGCTCAGTTTACACAGTTGTTCAAACTGGAGTGTAAGGGTTTTAATAATTTTCATGGGAAGCGGGATAAGGCACATAGCTCCAGTTTTGATTTGACATCTGGTGTAAACGCACCTGAAACTACTTACACAAAGCCAAAAAACAAGCTGGTGCCAGAGCAGAAAACATGCCTCAAATCTTATCTGTCCCACTGCACCAGTGAAAAGCTTTTTTTTTTTTTTAAACATGACACAAGACTACTTTGTCACTTCCTCAGAAGAGAGACTAAACTTTTTTTATTGTTTTAAGCTAAGAGTTTTCACATTGTGTTTTGCCGTGGATTGCTTCTGCCATGAAGGAGAGGTCATACTCACCAGTGAAGAGGAAGCCATCTGTGTGGTTATGAAACACCTCTTATTCATTTCACAGCTGAAACAACCTACGATGACACTGCGATGTAGCACAGCCATCATGAGCATTGCACTTAAAGTATGTGACTCGTGTTATTTGTAAAGGAGTTTCAAACCTCTTGTCCTGCTCCTGACCCTCCTTCCAATGTTAACACTTCCATGATTTTACAGATTTTTATCTCTTACCAGCAAAGATGAGAGGTCTCCCTTTCTATTGCTTCTCACCAGATAAAAATTGAATTAAAACTGAACCTTTAAAGACTCATACTCTGAGTAACATCTAAATAAATTAAGGGAGGCTCAGAAATGTTACATTTAAAGGATATGAGGTCATCTTTATTTTTTATTCAATTAAACCTATTTTATTTTTTTATTAAGGAAAGTGGGCACAATCATGTGTGTATAGTAGAACAATCCTGCAATGGCAGAGGAGAGACTAGCAGTATTACTGAAAGGTCTTTCATGACCTTTATCCTTGGCTTATATCACTATCTTAAAAATAAATCCCCCCCCCTCGACTTTTCAAACCCTCCTGATAAAGATTTGTTCCTTTGCACTAAATAGGGTGACATTTATTTACCTCACTGATGCTTGTTGCAAATGATAATAACAAACCATTCAGGCCATCAAACTTTTCTTTAGCTTTACAAAAGGAACCCAGAGAGAATGTCTGTACGGAAGCCATTACTGTGCTTGTGGCACAGGGAGTAGTACCTAAAATGCGTTCGCATAGCTAGCGTGGGTACAGCAGGCAATGTAGCTGCAGTCGCACGCCGCTCGGACAACATTCCATGTTTCTGCAGCTGCCCGGTGCTGATTAGCTAGGTGGTTTAAAACCTGCTAACATATATCAGTACAAGTGTCTGCAGGACTCTGATGGCAGAGAACCCAAGATCTGCTCAGACACTCATGAACTTTCTTTAAAGTAGGAAATCTTGGAATCTCTCGTAAAACCAGTGGTTATTACTGAAGAAGCAGTGAGGTTCCTAGGCAATCCATCTCCATAAAACAATTAAAATCAGACAGAGGAAGTCACTTTCATGTAAGCTGTAGTTCTTATTACCCACATGTAATTTACATCTGGGTCAAGAAAGTCTAGGAGCCACAATTGCATTCTTGGCTTCACTGTGCCCTGCAAGGTATTGTTATAAGTCTTCTGGGTGTTCCTCAAAAGCACTGTTTAGGGTGACTGAGCATTAGGGACCATGATTTATGGTTAGATTCATGAATAGAGCTCAGACCTGCAGGGTTCCTGTTTGCAGTCCCTGCTCTCTGCTGGAATTTATAACTCTGAATTAGCAGGGCTACCTAACCTAATGCATGAGGTGATACAGATGTGTGAAGGATGGAGCTCATAGTCTGTGCAGTCTAGAGGACAGCAGGCCAGAGACTGGGTTAAATCAACTGTTCCACCTTCCCAATATGACAAGAATCTGGCAAGAGGATGCCTTTAACTCATCTGTCTATGCAGCTCATAGTGTCTTGCTACACATGAAATCAGGACTTTCTATGATGGAGCCTGATAAATTTGTCTGTGTGCATATGTGCTGGGACATTCCTGGCTATCCAGGGTAGGCTTGGTTCCAGTGTAAGGTTTTTACCTTCTTGTTACGTGGAGCTTGTCTTAAACCCATGCCTTCAAACAACTTGAAGTGAAGTCTGTCTGGGCACCCAGGGGGATGCTTGAGGTACAGTGTATATTCAGTCCTCAGAAGGTAGCATGCTGAAGAGGGGGCCAGTGGCAAACACTGTAAAGAGAGTCTGAGTCTCAGCACAAGAGAATTCAGCCCTTCGTTCAGTGTGTGAGGGACGGAAGAAGACAACTCTGTCCACATGAGATGTCCAGATGTCTGTCAGCTTCTGAAGCTAGGTTGGTCCAGGAAGGAATTCCTATTAAACCTATGGAGCAGGAATTTAAACCCTCACCCAACATCTATGTGGAGATACCTTTACCCTCAGCTTTAGGATATTCTAAGATAACGATCAGCACTTTGGCTGATATTTTTGACCCCATTTTATATAAAGTATTTAAGCACCCATTTAGAACAGAATGTAATACTTTGGCTTATCTCAACTGAATATGCTAAGAGTAATTTTTCATTCTTCCATTAAAGAAATGTGATTGCTGTGATCTTTAAAAAGGGGTACATAGAGTATGTAGGTAATATTTTGTATTTGGCATTGATATGATGGCTGCTGAAATACTGTGTTCACTTCTACTTCATGAATAATACAGAAATTCAGGATTTTCCCTGCTGAATAGCTTAAGGGAGCATTCAAAGACTAATGAAAGGATTAGAAAAAATGCCACATAGTAAGGAGCTTAACCTGCTTTGCACGTCTGATAGAAGATGGAGGGGACATGAAGTACCTGCTTGAAGGATAAAAATTTGTTCATGGAATTCTTCAGCCTAGCAGATGTAAGGGCTGGAAAACAAAGCTTGAAAAAATCTGACTAAAATTAAATGTCCATTTCTTACTTTGAGGGTCATTAACTACAGAAAAAGAATTGCACAGAAAAATAATAGATTCTAAACTGTGAGAAATTTTAAAATGAGGATTATGCCAAAGATAATGCTCTACTGGGTTTGAGCTAGAAATTAGATAAAGGGTTCCATGGTTTCTATTATGCCAGGCGTTAGACCAGGTGATGTGTAGGGCCTCTTTTGAACCTTGTAACTCTTTCTGTGAAATGGTATCCTTGGTAGCACCATTTAATTTGACAGAGTTACAGCAAGGAATAATTTGGTAGGAAATAATGATTAGTTAAGCTGAGTCAGAACTAACGAAGATAACAATGAACACATGGTTTTTCTTTTGGGTTGTCTGAATTTCTGCTTATCAAATAACAGCTGAGATTTACTGTAGATGTAGTGGAGGTTCAGTGACTATGGAAAATTACTTTGGACAATTTGATCCGGTTCCTTATGGAAAGATAAAACTCATCCCTAAAAAACTCCCCAGCAAGACACTGAACTAACTAGACTCAAAATCCAAAATCTCCTTTCACCTTGGCCACTGAGCACTATAGCACATCAACATGGCCCCATGAGACCAGAAAAGAGGTGTACAGAAACTGTTGGACGTATCCTGCTTTGAGGGAAAATTCATCCCTTCTCTACATCTCAGAGTTGAGTTTTCCATTTTTAGCCACTGCTTACTTGCTCAAATGTGTAATCTTTATTAAGTATTACTAAATATTCTACCTTACATTTAAGCATAATTGTATTTCAGTACCTTGGGATTTCAGCTGAGGAGTAGACCTCTATTTCTGTGAACTATAAAGGTCCAATTTTGTCCTGAGCAAACTGAGTAAAATATATCTCAGCAAGAAAGTTAGTCTGATCTTCTTTGCATAAGGATGCTATGATTGCTCATCAAAACTCATAGAATTATAGGATACTGTGTTATAAGGGTCTTCTGAAGGTCAGCAAGTCCAATGCTGTGGTCAAGGGAGGACCACCTAGAGCAGATTGCTTAGGACCTTGTCCAGTCAAGTTTTGAATATCTCCAAGGATGGAGCCTCCACTATCTTTCTTGACAATGAATTCCAGTGTTTAACTACCCTCAAGGAAAAAAAAAAAACAACCCAGAACCCCCAAAACCCTTCCCTGGTGATTTACTATATTTACTCACAAGACCAAACAAAACCAAGTAGGGGTGAGGTGTGAGCTTTCATCCTTGTATCGAGATGGAGCTAGATGATGTTCCAAAGCACCAGAATAAAAGGAATTTGATTTTGAAACCAGTATTCATGATTTAAAGAACAGAAAAGACTAGCTTTGGATCACTTGGTGCCAATGTTACGAGAAAAGCATCTGCAAGACTTGGTATGGTACATTTTTAGCTAAAAGTTGACATATTGATTCTGTAAGATAGACTTCTGTATTACTGGGGTTTTGCTTTCACACTGAAAAAAACAACTTCTTCTGCAAATGACATAATTGTTTGTTGTTTGTTTGTATATTTGTTTTATCTTAACAATAAAGAGCCCAAGATTACAGTCCAGCAGTGCAAAATCCAGTACAAAAACTCAGCGAGAAATTCTACCCTGATACTATCTTATACCCAAATAGCCAAACTAAAGCACAAGCAGGTGGAGATAAAGCAATCATGTATTTTGTTCATAATAGGTTAATACCCAAGACTGAGACAGATGCAAGCCACCGACTTGTTCTAGCCCAACCCTGTGTTCATGAAGGACTCTTAGTATTGTCCCATGGACATCACCTCTGAAATTCAGCCCTCTGCTCCTGAACCGACAGTTTCTGCTAATAAAAAAGAACAGAGGGATGGAAGCAATGCAGTTAGGTCTGAGAGAGACTAGGACATCGATTTGCTTTTCATATTGCATGCTTATAATAGGAATTTTATCAAAGTTTGATAATGATTAGAGTGCTTTTCTGTAATGTCTATTCGGTGGGTGGTTACAAGTGCTGGCACAGTATCCTGACACACATTTCTGTTTTATAAAAATGCAAATAAATAAATAGAGTGTCTCTTGAGAGCTGCTTTGTGTTCCTTAAAAGCTCTGGCTTAGAAAGGGGGATCATAAGGAGGTGTGAAAATTTAGCACTGAGGTCTTAATTCTACCGTCATTCCCATGGCTGCACCAGCTGTTCCAGGCAGCGAGAACTGCACCCTGGAGAATGGGAGCAGGACAGGAATTAATGGAGCACTGCTGCTTTGCACCAACCAAGAGGCACATCCGATGTGCCTAGCACACTAATGGCATCGCATAAATCAGTAAGAACGATACCACCTCCTCAGGGGAGGGGGGTGGTGTGATTAAGGGTGAAATCCTGGCATTTTACAGTCAATACCAGACTTCCCCTTCACATCAGCCAGGCCTGAATTTCACCATAGTGGGATTTATTTTAGTGTTGACTTTCTCCTCAGTAACTGTGTGCTATTCTGAGAAAGCATCCTTGATAGTGAACATTTACTCACTTGAATAGACTCATTGATTTAATGCCCCAGTTTGCTTCAGGGAATGTAACTTTAAAGTCAGCTCTGTGGCTTTAAATTCCAGTAGCATATTTCAACAGGTTGCAAGGGGCTGAAAGCAAAATTTCCAAGGAGAAACAACACCTTTTGGGATGACAGAATCCCACCGTGGGAGTCTCCAGGTTAAACACACCATCAATGTGGAAAATAAGGATTCTTAGGTTTAGTTTTGATTACATTTGGATGTGTCTGTGGAATAGGTTCCCTCCCTATAAAGAAATATTTTCCTGTATAAATCCAGAGCAAAAATGATCCATCAAAATTATCATGCTTGAAGAAAACATAATTCCTGTAACCAGGAGCAGTTAAAAGAAAGTGATAGCTAATCCCATACCCATCTATCTTTCATTTCCTTACTAAATGACCAGTTTCTGATAAACTAACATGGAAATTTCTGGATCTGTAATGAGAAGCTTTAACCACTCTGCTGCCATAACAGGGGGAGCTGAGTGTGAAAAATATTATCAGTATCATAAATTTGAAGAAGACATAATGCATAATACTAATGACTATATTATACTTATGATTCTCTTACTTGCAATCATTGCAATATAAATTAACCTTATGTCCTGAAGTTCCAGAAAAGTAGAAAGTTCTCTGCTACTGAAAAAACCCTCAATATTTCTATAGCGAGCTTCATTTGTGTAATCTGTCCATCCCAGAAGCTGTAGGTATAATCTGAAGCAACTGTCCTGGGTCCAAAACCAGATCCAGTTTTGGATTTTGGGAGGGTCTTGTCCTACAAGAGATTTTGAAAAGGCATAGATTTGTCCATGGTAAGGACTTGTTTCCAGCTCTACAGGAGGGTCCCCATCAGCCACATTGCTCCCGTGACAACGACACGGTGTGCCGAGGATGTGACGGAAGACGCCAGTGGGGCTTACAGGGCGGTAACGGCAGGACTGGGGATGGGAACTGCAAAGCTTCTGTCGGACAAATTGTCCACTGGGAATGAAGGCAGACCTCCAGATCAGCATGGACAAAACAATGCAGCTTGCAGTAAAGGAGAACAGCAGTAAATGAACTATTATCGTGTCACTGAATGGGAGGCTGTATTTGATTCTTTACTTCGTATACGTTGTGCTGCTCTGCGTTCCCGGGTTCACGACTGCTCCTCCTCCAGAAGAAAGATTTCCTTGTTCACGCACACTTTCAGAGAGCTGATGACTGGAGGAAGTTCAGCTTTTTAAGGGAACGTAGAGACTTTCTGTTTTAGTTTTCCCAGTTTCTAGCTGGGGTCCGAAACCAATAAAATTATTTCTCGGGAGGGACTGTATGTAGGTTGCATACTCCCCCTTTAGTTGCTGTTAACTACCTGACAATAGGGCTACCTATATGCTACCATATGCTACTGATTTGTAACTAACCTGTATGCCATCACATGTACTTCTACTGAACAATGAAAAATATTTTAGAGTCCTTGTTTTCAATAGACATTAAATTTATACATGAAAATTTTATTATACAGTGGTACTATCTAAACAGCATAAATCAATGTCACAGTTTTAAATGTAATTTAATATTCATAAAGAAAAACAGAAAAAATCCGATGATGATGATAAAAAATTCTGATAAGGATTTCTTTTATGTTGAAAATCAAGGTTCTGCTGAAGTGCAACACCAAATTATAGATACACACAAAACCTCTAAGAGCTTTAATATTTTCTATCGTGTCCCTATTACATATAATATGTAATAAATTACAGTGTAAAAATAGGAATATTCACAATATATCATTGACTTTTTCAAGACAGGAGTAAGAATTAAGGCAAAGTACTTCAAAGCTAATTTAGGAATACTATGAGAAGACATGACTCTTAGATTCCTGAAATCTTTTTCTATAATAGAATGCCCCATTCCTCAGAATACATCTTTTTCTTAAAATCCATCTTTTCTGTAGATTTCACAGCTCCACTTGAATTACTTTGCTGAAAGAATTATATGTTTCAAAATAATACATTTCTGAGTACATAATAAAAACATACCTCCCTTTCCTAACGAAGTAACTACTCAAAGCATGGAAAGCAAGAAATAAATTTTAATATATTAGAGCATAAGCTAAGCATGGTCCTGATTTTTGGTTCAGAAGTCTGTCAGGGCAGTATTGTGTCTCCAACAGCAACTGCCTTCGGCGTGCACTACTGTTTGAGTGAGAAGCCAATAAAATAACTGACCAAATGGTTATTGATGGGAAATAAATTTCATCTATGAATAATACCTATCTGGTCCTATTTGCATGTATAACAATACAAATCAATGTTTGCATGAATATGAAAAGATAAAAATGCATTTTATGTAAATTTTTTTAATTCTAAAATACTACACTATGCCCTTTGAAGTTACTAAAACTGGAAGAACCCCAGCAGACTCTGTGGGTCAGGCTTGCATACAACTGGGGTGGAGAATTCAACACAGCTCTTTCTTATGGTTCCCCAGACAGGTCTATTTCTCTTCAGTTGTTTAAGCTTCACACCTACATCACTGATGGCTAAACCTGCATGGGAGTTTGACAAAGTTTTGTCAGACCTAGGCGGTATGCTTTATCGATGTGCATGACTTCTTTTTCCTTTTCCTCAAAAAGTATGCGTTTTTAAATTATTTTTTACACAACCCCCCGATTTGCATCTTTATCTTTACTTAAAATTAATTTCTGAGAAAATTTCAGCATCAAACACAAAAAATATTAAGTTCAAGGGTTAACATCTACTGAAATGAACAGGGGTAGACTTTGTCTCCAAATGTAATATACCTTGTTTTCTGTAGCTTAAAAAAGACAACTATGCATGAGCTTCACCACTTTTTACTCAGTGCATATTCAGAAGCTCTTTTTCAGAAGCATGAAAACTTGAAACTCGTACTTTAAAAAATGAAAGCACGTGTGGTGCAAAACCTGAATCTGTCACAGGAACTAGATAAATAGCTCAAATGGGCCAGATCTAGCCAATGAACAGAGTGTTTGACACCAGTGATTTACACTATTTCCCTTTCATGTTATAATAATTGTCACGAATTGAATTTATGTTGTGCCATTTCCTGTTCTAGCTGCAATCTTTGCTTCAAGAAAAAAAGGTTTCAGAACTTTAATGCCTTCACTGTTCTTGGAAAGATAACAGTAAACGGGACTATTTTATGATTTCATTGCTTGGTTATTCATGTTCTTTCTTTCTATAGCCTTCAGGGAGAACTAGAAGGAAAGGGCGAGACAAAGAATTGGCTTCCCATCAAAAACACAAAGAATTGGATTGTTGCTGCTGAAGGCAAAAGTGAGCAGGGGAAAATGATGCTCCCAAAATTACTCCATAACAGGAAACCCTATAAATGTCTCCCATCCTTCTGCTAGATCTGCATCAATTTGCAGTGTGAGCAGCAGAAAGGGCAGATGTTGGATCAAAGAGGAAACGTTTACCTAAACAATGAAAAAGCACTCTCCCAGCTTCTTTATACCCAACGCATGCCAGGCTGCACATAGCCATTACTTGCTAACAGAAAGGCAGAAGATTTCTATTAAGCATGGTATTGCCTGATAGCAGCAGAAGCAAATAGACAGTGAGCATGAGGTGAGAAATGAATGCCTGCTAGGAATTCAGTCTGGAAGCCAGCAAGAAATCATTAAGAATATGTATGTTTCATTGCAATATCTAATGTGATAATATTGTCTTAATTGACAGGATGTGTGCCTTTCAGCTCTGAAGTGGAGTTCTTCCTACTGAAGTGCACTTTTCTGGAAATGAAAAGTATTGAATTACAAAATTCAGCAATATGCTGAAACAAACAGTAAACAAACTGTCCTCAATGTTCTCTTGTCACCATGGCAGGAAAAAAAATATCAAAGAGTGACTTTAGTATGTATTCTGTAGATTTTAATTAAAACATTGGCCTACCCTAACCAAAATAATATTGTAATGCTCAATTAATAAAACCATAATATCCCAGTAAGAAATGCAGTTAATATTCATCCAAACAGGAATTGGGCTACTTGGCCACCTGTTGCATCCAACTCTCTCCCTTTCTGGGAAGCACACATTTCCTCTCCTTCAAAAATGAGTCACAAAGACATCTTCAGCACTGTATTTAGCTAGACAGACTTTTCCAGACTAGGAAAGGGAAAGAGCCTTTAAGCAGCACATTCTGCTGCATCTCTTGCTTCCATAATGTAAGCAGCACTTGGGCATGAATGGCGGAGTGCTCCTCAGGCTGATGCAGGTGGGGCAGAGCTGGGGGCCAGGAGGAACCCATGCAGAAGAGCCGGAGCCATGTGCCTGGCAGGGACACCCCAGCAGAGCCTCTCCCCACACAGAGCGCCAGAGGACGGAGAAGGTTTGGGGGACACACGGGTGGGAGGGCAGGGGGGCTGGGTGAGCACCTGGTCTGCTCCCATCTGCAGAGCCGAGGTGAAGCCACAAACGATGCAAGCAGTATTACCACCTCCAGCTCTGTTTTGACTGCTCTGCTTATCTGCCTCTGCCCGATAAAGATCTTTCTAACGTACTACTGTCTACCTTTCGTTACCTGAATATATTGAGAAGGGAGACTGCGGGACTTTTGGCAGGGATTTCCCAGGCAGCAGCATGTTCTGTGGCTGTCTGGAGAGCACTCACAAACACTGATCATCCCAGGAAGCACTGGCCCCATCAGCTGTGCTCTGCAGAGCTGCTCCACATATGGGTAGTAAATCCCATGCATTAAGAGGACTTCAGACTTCACCGTGTGGTGAAGGCCATCTGCTCAGTGCATACGTGGTATGTGCAATGCGTTCCAGATACACACGTATACCTGATCTGCCTGGAGTCACCGTCTCTCTGGAATCTGGGGGATGCTCAGAAAGAAACCTGGTTAGATTTGCTGCTCCAGGGGAACCACTGAACATCTGGAAATTTGGGATTGATGTGCAGTTAAATACCACCAACAGAAAACTTCTAGAGAGAATATACGTAATATTCTGATACACTGTAATCTCTTTACCCATAAAACCTTATTTCTTTCCTCTTAAGTTCTTTTAGTTTATCTAGGAAATAGAGATCAGCAAATCACAATCCCCACCCTTTTCTACCTGAGAAAATGACAGGGATGCTGAAAAGACTGAAGGAAATTTAGGTAGTTTGGACTTTCTACCCCACCCAGCTTCAAAACAACCACATTGTGCCTCTGGTGTTGGATGTTGTATCAAAGGCCTGTAATGATACAGCTTAGCCCCGAAGCCATGGCACTGTGTTTATGTGAACACTTTCATATACCTTGTTATCTTGATCCCAATGTTGTTTCTAAGGTTTCCTTAGCTTACTTTGGAAGATGGTCACAACTTCTGACCATTCTTCTGACCTTTTTTTGATCTCAGCTATATTGAGAATAATAAGAGCAGAAGTAGAGGTATTAGTCCTGGCTGGATTCTGACTACACATCCCAGATTCACACACTGATAAATCTAGTCACTTCTACTGGAATTCAAAATTACACTGGAGCAGAGACAGGATATGAAGGCCAGAGGTTTAGAATTCAGCTCCCACTTCGGCAGCTAAGCCAATGTCCCCTTTCCAGTGAGAGGATGCGGAAGGTGACAGGCTTGCTGCTAAGGATTGCTTTTGTCAGGCTCCTCTGGCACACCTTGCATGCTCCTAATGCTGCTCTGGTGGAATGTCACCACTCAGAAAGAGTCCATTGCTCTTGCACAAAGTTAAAAACCTCTCTTGATTTTGAATGCACAGCTAAATAAAATGCCTAGGTTTTCAGACACGTCTTGTATTAACAGCTCGCATTAAGAGAAATTAAATCTTCTAGTTGCTGAATCCTTTTCCAGGCATTTTTATAGCTGCTTAAGACATCCATGAAGGGCAGAGTTGTAAGTGATCTGTTCTGCTCTGTTCTTCCTCCAAACCTAAATTGGTAGTTCTTTACTCTTAGGACACAAAGCAGAGTTAAGAAGAGAAAGAATATTTGGGATTATGCTCACTTGGAGTATGGCGACTGACACAGCCTTCTACCTGCTTTGTGTTTCCTAGGATGGACAAATAACTTGATTTTTTTAAAAGTTTGCAGCATAACCTCCTCATTATCACATTTGTTGAAACAGATGGGAAAGCATTTGGAAGGGCTGCTTAGAAAGCGGTGCTTTCTACAAAAAGAAAGTTGTATTTAAACACTGTTATTCAAGTTGTTGGGGAGGCAACAATCTCAGCTTCCCGAATCTGATACATTTGCATAATTTGTCTTTTGTTCCTCGCTTTTCTGCTTGCTGTTCACATTCCGTCCTAGCCCTCTACAACTCTGCTGTGCAGGATATCTTTGAGATAAGACGACTCACTTACTTAGGTTCATGTATTTCACAACCCAGTCTTAATTCCCAACACCCATTTTACAAGCCGTAGTTTACACATTTTTTGTGTGGCTTCGTTTGGGCTGGATTTCCATTTTCTGAAAGATAACTGTTCAGTTGAATAACCTCTTGAGTTTTACAATTATCCCATACTGTTCTATGTTTCCTTTGCTTTCGTGCTTCTTTTCTTTTTTTTACTTTATTCTTTTTACATGCCTTCTGTGACTGTTAAGAGATACTCTAAGACTTTTAATTTTGCTTCTTTTGATTTTAAAGCTTTTTTTTTGTTTGTTTTGAATGGGTAGGCAGCTGGTGTTCTGTGACAAGAGCAGTAATTTTCTTTCTGATGAATAGTTTATTTGAGGAAAAATGCAATTCTGGTTGTCCCAAAACTATTAACAAATTTGGGTCAAATTCATGAAATAGTTTTGGCTGGAAAAACAACAACTTTGATATCTTACATTAGCAAAACTGCTGGATAAGGAATCAGCTACCTTTCATCTGTTGGTTTTGAAGCCCTCTCAACTTTAATTCCCTGAATTTCCTCTTTCTGAGGGATGCTGAACGCACATCTCAGCAGAAGGCTTTAGTACACATCATCTTGCACTCTGGGGCAGCATCTTAGGCGAGTCCCCAGACCCACTCTTGTACACAAGAGCGTATTTAAATACTTAATGAAAAATGAATCTGCTACAACAGGTGTGACCGAGGAAAACCCAGATCAAAATTAAGTACAGCCGGGTTGCAGAGAGCTCCATATTGGAGGAGGAAAAGTAAGGTGAAGAGTCCTTGGTGAGGGAAGGATTGCATCCTGTTTAGTCACCCCAGGACCATTCTTTAAAACCCCTCCTGTGACAGTTTTCATATTTTAATATTTGGCTTCTGCTTGCCTTTTTGGACTAACTAATTGATAAAACCAAGTTCAATAATTCCGTTAAATGTCAGATTATTTCAAGGCTGTTTATTGTTTATGGACCTAGTTAGAGCACATTTCCTGCAGCATATAGGAATTGCTATGACTTAGCCCTTACATGATAAATGTTTTTACTGATTAGTCAGCAGTCCATGTCTACCACAGGATCAGGAGAAATACCCATGAAGTCTTGGACCTGAGATGCATGCAATATAGTGTGTTAACATGACATAATTTGGACCCTGACTGACAAACGATAACATCTTTAGACTACTTTGGCTCATACTTTGTGTTTTACTGGGGTTTTCCATTTCCTCAGACAGATTTTTAAAAAATTTCTGCTGCATCTGAAGAAGTCCACCACCACCATCAGACATGGTAGCATGTTTCTTTGTTCCTTGCTTGTTGATATCAGGACAAGAGCATCAATGTTCTTACTGTTTCTAGAGTGTAAAGGGAAACAAAAATCTTCTTCAGTACATTTCTTCAGTAATTTCACTAATTAATATATTGATTAAGTTGTAATTTTGTTCTCATTCTTGATTAACATATATTGCACCAGTCTGGCAGGAGGTTGGCATCTTCTGCTCCCTAGTTCTGTGGTTATTTTTTTTCTTTACATATCAGTACTAAAATTTTACTACAGTTAACTTCAGAATTATAATTATTTTATTGCAAAATGTTAATAATATTCTTCTGTTTCTTGCAAATGCCTGATTTATTTTTTTTAAAATTCCAGGTCTAGTGGCATGCTTCACATCAAGCAAACCAAAATATCAAATGACTGAGACACACTGTCCATCATTCTCCTGACTGTATCCATCCACACCATGTTCTGGAAAATGGCATGCTCTGGTTGTGTTCATAGACCTTGGCCTGAGTCTCCTCTGAGTCCTGTGGAGTGATCTCATGGCTAATGTGCATGTTTCTCCTTTCAAAGAACCTGAAACAATGTGTAGCTGTGCTGTGGAAGAGTGCTTGCTTTGTACCATGAGACCAGCATTGGTATTGCACACCCTGGCATGTGGCATGATGGCATGTAGGGGTGTTTAAGGATGCCAAGTCTTCCTGGATAGTAATGCATGACAGTGTAAGGTGGAAGGAGAAAGACCTGAGGCACATAGTCTACAGAGGATGGTCCCTGATGTGCCTGTTGGGTTGAAGGGTTCTCCTGAAGAGAGCTTTTGGCACAGGCCAAGCTAGCACTGAAAGGGCAGGGAAGATGACTTCTCCAGTGCTGGAACTTGCTCCTTGTCCATGTTTTATATAGCAATATGATGCAGCACTAGGTGCTTACATATTAATAAATATTATTGTTAATTTTACATTTTATAATTTCTAATCTCCCTCTTTCATTGTTACATTCTTCAAGGAGGCTGAAATCAATCATGTTCTAGTACTGATTCTACTTGTTTCTTGAAACAACTTGAGGGTGTTGCTTTGCTTTAGGATGAAAATAACCTCAGCTGTGTTTCCAAGCATTGCTAGTTTGAAACATCAAAGAATTATTTGTCTGATGAGATATCTAAGCACTATATGTTGCTACTCAATGTCCTTTGTCATTATTTTAATAGGCTTTGTTGACTCTTTCATTTCCTTCAGGCCTTGACTCAACAGAGGTACATGCCTGGAATTCAAGAGGTGGATAGACCCATCCACCTTGATGGAGCTACTGAAGGTTTAAAGGTAAGTATGAACCTTATTAAACCAGACCCGTAGTATACTCCCCCCGGTCAGTGAAGTGCACTATAAACATAAAAAGTAGCCCTGTTCTCACCTACAGATAGTTCTCTCTAACTCTCTCCAACCTCACAATGTATGTATAGATTTGGTTTTGTGTCTACAGTGTAGGTGCCAATTTACCTCAGGATAATTTGGAGTGCTGTGCTCCCTGTCTAGTCAGTAAGGACGTTAAATATGTGTCTCCACTTTGGGTGCAGACAGGCACTGCTGTCTCCACAGGGGTCAACCATGGAGCTGGATGAAAGGTGAAATGGTTTCTGAAGAGTTCTGTAGCTGTGTCTGTGCAGACCTGCATGATGGTGGTTCAGTTTGGTAAGTCTGTACAGCACTTTGCTAAGAGCTATGGACCTACTGACTTAGGTCAGCACCAGTTTAGGGGTTGCTGCCCCACAGTCTTTGCGTGGCATGGACATACTCATTGGCACTTCCAAGTCTCTGCATAGTGCACTTTTCTCCGTATGCACCATGTTCCTGCATGGTGAACCTCTGCTCACATGCCCAGAGCAAGCCTGGAGCCCCAAGGCATGAACATCTCCATAGCTTCACTCCTTACTAGAACAGAGGTACCTGGCTGGGATGGTATGGGCATCTCCATTTTTGTGGAGTCCCCCCTTCTCCATTCTTACAGCAGAGACTCAGTGACCAAGGTTAATGTGTTGTGGCAGACAGTAACTCCTGTCCTCTGCTAACATCAAAGCCCAAGTGCCTGGAGCACTCTGCTAAGAACTGAAGACCCAGTTTCAGCGCTCTCCTCATCCTGAGGACATTTTGGCCCACAGAGCTGGGGATTTAGACAATGATGTAACTGAGCAGCTACATGACAGTCTGGAAAGCTTTTTGAATACTTACGATTTCAATCAAAAACTGTCAGACTGAGTTGTTTTGTCTTTTTCATAAATCTTCTCACTTAAATTTATTTAAAATTTTGTATTACAAGTTTTAAATATTTATTTAATAATTTATGGCATTGATTTGTTCCCAGGAAAAGATATCTTTGCCCTTTGGAGCAAATATTTCAGCTATTTTCAGTGCGAAACAGTACTGAAGAGAAACTGCTCAGAAATGTTTTCTTTCAAATACTTCTATTGGAATTTCCATTCTGCAAACAAGTAGAAAACAGATATCTTTTTCTGATTTCAATTTTATTTTTTTTTACAAAGAGTTTGGAATTTCCATGGGGTGGCAAGTCTCTTTTTTAAAGAAGTGACCCAAGCTGGGCTGAACAAACCATTCTTCTCAACGGTGAACCCAAACGGGGTTCAGATTGCCATGGCGCGACACGCTGCGCTGTGCTGTCTGCACACGGGGCAGCCACAGCGGCTGATGGCTCCTTCAGTGATTTGTGGAGGAGCACCCTTCGGGATGCGAGGATAAGGTTTACATGTGTCCTATGTACAAATCATTTTAACAACAACTTTTTCCTGTGCATTTTTTTTTTTTTTACATCAAAGAGAATGATCAGACCCTGGGAAGCACAATATTAACTTCTGCTTTTAATAAAAGGTAAATACAGAAACAAAATGCAAACGAAAAAAAAAAGTCAAATCTGCCACAAATGTTCTGAGATCTGGCAAGCATTTCATTTCTGGATTGTATAAAAATACAACAGTTGACCAAGATGTTCATTATGGGAGAGACTGACTGCAGAGGGCTGAGCAAAAATGTGAGTGAAAGGTTTTTATAAAGACTCCCAGTGTGAAAACCTGTTGAATAAAACAAAATAGCATGGATGCCTCCACTTCGAAGTGAAATAAATAGTGTAAGTGCATCCTTGTCCAGGTGTCTGGACTTTTTTAGTAATTGTTAAACAGTTGGTTTTTTTCCTGTGAAGTTTGGAAATAACCCTTGCCTTCAGAACTTCTAAGTTTAAAGGGAAGAAGTCCCTTCTTTGCCTGTCTCACAGTCCTGAGTGGCAGTGTGGTCATTCAGCATCCTCTGAAGACAGGCACAGGCGCACTGGCTTTTGTGGAAGAGGCACGGCTGCATCCTTCTGGGGTTGCTGTTTATATTCTGCTTTACTGAAACAGTTCAGCTAAGTTGTGTCCATGAGAAAGGCCAAACATGCTGCTATGGAGCTAGGACTCACGCTAGCTTGGTACCCTGCGATGCGATGCGCATTACTACTGATCCAGCAAAGCAAATAAGCAAGTGTGCAGATGAGTCTACGCGGGCATCAGGCAGGGGAGCAGACCCACAGCAGCTTATGGGCAACTTGTGAGCTTAAAACACACATAGAGCCTATGTTTAGTGAACTGTGTCACATTCTTGTTACAGGCAGAAAATTCCAAAATAAAATGTGTAGACAGGCCTGGTGTGAGAGCCTATTTAAGCAAATTGTCTCCAAGTCCTGGAGCCATCTGTGATATAAAAGTATACTGCATGGACTCCTTGAATAAAAGGATTCACTGGCAGGGTTTGCTGGAACTCTCAGTCAGAGATGCTTTTCATACAGCAGGCATATAGATCTTCCACATGATGAATCAGATTTACTAAGAATGTCTGCTGTTTGGAAGTGATTTCAGGCCCAAAGAATGTCTTACTGGAGGCCTGATTTGATCCGGAGAAGGGAGCAGGGGTCACATGCTGCTGGAGTAGACTTGATGTTCTTTTGGGCTGACCTCTAGAAATAATAATCATAAGGAAGAACCAGTTCAAGGGCTGTAGGCTAGTACCACTTGGAAACTGATTACAGCTCTGGTTGTACACAGCACTTAAGTTTCCCTCGTAGGCTGCAGCACTGATTTAGTTGGTATGTTAATACGGAAGTCTAAATTAAATCAGGCTTGTGTCAGTGCTATCGAAGAGGCACATTCACTTAGCCCTGCAGTTTTATAAAATGCAAAGAAAGAAAACCATATGGCAGATTAGGTCAAATTGCTTTAAAATTGTGGCTGAGAGCCAAGGGAGAGAGAGTGAGCTTGAGAGAGCATTCACGTCTGTTTGAAATATGCCCACTTTCACTCTGCTGCTTTACATGCTTAGAAGGGGAAGGCTCATTTCCCTCTGAGCTGAAAGGTATTAAATACTCCACATGTCTTAAAGAAAGTAATGTGTCCAGAAGTTAAAATAAAAACATTTTTTTTAATTGGGATTGGATTTACTGCTGAAGACTAAATAAAAGAGCTTAGTGCAAGCCCAGGAGCATCAAAGGAGGAACGAACATGTGTAATAAGCAACACTTAGTAGACAGTCCTGGTTATTATTACTGCACATATAGCACAACAGTGACTACAAGATTTATTCAGGAACTGAGATCATGCAGCACTGGAAATAAATATAATAATGATCCCTGCCCCAAAGAGCTTTCAATGTAGTTTTATTTTCTGAGCCATTAGAAGCTGCAATAAGGAAATGAAACAGAAAGGACAATAAATAAATGGCACTTTGAGAATCTCTTTAATTTTAATAACCTAGAAATGTGTCCTAGCACTTCGTCATTCAGAATAAGGAGGAAAAATGAGAGATTGTATTTTCTTTGTGAGAATTTGGCTTTGCTCCACAGTTCCTCTGAGTCATTGCACCAGTTTTCTGGGACCACTCCTTGGATGCCTGGGACCAGGATGAGGCAGGCTCCTAAGGAGGCAATACTCTGCAATACATATCAGCGAATGAGTACTGAAGTGCACAGTGCTCACAGAAATCGCTTGGGTCCTTAGCAGTGATCAGTGCAGTGATCAGAGGTGCCCTCCAAGTTGTCAGAACAGCTTTCCTCACATCACCAGGATCCTCTGAATGAGGAGACTTCTTCTCTCTATCATGCAGGTCCTAAACCCTTCTTCTTAGAGGAGTGTCAAGGCAGAAGGCTCTGAAGCAGCAGCTTCAGGGGGTTGCAAGTCCAGATCTGTGTAGGGCCTCTGAATTTTTTTTCTGAAGACTCATCTCCTCTAACTGCAGTCAGGACTGTCCAGACAGTGGCCAAGAGGACCATTGCACCTGTCCCTGAACAGTGGGAGTCCTTCTGTGCCAGCTCAGTGGGTGACTCCACCAGCTGCCACCCTACTGTCACGACACTGCGGCCAACCTACAAACTACTCCAAACCAGCATCCAGCTCTCTGCTCTGAGCTTCAAAAAAATCTTGGTCTGACTGCTGAAAATGCTTTCAGAGGCCTGCGCCTTGTGCGCGGGGCTGTGCTGCATCGTGTTACCAGTGTGGGGTACCCAGCAGATATTGCTCTGGTTTCCATGGTAACTCACTCCGCACATTTATAGTCTCTTTCTTACAGCCTTCATTAGATTTAACATTCAAAGAGACATTGATTAAAACATGACATTCCTAACACACCGAAAAATCCATTTTGTACAAAACCCTATTATGTGGCATAGACAAACTGGTTGATGGCCAAATTAGTTAACAGAAATTTCAGATGACATTGGAACAGACCACAAAAGGATGAATTCATATAAAGTTAAATGTCTGTGAGCCTCTTACAAACTTAGCAATACAGACTGGAGAAATGTGGTACATGGGTGTATCAGGGACGTCTCATGTAAAATATGTCTGCTGAATCCAAATTTAACCTGAAGTGACCTAATTTAAACCTTTCCCAGTAGTGATCTTAAAAAGTATTGAGGTACTATTGAATCAAGATGTTTTTCTAGCCAGCGAGGCAGCACTAGTATCTTGGAAGACAATGGGTTTCTCTTTCCCCTCACTAACTCCCATCCCTCAGCCAGCTGGATCTTGCTGAAGACTAGGACTTGTATATGGTGGACCTTTGTGATGGAAACAGCAGTGCAAAAAGGCTCTGAGTTTCCAGCTATGATCCCCCTCCCCTCCTGAAAATCTCTTTGTCCACCAGCTGCTATCCCAGCACTTCTTTCTCTTCACTTATCATCCTACAATATGAGAACTGTATTCCTTTCTCACTCCTACCTTTGGGCTGAAGTTCTCCACTGATCATCGCCCTGATCCCAGACTCTGCTCCACAGCAGAACTTGGCTGGGGAAGGGGAGAAGGGCAGCAGAGAACACACAGAGGCAACAGTGCCCTAGTGTAGGAGGTGGACTGAGGTGTGGGTCAGGGCAATCACGTAGCACAGACTGAGGAGTACAGCTAGCAACAAGAGCACCACAGCTGAAATAGTAACTAATAAAATGTGGCATTTTGATACAGTACATGCTTAGAATAGCAAAACTATCATGGTACCAGTGCACTGCTCATTCCCAGTTGAACCTCCTAATGATAACTCATTTCCATCTACCTCCTGCTTCTGCTTACTCTACACCTAAACACAGGGGAGAAATACCTGGATTTCATGGAATCTTAAAACCAGCTCCCACCCAAGGTGATGCATCTGCGCAGCCTTTCAAGCAGAACATAGTCATGGGTTGTTGTGGTTCAGCCCCAGTCAGCAACTGAACACCACGCAGCCACTCGCTCACTCCCCCGACCCCTGTGGGATGGGGAAGAGAATCGGAAGGACCAAAGAAAACCTGTGGGTTGAGATAAGAACAGTTTAATAATTAAAATAAAACAGTAATAACAATAATAATAATAATAGTAATATAATGAAAAAGAAAATAATGAGAGAGACAAATATGAAACCATGGGAGGAGGGAAAATTCCGAAACAACAAATGAGACAACGGCTCACCACCCGCCGACCGATGATGCCAGTCCTGAGCTGTGATTGCTGACCTCCCAGCCAGCCCCTCCCAGGTAACATACTGGGCATGACGTTACATGATATGGAATATCCCTTTGGCCAGTCTGAATCCACTCTCTTAGCTGTGCCCCCTCCCCTCTTGGCTGCTTGTGCACCCGGCAGAGCATGGGAGGCTGGAAAAGTCCTTGGCTAGTACAAGCGCTACCTAGCTAAAACATCGGTGTGTTATCAACATTATTTTCATACTAAGTCCAAAACACAGCACTATACCAGCTATGGTGAAGAAAATTAACTCTATCCCAGCTAAAACAATGACATGGTTCTGGCTGGATACTGAGGGGTCATCTAGCCTGCTGTTCCTCAACTCTTTTTAACCCTATTTCCAGATAATCTTTTTGAAATTATGCCAAGAATCATCTAGTACAGTGTTGCCATGATGGTTTTTATTTATATCTGAATAAAATTCAGCTACCTTGGGAAAAGTCTACAGTGACTTTTATTTTTCCCCATTTTGTTTTCTTGCTTGCATGCCTGGAAATATATGTGTTTGCATTTATATAGAAAAGCTTTTGAAGTTGTTTCAAAATAATTGTGAAATCACCTTGTGATGTCTTACAGATCACCAAATGGTCCACAGATCACAGCTTGAGAAACATTCGTCTACATTTTATGTCTATATTGAGAGGAGATGAATTGCACCTTAAGGCTATCTCTACACTAACAAATTAAACATGGCCAGGAAACAGTGCTGGACACTGGAGTTCAATCACCCCTACCAAAAAATTGCTAGGCCAGTTTCTGGCACAGCTTTGGCCTGTATCAGCTATTGCTTTACCAAATAACTCCTGGGCACAGCTCAGAGGTCAGCATGGGTGAGGAACCGTTCCCAAAATTATTTTTCTGCTTGGCCACTCTGTTTTGGAGGGTTAGAGAAACTGCAAGCATAGACCTAGTCAGAATAACCCAGTTTGGCCTCAGTACAAGGGAATAAGCCTGGTACCATTTGTTTTACTGATATATATTTTAGTTGATGTGGCAGATACTTAAATGTGGTAAGATAAAATACTCTGTCCTCCATCTCAGAAGGTGTCAGCACATTTTATTCTGTCACCTGTCACTACAGAATTAGAATATTTCCTAATGGCTCAGTAGGAGTGAGAGACCTTCCACCAGATTCCACAGTTTCTAGGATCGAACTGGCACGGTCTTTTCATTAGGCATTGCCTTCCCTTTAATAGGTTTAATTAAGTGCTTCTTTCATGAGATTTAGGAGTTGAAAGGTATACCAGAAAAGCCAGTATCATCTTTACAGAAATTCATTTGTTTTCATTTTAGGTCTCTAGAAATAAATGTTACAGGCTTTCACTGTACGTACAGACTATGATAATCTCCTCCAGAGGGTGATTCTTCCCAGACAAAGTAGACATTTGGGAAATGTGGAATTACTCTAGGGAGGATTTACAGACACTTCCCGTGGTCATAAAAAGACATGAGACCAAATTTTAAGGTGAAATAAATTTCAGTCATATAGTATAAATGTCAAACCAAAATAGTGAAAAAGAGAAAGGAAGTGAATAACTGAAACAGAACAGACTATTTAGGAAGGCAATGCTATCAAGGCTAGAGTGATTTCCCCCATATTTTTCTTTGAATTAAGCTAAAAGCTGTATGATTGTATCTCCATAGCAATGAAAGATAACCTTATCTAAAAGATTGAGAAACAATGGGTTTGAATCTTGACTGTGCTTCAGCATTCTCATAAAAAATATACATTTACTTCCTTCTATACTTTGTATGATTCATTCTTTCTAGCATTAGTTGTTTACAGCAAGGAGTCTGTCTGTTCAGTGAACACTGCAATAGTGTCTCCATGGTCCGTTATTCCTCTAGGTGCTACCATAAATAGCTAGAAGTAAATAATAACCTGTGTCTTTTCTCTCTCTGTTTTGCCTAGCTAACAATGCAGTTGCTCCTTAACTTGGATATTTCCTCAGAAGGATTTTCTATGATCATACAAAACCCACAGGGGAGGGAAAAAGTAAGTCTCTAACTCAATACTTGCTCAGATTTCCATCTGCTGTTCTATATCTTGAATACATCTCCTGTGTTGCCTTTATTTTGTAATTGAGCAGAAAACGAGATTTATCCAAATGCCAGATTAGTCCTGTGTGTAGCATAAACATAGTTCAAGAGCCCTTATCAAGTTTTCGAGCGGCTTATCTCAGAGAGTTCAAATGGGTTACTGTTCATTATGCTGCAGCTGTATTCTCCCAGAATACAAAGGACTCATGAGTTTCAGTACAAACCCACACATGATCTTTCTTGGTAAAGAAAACCCCACTTTCTGTTGATATTTTCTAATGGAAGTGAATGAGGAAAAGAAAACAGGACTTGGGCAGATGGTGGGGACAGGCTGAATGCTGCTTATTCTGCTTCAGAACATCCATCAGACTCACTGCCAGGAGCAGTCCTCACTGAAAAAAATGGTGTTTCTGTACTATTCTTCAAACATAATTTTTATAACTTTAGAATTCTTGATCTAGCCTGTGAAAATGCCAAAACTGAAGCTACACCTTGAGCCACTGTAAGCCTTCTCACCCACGGCTATGTCTGGAGGCTGGGCTGCCTTGCCGTGGAGAAGGGGATCAGAGACCACCACAGCCAAGAACAGACACTCCCATTATAAGGGGACAAGTCCAAAGAGGTGCTGAATGCCCTGTTGAGTTCAGTGGGAGCCAAGATCATTCAGCATCTCAGCTGACCAAGTCCTAGGAACTTGACACTTAGAGCCTTCATTTTGCACAGCACCCAAAAGCATTTAGCCTTGTTCCTTTCAGCAGGACTGCATGCATGAGCAAGCTCTGCTCAGGACGGGAGGGCTGTGAAAATGGGCTCAGCTGTGAAATACGGACTCTGTGTTATTGCGATGAATGTCACCGGTGGGAAATCATTGTTGTAGGAGCCTGTAAGCCATGTCCCTCCATTATATCTGGTTTGAATATATTTGAATAAATTTAGGAAGCAATTCATTTCATCAGGAGACAGTACAACACAGACAATAAATAACAACACTATGCTTTTCAGACATATTAATTGTACTCAAAGACTGAAGTGAAACATGAGGATTTCCAGTCCTAGCAATGCTGAGTTGCTTCCATTTTCACAGGGCCAGCCTATGGGTGTGACAGTGATGAACATACTGTGTTCAACCCAGCACACACCTCTTTCTCCCCAGTTTTTCTCTGAGAACAATTTCTTGCTTTTTCTTTTTGCATTCCCACTTTCTTTCATGACTGCTGTAGGTTGTCAAGGAGGTACTTGACCTCCCTTTGAGGGTCCAGGTATACTCACTTTCCTGTGCAGCTGGTGCCAATGCTGCTTCATGGATCACTTGACAGGGGAAATCCTGACAGCCAGCCAGCTGGCACTCTCTCTGCCAAAACCTAACAATGTTGTTGTCTCAAACTTTTCAGCCCCTACCTGGAGACTCATAAATCCTGCGCTCTTGTTCAGGCTAAGATAGCGTGTGTGACAACACGCAGCATGCTTGATTTTGCTGGCGAGCAAAGGGGCGAACGTTTCCAGGGAAGTGTGCCACAGATGTAAAAGACTCTGCACAATGTATTTTCACTGCAGCAACCTGGACTCACCAGTTACGTTTCAGTCTGAACTACTTTTGCGTATGGTTGTTATGAGAGAAGATTTACTTTAAAAGAAAGAGATTTGGGAAAAGAAAATGTTGTTCTTCTGTTTATTTCAGCCTGTTTATTTCCTGAATTTGGCAGCATTTTCCATATAGTCAGCAGTGTAGTTTCCTAAGCCCTGGCAGAATATTTTACTCTATTATCTGTTTGAGTCTTTTGCAAAGAAACGGGAACGAGAAGGATTTTTTTTTCAGTTTTTCAAAGCTTGTGAAATACAAACAACAAATTATTGTTATTCTTGTCCTTCCTCCTCTCCATCCTATAGCTTATTACTTTTTTATCACAGTACATCTGCAGACTTTGTCTACATTTTATCCGCCATGTTGATATAGCTGTCTAGGTGAAGCTATGCTAGTATAATCCTCAATGTAAACAGCTTTGCTTTGCTTTAAGCATGGCTTTTCAATTTAACTTAAACCTCTTCTTAAGAGGCATAAACAGACAAAAAAAGCCACTCTGATATTGGATTAAGACTGATCAGTTTGAGGTTTATTTGTATCCTACCCTCAAAACCTTTTGCATATAGACCAGACCATATCTGAAGCTCTGAAGCTCTTTCGAGAGAAACTGTGTAAGCTTATTCTTTGAGCAAGTATAAGCTTGCCTTTGTCCACTTCCAGACTGAGAAGAAACTATCTGACCATATTATGTGATGTTTAGCCCAAGCTAATAAACCTTGTTGAGGCTCAGCACTTAATTGGTTGTAAGTGTGAAAGCAGATACGTCTTTTTGTTATTCCACTTGGAGTAGACACAATGAATTAATGTTGTTCACAGTATAAAATGTAGACATACCTGAAATATCTTTAATTGTGTCATAGGCTGCTATAACAATTCTTTACATGTTCCTTAAAGGAATGTCATCAGACCAGACAAGTTTATCAGTTATGGCAGAAGATCCTTATGTCTAGCAGTAATTTATAGCTACAGCTCTTTGGATGTTGACTTACTAGAAATCATGGACAAAAAGCCACTGCATACAAGTACAGGACTCTGTACTGTACCTGATTTGAGCTGAGTGCACATGGGGTACTTCTGGCTTCTTGGATTTGCTGTGCTCGAGTGCGTCTAGTAAGGCCAGCATCAAATACGATAGATCTGACACTTTTGAAGTAGCTAATGTTGTAATTCATGCTGCAGAGAGCTGCACAGAGCTGCTTCTGGGATGCTGGCAGCTTTGGGTAACTGAGTGAAAAGTACCAGCTCTGACTTCGGCTCATTCGTCACTGTTATTTTGCTCAGGTGTAAAGGACTCTATAAACGTATAAACAGTTCTGCTGGCCAGATTCACCAGCAAACTGTGCCTACTTTGTGCTGTCCTGGAATAAAGCTATATAGCACACACCCATGAAAACTGAGGTACAGCTCTGTTTGAAGGTGAAAAAAGATCCAGAAAACAAAGGCTAACTTCATATACACGCACACACACACATATAAAAAAATAAAAACTGCATCTTTTGTGTCCTAGTAAAATGAATTCCCTATTTCTTCTTCTCCAATAACTTCTTAAGCTACCACACATTTCTTCCTTTTGTTTTTTTCCTTAAAGTGACAGGACATATTTTCAGTAACTAGGTAGCAGTTAACAGCAGGTCTCCTTGATAGCTCTACAAGGAAATGCTACTGTCTGTTTTCTGGCTCCTGCAAACCTAATTATTTAGAAGTGGCTTTCCTTTGACATCCCTGTTAGAGTGGGCCAACAATCCTTGTAAGAGAAGTGGACCACTGAAAATATTCCAAAAATTAAAAACCAAAGAATTTTCATTCCTCCTCGCTCAAGCCTAGCAGAGATTTGAACATGTAAGTTAAAATGTATTCAAGATCACAGCTTCCCTGCATGTGACAAAGGCTGGAAATTGAAGCACAAACAATGCCTAGCTGTAAATATATACATTCATATACATATATACACTATACTTTAAAATATATATTTGTATGTTGTTATAAGTGTGTGTGTATAATCTTGAATATGGGTTGCAGTTCGAGATGAAACTGGCTTTCGTAGTTGGGCTTGGAGCTGGCTAGTTAATTCAGTTAATTATGGTACCATGCTTCTACGAAAGGCCTTTTCTCTAACAGTGCTACCTTGCTAGTGCGCATACTGTTTGGCCTTGGTGCCTTAGAAGAGGTATGTCCTCGAGTGGATTCTTTGTCCTGCGCACAGCAGAGAAGCATTTTTCAGTTATATCAAGGCTGCTTCTTCAGCTGGGGTTTAACAAACAGGCACATTCACACCAAGTCTGGGTGACTAACCTGATTTTCAACCTATACTTTGCATTGTATGTCAGGAGAATTCTCTTTCAGAGGTCTGCTGCTTTCATTGATAGGAAACTTTCATTAATATCAACATGACAGGGTTCTGTTTTCAGTCTGGTGAGGTAACTAAAATGAGAATAAAGTAGCGTACTGCTGAAGTGTAATTATCATATCTATGACAAACTTTTTTTAGTCTTATGACCTGGCATACCGTATTTTGGGCCTTGAAATAAAAACAGTGATCAGTTATTTATAATGCATTATCTAACAGGCAATAGAGATATGATGGATTTTAGGCACCAATGATGTGGAGAGGTAACAACCTTTAATTAGGTTTCCCTTTGTTCACCTCATGTCTAACGAAGCAGCAAATTCACAGTTCAGTAGCAAATGAAAGGTAATCAAAAGAAAAAATACTCGTTTGTTTAACTTGTGCTCATGCCTTTTTCAGATGAAAATCTTTTATTATTGCTTGCTTTTCACTTCTTTCACAGGAAGAAGAAGAGATCTTCTAGATAAAAAAGCCCCAAAACAAGTATTCAGAACTGGCACCCTGCCAAAACCTTCAGACTGAGAAGATCTCATATAAAATGTTGGAATCTCTTTGGTCTCCAGTTTCTTTGAGAAAAAGAAAGGGTTGTTACTGTCTCCCATTATAGATCAACCGTTTGATTCCCATAAGACAACTGGTTTGTATGCCATGTCCAGTGCAAGGTGTCATAAAGAGGGAACACCTCTGCACATGGACAAGTGTTACCTCTGCGTGTTAGGCACCCAGCTGATAGAAAGCTTAGGTGGCACTGCTAGTAGAAAGTCACTACCTTCTCCCTTCAGGAAAGACAACTTTCCCACATCCTGGAAATATCCAGGTGCTTTGAAGGCCCTCCCAGGATGACAACACCAAGCTTACAAGAGCACTGCGTATGGCATTCAAACCATTCTGGAGATTTCTTGGCATTCAGGCAGTACTAAAGGGAGCTACAAACTGACTTTTTCCCTATTCTAAGGTTCCCCCTAACCATAGCTGCAGATTTGGATGAAGGGTTTTCTCAGCTTTGCACATTTCAGCAACCTGTTCTTTCAATTACTGATTCTTCCTAAATATGCCCATTCAGCCTCTCTGTAAGAAATGAAAAGACTGTTATTGAGAACATTCTTATGTATACCTCAATAGTTAAAACCCACATGAATTTTCAACTTTGGAATGCTGTACTTAACCCTCTTGATGTTTGGTAAACAGCTTCCTAAGCTATGTCTTTGTGTATGCAAACCCATGGTAAATAATGTTAAATCTGTGGAGTGTTTATGATGGTATAACTGAAAGCAGAACCCACTTCTTCATATATAAGCAATACTATTAAAAGAAAAATAAAGAAAATCTCATAGAAATTGCTTCCTAGCTCAGAATATCTACTGCAGAGTTGCTTCTTGTTCAGTAATGTAAGGTTCAGGGTGGAATGGAAATTAATGGGAAGAAACACAGAATAGAAGAGTGATAGTTGCCTTACACGAGCTGCTTTCAAAGTAGTTCTTAGTATGTGTATCACCTGTACAAACTGTTGTCTTGAGTCAGCTCTGCAGTCCTTTAAGTGGTGATTGTATAGTTTTCTGAGCTCCATAGGTCTATGGGAGAAGAAATATTCTTTCTTAGGGACTAAACATGTGCCTGTGCTCTTCTTGGCTCATTAGGCTCAGGTCTTGACTGGGGAAAAATATTCAGTGATGGCACAATTTAAATACCGTAGGCTGTAGAGCTTCAAAAAGAGAATTCATTCACAGTACATGACACAGATTTGTAACCTTCCTTATGCCCTTTTTATGGAAATGAAATGCAAGACTGACTTAAAATAATTAACACTAGAAAGCGAGGGTTGATTTCCGGTTAAGAGGAAAATGTTGTTTCAGCCCTGCTTTTTTTTTTTTTTCAGGAATCTTAGATTTACATTTATATTGTTGTAAGTGTTATACTTAAGCTGTACTGCTTGTGGCCTTGTTTCCTAAAGCTGGATATTTGCTTTAAAAAAGTTAAAAAATAGAGCTGAGATTGCTAAGGATTGCAGCTTGAGACACACGTTCCCCCACAATGTTAACTGAATTTAAGCTCTGAGTATAAAAGTGTGTAACTGAATTTGGGGAAATTACATATATATTCTCCCCTTCAGTCTTCCCACTACGACCCTTAAAATATTCCCGCAAGACTTAAGTCTCTCTGCCATGAGGGACAAGGGCTTGCACTGTCAGTGCTATTAGGGAAATGGAGTTATGAGAGACGTGTAAGCTCACTGAGCAAGCAAGGTGAGAACCGAAAGACCTCAGAGAGCATCTGCTATATGGCATCGGTGCATTTGAAAACAAGCCACTGAATTAATGACCTGAGTTGAGAGAATCCCTCGCTGCCCAAGCTGATGGGCATAAACTCTTCATGAGTGTGCTGGTACCCATGGACCATGAGGAGTGTGCATTTCCTGGCATTGTGAACGGGTATCACTAACATCAGTTTGAGCAGGCTGTACTATCTTCAAATATTAATCTAAGTCCTGAGGAAAAAAAAAGTTTAAGATAATACATATACCACAAAGAAAGTTCCCCCTCCAACAACAGTACTTGGTTTAGTTTGTTTTTGTGCCACAGTCTAAAAGGAAACACCCACTACCACCACAACGCACCCAACACAAACTGAGCTTGATTTTCTGTTGCATTTCATGCCCTTTGTGCTGCTTCAGGCAGGATTTTATTGTAAGAAACTAATGAAACAATATGTTTGTAGAAGGTAACTTCCCATTGCTACAACCTGCCTGACCCATCAACCTGGGTGTAAGGAGTGGGATGAGCAAGGCAGGATATGACAGAGCTCCTGCTGCTTTTCAGAGACACAAAAAAGACACTTGAGCAGGGTAATACAAAATGGATGGTCCGCAGCTAACATTCCCACGACCCTTTTGCATCCCAGGTATAATGGAGCCATATTCGGTGCCACAGCTCACCCTGCAGTGAACATAAAAACTGGAATAAACATGGTCCATCTTACTGATAAAATATTTGAGGATACTTTAAGGTGAAAGTGTGACGTAAGGGTAAACAGCAGAATCTGCCTCATCCTGTACGTATGCATAAGTGTTAAGATAAATTGGAGGACAGTGTTGGTCTCTACCAAAATTGGATGGCTAGTGTATAAAGACTTATTTCTTTCTTCTGGCCAGCAGAAGAAGATCCAGGGAAGACAGGAAAAGCCAATGACAGAGGACTGCATAAGCCACTGCTGAGTGCTCCACCCACACCCAGATAATTCTGTGGAATGCTTTTTCCCCATCCACAAAGCCAGCTTCAGTAATCCCTCTTCCCATCGGCCCTCCACAAGGGTAGCAGTATAGACATGAGCCTAGCCCCAAATTACATTACTAGCATGGATTTCTCTACATGATAACAAAATCATAGAATCATAGAGTCGTTAAGGTTGGAAAAGACCCTCAAGATCATCAAGTCCAACCACTAATCTAGCACTGCCAAGTCCACCACTAAACCATGTCCTCAAGCACCACGTCTACCCTTCTTTTAAATACCTCCAGGGATGGAGGCTCAACCACCTCCCTGGGCAGCCTGTTCCAATATTTGACAACCCTCCAGGTGAAGAAATTTTTCCTGATATCCAACCTAAACTTCCCCTGGTGCATCTTGAGGCCATTTCCTCTCATCCTATCGCTTCTTACTAGGGAGAAGAGACCGGCCTCTGCCTCGCTACAACCTCCTTTCAGGTAGTTGTAGAGAGCGACAAGGTCTCCCCTCAGCCTCCTCTTCTTCAGGCTAAACAACCGCAGCTCCCTCAGCTGCTCCTCATAAGACTTGTTCTCCAGACCCTTCACCAACTTCGTTGCCCTTCTCTGGACACGCTCCAGCACCTCAATGTCCTTCTTGTAGTGAGGGGCCCGAAACTGAACACAGCACTCGAGGTGCATCCTCACCAGTGCCGAGTACAGGGGCACGATCACCTCCCTGCTCCTGCTGGCCACACTGTTCCTGATACAAGCCAGGATGCTGTTGGCCTTCTTGGCCGCCTGGGCACACGGCTGGCTCATGCTCAGCCGGCTGTCAACCAACACTCCCAGGTCCTTTTCCTCCAGGCAGTTCTCCAGCCACTCCTCCCCAAGCCTGTAGCGTTGCATGGGGTTGTTGTGACCCAAGTGCAGGACCCGGCACTTGGCCTTGTTTAATCTCAGAATCATATAGCCTTAGACAAAGAATTGCACCAGACTGATTTTCCTAGCTTGTACAGCCAACCTACACCTTTTTCCCCTAGAACTGAGACAAAGTTGCTCTGAAAGAGCAGTATGACCTGGAAGGATTAGCTGTTTTATGAACTAAAGCTTACTTTGTCACACCTCCAGCTCTGCAATAGGATTGTCATACCAGGCACTGTTGTAATGAGTAGAGTTTGAAATGTGAGGTTTCTTCTAGGCCAGGTGTGTAGTGAGAGAGATGTTTGCCCTGAGGACAAATCTGAAGAGGGAAAGGGAAAAAGTCAACGAAGCAAATCCATTTTCTCATGAATAAGCAATTTAAAAAGTAATTTGTTAATTAACACAACGAAAAATTCATTTTTAAAACTGGTTGTTTCTTATTTCAACCTCTTTTACAATTAAAAAGGTAAAAATAGTAATTATATGGATATTTCATTTCTTACCTAAAAATACGCAGCTCAATGCCAATCATCCATCTCTGTTTAACTCTTGATAGTGCAAGCCACGTCTAACAGCCATATGTATCTGAGCTGTCATCGTTTGCACTTCCACATACACTGTCATGGAATTAGCCGAGCTGTAGAATTTCCAGACTTAAAGCTCAGGCATTAAAGACCCAGGCATTACCAGAATGTACTCAGCTTCTGAATTTAAAACGTATTGACTTTTACTGGAGAAATCATAAATGTTTGATTCCATCAATACCATTTTTTGCTTAGAAACCTCTTGTCCTAATACTGACCTGGTGTGACCCCAGCTAGCTTACAGGTTTTCATAATGTCATAAATAGTTTAGCACATCTACTGGTGCAGGTGGTCACAGTAAAAGTGCTGCCAGACTCTTTCAGAGAGCTATCCATGTTATCGTGTTAGCGTGTGTCCAAAAGCAGTATGTGGTGGCAGTAAATACACAAATACCTTTTTTACTGAAACAAAACCTGAAAAAGCTGTTATCAGTTTCTACGAATTAAGCTTGCAAGGAAAACCTCTTGGCGGGTTCATTTCACGAAACCTGCTCACAGAGAAAGGGCATTGATCATATCTCCCCAAACCAAAAGTGTGTGTTTCCATGTAAACTCTTACCATATCAAAAGTACATCACGCTACATAAATACGAGGTCATGTGGTCAGCCATTAACTTAAATGAAACGAGTTATGGAGAGGTGTGACTCTGAGTTCACAAGCAAAATGCCTTCCCTTTAATCTTCACTAATGTAGTAATGCAACTATCCACTTTTTTAAAAATACAGAAAAGGAAAAAAAACCCCACACATCTGAGGCATCAGGAAATGATTCATCTCGTAAAATATTTAATCTCCACACATCAAAGTGTTACATGCATGCATTGCACTCCTTGTCTTCTCCAGTCATTTACACTCTGCTAAAACTGACATTTAGAAAATAACTAACCTCTGTTATCCAGCTACAGGCACTTCACTAATCATGAAAGAAGGAAGTTCACTAAGATTGAAATTACTGAGACTGGGAGTGATACATGTGACAGGAAGTTTATTAAAGACCAAGAACAAAGTTTCCTTCACTCGTCTGCAATGCAGATCTCTTATCTGTGGTACAAATCTCACTTTATTTCCAAATGCCACTACATTTGTATGATGTGGAGATACCTTGCCTTTTAATGTCCTAGTGATATCAGCAGGAATCCCATGAACACAATGTAAGCATGAGTTTCAATTTGAAACAATTCATACTTCTTCCTTCAAGTCAGTCTTATATAAGCAAGAAAAGCAAGAAAATGCATACTACCCTTTTGCAACTTCACCTCTTTTAAAGTGGTAAGTTTTATGTCATGAATAATATCTCAGCCTTTCCACTGGACAATTTTGTATTACATTATGTTTACTTGGGTAATGCAAATAAATCCCATCTCCAGCATTATTCACACTTGGATTCTTGCTCAATGGCTTGGCATTTATTTTGAAGTGGATGCATTTCAGTTCCTCTACCGTTTGTTAACATCTTCATTGGAGGAAAACTGTTTTCACTAGACTTGTCCTTTGCAGAGGCAGATCCATCTGTCACAATAAGCTTGCTTTGTCTTCATTTAGCACGAAGGGTTTAATGTTTTACTATGGATCTGCCTGTGCTTAAGTTCTCATAATATAGCTTTATTATTTCTCTTCCTAATAGGAGTCCTTGTCATCTGCAAGCTAACCGCTTATGAATTTTTTTCCTCAGATCGACATATTTTTTCTTATACTTGGTTTATCTTTCTACTTTTACTCTCCTTAGACTGGACTATGTACCTCAGGGTCCGCCATAAGAAACCCAGTAATACTTCTTTGTGTCACTGCTTGATTAAAAAAGACTTGGAAATCACTGTAATGCTATAGAACGTAAATTTAGAAACCTGAATAAATTGAAGGCAATAAAGAGCAAAAAGAATAAAATATTATCTGACATTCAAAGTCAGGTGACATTCTATAAAGCAATGTTGCTGTTTCAATCAGGACTATACACTTTTTTTTAAATTCATAGTTGTCTTTATTCTCCTGTTATTTATGGATAAGACATGGTAAGAAGTCTGCTAGCGATATGTCTAATATTCAGTACTTTATTCTCATAGATTGAAGGATAAGAATTTGCAGACTGAGCTACTTGACTTAAATAACATCCCTAGTTCCAGGTTATCTAGTGTGACGTCAGCTTCAGTCTACTTGCTGCCTGTCTGAACACACTCCTGACTAGCTGTAGGATTTTCTATGCTCTGTGTTATGCTAAAGTAGAAGAGCTACCTAATTTTCCCCTCTTTCTTTCCCTCCACAGCTACCCTATCTATACAAAAATGATGTGAAAATGATGACCCAGTTGCAGGCTTCACATGTCGTGACCAGCAATGCTGGTAGAAAGAAATCCAGAGTACGGAACCTATCGACAGAGGGTACAATTTGTTTTGTAATATGGCCAATTTGCTGTCAGCCTTTGCATTAGGAATCTGTTTATGAATATCTGGGTATATTTGCCTGGTTGTCAGAAACCAAAAATAATTGCTTTAAGAGAGGGAATTGAATTTGCAAATATTTCTCTTTGACATCGGTGGTCTCGGATGCTACACTAGCCAAATGGGGACTGTCAATCACTATTTGAAAAGATCCAGAAAATAGCAGAGTTAAAAACAACTCCTTTTTTTCCTTCTGAAAAGCAGTATCATAGCTGGCTAAATAAGGTCTATACTGGAGGAGAAAGGAGAGGAAGAGTGAGCATGTACTTGTGTTGTAACATGACTCCTTACTCATCAGATGGCATCCATAATCATCATCACAACCACAGCCTTTCAGTGTGCTGGAATAAACTAATTATCTCACTGACAACTCAGGTTTTAATCCCCATTTGTAAGCATTTGTCATGAGCCTTGGTCAGCCAGTTTTTAAGGACTGTCATGAATTATATATTGCTCCCTTTTTAAGACTGCCTAAATAAGGACAATTACAATGCCCTGGAATGGGTTTCAATAAACACATTTGTGTTTGCTGCTGCCAGACAATGTGAATAGGACAAAGCTTTTTACAGTGCTGATTGTAAATTAGAGTTCTAATATTCTCTTCTTCTAGAGCTGAAGACTATTCAATGCCCATGACAATATGCAAGGAGAGATCCTCATCGTGATGCAAATCAATGGAGCCACACTTTCAAAAGGGTAAGACACTGGCCCTGTGGAATTTATTGACTTCAGTAGAGTGCATCCAAGTTCACATCTCCCTTCATTCTTCCAGTCTGAATGTGCATTACATACACTTATGGGAGAGCAAATGAAAGCCAGGCTTCATCCCCCTTATCTTAAGGCACTTAACTGGGATGTTGTTAGGACCCTGCCTGCACTTCATCTATCCTCAGTAAGGAAGCAGGGGATATTTGTCCTCAAAGACCTGGCAGGTGGCACAAAGGGCAGAACCAGTGGTAATGGATAAAATTAAGGCAGAATTATTTTTTTTAAGAAGAGGGAAAACCAGCCTCACAGTATAATTTGTTAGTTATTACCTGACGGTGTGATGACTATGTGATATTACCCAGCAGTTGATCGTGCACTTATATCATGATTCAAGGCCATTGGCAAGGGAAAAAAATCTCATACTGAAATAACTAAATGAACCAGCCAAAAATCCCTCATTTTTGTAGTATCTACTCAGAGTGCACTGCATTATATGGTTTAATGAATCAGTGAGGCAGTTTTCTTCATGGTATTCATTGATATCTCATATATAGCTTCAGGAAACACCTTCAGGAAAAGAGCTATTTTCTCCCTTCTCCATGTTATTTTGCAAATTAACAGCTTGAGCCAGATTCATTGCTGGTGAAATTTTGTTCATCTCAGTTGCATTAAATGGAATTACAGCACAAAGGAATTGGTTTAGGGGCTTAACATTCTAGATATTCAGCAATCTTTCCATGTGTTTTACACACATTTTGGGACACCTGGAAAGACAAATAGCAGAGACAAGCTGCAGGTAGAGGTAATGCAGTGCATTAAAGTTACGTTAGTTATTCAGTCATTACTTCCAACAAATCATCAATACTCAGAAACAAAGGCTGTTCTGTGTTTATGCACTAATTTTGTATGCTTTTTCAGTGATAAAAGTACCATTGATTTTCTGGTTGCCTACCCAAGCAACCTCTGTGACACTAAGTACTTTGAGTGAAAAAATATTTTAGTATATAAAAGCAGTAACAGTTAAATACAAAGGAGGCAAATATCTTAACATTCCTTTCCATTCTAACATTTTTTTCAGGTTGGAACAGGTTCTTCCTATTCACCTCTTAGCTGTTGTCAAGGGCAAGTGTACTTTTCATTCAGTATCAGGTAACATGAAGGTATTTACATGTTTTTATCCAGTCAGCTTTGATAAACAGACTGTTTCATGGTATTCTCTTCAGTCCTTGAATATTATTATGGTTCTTTTCTTAACTGCTTCCAATTGTTCACCATCTCTTTTGCAAATGTGAACATCAAAAGTATGCATACATTATTTTTTTCCTCAAGGGGAAAAGAAATGGGTGGGTAGTTACATCTAATGAGCAGGGTCACTTGCAGAGATAAAATCAATTCCCTGCCTGTATTCCCTGGCTATCTATCCCCATATCTTTCTAAAAGTTCATGTTTAACGGTATGTTAGTTATGGTTTATAAATCCATATTATGCTTTCTATTATATGACTCTCCTTGAGCTCCAGATCCCTCCCCCATTCCAAGGTGCACTTCAAATTCCCTGCTCCCAGATAATTTTATCCTTATTCACTATTTATTTTGTTAATTTTTGTACTACGAGTGTAAGCTGCATAGGGCTATTGATGAACCAAGGCAAGATACAAGGCTTGAGGGAGAGTCTAGGGTTGAAGACAATGTTCAGTTCATCATTTTACATGACAGGCAAAGATGGTAGAGGTCAGGAAATGTGGTAGCTGTGAAGACATATTTGTTAGAAGTGGTGATGGCAGGCAGGGACATACATGTTTCACTTCATCCATGCTGAATTAGATTTGTCAGATAAATATACGTTAAAAGATGTCAGAGAGAGAAGGCAGGACTCTCATTTGCACAGAAAGGTTGTATCTGCACTAATATATAGTGCAGACCCAGACACAGGTTCCGTCCCTGGAACTCATCCACACACACTGTGAAACCACTGAGGAGTCCCTGCCAGCCTTTTGACCCTGCCACTACTCCAGAAAACAGCCTGCGAACTAGCAAAGGTCAGGGAGCACTCCCAAAGGGCATTTTAGATGAGACTGCCTTGATGTGAAAGGAAAGAAAATGTAACACTATGGAAGTGCCCAGACTCTGCCAGTTGGCCTCAGAGAGTGGCTAGGTTTTTTTGTATGGATGTAGCCAAGTAATCATGTCTGGAGTAGACTGGTGCATTTGTGAATACAGAGAACTCATAAGACATCTAGCAGCTGAACCGCTCTATATCGGTAAGAGTACCCAAAGATGAGGTGCAGTGGGATCAGAGAACTGAAGAAGAAAGATGAGAAAACCTTCAGAGATCTTCAAACTGAGTTCTTGGCATTAGAAACATTTTGGCACAGGCCACCTTCCTAAGCAGTTTCAATTACTTTGACTGTACTGTTCACCTCAGTAGTTTCCAGGGCACCCTTATTATATTTGATGGAAATCTCATCAGTAGTGATTTTATCAACTTCCAAGACATTGACAAAAATGTTTAAAAAGCTGATACCTAACGCAGTGTCATGGTTTTAGCTGGGATAGAGTTAATTTTCTTCACCATAGCTGGTATAGTGCTGTGTTTTGGACTTAGTATGAAAATAATGTTGATAACACACCGATGTTTTAGCTAGGTAGCGCTTGTACTAGCCAAGGACTTTTCCAGCCTCCCATGCTCTGCCGGGTGCACAAGCAGCCAAGAGGGGAGGGGGCACAGCTAAGAGAGTGGATTCAGACTGGCCAAAGGGATATTCCATATCATGTAACGTCATGCCCAGTATGTTACCTGGGAGGGGCTGGCTGGGAGGTCAGTAATCACAGCTCAGGACTGGCATCATCGGTCGGCGGGTGGTGAGCCGTTGTCTCATTTGTTGTTTCGGAATTTTCCCTCCTCCCATGGTTTCATATTTGTCTCTCTCATTATTTTCTTTTTCATTATATTACTATTATTATTATTATTGTTATTACTGTTTTATTTTAATTATTAAACTGTTCTTATCTCAACCCATATAATAATAATTATTATTATTATTAACATAATCATGATTATTATCATGACTATTTTATTTTAATCATTAAACCGTTCTTATCTCAACCCATGAGTTTTCTTCCTTTTCCTCTTCTGATTCTCTCCCCCATCCCACAGGGGTGGGGGCTGTGAGTGAGTGGCTGCGTGGTGTTTAGTTGCTGACTGGGGCTAAACAACTTCATGCAGAAACACAGACACCTGTATGATGATTCTCTATTGATGGTTATTTTTGTGATCTGTCAGTTAGCCATCTCTTAGTCTGGCATTATGCTTTATTGTTAGTGTACCATGCTGTATTTTGAATAATAGTGTCGGGCAATATGAAGTAATTCAACCTAGAGGAGTCCAAATATAGCTATGCAACTGTTTTCTCAAACAATCATAATCTTGTCAAAGTATCACCTTGAATATTGTGTTCAGTTTTGGGCCCCTCACTACAAGCAGAACATTGAGGTGCTGGAGTGTGTCCAGAGAAGGGCAACAAAGCTGGTGGTGGGTCTGGAGCACAAGTATTATGAGGCGTGTCTGAGGGAGCTGGGGCTGTTTAGCCTGGAGAAGAGAAGGCTGAGGGGAGACCTTATTGCTCTCTACAACTACCTGAAAGGAGGTTGTAGTGAGGGGGATGTTGATCTCTTCTCCCAGGTAACAAGTGATAGGTGTGGGGTCCCAACCCTGCGACCAGACTAGTGTCAGGTATCTGCTGAAGAGGGGAATGCCATGATGAGGCTGAGGTGAGGGGTGGAATAGGTGGAGTATTGGTGGTTGCCCCTTGCTTAGCCCACAGACTCAACTGTGCAGACTCCGATAACATGTCTCTGCCACTCCCTACGCTGCTTATTAGCTGCCAGAAAATTAGGCATAAACTTATGTCAAGAGCCTATACAGTTTCTAACAGAACACCCTGGGGGAAGTATTTACCAAATCAAGACGCTGTCACCCACTCGCAACTAAACAGTAATCACAAGCACAACGCATGACTGAGGGTTTAGTTGTGTGGCTCCTTTAAATTATAGAAGCATGAACGTTTCTGCTGAACCATGAGGCTTTCCTTCCTCCTCACCCCTCATTTATCTACGCAAACAGCCCCTGTTAAGGCTCCAAGAGTCATAGCAGAATGTGTTGCAGCAATTAAGACTCTGGGTACAAAGATATGTGGGGACTAGGGGCTTCAAACCAGCTATAAAATTGGAGAATGGGAGCAACTCGGTGGAGTTCCCTCTCAGCTGGTCTGAGACCCCCACCACCTTTGACCTTTCCAAGGCCATTGGAACACCAAACAGGTCGTGTTCCCCTTCCCCCAATTTCATGTATCTTGCTTTACTAATTTCTGTCTTATTATGTATTTGGCTTACTATATAGGTTAAAATAACTTGCTCAAGGACAGTAGAAAATATAATAAAATTGTGGTATATGTTAATCACCTGGCATCTTGCCAGTGAAGCATGTTATCTGACAAAATCTGTCTCACTGCAGATAACAATCTGGGAACAGGGCATGACAATAGGACAAGAGGAAATGGCCTCAAGTTGCATCAGGGGAGGTTTAGATTGGATATTAGGAAAAATTTCTTCACTGAAAGAGTGGTCAGGCATTGGAACAGCCTGCCTAGAGAGGTGGTGGAGTCACCATCCCTGGGGGTGTTCAAAAAACGTGTAGACGTGGCACTTCGAGACATGGTTTAGGAAGCATGGTGCTGTTGGTTTGACCGTTGGACTTGATGATCCTAGAGGTCTTTTCCAACCTTAATGATTCTATGATTCTTTGATTCTATAGCATCAAACTCTTTCAGATAAACTAATTTTCAGAAAATGACCTTGATCAGTTATATTCTTCACCCTTCACTTTTTCAGCTGCATCCTGTGTCAGCCCTCTCACCCCCTCCGTGCTAGGTTTTGTGTCACACTATCCAGCCTGTAGTCACTCCAGTCTTCCTATTTGCCTTTAATGAATAATGGTACTATTAGCAGTTTCATGAAGTTATCACATTTCTTCTGGAAGTTACAAATAAATAGTATCAGGCAAAATATACGAGGACCCAATTCTTTAAGGACTCTGATGTAAAAAGAGATTTAAAAAAGAATATCTCTAGAAGATGTTTTTTCAAATCCTTTTTGTTTCCAGTTGGCTGGTGGATGGATGAAGGACTTAATCTTTCTCAAATGGTACAAACTCATAGCTCATCTTTCCAAATGCAGAAAATATATACATACTGAGAAATTCTGCATTTTCCTTATCATTAATACTTTGATCATGTCCCAGTACTTCAAGATTAGAAATTCCAATTCTTACTACCTTTCATCTGGACTCCTAGAATCACTGCACAACTCTTTGACTCCTCATTTTCCTTATCACATCAATTTAGTTTGTTCACATCTCCTTCAATTGCCTGTACATTGTATTTGCAACCTAGTGAGAAGATTTGATCCCCTAGCTGTGACACTCAGAGCATCCTATTTTTACAGCTCTCTCCCACTGGAGAGAGCCCAATGCTCTGCTAAAATAAAACTTCTACTGCACAAAGTTTTCTGCCTCCTCCCCATACTTGCTCACTTTCCAAAGTCCCATCAGTTTTCATTGTACTTTCTATCGATTAAAAAGCTTCAGGCACTCCACTGTCAAAACCACATGAAAAGTGTAGAAGTATTAGAAAGGCAAGTAAGAGATGTTTTGAAGCAAAAGACAAGACTATCTGATCTATAGAGGTAAAGACCTTCAAATGTAAGTATTAGACACTTAAGCAGGGGCTCTAAGACACGCTTGTTACACAATTAGATTGCATACACAGTATCTGAATAGCAATATGGGTAATCTAATGGGAACAAACCAGAATTACATTGCCCTTTCATGCTTAAGGAACATGCCAGGTAAGCAGAAAACACTGGCTCCTTTTTTGCCTTTATTTTGATTAGTAGAAATTTTGACATTGTCCTAAATGGGAAATGGAGCAGGGTTATATCCTAATAAATGGTTCGGAGCGTCATTGGCATGACCAAGCTCATTCAGCTCCTTGCAGCTGTGAGAAAATTGTAAAGAGGCACTTCTCCTACAGAAAAAAAGAACGAGACAGCTGCTGAATTGCAAGCAAGGAGATCTATCTCCGTGCTATGCTAATGTTGTGACTTCCCCAGTATCTGAAATAGTTCTGAAAATGTTTTCAGGAATCTGGTATGAGGTGCCAGCAAAACTGGCTTTGCTGGCAGTTAAGTGTTTATAATTGACAAAGGTCAGCTAGATTGCATGAGTTTCAGTGATGGAAGACTAAAACTGAACATACATATTAAGAGTGTTCAAAAGTTATAGAACATTTAAAATCCATTAGCTAAAATTATCTTTCCAGATAATTTTGACAGGCATAAACAGTAAGTACATACTTTTAAGAGAATTTGTGCTTTTGGACTGTCTTAATGTTGCAAAATTTAAAAAACTGTAATTATTGGCGGGGTGTGGATACATTCCAGATTGTGAACTGTCGGTGCCCCTGAAGGCAAAGTTGTTTTATAAACTTTAGCATCTTTAAGACTTTTTTCCCACACACAAAAATGCCAGAGACGTCAAAGCAAGATACTGTAAAGGTGACAAATTTGATGTTATCTGAATTGCCAGGAAACTGTGTTAAGAATGTACAAATCTTTACAAGGTATAGCTGTCTCAGCTTTACATTTTTATACTTGTTGCATGAATTGTTACGATATAAGCTGATAATAAGCACTTATTAATTTAAAAGCTTATCCGAAAACAGTATCTTGATCCTGAAAACTAGGGGAATGTCTCATCAAATTTCCTCTGCTTTTTGTTCCAAAATTATTGAAAAGAAAATAGTATGTTCTGATGTGTTGAACATCCGATCACAGCTTACTACCTAGTCTTAAGAGAAGCACAAAGCAGATTTTTTCTTTTTTAACCCTTATGTTGTGCTTAGGGCCAAGGATTAATCAGATCTGGGAAAGAACACTCATGTTTTCCTTAAATTATACCTATGCTACCCATATCCATTTCCACCCCCCTCCTCGTGTTAGGAATACCTATGATGAGCTGATTAGTCATTTTGCAGAACAAAAGTGTCTGCAAAGGACCGGAATCACTCACAGCCACACAACTCTATTTCCAACACCGGGCAGCAGGGCGAGTGAAAGCATTTGGCATGTAAACAAGACCTCTCTGTTTATACACATATTGTAAGTATTAGGTGCTAGTGAGTTGTTTCTAGCAGACATAGAACATCCGGATACTATTATATGTGGGAAAAAAATAAGGTTGACGACTTACTTGGAATTAACATTCACCCTTTTTCTCATCTACACAGGAGAATGCAAATCTTTTGTAGCCTGGTACAGGTTGCTAAGACTATTTCAAAGCCAGAAGAAATATTGTACAACTTCACAAATGCAGCAGACAGCCAAGAAGGTCCATTGACCAAATACGCCTCAGTTCGGTTTCATATTGCGTAGCACAGCCACACATTTCTATACATGTCCAGAATACAAATGCTGCCTTTCAGTTGTGAGGACAATTCTGGGTACCCACCTGAACTTTGGAAGTGTCATCCCTGGCTTAAAAGTGGCAGCTGAGTGAGTTCATAAAATGATTCTTGAGATATTTTGGATATGAAATTAACTTAAACATCCAGCACTTGCACTCTCAGTCTTGTCTGATTTTGTTTGTACTGGCCATTGTGGAAGAAAAGACATTGACTGGTCTGGAAACACAGTTTTGAGCACCTTCTTGAAAAAACAGAGAAAATAGTGAGAAAAAAGTCATTATTAGTAAATTATCCACAGAAGGCCTATCAATGAGCATATTTCTACAGCCAGACAGAAAAATAACAAAGACACATATTTATAAAGTTCTTACAAAGTGAAACTTCTATCTATAACCCTCTGTTGGTCTATAACTCAGTAAGCACCAAAATATATTTCTAATATAACTTATCTATATCCATCTACATAACTGCTATAATTTAAAAAAAGCTATAAAAAGAGACAGATTGCATGCCTTTCACCATCATTTTATCTAGATGAAGATAACCTGGTTTTATGACATTTGTTTTAAGTGACCCATTTTTTGTCAGGGTAATCACTACCATTAAAGTTTCAGAGTAATCACCTCTGTGACTTCAGTGGCATTTTTTTGTTAAAATACAGGTGAAATGTAGTCATCTTCGACACAGAAAAGGCCAGCCACCTTCGGAAAAAAAGCCTCCTGAGAATGTCCAGGCCAATCTGTACAGTAGCTCCAACAGCAGCCAGCAAGTTCAGAATATAAGCAGGCAAGACAGCTGGAAACCAGCCAGGTGGCAGTCCTAATTTACACATAAGCAGCAGCTCTTTCAGTTAATAAACCCACATAGCTTCATGACACTGCTGACATACATTAGCTGAAAGTCCGCATATCCAATTTTTTTCAGCACCAACTCTCTTTTTCACATCTCCTGGCTTCCAGAGAGCGGATGCGGTGTCCACCAGCTTGACAGAAGTACACCTTTTCCACAAGCAGCGAGCAATGCTGCCGTGGTTTTTGCAGAGCAAGGTACCCCATTCCCAATGGGATCACCCGGCTTCTCCACACCGTAACACCAACTTCTATAGCGGTACTGCGATGCTCCATTGCTCTTTGAGGGAACATCCATTTAGGAGCTAACGGTTCTAATAACAAACTCACCCACAGATTACGCAATTAAACCTTTTTCCAGGCTGGCTTTAGACTTCTTATAATTTTGTGTTCAAAAAAGGTGAAGCGCTGCAGTGGAAATAGATAGTACTGCTCAAGGTTATCGCACACTAAAATAAGCCACAGAAAATGGCACAAATAATACAGTAAGATTGCATGCAAAGCTGTGATTTGGACTTTTCCTGGAGTAAGTAAACAAGACTTTAATGTTATTTCTGTTGCTTTCCAAGACGCTGCTCAGATTCATCCTATACCTTCATTTGTATGGTGTTTTGTCCTATTGCTGCTCCCAGAAAACCCACAGCAATGGAGAAAAAAGCAAGCAAAATACTTTATGGACAACTAAGACTTTGAATAATCACTTTCAAAATTATTTTTCTTGGTATTATCAAAAATCTGTCTGAAAGACTCAGAAGCACAACAGTATAACAGTACAGCAGACCGTACTTCACATTTTGGAAAGGTACCTTTTGTGGCCACACCACATTTAGTTAGCTAGATAAGGAGAAATTGAGGTTAGAATAATAATGACAATTTGTCTTATCTGGGACAGGAAATACTAATGAAACAATTTGCCAAAAGACAGTTACAGGGGTGATGCTAAATGTCTTCTTGTTGTTGTGAGAGAATAGATAAGACAACAAGAGATACATTTTATGGATTTTTTCTAAGCATTCTTCACATTCCTCTACCTGCCACTGACAGTGACTTTAGTGGACTCACCAGCTTCCTTTGAGGAGCAGATGGCTGGCATTTAAAAACCTCCACCCTTCTGTGTTTGGATCAGGGCCAGATTCAGTGCTGACACAGTGAGTTATACATCAAGTGGAAAGGATACAATGGTCAGTAGGATAACAGAAACAGAAAGAATGTTTTCTAATAATACCTTTTCTTCTCTGAAAGGCTGTTCTTTTTTAAGTAGTCATAATGTTTGACATCAGAAGTTGTTATGTAATGACAGTGAGCTTAGATTTAATTATCATTAAAGAGGTATGGCTCTGAGAAATGCCCCTTGCATTGGTCTGCTTTCTTGGAAGACCAAAAAATTGGCTGAGATTGTGCCACGCCTCCCTCCCAAATAGCAGGATTGTACTTTGTGACTAATCCAATCATTGTATTTACTCACAGGGTAAAACACAACCATTCACTCATCATACCTGTGCAGATGAGTTACTGACACCAAGAAATAGCAATAGTATGTAGCAAAAATATGTCTATTTTTAATCAGTGATACTTTATGGAGTGGAGGCATGCTCTTCTATCTTGGATGGCTAAAATTATTCTTTTAAATGCTGCTTCAAGACATGACTGCTATCCCCACCTCTCCTTTTTAATCTAGCTGACTGAAGTCCATATTCACAGGGCAGTACTGTTGTATAAGTCTGGATCAAAATGCTCCATTCTCTCCTCAGTCTTTTTGGGAATGCTGTAACAAATCAGGAGAAATACACTGTTTCTAACATAAGCAGCTACTTCTGCAATCTCTTTTGACAGTAATGACGGGCTGATATCAAAGACCTTGGGCCCATTCCTTTCTCTAGCAGTTATCAGGTGTACTGATCAGCCATGGGGATCAGACCAGACACTTTTCCTCTGCAGAGGTACTAGACTGAAGGACCCATAACATAGTTCATGTTCTCTATACTAGCTCCTTATTACTCTACTGAGAGTGAAACAGACATTTGTGTTGTCTGTTCCTTCTTTTGCTCCTGTTTTCGTTCCTTGTGTCTCAACCTACTCAGACCCCCGGTTCTTTGATTCTGTGCCGAACTGAGCTCTATATGAACTGTGTTGAGGTTTCAGGCTTCTTCAGGTATCTAGCCTAAAGCTACGTTCTAAGGCTGTAGCACATTTCAAATGAAACAAGGAGTTTACATAAATGCAGACCAACTCAACCTACCTACAGCCTTGGTTCTAGCAGAAGACATTTATTGCACCAGTAAAAGCCAGCTTGTGCGTCCAGAGGCGGTTACATTTGCTGACCTTGCAACTATGCGTAAAGTTAAAAAACCATTTGTGCTAGATTTGTGCTTGTAAGGTCAATAACACCATCTTTAATATTTCTTTAGGTTAAGACTGAAGATGGAATGGATTCTTCAACATGCTATTTTGGTAGCCGGACTCACTGAGGCATATTTTCAGCTATCTGACTGATGACCTTTATGAACGAAAGCCATACATACATACAGGGGAGTGTAATGTTAAATAACTTATTCTGAATTATTGACTTTAATATAGTTCATTTTTAAAATACATGCAGCTGTCCATCTAGCTATGTGACAATCATAGTTAAGAAATCGCTGGCTCTTCTGCCTGTGGCATGACACTTACTTTTTACATATCAAAGTTCAGATGAATAAGTAAACAAAATGCCATAAAATTCTGCATGCTCTGTTGAAGAGGATGCACTAATATGACATGGATGAGGACCTAATACTAATACTAGTATGTTTTTTGTTTGCAAGCGAAATATTTTTTTTAATGTTGTATTGGTTCATATCAATCTGCAGTAGAAAAGATTGTTGTTAAAAGACTCAAATGACTTTAGCATCATGTAATATGAAGTTTTACAATATACCCTTGGGCTCAGTCCTCTTGTCTTTACTCAGACAAAATGGCAACTATAATCAAAATAGGTTAAATACAGAATTATGAAATCAGACCCCAAATGTTTGCTCATTTTATGAGAAAAAGTGAATAAAAAGTCCTATAAAATATGGATCACTTATGCAACTAATACTAACAAATTTGAAGAAAGCCTTTTAGTCTCCCAGGTAAATATGTAATTAGGCAGGTTTTATTTATCCAGGAGATAAGAACAGGTTGAAGAAACTGTTAAGGTTCTTCAGTAACTCAGACAAACTTTTTTGTCTACTGTGTGTCTACTTCGGAAATAGGTCTTTATATCGTGCAGGTAAAGGCACTACATAAGAGCAACTGCAGCAGCAGTATGTGGATCAAAAGGTATCCGGAAAGGCTTTTTTTATCTGCCAAAATGTCACCTAAACTTGATATACACTGCTTTAGCAATCTATTATACATGTGGTCTTACAGTTTTGTTGTTGTTCACAACCTACTGTTTTCCAAGACAGGTAGGTAACATGGACTGACATGGCTATAAAGACTGAGGCAGTCGTCTTGTAACCCTGGTTCAGTTTCACAATAAATTCTGCAAATTCAGTTTGAGCTGCACTGTGAGTTGCACAGGAGCCCTTAACTAAGCAAAGTGATACTCTGGGACACTACACCTCTCTAACAAATCATTGCTTTCTCAGGGTGTGCAGTGCAAACCAAATGTCATCTTGCAATTAAGATGTTCTTTGCATCATCGGTCCATTGATCACTTGTGATTTGGCGTTTCCAGTCTTTTGTTTATATTTATAGTTCAAGTTGGCTAGAATAGTGTTTGTCTTTCCATTCTGTCATACAGAACCTATCTTGGTCAGGCTGTGGGCTACATCCGGGGCTTCCAGAATCTTTGATGACAGAAATAGTGAATATTAACTTAAATTAACTCACCCTTCAGTACCTGTGATGCATCTACCTGCTAGTGATTTCAAACTATTAAAAAAATGTTAATAAAAATAATCCAGATGATGGATTCTACTGGACATAGCCTGTCAGGTAGCAGCAAGAACAGGACTGGTGCACAGGGGAGCTGAGCCAGGAGCTGAGGGTGATCACAGCACAGGCAGGGCAGTGACCACCCTGACCAGGGCATAGTCCTGCAGTATCTGAGCAGGACCAGGCTGACTGCAGTGACAGGTCTCATCAACAGTCCCAGACATGGTGAGGAAATGAGTCACGTCCGGCGTCCATCCAGTCAGGAACAGCAGGAGGCAGGGCCAGAGACAGGACTGGAGACAGGGCAAACAGTGCAGGTCCAGGGTCTATCTAGTAACTTGGTCAGTAAGTCAGGAATGGGACTAGGCTGGGCACAGGCTGTTCTGAACATTCACTGTTCCCAAGAAAAAACAGCCATTTATGCCCTTGTGGGCTGACCTGGTTCCTCAGCTGATGTTTTTCAACCTACCAACTGCCCTTAGGACATCTCTGACTGTAGTATGAGTACTCACAGCTCTACCTATTCATGTACATTATTAATCAGTCTTGTGAATGACCAAAAGACATGACCACTGATTTTTAAAGAATTTTTGTACCAAGAACTTGTTGCACACTTACCCTGACGTATACAGCTTTCAAATCAGTTCAGAATAAATCAGATGCCAGATTGTGATGAGCATCTTTTCTAACTGTTGACGACCAGGACAGATGAAAAAAAAATCCTTTTTTTTTGCCTGTCATGAACTTTCAGCCTTCGATTCACTGTTCTTTGCAGATTAACTTCCCCTGAGATGCTGAACCATCAGCTAGTTGCAGAAGTATTATATCATCCCAGGCCAACTGAACTTCCTTTCATCTCAGCATCTGTGATTGCTGACATCTTGATGGAGAAACGATATAACCATTTTTGGCCCCAGGCGTGATGTCTTCAAATAGCATGACCGTCTCCCGTTTTCTGGACAGCTTTCAGTAGCGTATTCAGGCAATTCGTTGCATAACTACGTTCCAAATCCAATTTGTTCCTTAATAAAGTGTTCTACCGTTACCTGTCAATATTGCATCTGGTGACTTTCCAGGGACAATAAAAACCTATAGCAAGGTCCTTGGTGGATATCAGGAAATATCTAACAGCATTCAAGTGTTCCTAGAAGTGAAACAGGACAGCACAGAATCTTTAGAAACTGAAACAGAGACATGTACATCAAGGTACAAAACACAGTGAAGAATTAAAATGCTTAAGCGTGTTGTTTATTAGTAGATGTTTCCAATGTTTGAAACAAAGATGGGAATTAAAAATAACAATATCCTTTAGTAAGACAGGGAGAGGATGGTAGAATAAGAAGAACGTGGTTTTTTCTCATTACTTCTAAATGTTTCTACAGATAATTTATGTTTCTAGCTCACAAATTAAACTTGGAAAGCTGCACTTATTTGATTCAGTAGACTGTAACTGCAAATGCAGCTGTTGCAAACTGAATTGTTTATTCTATTGCTGTGCTTTCCTGGCTGTGACCAGATGCAACCAGCTGTTAACCAGTTGCTTCTCTCTGCTCATCTCCTGGCAACGTGATCATCAACAAGCCCTACAAAATGGTTATAACTAACTAGAAATAGGAAACAGTTTAGACATTTACCTCCAATCCAAGGATATAGTGATGCAGTGTTTATTTATTTAAGATTATGAATCTGTTCATAGATTGATTTTAGTATGACTAAATCTGTATTTAACGTTATACTATGCTTAAAAATGAGCTTAAACTCATGCTCAGCTAAGCATCTGTAAAAGCAAAACACAGGCAAAAGATACAGACAGCATGTTTTGGTGTATAGTCTTGTTATACATGCTTTAGGGTATGACCAAAAACATTCACGACATTGATTACATTCCCATAGGTAATGAGATATTTGTTCCTCTATCCTCCACCATATGGCACACGCCTGAGTTTCGCTAGCCCATATTTAATATGCACACCATTTAAACACTGGATCATTATGGGTTCCTTCTAAGCTTTTCAATACCATGACAGCACCTCAGAACTTTACAAAAAGTAATTAATTTATCTCTCTTTTTTTTGGAAGAACGCCAGAACAATGACAATATCATTAATTCTGAATGTCTATTTTGTTACATATGCACCCTCTTTTTTATAATATTTTACATGGTACAAGTACAGACTCCAGTTGCAGCTGTAGTGCTTAGTATATTTTTAAGTCTAGGCCCAAAAATATTGTGGCATCTCGAAAATAAAGAACAATGTAATTCCCCCCTAACTTTGAAAACCTGACTAAAAACGACTTGCCAAGCAGAAGGAGAACTGGCATAAAATTAATTTTTTTGCAGGGCATTTTCTTACTTACTTGATCTTGAGATCTTTCTTTCTCTTCGAGCAATATTCTGCCTCTTCCAACTTCTGCAATCATTCTGAGCCACATTTTGCACTTTATAACACTGACACTGACATCCTTTGCACTGTGTAAGCCTGGGACTCTAAAGTAAAAATCGGACACGTTGCCATCAAGACAGACCATGACATAAACAGGCAACAGCCGAACTAGGAATGCACTGTTATTTTTAAATGTGAAGTTTCCTTGTAAATTTAATGTTCCTTTAAAATGGACTTTTGGGCATAATGAGAGATCAAATCCTGATCATTCAACACTATACTGACATAGTTTATCACTTGGAGGAACTGCATTTACTACAAATAAGAGATCTGAAAGCAAGCAGAATAATGGATTCTGGACCAACTGAGAAACTCCAAAGATAATTCCATATGACCCCTCTTCAGTTTACTCTTCATGGTGAGGTGATTTGCTTGTGCAAATTAAACTTAGATGTGACCAACCTAAAATATCTTCTGTATTTATTCATGATTTTACTGATTCATGAAAGAGTTATGAACAGAAGGCCTTTTCTGCAGAAATTACAAATACAGCTTTCAAAGAGGAACTTTTATCTTTCAAGCCCAAACTAGTTTGACTAGTAATGAAGAAGGTTGACTCTTTGCAATCCTTACTGATTTCAAACCAACCAAAAAGCATATGAGATCTGTCCTTCCTGAACAATCTTACTCAGAAGCTAGCCAAACCCCATGAATGTTCATCTAAGTAAATCTAAGAATGCAGACCTGGCGTTTGCTGGATTCATACCAAGATCCAGAACAGAACATACCTTAGTGGTGCTGGAAATAGTCTACTGCAAATGCACAAGAACAGATACTCAGTTCTCATTTTGGATCTCTTTCCAGCTTAAGTTTGCCAACCATAAAATCTTCTTGCCATATTGAGAAGTAATGGCATGATACCACCACCATGTGTCCTGGTCTTCTCTGGAATGACATACCCAACCGTAGTGGTAAGGGAATCTCTCTCATTGCTAGAATCATATCTTTTTCTGCTTGTTACAGTCTTTTACACGCATCATCAATTGAACAAATTCAATGTCAGCAACAAGTGGATAAAAAGCAGCTGTAGCTTTTCCTCTATAACATTTGACTACCTCATTATTATCAACAAAGCCCAGCACTTAAATAAAATCTGTTGCTAGGTAAAGAACAGCAGACTGAAATGAAACCTCAGAAAGACAAGAGGTATAATGATAAAAAGCATTTCAATTAAGTGGAAAACATTTCAAAAGTTTATAGCTAAGTTAGAGGGGTTTAAATGATAATATACATGCCCAATTAACCAATTAAATCTGCAGCATGAGTAATGCCTGCTATCATCTCAGATTGGACAGGATAATCTTTTTTCAGATGATTATAAGCTATCCCAGTCATTTCACTACCCATCACAAAACCCAGCCATCTTATGGGGCGTCTTTTTGTCTTCTTTTTTTTTTTTTCTTATCACAAGAAGCATCAGCATGAGCACCTAAGTCTACTGTGCTCTGAACCATTATGAATTTACTTGCACATCATTTCCACTTCCTTAAGGTTTGGAAGCTCTGACCTAGTTCTAACGACACCAAACAAGACATCAGCACTCAGTGGGCTCCAGTGAGAGGACTTGTATGTTTTCAGAAGCAAAACCAATGAGCTCACATACCAACTTTTTAAAGACTAATTTCAGAAATCTAAAGCTAACTCCTGATACTTAAATGTTTAGAAGCAGCAATTGTGATGTGGCAATTCTTTTGCCACATTTGTATCATCATTAGCTGCTTTCATTTAGATTCCACTTTCATAACTCATTTGCGAGGAGCAAGGGGTCTGCACGGCTCTCCGGACTGGTTCCAACATAATACTCTTCTGATTCCTACAGAATACAGCGTGAAGTCACAGTCTCTTTTTTTAACCCTAGGCAATCTATATTCAAGGCATGCCATTTCCTGGTTGTATTAAATATTGTGGATTAAGAATGTGACTAGCAAATATGCTTTTATACAGTGAATTCTCACAACACGGACAACACTTATTTCTACAGGAAATTCTGTTCTGTTAGAATTTCCAGGGAAGATGGACTGAGCATGGTCAACCTTTAGGTTGTAATTTCTTTAGGAAGTAATTTCTCAGTATTCTTATACTGTACTTTTTGAGCTGTCTTCTATAGCATAAATGTAAACCAAAATATATATCTTTAAATACATATCTTTAAACTTTACCAAAACAAGACATTTCACGGTATGTGAATTTCCTCAGTGCAGAATTTCAGTTTCCCAAAACAGTCAAAAGCCATTTCAGAAGCTGTAAAAACTGCATCCCAGAACAGTACTTATTACAGTATTAGGAACTCTCACAGGTCTATGGAATTTCTTGATACTTTGTAATCTGCTTAAAATTCATGCTTGTGACAACTTGTGACTATTTGAAAAATCTCTGCGTCAGTTTCTTGATCTCATAATTATGACAGAAGACTCAGAAAGCGCACCTCAAAGAGCAAAATCAGTGGGCAAATAAAAAACATCCTGAAGTACATTTTAATGATTTTTCAATATCTCAAGACTATGTTGGGACTTGATTCATATTTAAATCTCTGGCATTACCAACAGTGATATTCCTCTACACGGCAGTTAAGATAACTGCTTTCATCTCCATTCTACTTTCATAATTCAGTGCCAAAGCACAATGTTATTCTTCTACGTCTGGCATCTGTAAGCCTCGTTTTTGGGACATACACTGCTGAAACAATTTTTCGTTTTCTAAAGCAAGTGCTTTTTCTAAAGATTCAGAAGCCACATTATTAATTTTCTAATTTCTTTTTAGTACACTCATAAAGAAAGACTTCTATATGTCTACAAATACTGATACAAGAAGAGGCCCTGAAACATGATAATGGTAGCTAATAAAATATAAAAGCGAAGATTTGCTTTCCTGTTGCTTTGCATACACAGTAATAAAACTACTTCCCTGGTAGGATATAAAGTTAACATCTCATTCTAAATTGCTTCAGCACTTGTGCTCACAAATGGTACGGTATTAAGCCTAAAGGAACATAAACATTATTTTATTGCATAGTACACCCTTAGTGTAGAAATACTACACTATTCAAGAAAGAGGCTCTCTGAAATGCTTTCGAAGACTATGGTTCTTATTTGATTGATGAGTTAGGAGATCACAGTTAGCGTTGTCACATACAAAAAGTCAGGGCTGATAAGCCTACAGGACACACATTTAATCCTCAGGAGGAAGAAAGAAAAACTAACAGAGCAATACTGGAATGCAAAAGGCAAGAGGCAGCTGGCTTTTAATTAATACCTATTTAAATGGTGCAGATGGAAACAGACAACTTTTAAAGTAATTTAGAGGAAGCCTGTTTTTAACATTTCACTAATTACTGAACTTTGTGAATTAGTTCTGTATTTTTAAAAACTCCATTAGTCATATCTACTTAAGAAAAAAGTAATCATACATTAGTTCTTCAACACAACTAATCATACTACAGTTGTATTTCAGGGTGGGATGCCACTTTTATGAAGCTTATAAGCTATAAAGCCCTACAAGGTACTTATGAAAAAGAGCAAGCGCTCTAACAGAGGAGAAATTTCAATTTGAATGTACCAGGACTGCAACTCAACAAGAGTGCTGTTGTTAATTATTACAGAATCACCACATAGCGAGGGAACAGTATTCTCTCCTGAAGGGCCTTTCGTACCCATGCTCTGTAGGGAAGGAAGAGGCAGGGTACGAGTTTCATGGGATGCATGAGAATAGCTGCACTAAAGCAATTCTAAACTGGTTTCCAACTTTAGCTTCAAACTATGCAAGGGGTGGCTAACGTTGCATAAGTCATGAATCCTGCATGGTCATCTTTTAGGAAATGAAACAACTGCAGTTGCTATTCAGATAAATCTCACTGATATACGTTCACATTTCCACTCTTTTGCTTGGAACAATCACAGTCTGAATCATGCTCCTTGACTACAATTGCTTGCCTAAAATACACCGTCCTGCCAAAAACCACGCAGGCTGGCCAATGATTTGCAGGCACATTCTTCCAATACTTGAAGAAACGGTTCTTCATCAGAGAAGTTGCTGGATAACGCAGTTTAGCCAAACCCCAGATAATTACTAGTTCTTTGAATTGCAGTAATTCTTAGAAAATCCATCTGATATCACCATCACATTGTGGTATGCACTTTACAGACACACTAAAGTTCAGGACAGTGCTGGAGAGTCTATTACCTGAATACAGTGAAAGTGAGACACAGAAGGATTGAGCCATTTGATAAAGAATCCACAACAAAGCTTTGGCAAAATTTACAGGAGAAGCTGGATATCCTAATATAAGGTTTTAAACATTACAGCATAAACCATAATAAACACTCATGCAAATGCAAAAAAAAAAATCCCAAAAATTTCAGACATAATAATTAAAGGAAAAAATATTTCTTTTGGAATAAAAGATTAAGTGTTTTCTTTTCCAGTGACAGAACCCAGAATCCTTTTAACTAATTTGTTGAGGAAATATGCCACAGTGGAATTTAGTATGACTGATTAAACTATGTTAATACATTTTCCAGCTTTGGGTCCCGAGTCCCATTGCCCTATCTATGACCTTTCTAACTCAGGAATTATGTTACTTGTTCTACTAACAAGCATCCATCCACGCCACAGGATATCATGGTTGAACAGAAATTATTTGAAGTGCAAACCCATAACAGAGTTTATGACATATGAAGCGAATGTGTGTGTATGTGTATTTGCTGAATATACTCTCTCTGATGATATTACTGCCACTATACAAAATCACTATCTAAAGTGATTTTTAAAAGGCTGATCCCTCTCATTTTGGCAAAGTATAACCTATAAATCAACTCAGTACACACCACAACCCCAGTATCTTTCCTAATAAGGTGTTCCCATGGAAAGGTGCCATGTAGGGGAAAACAGAAGCTGGGAAAATCATCTACTTGTATGGAAGACTCAGTATGTTACTTCTCACCTTTGTTTCTTCTCATATATATCTCACTACTGCAAAACCACATATACATGACAAATGTACTGTATACATGTTCTGCTTGGTGAGCGTTTTCGTGACTTTCCTTGAACTGTTACTAATGGCCCAACCAGTTCATGCCCAAGATCTGTTTGTTGGAGGATGGTGAACTGAACATCTGATCCTGAAAGTATCAGCAATCCTCCACACCTTTCTTCTTCAGGCTGACACTCAATCGTAAGCTCCAGTTTAGAGTCTACAGTACAGAAACAGTAGTAATGGACTGGAAAATTAGTCTGAACAGCTACATCATGAATCTCAGCCTCAGGTACCAATCCAGCAAAACATGTAAGCACATAAGATAGCTAAACCTGCAGGTGAGAGCAGGACAAAGCAATCTTAATGCAGGTTAGCATGTGTCGATAGAGTTTTTCTTAAAAAAAAATAAATTCTAATTCCAGTTGAAGCCTGCCAATTCTTGCTGAACTATATATGGATTTCCTAAAAATATACACCAAGAAAGGTGGTGTTTCTCTTCTCGGCATCCTGTTATCTCATCCCTTTGTCATCCCTTGATCACTTGTTCCTGTCTTTCATTCATAAAACCCTGTAAAACTGCACCACCTCAGCAAGAAGACTGCAAGCTGCCTTTGGTATCCAACAGAACTTAGAAAATGGTGTTGTCTTACCACCATCTCTTGATCCCCTGTGAGAGTAGTTGTGTTAATTACCAAAACTTAGAGGAAATTATTCCCATTCTCACTTGTTTTAAGGCCCCTTTAAGGCTAAAGCAGTGTGAGCTGACTCAGTGTAAATAAGGCTCATTAAGTTTAATGTTGATGATGTCTGGCCAGTGTTAGTGCAAGGAAAAGTTTTGCTTGCCCCTTCACTACTATTTCTACCGCAGCACCTTCTGTTTCCTTCCTGAGACTAAGGCAATTTTTAGCTATTTATGGACAAATAATGCAATCTTAACCTGGGCTGGGAACCATGGGGCATGAAAGAGCTGCTGCTCCATCCTCTCTCATTCTTATTGCTAAGGGAAAACTATGCCACAGGGGAAAATATCCTACTTTTTTTTTCCCATCACATTTTTTTCACGTTACGTCAGACAAACTGTTCTGAAAAAAAGGTAGAATTTCTACTGTAAAGTGTCTGTGGTGACAAGAGGTTTTCTCATTCCAAATGTAAATGCTGGTAGTATCAACATCTGGAGGACTGTAGCCTTAGGCACCATTACAAGAAGCAAGAGATTTGGACAGGATACATTCAATCTTGCTTTAATGGTATGATGTTCTGCCAAGATAAACTTCTAAGCTTTGACATATTTTATTTTGAAAAATGTTATCATCAGGTGTAAAGGAAATTCCTCTTCACTGAGGAGAGTTTTGTAGCAGTGTATTTGATGACATAATTACTATGTGACTACATATTTCATGAACATCTTTCCTGACCTGAATAAACAAGAAGCAACAAACATTCCTTCTGAGGACATCCCCATACACCATTAGATTTAAACAACAAAAGGAAAGGACTCAGGTTCTCACTAAGGGCTCTGTTAGGGAATTATTTTTCATCAGTGTGCTGAACTTTAAATCCATTGCTCCTAATTAAAGCAAGTCAGCCGCTCAAAAGCTTCTTACGTCAAGCCTCTCTGCCTTCAGCTTTACTCAAAATTGCTTCTCATCAAGCGCTCACACCATTCCAAAGCCTCCACTTTTGCCATGTCTTGTTTCCCACTTTGATTAAAAACCAGTTGCCTCCTCCTGCTGCGACTGCTCTGATGTTATGGGTGCCACCTTTCTCTCCAAAACTGTCATTATGCAGACTTTTATGGACCGCTCAAAACTGCTGCTGGCATCACTTAGGCTTGTCTGTCCATCTCCGTCACTTGGTTCAGTTCCAGCTTCAGTGGGACTTCATAAAATCTAGAACAAGAAGGCACTCACCACGTACCCTGCACGGGGCTCTAATGGCAGAATAAAAGGGTCACGTCTGGGAATAGTGGACATATAACACAGCCTTACATGTTTACCTTATGAGCCTTTATCCACTGATTATACCCTTCTGTGAAGGAGTGGGAAAAAAGTAGGATGAGAGATTCAGGTAGGAAGCATAGGAAGCATACAGCTCACCCAATGCCAGAATATCGACAGGCACCACAGAATCACAAGGGTGACCTAGATGCTGCTAAATTGAGTTCTGCAGTGCAGAACTCATCCTCAAATTAGGAGGTATGCTGCTGGATACTGCTACTTAGGGGCAAACATCTGCTTCCAACGAGACCCGAAACCACTTTTCTTAGGACTTTGGCGCTCTCTGCCCCAAAGAGCTCACAGTACAGGAGCACACTTCAAGTGAATAATACCGTGATGATTGTGGAAAAGATTCTCAGCTGGTTTAAATCAGCAGAGGTTTACTGAAATCAACCAGCTAAAAGTCAGCTATAAGGATGTGAATTAAAATCCTAGAATCATGTTCAAGTAACAATGTTTTGTAGTAAATCCATCAGAAACACTAGTAAATCCCCTTTTTTTCTTGGACTAGAGAAATATTTTCATGAAAAAAAAAGGACATTTCACTGAAAATCACACTGCACCCCTCACAATCCCGTGTACTCAGAAGCAGCTGTTCTGGGGATGTCATTCCAAAACCTGCATTTCAACAACTCAGACATGTAGCTTCCACTTTCTCAGGTCATCTTTGCCTCCATAATCCACATGCATCACAGATGTAAAAAGTCATATCTTTTATATCTAATTCAGTTTGTACTTTTTCACTGTAACATTAATGTAACACAACACGAGTATTTCCCAGAAGAAGTATTTGTCATTATAACACAGGGCTCAATTCATTCACTAAAGGAAAAGTTTGCAGAGCTCCTGGAAGTGGCCAGCTTCAGATAACGAGACCATTGGATTAAATATAGGTTTAGACCTCTTTTTTCAGTCTTTCCCTTTATCTCCATCCAAATCCCCACTCCCTTTTGGCTGCTGTCACTACAGCACTTCAGATTCTGGCACAGAACCAGAAAAGGAGGTATTTCAAGAGATGGTAAATCAACTTATTCAGCGCTCTCCCTGGCTTCCTTTCTCAGAGGTCAAATATGTTTTCAAACCAGTAAAAGAAGTGAAAGTTCTTTCAAGTCTCACTTCTCACAAGGCAGGACAAGCAGAGGGGTTTTTTTTCCAATATTCACTGCTAACGACATGCCAGTCTCAGAAGAGCCTCTTTTCTTCTCTGATCCATGGGATATGCACAAAGGCTTACTCACTATCTTTTCATATTTTCTCCAAAATGCCAGATACAGGGCTATCTGCATAATGGGACAAGGAATGTACACATACATCACGTTTCATTATCCACCTTTATTTTTAACTCAGATTCCCGAGCCAGCTCCAAGAAAAAAATGCCAGCATTTATATGTATATGGGAACTCTCTCAGTGATAATTTCATGAGAACAAGGTTGCACAAATAACAGTCTTAACATGTAGTTACTCTCTGCATATAATAATATCCCAGTTCCAAGGAGGTTGAAACATATACTTTTTACACGTACTGAAAAACCTTGTATTCACATTACAGCTAACAAGTAAATGACTGCAACGGCATAATTCACAGACCAGGTAGAAATGCCACTGCACCTCAGAAGGAGGTGCAGAAACAGAGCACACATTTTTATAACCTTGCTAAACAGTGACACATCTTTCTATGTAATTACCCTGACTTCAGTTCAAATCCAAAAGTAATGTAATCAGAATAATATAGCAAAATGTGTGTACAACCATCCTGACAGCTGGCCAAGCCAGGCTCATCTATTTGTCAAAAGACTAATCACCACTTCAACATTTCACTGCTGCGTGCCAAACGTACCTTTCATTTTTTACAGCAGTTGCTGACCAACACTCAGCACTTATTTTCAAACATGATGATATTCTATGAGAAGCAGTTTCAACTGCTATTTATAAGCTTAATTAACTATTTTTGAAGGTTAATGTAAGTTATGGGTGGAAAGGAAAGGGAAAAAATAGTATCACCACCACAAGTATTGGATTGCTTGTCCAAATTAGTCTTAAAAAAGGACTTTAAGGAAGTGGTGCTTTAGTCAAACAAAAGCAACCACAACCAATACAGAGCAGCTGGAGGTACCTCTATGGCAGGAGGTAAGATTAAATTATATAACGAGCATTATTCATAAAGCATTATTAATCTCACCTTAAAGCAGACATCTAAAGAAAGTCAAATGGATTGTGGCAAATGTTCTCCATTGACTAGAAAGGCAGCCTGTAATGACTACCTCAGACGTACATGTCTGCACTGTAGCTGTCCCTTAGGGTGAAATGAATTCCTCTGTTTCATTCCAGCATTTACCCTTCCTTTCTACACAGTAAAGTAATTCTACCTTCATTGCAGAGTATTGCTCCCCCATCATGTGAGTAGAAACATACTACTGACCAAAAATCTACCAGGTTTTTATTAGCTTAAGTAGCAACATTCAATTTTCCTGAAGCTCTCAAAACACTTCACAGAGGTGCTAACCATCATTACCCCCGTTTTACAAGTCAGGAAAACTGAAAGTTAACATGAAAGTTAACATGACCTTGCCCTCTGCTACAGGTCACAAGGTTAAGCTAAAACTAGAATCAAAACGCTAGGACATGCTCTTCCATGCTACCTTTCATCCTACCCTAGGATTATCATCATCTACCATCAGCCCAACTCTGCTGCGCAATGTTCAACAAATACAGAGGTCTGAAAGGTGACTATGAAGATTAATAAGAAAAATAAAGTATACAGTGACCAAGATGAAATATTTATTTTCTTTTAACAGCTAAAGACAAATAGTATCCCGGTTTATCACACGGTGCCTCCACACAGCACACTGGAGCATGATGCAGTTGCCTGGCTGGCACTGGTTAAGCTGGTGCCAGAATAAAACACACTACAGCAGCTTCAAAATGATGCTGAGCCCAAGTTATTAGCCTTGTAAAGGGACAAAACTTACTATTCTGAGAAGTGGGCCAGGCAAATACAGTTTATACATCTTTTAGTACTCAAGCTATCAACAGTGCAATGTGCTTCGTAGATTTATCAGCCCAGTCTAAGTGAGCTGGAGACAGTCTTCATGCCCTACTGCCCCATGTAGATGTACTCTAAATTCTCTGTAAGGGCAGCTAACTAAAATAATACTGCAGATTGTCCTATAAAAAAGAAAAACAGTAAAGACAAGGATTCTATGTCCTTTTTTTCTTTTTCTTTTTTTTTTTTTTTTATTTTCTGAAAGAGATAAACAGTATTAATCATCTACTAAAGGGTAAGTTGGAGTATACAACCACACCTGAACACACACACACGCACACGGGTACATGAACATACACACAAACACATGCTTCTATATAAAAATGCTACTCTTCTCCCACTGATACATTTACATATAATCACTTTGTTGCTGCTTCATGTAATTATGTTAAACTACCAAAGCATGGTCTTTTCTTAATTACTTTTAAAAGAATCATTTCAGTAATATTTTTTCCAGAGTAGGCTGAAAACTAGCCCTCGACACCGTGATGCGCTGGAAAGAGGATGCCTTCCAACACTGTATCTGTACTGCCATCCTGCCAAGAACAAGTCTTTACCAGTAGTCTGAAGCCCTGGCACACAGAAGTGATTTTCTGCACGGATGAATGCTGATCTAGCTGCCTGCACCCAGAATACAAGTCAAAGGAGAGGGAATGCCAGCACAGCACTAGTATGTTTGAGGCAATGGTCTTGCCAAAATACTACATATTTAGCACTCTGGAACTGATGCAATGACAATTGTTGTTAGAAGACTTGAGTAATGTCAGGATGGAAACACAACATAATAAATTTTCACCATTATTTTCTTCCTTTAATACAGATTTCAGCTCTTTTGAAATAATGTACATTTCTGTAGTCCTTTGCTAATGTGGCCCATCTATTGTGACCCTCAATATTATACAGAATTACTTTTGCGGGTATCAAGAACATTTCAGTTATGTTAAACAGAAATAGTTCTTAGCAATGAAATTATGTCACTGGAAAACAAATATATGCATTATGAGAACAGAAAACCTCTAGCTAAGCCTCAGTGCTGTAATGGCTCATAAATATTAGATTACTGGTAAAAAAACTCCATTTAATATGTACAGTCTGATCCCACGAGCACAGCTGTGCACTAGCAAACCAGGAGTACAGTTTTGGGTATTTCAGTTAACAATAAGACAAGGAAACCCCTCCTATACAATGATCAAACGAGAAATTAAAAAACAGTCAAAAATCAAGGCTATACTTGTGTAACAGTGGAAACAACACTAAATGTACGTTTTTCATTTTCCTCGGCTCAGTGAAATAGCAACTTTTAAAAACTCTTTTAATTAAGGGTTGCAAGGACATTCTGTCTTTAACTGCTCCTTCTGCCATGACATTTCAAGTTACCCAAACAAAGTCATTAGAAACCACCAAATAATTCATTCTGATAAAAGCAAAACCAAAACCAGCGAGCAGTCTTAAAGGAAAATTGTTTTGTTATGATGCTTTATAATATCATTCAGCCAAAATTGCATGCAGCTTTTTCTCCTCTCATTGATACCGTCTTCTGGGTAGCTACAAGACTAACATGCTGTCCTGTTTCCTGTCTTGTACTGTCCTTTTTCTGACTGCACCTTGCCTTGCCAAACACTGGATGCTTCTTGCTCAGGTTTTCACTCCTTTTTCCCCTGTGACTTCAGGTACTGAGGAGTCAGGCAGCAGAACTGGCTTTATAATGTCATGAGAGACAGGTTTAGAGGGAGGTCGAGAGGTCTAGATCTTACAGTATGTGTCCAGATACTTCAGCAATATGTGGCAACCCCAACACTTTAAGACATACGGACAGCCAAGGCCAAAGTTACAATGCCGATGAGCCCTAAAACGTTCAAAGCAGAACACTGCAAGCAACAAGAATCCAATGTCAAATATGATCAACACAATAAACGGTTTATTATTAATTGAAGAGGAATAAAAATAAAATTCATAAACAGCATCTGTTGTGGCACTTGCTTCTAAAGCTCCCTACTTCTGCAAGTCTGTGATCTGTCAAACAACTTTACAGTAACTGTGTACAATGATCAGAACTACATATTTCTTTCAGCCCCCACTTGATCATGGCTCACTTCAAAGCAATTTTCTGACTTACAGACCATGGTTCATACAAAACCCTCTTGCATTTGTCTGGAAAAACATTAATACGTTAAACGTGGATATATTGTACGAGTTGCCAAAACAGAAGAAACCCAGGTCTGTTGAGTTTGGTTTCTCATCTCTAGCAATCACTTATTTGTTTTACCAGGAGGAAAACACCTTTTTCAAGACTCGGGTGTCCATGATTTGGCAAGGGGGCTGAGAGTTTCACAGAGCCCATGAGAATTAGCCCCAGTGACATTAAGGACACAGCCACCTCTCTCTGGGAGACTATGAAAGGCATGCAAAAGAAGGAGGAAATGGTAAGACATCTGAAGATTGTGGCATAGCCCTTCATACATTTCAGCTTACAGCCAGAGATACATCAATAATTTCCATGACACATAAATAAACAGAACTTTGACACACTGATTTACTAAAGAAGGAATGGCAATAATAATAAAACCATCAAAACTCCATAAAGACCTTTAATGTGTCTGAAGATATTTTCATTACTGCAATAAGTGTTAAGTGTTTCCTTTGCTGTTAACAGTTTTTATGGCAAAGCTTTGAAGAATGTCCCACAGGTTATCAGTAAAGGCTTTATCTGTCGCATATAAAATAAAAACAAACTAAACAATCCAGAAAACTACTTTCAAGTTGTGGCCCAGGACTAAAGTTGGAATCATGACAGGACAGATCTGTTGCTGGTCTCATCTGGCACAGTCCCAGTGGAAGGAAGCCGTATCAATTGACACCAGCTGAGAATATAGTTTGATGTATCCCCTTATTCACTCACGTCTATATTTTTCTTCTTTTTTCCCTTTTATGTTCTAGTCACCAACACCATTCTGGCCAGTCACTACTAGTCCTTCAAGGCTAATCTTCCTGTTAGCTTGCATTTAAAAATGAATCTCAGATGCAGGAAATGAAAGCCTTCCTCTCAAACATAAAGCAGATTCCACTTGAAAACTAAAGAATTCACGCTTCAAACCACTCTCCAAGGATGTCTTTCTCTATTGGTAACATTTGGAGATGTTTGAAAGGGAGCTAATGAAGACAGGTTTATGTGACTGGTTATAATTTCACCTTCCCAACTGCACATTTCACATTTGTCTCAGTGAATTGTCTGGTAAAATATTTCATAATAATGAATTCTTTAAACAGGTTTGCAACCAGTGAAATATTTTGAGCTAAAATTTCAAAAAGAGCCAGCAATGTGAGCTTACATAAAAATGCACAAATAGCTAATTGCTTAAAAAAAGTTAAAACATTTAAGTATGTATAAATATAAAATGTTGTAATGCTTCAAACTAGTAAATGATTGAAAATATGGTGGCAAAAGCAGAGGGGGACAGGTCGAAGAGGAACTGGGTAAGATTCAGGGACAAACTATATAAGCAGCCCATTTTATACGCCATGAGAACAACCCCAGAGATCTTCCAGTGCTTGCTACTCACTCTTCCTTACCGTGGCATTAAGATTTTAACTAAACTAAGCTTTTCAGAGAATTAAACTAATGGAAATCAACAAGTCTTCCTGATGAAGAGTCATTGTGGCATTACCATGGACCACAGTGAGGAGAAAAACTTACTTGATGAAGCTGTCAGACCTCACCAGTCCTCTTCCCACCTGCCTATTACCTGCAGTGGGTCAAGGGAAGCGGGAAGTTGCCCTTCAGTGTCGTTCTCTTCTCTCCATGCTTGCCAACTGCAAAATAGGATGACTCTCCTGGGCTACACTAAATTAATTTTCCAAAGAGCTTTTCTCAAGATGTAACAGGCAGTGGAGTGGGTATTGACAGAATAGGCTCAATCCCTTGACTTCCAAAGCAAAACTGAAGACCTGTGATGAGATTATTATAAAGACGCCCACCCCTGCAAAGAGGTCTACCATATTTGCTGTGACTGAAGTCACAGTATAAATTTACATCACTGATATCTTCAGAATTACTGGCAGATGACAGTTACTGTTTATTTGCACCATTTGCAGGTAATACAGATCAGTGTCTCAGTGTGCTGCACGTGAATTACCTTCACCATAATTTTTTAAAAAGTGAAAAAGAAGCAACTGCACTGATCTACTTTTATCATGCATATTAAATTACGCTAACAAAAGACAAGTTTATCATTGCTCTGATTATGTACCATCAAGACATTTTTAACTGGCGTACTCAACTCTGACAGAAATAATATTTTGCCACAGTTGTTGTCCTCAAACGCAGGTGCATCTCGAATGTGTTCATTGTGTTACAGGTATTTCTCAAACCAGGAATATAACGTAAGAACAGCCCGACTCTACTGTTATGTCACTGATGCTGTACGTCACTACGCAGGAGACACTTCTGCAACAATTAAATTTAGGAAAGGTATACCTTCCTGCTCATCAAGGAATACTTGCAAGAATGATAAATGTTTGTAAGATTTTACAATAAGGATATATTCTCATGCACTATGTATACATCTAGGAGGAAGCAATTACTGTAATAATGTGTGGGGGTTACAGTACTGTAAATGTGAATTTATCCACAGATTTTGTATTAATAATGTTTCTTGTGGCAGCCTAAGAGGAGCAGTGAGGTAATTTTCTCTACAATCATTTTTTGTGCACAAAAGAAATATTTGAATGCTGGAATTTAATAAATTAATAATTTTTAAATTCATGTACTTGATGTCCTTTTGGCCTAGTTTCCTAAAGAAAAAAAAAGCACATTTGACAGAGTTGTCTCTCATTCCCTGACATTAATTTTGACCTCTCTAGGCAGTTTCAAACAAACTTTAGAAAGGGGGAAAGGTCTAAAATATCTTGAAACCCTTATAGTTTTCTTTAAAATTGGAAAGTGTAGAGAGAAAAGAGATCCTATTAATATTTCAACCAAGAACAGTTAATAAACTAATTCTTAATTAGACATTAAGAATTCTCAAAAAAGAGAGACATCAGAAACCAGGCTCTCAAAATTCCTCGTTTCTATTACATTTCACTTAGTGGTCTTGTCTGCAACTTTTTGAAGTTCGTTTTGTTTTGTTTTGTTTTGCTTTAGAATACAACTGTAAGACACCAAATGCTTAGATGTTTATCTAGCCATATATAGGGTTTGAAAAATCTGTTGCAAGTGGGATGTTTTCCTGAGCAACTGCTATCAGCTTCTGCCAAATCTAAAAAATACATTTCTAGTCCTTCTGGTTTTAATGAAAATCTTCCAATGCTCTCTGAGCAGCTAGAAAGGAAGCTGAGGGAGAAGATGAGCACAGAAACGCCCGTCTGACCAACCGCTTCTGAAGAAACTGAATGTACACAGAAAGCACAGAAAGAAGAAAGCTCTTTTCCTTATCACTAACTATTGAAGGATGGTTTCCCATGCACCTAGGAATGCTTAAAGGTGGAGCACTTGGCCACAGTTACCCAGTTAAATCCAGTAACTCCTCTGTTCTTAGCAGCCACAGTGATATTCTATTATCAGAGTATTTCTTACAAATAATATGAACTCAAAATCGGTTTTAATTAAATAGAATTAGTTCTCTCTTTACTAGCTACTCCTTAAAATGCTTCTGAATGCAGAGGTGAGATTGGCTAGTGGCCTCTGCAGTGACTGTAATTGAATTAACTCAAGTTTTTCAATATTTGTGTTCGTACTATGTCTTGGTCACATGAAACATTATACAAGCACTAGGTGTTATGGCTGGTATTTGAGAGTTTTCATGTCACAAGAACATCTGTGAATGTAGCACTGACAATGGCATTCTTTGCAGAGGTGACATCCAATGGCTTTGAGAGGCTGTGCTATTCTTTCATCTTAAAGGATGACAGTGATGCACTCTGCAACAACTTGTGGGAAAGCAATTGCTACCTCAGACTGTTACAGTCAGCATACTGGGGAAATCTGCTTCGATTTCCATACGTGACACTGGGCAAGTCCCTTACCCTGTCTCACGTCGATGAGGGTAAAAGTAATACCAAACTCTACCTTCAGGGAGAGTGTAAAGAGAAATATTTTAGATTACACACACTCATCAGCTACACAGCAGAGATCGGTACAACTACCTAGCAAGTTTACTGAAGGTATCCAGGAATAAATCTGCTGCTCTAAATCTGGCAGCTTTTGTAACTGTTAACAGCTACCTCCAAATAATATTTAATCTGCCTGAAAATGTTACTGCTGCTATCTAATAGCTAGATGTCAGGTCCTCGCTTAAGGAAAAAAAAAATCCCAGGTCTATGCATGTTCATACTTACGTCCTTTCTAGTCCTACACAAAAAGCTTCACATCATTTCTGCTGGTTAGGAATAAATCATTCCAATTCTGTCATGCTTTTGCCAAGTACACTCACAACACACACACCTCCTCCCCCTGCTCGATTAAGGAAACCCTTTAAAAAAAATCTTTTTACAATTTTACAATGGAGTCATGAGAGTATGTACCTTACTTTTGCCTGGTAAAGAAAACTCAGAAACGTACCAAAGTTTGGGTGCCTCTGAGGAAGACAACTGCACACGCATCGAGTAATAGTGTCCTGTTTCTTTTGATCTTCTTGGTAGTTGCAGGCTGTAAGGGTGAGAGTCATGTGTGGCCAGAGAAATTTGCCTTACACAACATTCCTTATTGAATCAATAACAATGAAAGAGAAAATGTTCAGTAGCCCTGAACACCAGTAACTTACCCATGTACTATGGCCAGGTGTGTATGTCCAAGCTCTCAGCGCAGTCTGGCTCCTTGTTAGGCCAAATTAAAGAGCACGGGATCTACTTGGACTCTTAGCACTGTGTAAGCAAAAGTATCTTTTAGCCTTTTATACACTTCTTCATACACCTTTTTCTACTTTTCCAGTTAATGAATTCTTACAATGCCTTAAAATATTTCCCACACAAGTGGTCTATACTGGGACCCAGTTCTAATATCAGCACGTCTTAATTCCCAAGTTTTTTCAGTGAAATGGCACAATAATAAATTCACAGTATCTACAAGTAATTTCAGGTTTCCATTTGCCTTGAGGCTTCTTGATATATGCCATTTCAGGGACAGAAGGAATCAGAGAAAAAAATGTAAACGTTGATAAAACAGGCCAAAGTAAGCATCAGTCAAAACATCTCAAAGATTTGTGCAGTCCTTCCAGAGCTTTGCACAACGTTTTCCGTGTCCTTCTCAACTGTACAAGACAAAGCAATAGATCTGGGGTTTTAACAAGTCTTTTTACTTAAACAGAGCTAGTGCTCATAAACAGCAATGTTTCTCAGCGTACTGCTTTCCATTTCCTGCTCAGTGGGGTTTTTGTTTTTTGTTTGGTTGTTGGTGGTTTGGTTCTATTTTTTTACAATAAAAGTTACTTTAAAAGATTTATCTTGAGTGTTACCCCTCATTAATGTTCTCATCCAGGGTACTAGAAAAGATGGCACACACCACAGTAGAACTTTCCTAAAAGTTGACAGCTTTATCTCCATGCACATGCACATGAAAAAAAGGAACATGTAAAAGGCTGCTGAGAAAATCTAGGTCAGAATTTTTAATGAATTAACAATAAATCAGATAGCCCATGTCCACCTCTAAGGTATGGACATATCAATACTTGCATATATAAAAACATTAAAGGAAATGTGGGAGACAAAAAGAATTACTTTAAAGAAGCAAATCATATATAATTGTTTAAATTGAGGAAAGTCCTTAATTGATGAGCATAAATAAATTGTTAACACATCTGATAAAACATGTACGAACTGCTCATGTCTCCTCACAAGCTGCAACCTGTCCAAGGCTACCGAAATGAGAGGGGAAAAAAAACCAACAACCACCCACACCTTTTTTGTCCAGCCAAATCATCCATACAGAAACTAATAAAGCTCAGTGCTTTCATAAGACCTCATGTCTTCAAAGTACCAAGCCCACATTAGGTAATCAATAAATTCCCGTCTTGAATCCAAAGTCTGTTAGAGGAATGGAGGCCAAAACATGAAAAATTGAGGCAAGCCTGACCTCACACATCTCACCAGCTTATTGCCACGGAGGCTGGCCGAAACCCCGGCAGGAGTCAGCCCACGCTCCTCCGCCTTATGGTGGGCTGCCCCAACAGCCACCTCCCAGCCAAGCTGTAACTCATAGCGGGATACCTAAAAGTCACCTTCAACACCCCCTGCTTGAATCGCGCTTGCTTGGAGGCTCTGGTAGGAATGACTGGCCTCCCGGGTAACCTTTCTGCTCTCAGACAGGGCCAACTGAAAGGTCCTCAGCAAAACTGCACCCAGCCATCCCTGGGTGGAGGGGAAAAGGTGGGCAGGAGCGAGCTGGGGGCACAAGGAGCCTAGCAGAAGCTCAACGCCCTGGCTGGGGCCATTTCAAAGCAGTTGTCACCTTTGGTCAGCCAACCCAGCCAGCCTGGCCTCCACGGGCAGCAGAGGCCGCCGCCATCGCACCACCTCAGCAGCCCTGGGGTGCCCGGGGGCGCTGCCCGGGGGCGCTGCCCGGGGGACCAGCCTAGCGGCTGCCCCCCACACCAGCGGGCGCCAGGACCACTCCGAGCGCCCCAGCCGATTTTCGAGGCCACCTCAGGACACTGAAAGGGTGGCAGAGCCTCCTAGTTCCGGCCACCGAAGTGCGACATGGAGGCGGGAGGGGGGGATCACCAGCGGGGCGAGGCAGGACCTGCCAGCGCAGCCGGCCCAGTCCCCTGGAGGGGAGGAGGCGAGGGGCGCACGGTCTGCCCGTGCCGCCATCAGGGCTCACCCTCCCCTCTCAGGAGGAGCTTCCCCCTCCTCGGCCGCCCCCACCGCCGCCGAGCCGGCTCTCTCGCCGCCGTGCCTCCCGCAGCCGGCGGTTTCGAAGAGCCCGGGCTAGCCCCCGCCGCCGGGCCGAGGCGGGTCGGGGAGGCGGCGCCCAGCCGGCCCCGCCGCCGCGCACAAAGCGGCCGCCCGCCGCCGCCACCAGCCTCCCTGCGAGCGACGCCCAAGTCCCCGCCTCAACCTGCAGCCTATGAGCGAGGAGGCGCCGCCCCGAGCGGCGGCCGGACCCGGATCGGGATCGGGACCGGCACCGGCACCGGGATCGGGATCGGGATCGCGCCCGCCGCCGCGCACCGCCGAGGAGAGCGCCGCGCTCCCGTCCCGCCGCCGGCCCGTCCCGCCGCCGGCCCCGCACCCGCGGGGAGAGGAGGCGAGAGAGCGGTGGGTGCCCGCCGCCGGGGCGCTGCGCGGGGGCGAGCCCGCGCCGCGCCGCCGCTCCCGCCGGCCCTCCGCAAGGTGTCGCCGTCGGCAGCCGAACGGGCGCGCGGCGGCTCCCGCCCGAGTGTCGATGTCCAGTGGCGCGGCGCGGCGCGGCGCGGCGGGAGGTGTGTGCGTGGGGGAGCGCGGGGCCCGCCCGGCGGCCCGGCCCGGCCCGGGCGGCCCGGCGCGGCGTGCCGGCCCCGCTCGCCTGAGGGGGGGCGATTCCTGCAGGGTGGCGGCGACTGGTTATTTACAAAGCCCAGAGTGGAAGCGGCTCCCTCCTCCAGCCACTTTTTTGTGCCTCTTTTTTTTTGCTTTTGGTTTTTTGGTTCGGTTTTTTGTTGTTGTTGGTATCGCCCCGGGTGTTTCCGCGGGAGATGGCGGGCGATGGCGGCCGCGGCGGGAGGAGCGGCGGCCCGCGGGCGGCGTGTCCCACGGCTGGGGGCCGGGGCGGCGCGGGGAGGGGGCGACACAAAGGGGGACAGCGGGCGCGGCGGGGCCGGCGCGGAGCGGGGCGGGGAGCAGCCCCGGCCTGGCCCCCCCACCCCCCCCCCGGCCCGGCCCCCCGCGGCGGCCGGCCGCCCTCCCCGGGCCGCCCCCGGCGCTGTTGCACCGGGAGCGGGACCTCATTCTGCTCGCAGAGAATAAAGAGCGAATGGGGCTTTTGGCGCCAAATGCCAGGCACCTCCCTGCTGTATGGAAATCGGGGAGGTGGGGCCGGCCTGTCGCGCTTTCCTCTTTTTTTTTTTTTTTCTTTTTTTTTCAATGCTTCCCTCCCCGGGTGTGTCAGCTTTTTTTTTTTTTTTTGCCCCCTTTTTTTTTTTAATGCCTTTTTTTGGGGGGTTAATAATACCTAGCAGCTTCAAAGCCAGGCAGTGACAGTCATCTGTCTGCAAGCAAAGGGTGAATGCGGAGGCTCGGGCCAGCCGCGGGGGCCGCGCGGGCGGGCGCTCAGTAAAGTGCAACATACAAGATCATCTGCTTTTCTTTTTGCTTTTTTTTTTTTCCTTCCTTTCCCCTTCTACCCCCCACCCCCCACCCCCCCCCCCCAACCCCGCCACTCCTCCCCCTTGCAACACCCACCACCATCACCAAGGAGGTAAGAAGAGGAAGCTGCAGGGTCTGGGCTGTAATAAGCAGGAGGACAAAAAACCAATCAAATAAATACAATTCCACATCGCATTTGAGTTGCTAAACTAGGGAGGATGGGAAGGGGAAGGAAGCGCAGGGGCATTGCAGTGCCTGGATGGGTTTTTCATTGAGCAGAAGAAAATCCTGGAGGATATTTTTGTTTTGTTTTGGAGCTGTCGCATTGAGATCGCCTGTGTTTTGTAGGTGCCTCTTTACTGCTTTGCATTTTTAGCGGTTTAATGTATTTCACGAGTAGAAAAATGTACAATACTGGAAGTGATCAGGGGGCGGGGCAGGGGGAGAGCAGCTGAGCCGGGCTCGTTTCTTTGCATTTCATCATAAGGCTTTTAATGGATTTTTTTTTTTTTTTCCCCTTTTGGTCTCCGTTTCAGCGTCAGCTGTTCTGAACCCAGCAGAACGACTTCCCTTCGCGTTACCTTAACTGAGCTGAAGGGAGACGCTGAATGTCTCCTTTGGACTTAGAGTAATATTTTTTTTTTTTAATGTCTGATGCAACTGAGGGCTCGGCAGAGGAATGGGGCTGTGGTTGAGCGGCCGTGGCTAGTGAGTGGGGGTCCGGCCGAGGTAAGGGCAGCAGCGTGCGTTTGCCGGAGGCGAGAGGGCTGGAGAGCTGGCGTGTTTGCAGGAGGTCTGGTTGCATGAAGTGGCAAAATGCGCAAAGTTGTTGTCCCTGCAACCGCTCCGTTGCTCTCGTCTTAAACTGGAAAAAGGGGGAGAGAAAAAAAAAAAACTTTCCCCACCTTCTTGGCAAATCAGGAGGCTTTGTCGGTGGCGCCGGGGTGGTTTTAGAGCATTTTTTGTGCGCGAGATTATTACATAAGGTTGATAATTTCTGTTGCTGGTGAATTTCCCCTCCCTCTCTTTCCCCCCTTGTGTTTTGTGCGGGTTTCTCTGTCTCGCTTTGAGCGAACGAACTGGCGATTTGCGAAGTTGCAAAAAGCCCCTCCGCCCCCTTCTTTGCATCCTTCTCTCACCCCTTTGCGCTGCTCCGCGGATGACAAAAGGAGTAAACTTCCTCTAGTTTTGCTGCTGTATTAAGAGGGCTTTCTGGAGAGATTACGGTATCAAAGCCTTGCATCTGCCTACGGTTACTCCGCTGCTTTGAGCGGTCGAAGCAGTTCGGGGAGAGCAGGCGAGTGCTATGTGCCGGCGCCCGGAGGTGCCTGGCATCCTCGCCGTACCTTGCCGGCTGGTTTTGTGTCCTCACGGAGCGCCGGGGAAGGCGGAAAGCTTTGCATGTGGGAGCGCTACCTGATCGCTTTGCTTTTTTGAGTATCTGGAGCCGGGAGGAAAGGTGTGTGAGATGCATTTTTTCCCTCAGCTCCCAAAAGGCTTCCTCTTTCTCGCTGTTGATGATGGAATTGTTATTTTTTTTTTTCCCTTCGGTTAAGAGGAAAGGAGTCACATTCGTGTCCGTGTGTTTCTTCGTGTTTTAATTGTGGTTGTTTTTCTGTTTTTGGTTTAGTTTCAGGTCTTGGGAGAACCTATCTTCTTCCCCTTGGTGGAAATACCCATAAAACCTGTCTCTAAAACCATTGCCCGACCCAGGGATCGGCAAGAAGAGGCACGTAATGCCAGGAATGGTCAGTAAAAACCCAGACCTCGAGTTCGACTCTTTGCAGCCCTGTTTCTACCCGGACGAAGATGATTTTTATTTGTGCGGGCCGGACTCCGCTCCCCCCGGGGAGGACATCTGGAAAAAGTTTGAGCTGCTGCCCACCCCTCCTCTGTCTCCCAGCCGGGCCGGGCTCCAGGAGCAGCCCCCGGGGGGGGCCCCGGTGCCGTGGGGAGGGGCGGCCCTGGGGGGCTGCCGCCCCGCCGACTCCCTGGACTGGGCGTCCGAGCTGCTCCTGCTGCCCCCCGAGGCCGACCTGTGGGGCGGCTCGGACGGAGGGGACTTCTTCGAGACGGGCCTCGGCGTGACCAACAACCTCAACTCCATCATCATCCAGGACTGCATGTGGAGCGGCTTCTCCGCCCGCGAGAAGCTGGAGCGGGCGGTCAGCGAGAAGCTGCAGGGCAAGGCGCCCGCCGCCGCCGCCGCCCCGCCGCCGCCGCCGCCCCCGGGGGCCGCGGGCAGCCCCGCCGCCGCCAGCGGCCGAGCGGAGCTGGGCGGCGCCGTCCCCGAGTGCGTGGACCCGGCCGTGGTCTTCCCTTTCCCCGTCAACAAGCGGGAGGCGGCGGCGGGCCGCGCCGGGGCGGCGGCGGCGGGCGGCGGGGCTCCGCGGGGCGGCCGCGCTCCGCGCCCCGCCGGGGACAGCCGGGCCAGCAGCAGCAGCTCCGGGGACGACACCCTCAGCGACTCGGGTAAGCGCTGGCGGTAGCGCGGCCCCCGCCCCCGGCCCCGGCTGGGGTGCGGTGGGGCGGCTGCGCCCCGATCCGGCCCCCCCGGCGGCACCGGCGGGGCGGGGCGGGGCGGGGCGCGGGGCGGCCGGCAGGCGGCAGCAGGCGCGGCGGCGGCAGCGGGGGCCCGCGGCCGGGGCCCGGGGAGGGGGGCGGGGAGCAGACCCGCGGGTGCCCCGCTCCCGGCCCCCTGTCCGCTCCTGGCCCGCTGTCCTGGCAGCAGCAGGCCCGGCCCGCGGGGCTGTGCGGTGTTGGGGGCACCCGCCCCCGCGGGGATCAGCTGCCCGCTGTGGGTGGCGTGCCCGGTCGCAGCGGCCGTGCTGGGGGGGCTGGGGGGCAGAGCGGGCCGCCACTGTCACCCTGGGGACGGGGGGTTCGCGGGGGACAAGCGTGTGTGCCCTTTGGCGTGGTGCGGGACGGCTGGAGCAGGCCAGAGACCCCCCAGAGCCGCGCTTGCTGTTCAACTGACAGAACCTAAAATGCCCAGGAACATCTGTCCGTGCCTGCGGAGAAGCCCACTTGGGCTGAAACACGGTTTCGCGTGTGTAGATGAGCTGGTCCGTGTGACCATCGCCATAAACTTTGGTGATCGCTCCCGGGTTTCAAAGCCTGCTGTCCCTTTAATGTCTGGTTTGACAGCTTTGGGTGAGGAAGCACTTCCAACAGCTGTCTTCTTGGCAGTGCACCAAGCGCCGGCTTAAAGGGTCCCCGGCTGGAGCAGCTTCACCTTCTGCCTCAGAACAAACCCAGCGATTGTTTAGTTTTCCGGCTGCTTTTCTACCAAGCAAGGGCTGTGCTGTGGCACTGGGCATGCCTTTTGTACCGCAGCTCTACAGTTCCATTTGAAATACATACATTCTGTCTAAAAACTCTTTGCTGCTGCTGCAGTTACGTGGGTGGTAGCCCTGCTCTGATTGAGGTTTTTTTTTAAAACACTTCTAATTCTCATTCAACTTAATAAACTTTCAGAAACCACCATTCTTCAGTCATTTCATGTATATTACATACTTTCCAGATCTATATCTGACTACAGAAGGTGTGGCACACCCTGGTTTTGTCATTGGTTGTTTCACTGCTGCTTTTACTGTACATATTTTGTTAATAAATACATCTGGGCTGATACTTGTTTGGAGTATTTTCTGTGAGAATAACGCCTTTTGTTTTCCATTTTCTATTACCAAAAGATGATGAGGATGAGGAGGAAGAGGATGAAGAGGAAGAAATAGATGTTGTGACAGTGGAGAAAAGACGCTCCTCCTCCAACAAGGCTGTTACCACCCTTACTATTACTGTGCGTCCTAAAAATACCACTTTTCCAGCAGTCAGGACACAGCAAAATGAACTGATTTTAAAGCGTTGCGCACCAATTCACCAGCAGCATAATTACGCCGCTCCTTCTCCGTACATGGAGAGTGAAGATGCTCCACCGCAGAAGAAGTTAAAAACCGAGGTGCCCCGTCCAGTAAAACCCACGATCCAACCAAAGTCTAAGAGTTCAAGTCCTCGAAACTCTGATTCGGAGGATAGTGAACGTCGACGCAACCACAATATCCTGGAGCGTCAACGGCGTAATGATCTACGGTCAAGTTTCCTCACATTAAGGGACCATGTGCCAGAACTGGTTAAAAATGAGAAAGCTGCAAAAGTTGTGATCTTGAAAAAAGCCACTGAATACGTTCACTCCCTTCAGGCAGAGGAGCAGAAGTTATTGCTAGAAAAGGAAAAATTGCAAGCCAGACAACAACAATTGCTAAAGAAAATAGAGTACAAGCGGACTTGCTAAACTTTGTTTTGTTTTGGTTTTTTTTTTGGCTGACCAGGACAGTCATTGCCACTTTGCACATTTTTGATTCTTTAAAAAAAAAATTGTGTTTTTTGACGTTAAGAATGTTGGTTTTACTTTCAATCCAGTCCCTGAAGTAATTGACAAACTATATTATCCGGGTACGGAGCAAATGGATGTTCTTGCAAGGCGTTTTTTGCAGGACTACCAAACAATAACGGACTGCCTTTGTTTTTCTTCTTAAGAACTGTAGATGGTGGAGATATTTTTTTTTTTAATTGTTGTGAGCATTTGGAGCTGCTGATGACATCTAGTTGAGTTTTAAAATGTTCATTCCTAAGTTTTATGGTGCTTATGTTCTAACAGATGTTACTTTAGGGGTTGGCATTTTGTACCCCTGTGGGAATTTTCTGTAAATACCATCTACACACTTGCCTTTTGTACATGTCTTGGGTTATGAGAGGTGGCTTTTGCTACCAGTATTAGACTGGAAGTTCATGCCTAAGTACTGTAATACCTCAATGTTTGAGGAGCATGTTTTTGTATACAAATATATTGTTAATCTCTGTTATGTACTGTACTAATTCTTACATTGCCTGTATACTTTAGTATGATGCTGATACATAACTAAATTTGATACTTATATTTTCGTATGAAAATGAGTTGTGAAAGTTTTGAGTAGATATTACTTTATCACTTTTTGAACTAAGAAACTTTTGTAAAGAAATTTACTATATATGCCTTTTCCTAGCCTGTTTCTTCCAGTTAATGTATTTGTTAATGTTTGGTGCATAGAACTGGGTAACTGCAAAGTTCTGTGTTTCATTTCTTCCAACAATGTACATTTAGTGCTGCGTCTTATAGCACTTTGAAATACCTCATGTTTATGAAAATAAATAGCAATTACATGATGTGCCATTTACTATTTTTCTTTAAAAGAAGTTCTTTTAAATACGATCTTTAACTAAGCAATGAAATACAAAAACATGGTCCCATATCCTGGGCACTTAAACTCTCAAACTATAGGTGACACTCTACGAAAAGTCAGCTTGGCAGGACATTTCCATTTCTGGTTAAAAAGTAATCATAGTAAGAAAATTTTCCTATTCGTTCATATTTTGGATGTCTCTTGTGATGTCAGGATCACCCCAAGGGACTGAATGTACCACAGTTAATGGAAAGACTCCCGTGTCTTGTGAAGACTTCTGGAATATCCGCTGTGTGCAGAGAATTGTGAGGATTGGAAACACAGCTAGCATGCTTCTGCTAAGGGACTGGCCTCAGTGTGGTAGACAGGTGGAGAAGTAAATGATGGAGGTACACTTGCTACAGCACAGAAAACGAAATATTTGTAGTAAACAAAGACTTGACTGCTGTTTGTATCTGTGTTACAAAAAGCTTATCCTTAAAGCAGTCCATCCTTGCATAGGAGAATTAATGTTCTTGTTTGTAGCTGAAGATACTGTTTGTTACTACTTGTGCTAAGTTAGTAAAATGAAAAGTCCTGGGGAAGATCGAGAGCTAGGAGGTGTGTGTCAGATGAACAATGAAACGTGGCAGGTGGTTGTCTCGAGAGGTGTGAGGGCAGGAGCAAGACATGGAAGTCTGTGAAACATGTTTGGTCATTTTGGTAAGCTCCTTGACACTAAGGAGTTGTTTTATTTTCTAGTCTGTACAGGTATTTCTGACATTGTCTTTCCCCACACTGAACCTGAAAAATAAGGTATAGATTAATGACCAAATGGCCAGTAAGTTGCTTAAGGATCAACTTGCAGGGAGCTAGTCTGGGACATCTGCCCCTACTTTAGCCACAAAGGAAGTAGCTTCCTTGGTGATGGAGGTATAAAACATCTCAAATTTGCCATGAGGTATGGGGGCAAAATCGCCACAGTAATGGATATGCCATACGTCTGTGCCCTACAGTAGCTTGTACTCAACAGGCTAAAATTGGTGTAACGGCATTCGGATTCAGCTAGGCCTACACAAATTTATGCCATTTGAAGATTTGGCCTGAATAGACTTAATATCTTCTAAATTCATGCTTGAGGACCACACTCATTCCATAAATATAATCCTTGTTTTCATTCCCTTGATGTGGAATTGATCATGCTTCTCCCACTTTGCCTGTACAGTGGAAAAACAGTAAAAGACAAAGCCTAAGCAGAGACAATTGGTGTGGACAATCACAGTGTACATTTCATTTTACTAGTCAAACCAAACTATCTTCAAACCCATTTTATTAGCAAGTTTTGTTGAAATGCTGTTGTTCTGTTTTCAAACAAGGTACAAGTCACTTGAGTCTTCCTGAAGGAGAAGGAAAGCTTTTCTTAACATGCATTGTATTGTGTTTCTAACCTGTGACTGCTTGGCTTCCAGCAAGGCCTTCTTAAATGATATTACAACGAAAAACCTGGCCAAATGCTTTCCTAGCAGATGCAAATCATATTCTGAACAAATAAATCACAAAATTATCTGTCACTGTCTCTTTACAGTTTAGGAATGTACTGTCCAAGGGTTGAGCATGCAAATTTGAACAGAGAATCTTCCTTCCTTTCCCCTTCCCCTTCCCCTTCCCCTTCCCCTTCCCCTTCCCTTCCCTTCCCTTCCCTTCCCTTCCCTTCCCTTCCCTTCCCTTCCCTTCCCTTCCCTTCCCTTCCCTTCCCTTCCCTTCCCTTCGAACATCTGGTCTGAATCCTCCACTCAAAGCAGAGCCAAATTCTAGGTCAGATCACGTTGCTCAGGGTCATACGCAGCCAAGGTTTGAATGTCTTAAGGGATGGAGATTCCACAGCCTCTCGGGGACATTCCAGTTTTTGACTACCATGACTGATACAAATTTTCCTACTATCTGGAATTTTCCTCATTGCAACCCTCGTCCATTGCTTCCTGTCTTTGTGCTTAACCTCCCAGAAGAGTCTGGCTCCACCTTCTCTGTAACCTCCCATTAGCTAGTTGAAGACAGCAATTACTTCTTCTTTCTCTTCTTGAGAAAACCCAGTTGGTCTGGTATTGTTGTGGTATCCAAGCATTTAGAGTATAATAAAGGTGTCAAATACTTACATTTGTTTGGATATTCAACACAAATCCTATCTGAAAGCCTCTTTTTCAGTGTGGGAGTCTTGGCCTGATCCTTTTGAATTCAGCGATGAAAGTCTCACTGCTGTCAGTAGCGATAGAATCTGGCCCATATGGTTCAGAAATCCTCCCATATACTGTGCTGTTTGCTGTTACATGCTGTACTACCAGTACTTTGGACTTGTCTTTTTCATTTCTTCTTCTTTTAAATAACTTTCAGGAGTTAATAGGCTTGTTTTCATATTATTGCTGTAGGGAGCAAGTTGTCAAGGACAAATGTTTTTGTAAACAAAAATCTCAGCTGTAGGATGTTATTAAGTTACAATTGTTAAACAGAAGATAGTGGGTTTAGATTCTTTTGTATTTAGCTGATAAAAATAATTGAGAAGTGTAGGGAAGATAGCTTTTGAAAAGAAGAGGTAAACAACTCATTTAGTAATATTTTCTGAAGAGTCAGTACCCAGAAGGGTAAGTACAGAAGGACATACAGACATAGCAACAACGGTAACAAAAGATCCTTCTGCCTGCGCACCAAGAGTGAAGAGTCCATAAGGACTCAGTCACGTAATGAATAGAGACACTATGCCTTTTTTTTAATAATATACTTCCCTACATTTGCATAACAAATGCAAACCTATCTAGCTGGAGAATCTGTTAGAAAATGTGGCAAGTACCTAATAACTGCTTATTAAAAAGTGGCTATTGCTGATTCCTGAAGGGAAAACAGAATTAGATTGATTGTAATCTTATCTGATCTGCTATAAAAATTCCCAAGTTCTTTTTCTTACAAGGCAGAATCTGCTGATGTATTCAGATACTTTGCTTCCAAATCATATATCCCGGAGGATGGTCTCCTTCCACTTTTCTGCTTATTTTCTTAAGAATACCACTAAGAACACAAGGGACGTGAAACACAACACCAAAATGAAATGATTCCTCCATAAACCAGTGTAAGTAAAACACCAGTGGGAGAGCTTAAAAAGGTGAAATGTGTTAATGATGTCATTACCACTAGGTCACCTGTTGCCGTGAGTGCGAAGGAAAGTGTATTTCTCAAACCCCAAGCTGCTGCTATAGCAACTTATCACTGCATCTTGGCAGGACTGCTTGAGATTTCATGATGTGTATAATTTGCAGAGGGCACATTTGCTCCTGGTAAGTATCCTGATAAACCAAGCTAGAGTAAAATGACTTTAAAAGAATCCCATTCTTAAGCCTGAATTTCCTGGCTTGTGGCTGGTTTAAATCGGAAGATTTAATTTTATTTAAAGTTTCAAGTTCGAGATCGTGAATTTAATGGCTTTTTTATGTACCACGCTGTTTATCATACCCTTGGCAAAATTTCCTCTTCCCCTTGCTCTTCCCCTTTGTATGTAAACTACATGTGATGTCTCTTCTCTCAGGAGCCCAAAGCCATCAAATGTAAAGGGGTTTGAGGTGTCACAATGTCCCCTTTAAAGCAAGCAGGGATTTCAGCAGAAACCTAAGGTACGCAGCACTTCCAGAAATCTCACAGAAAATAATGGTGCAAAACCTGGAAGAGAAGATGACAGTAGGGCCAGCATGGCGGGTTTTGCCACAGCGCTTCTGGCTACTACCGGAGCATTGATAAGCAGAGCACCAGCTTGCCTCAGCAATTGCCTGAATTCAGAGCCCTCGGTCTGTGCCCAGGCAAGCTTTCACTTCTGCTGGGCTACCTTTTCCAGCCTGCTACCATGTGCTAATTTTTGCTGCCGATCTGCTTGTGCTGACCCTGCAGGGAGGTTTGGCCACAGCAGAACAGACATTTTGCTGTTAGGTTGCAGGAGGTGATAATTTCCCCTGCCTGCAGATCTGTGGTTCTCACCCAGCCCTGTGCCCCTACTGGCCAGATCCTGCTTTCTATGGGATTAGTTAGGTACATATTTGACCAACAGCCAGCTCAGAGAAGATAAAATGAATTCTTGATCTCTGAGCTTTGAAGAGTCCTTGTATGTATGCTGCATGTATAGATTAACATACATGATGCATGCACACAAGGGGTTCCATATGTGTTGATTCATGAACCCTGCTAAATAAAGCCAAATGTGTATTTTAAAAAAGTAACAAGATTGTCCACTTGGTCCTTTGAAGAAAAAGCAAACGAAGGTATTTTGTTTCCTGTATTTATGATCACAATATAACACAACCAAATAATGCAGAAATGAAAAAAAAGTACCTGCGAAGTAAGTACAATGAATGGCAAGAAGTTTTTAACTCCATGATGAAATGGGTGGGTATGTACACTTAGCAACCTTAAAATTTATCAGACTTATAATGAATTATGACCTATTTGTTAACTGATCTCTGAACTGTTGAGTTACATTTTATATGTGTAACTGTTAGGCTCCATATATGCTATTACAGCTGCTCTATTTGTAAGCTATATCATTTGCCATGATATAGTTCTTCCACCTGACATTGGTTAGACAAGTGGAGACATTTTCATTTTATGGTAAAATAAGATTATTTCTTTTTTCTTATTCTATGGTCCCAATTTCCCAACCTCATTTGTCTGTCTTAAGTATTTGCTGCTTTCTGTCTGCCTTCTGCCTTCTGTACTGCATGCATTTAGGGAGAGGAACTGTCTTCTGTGCTATCTGTCTGAAGCTGAGGTTAGATTGTGTTCCTGTAAGTTGCTATATCAATCATCATAAAATTATGACAAGAATCGTGTTGTCCAAAAGAACAGTGTCTAACAGCAGTTCTGCATTAGAGGTAGGATGAATCATGTTTTCTATGTCTGTTTAGTTACAACTTTCAATCTGCAAGCATTGCAAGCATTGCAAGCACTGCAAGCATTACAAGCATTACAGAGTTTCAAGCACCTAGCTGCTTACCTTCCGAATTCTCCTTATGAGGTCACTGGAGAGACACAGGTTCTTCCCAGAAGACACTTCAGAGCTTCTGCATTGGGTTTTTACTGGCATGGGCCCAAACACTGCTCTGTGCTGTGGAGAAAATGTGATTACAGTGTGAAAGGGGTGATTACACGAGCTATGTTAAGGGCTTCTTTATTGCTGCTGGGTACCATCAACAACTTGTATGATGCATGGCTGCTCTGACTTTCCAGATGAAATTGAAAGCAATGATTTGGAGAAAAGTGCAGGTTAGCAGATTTATTTCTCAGAACAATGGATCAATGTAGGATATAATTGGCACACTCACTTTAGTTGCAATTAAACAAAATATTTCGATGGCACTTACCTCCATTTTGCTTCCTAACAGCATCAAAAATAAGTATGTAGCATTTTAGCATTCAAAGATTTCGCTTCTTCGTACAACAAAGCAGTGTATGTGTGTAACAAATTAAAAAATTATTTGGATTGATATTTTTAGTATCTGTATACAAATAGCTTTTTTCTTGTGCAATAGATGGCCATTACATTTAGGCATAACCTTATTTCTTCAGTATGATATAGATGTAATAATAACTAAACTGTAATTAATATTGTAATTAATTTAATTTTAATATTTAATCAATATTGCAATTCATTATGTAGGAGATGAGGTAACCATCCAGAATCAAATACAGAGTTCAGTGGTGGCTAGTAGCTGGGAATTCTCATATAACATTTTTTAAGCCACTTAGATAATTTTTTCTTTTAAATTCCTAAGTTCAATCTTAAAATCTCCTTGAAATACTGTTATGAATTTACTTTTTAGCCTAGAAATTATCTCTGTCTTCTAAAGTTGTCATTAGATCCGGCACTTTATTAACTTTTTTTTTGAGCAAATGTTTGGAAAGGAGCAATGTCAAAGAAAGAAAATTGCACTGTCTTTGGTATCCACATGCCAGTGTCTTTAAGGTAGAAATTCATCTATAGACTGTGTGGGGTTGTGACATAAACAGTTTGGTATGAGGAATGTGAAAGAAATAAATGAAAAAAAACCCCCAAGTGCAAATGAGAAAGACTTCATTATTTGCCCCCAAAATGTAAAATAACTAATTATGCAAACAAGGGGATGAAACCAGGCCTAATAACCAGTGGTGATGCTTCAGTGTATTCTTGCAGGTGTTCCACAGCAGGAATTAGAACTGGATGTTTTATAGAATCATAGAACCATAGAATAGTTTGGTTGGAAGGGAACTTAAAGACCATCTAGTCCAACCTTCCCCTGCAGTGAGCAGGGACATCTTCAACTAGATCAGGTTCCTCAGAGCTCCAGCCAGCCTGACCTTGAATGTTTCTGGGGATGGGGCACCTACCACCTCTCTGAGCAACCTGTTCAAGTGTTTCACCACCCACATTGTAAAACATTTCTTCCCTACATCTAGTCTAAATCTACCTTCTTTTAATTTAAAACCATTACTCCTTGTCCTATCGCAACAGACTCTGCTAAAATGTTTGTCCCCATCTTTCCTATAAGGCCCCTTTAAATACTGAAAGGCCGCAATAAGGTCTGCCCAGTCTTCTCTTCTCCAGGATGAACAACCCCAACTCTCTCAGCCTGTCCTCACAGCAGAGGGGCTCCAGCCCTCGGATCATCTTTGTGGCCCTTCTCTGGACCCACTCCAACAGGTCCGTGTCCTTCCTGTGCTGAGGGCTCCAGAGCTGGATGCAGGACTCCAGCTGGGCTCTCACCAGAGTTAAGCAGAGGGGCAGAATCACCTCTCTCGACCTGCGGGCCACGCTGCTTTTGATGCAGCCCAGGATATGGTTGGCCTTCTGGGCTGCGAGCGCACATTGTTGGCTCATGTCCAGCTGTTCATCCACCAGTACGCCCAAGTCCTCTGCAGGGCTGCTCTCAATCCCTTCATCCCCCAGCCTGTATTGATACTGGGGGTTGCCCTGACCCAGGTGCAGGACCCCACTCTTGGCCTAGTTGAACCTCATGAGGTTCACACAAGCCCACCTCTCCAGATTGTCCAGGTCCTTCTGGACAGCATCCTGTCCCTCAGGCGTGTCAGCCACTCCACTGAGCTTGGTGTCATCTCCAAAACAACTGTCCTAGCAAGCAGCACATGCATTTCCATAATTTTGGGGGGAGGCATCATTCAGTCGCCTGCCCACCAGCTATTTCCAGCTGTAATGTGGAGACACCCTTAAGGTGTTAATGTCTTAGATGAAATCAGAGCACATCTACAGGATTTTGCACTACTGGTGAGATGGGAATTTGGTGTCTTGGTTCAAGAATATCACGAAGCATTGGCTTCCACTAAGTAAGTCTCTGAGTAGTTCATTATGTTCAGAGCTTCATCAGTATTTTAGTCACTGTACAAATGTGATCAATGAAAGTCAGGAGACGCTGGAGTTAGTAGCAGTTGAAGATAGGATCAAGAAAGTCACAATTATTTAAACATAGACATAGATGTGACAGCATGTAATACTCAAATCTACAAAGTTTCCTTACACCAATGGTTTGGATAAATAGTTGTCCTATGAATATAAAAGGAGTTTAATCACCTGTACTGCATGTGTGAATTTGGTAATAAAGAGCTAGAAAATAATATTTAGATTCCTAAATCAGGTGCTAAAATGAGAATAGTGATATTGAACAGCTTCTTCCTGAAAGTGGCGATGCTTTTTTTTATTATTATTTTAAAAAAGATGTTTAGAGGCCCTTGTTGGTATTCCTCCACTCTGAGAAACTGGGAACATGTTTGGTTGATCCCTTTAGGACTGCATGTACTCTTAAGTAAGAGTTAGAAAATTCTTAGTGTAAAACAGAATCCAACAGGGATGCAAACATATTCAGTTTTATCTAGAAACCTTGTCATCAAAAATGTACTGTAAACTGTGTTTCTGAGGGCTTTATTTTTTTCTCATTTTTTCCTACAATCATTAGTTTTAGTCAGGGTTCCCAGGCACCATTCCTGAGTCACATCAATAATTATGATTAGAAACATTTCAGATAAAACAAATTAATCTCACCCTAGAAGTACCAATTTTTCTGTGTGATTATAGAGAAGCCTTTGATGACCTGATACATGTACCAACATCGTAAATGTCTAATGTGGGATTCAGCTTAAGAGACCTAAATCTGGATGTCTGTTTATAGATACCTAACTGAAAGTTTCATATCTAGGTGCTATCGTAATCAGTGGAGTCTGGAGAGTGATTTAGTGTAGATCTCTATTTTTGGATGAAGTGAATTAGTTCTCTAGGTTCAGTTCACAGTATTGATTAGCTCTCCATTGGCTATAAAAGAAACTCCAGGTATATAGTGAGGATGTAAACATCTGTGCATTGACACCTAATTGCAGTGCCTTAAATTACGAGTCCTACTACTCCTGTCTTCCACTCATTTTATTTCACTTACACATCTCAAAGGTTTTTCCTGAACTAGTCAAGTAATCTTAAACCAGTTCCATCTTGTTCACGTTTTCTGTAACACTCGTGCTTTTTGCTTTGGTTCTCTATTATAGCATCACCATAACTTCAGCATCTTTGCATTTCTTTTATCCTCTCACATGTCCTGCTTATCATCAATGTATAGCAATATTCATCATTGCCAGAAAATTGCTTGCATTATTGATAAAATTTCCTAGAACATGTCTTGTGTTACCATATTGCATGGTGGGCAGGGCCTTATATTCTCCTTCTCACACCTACACAAAGCTCATTCACGGGGCATGTTGATACATTTCAGATGTTGACATACTGACAACATTTCAAAATAAATTAAATGTTAGCACAAATCACATCCTTTTCAATGTAAAAAAAACACAGAAGAAAACAAGAAAATAGATATTAACTTCTATAGCTAGATCTGTTATTGGACCTCTTAAAGTTCTAACTATTTCAGTGTTTCCCTTGATTTGTTTCTATAGCCTTACTCCAGTAGTCCTTAACTTTATTTCTGTGTTCCTTTAAAAAGATTATTTCTTTTCACAGACCCTGTGGTCTTCCATAGGTGTTCCATATCACCCTATGTCAATTCCTCCTTTCATTCAAACACTTAAATGAGTCACTTTTTTTTTTTTTTTTGCTTTGCGGTCTCGCCTTTCCTACTAGTTATATTATGTCTCGATGTAATTTTTTAAAGTCTAAAATACAGGGTCCTGTTCTGTGAGCTGCTGAACTCTTGCTGAGTGGCTATAGGTCTGTGCACTTCAGTAGGAGTGTATAAAGTAAGAACTCAAGACCTTCCAAGACTTCTAAATGAAAATTGTAGGTATGCCAAGTTAAATTATGCTGTATTTTATATTCTTTCCCATTTTTTAAATTTTTAATTTCTTACTGACATTTGTTTAGGAAAGACTATTTTATGAAAACACAAGCATGCAATTAAAATAGAATAGTGCATATTAATTAATATTGTTTCACTTTTGTCAGTAGTACATTTTAAAGACTGAATGTCATTTTCTGGAGTAATTTAAGCGTTTGCATTCACTGTTAACCTAGGAGCAGTTAAGTTGTCATGAACTCCTTGGTAAAGAAAATTATACTTTTCTGCTGCTGGTGTTGACAATATGCAGTGCTTGGATGCTTTAGTTATGTAAGCACCTGTGAAAATAAATAGCAATTAGAAGTGGTCAAGAGTAAGGCATTTGGCTGCCTATCCTACTGAAAAATTTTTAAATTAATGTTTTTCCTCACTGTTAATAAAGAATGGCAATAAAACAAAACAAATCTTGGGTGCCTAGTTTATTTCTTACCAGAACTCTTTAATTTTGAAATTTCAGGCATTAGTCTAGTAGCAAATGTCAGAGTAAATAAATACTTTCTCTACTGATCCATGTCATTCTACAAGTTTAGAAGTGAGCCTTCAGCCTATAACATGTGTATCATCACTTATGTGTTTCCCTCAAAGAAGACAGCTTTTGAACACTTGAGAGATTGGTTTTAGAAGTGTCAACTGAAATTCAAGCTGTATATTATTAACAGGCATGAAGAAACAGAAAGAACAGAGAGATTAAAAGACTTAACAATAGTTGAAAAAAAGATTAGTAACTGTTGAGGGCTGCCTTCATATCGCTTGGTCCTACCTGATGACCTATGCATGTGACAATGAAGCATACTTCTGAGAGTGAGAAGTTCTAACAAATAATGTCCTAGTTAAACCTCAAACCTTGATGATGAAAGTTCAGTGCGTATTTATATTTTATACTGGACCAGGGGTTCCTAAACCTACTTACTTCGTGCACAATCATACCGCAACAACATCTAACCATATGAATTTTCAAGGGGATGCATTCACCTTACTATTGCTGCTGATGGGATGAGTGCACAGTTTGGGAGTCCCAGACAGGAGATCTAAGCTCGCTCCAGAAGAAAAGTCCTCAACTTTTCTTTCATTGGCAGGGGAATAATGAACTCAAGAAGGGATTTTACTTCTGCATTTGTTCTGGTTGACCAGAAAACTGAGCTGGTATAAAGTAGAGTAGCACCTTGGGAGTCAATGGCATTAGGACAGATTATGCCAGCTGAGGAGCTGGAGTTGAAATAAATTGAGAAACCTGATTATAACCGTGCCATTGTATATGTGGAAAAGTATTTGAAGTCCTTCAGTGTTTTGTTGTGACCACATGTAGATATGATTTTTAATGCCCTAAACCTCCTTAATCAAGATCTTAGTTTTAAAAATTGTTATTAAACATCTTTGCCCAAAGTATTTTTATATTCGATATACCACAAATGTCGCCTACATCTCAGCAAATATGCACTGTGATTAAAGGGTATAATCTCTCAAGAGAGGTTTATAATCATTTTAATTACCCTGGACTTAATAAAAGGAGTTAAGGGATTTAATAAAAGGGCATTAAGAGATTGCCAAAGGGTTAAATATATATATTTTTATAAGAAAAACTGTAAAGCCTCTGTGGCTTTGAGGTGGGAAGGTGGGAAGTCTTAGTGGGAAAAGAGGAGGAGGTGAGCAAAAGTCAAGATGAGGATTAGTGTCAATTAAACTTCCCTTTGAACCTCCTAACTTGCATATGCAGAACCTGACACAGCTGAAAATATTTGCAATTTCCTGGGCCACACCAGACCAGAGAGGTTGGTGTACAGCTCGCTGACCTGCAGGAAACTGCAAGGGAGTGGAAGAAGGATATAAACCCAGTCAATTTCTTCTAGCTCAGTCCTAAGATATTTGGAGTGCATAAGAGAATTTTGAGAGTCAGTAGATTCATTTCTCAGGCCCCAAAGATTTTGTTTGGTTTTGATCTACCACAGATCAAAACTAAACAAATTCTCTGCCATAAACCTCATCCTCTGGTCTTAAGCTTCAGGTTAGCATAGGTTTAGTTTATTTCTAGTCTTCTGGAATATAATAAATGTAATTAGAGATCAGAAGATATAAATGAACCGACAATCTTCAGGCTGGAAATTCTATAGCTCTTACAAAACAAGGCAAAATCCAACACACAAACACCTAGAACATTACCTCACTTCACCCTTAAGCTGGATCAAACTTGAAGCCTTATCCAGAGGGATAAGGTAGAGATCCAAAGGTAGATACCTGAACATAAGTCTGCATGAGTTCTTTTGAAGGTTTTGTTGGCTGGAAGTAAAATGAGTTGCTCATGTTTTCCAGTTGGGGTTAACACACATTTCTAATGTGTTTTCCATTTCCTAACGCTACAGTCTTTCAATGCTGGACTAAATCCTTTCTCCTCGTTGTGGGTGTGCCTGTAAGCCTCAGGGATAGATATTCTGCACAAGGAGGCACAGCAGAGTGCCTTGGGGCTTATAATGCCTGTTTTCTGCTGTACAACATCCTGGATAGGAAAAGACTCATTGGACAATTTCATGTGACCACGTATAAGATCCACATCTTATAACCCTTTGCCCTTCCTTCTGTCCCCAGAGACCACACCTCTGGTGTGCAGAGAAACCTGGTGCTGAAGTCAGCATTTAGAAATGACATTTAAACACGATAGAAGCCAAGAAATGTTAATCTGTACCCACCTTTATCATTCAAAATACTGGGAAACCTTCAGGTAGGTGGGGCAATGCAACATGATTTTAAAAATCAAAGCTAACAACTGCTCATATGTACCTGTGCATGTTTTTCTCTCCTTTCTTTCTTCCCACCTCTTTATTTATGAGTTAAAGCTGCAGAAACTGGGCCAAAGGCATTCAAATCCTATATTGTGTACAATGTATGGGGATGTTCTGTAAGTCTATACTAAGCAAGTGATAAGTTTGAGAAAGACATTTTCTCTAGCATGAAGGCATGAGGATAGCTGAGAGAATATGTACGATTAGCTCATGATCTGTTCTTTGATCAAAAGCGTAATTCTTTTCTCATTTTTTTTTGAGATGTGCTAGAAATGCAAAACAATAACTATTTAAATATTATTTTTGGTGAGCAGTGACTGGAGATGGCAAGAAAAACGGAGCAGCAGAAAAACTAGTGTATTTTAGATGACTGGTATGCTTAATCGGGTCTTGTAGCAGAAGCAATCTAAAACGGAATTTTGAGAATTTTGAGCAGGTCCATGCAGCCACACTACCTTTGTTCTGAATTCCGTGCGCTTGTAATTCAAACAAACACTATCAAGCAAAATATATGTATTATTCTGTCAGTGAATGAAACCTAGAGGTTTTTAATGCTTCTGTTGAAAAGAGATTGATTCTCTGCAGAGTAATTCAAGAAGGTTGTTTTTGCTCTTGGCAGAAACAAAACAAACAAACATACAAACAAATAAATCCTTAGGCATCTAACCTGCCAAGCAAAACAGCTTTTTTTTTTTTCTTTTTTACACTGGGAGATTCTCATAAATAGTAAGCATGCTTTTTGGGTTTTTGTTTTGTTTTTTTTCCCCTCCCCTTTAGCTAAGAATTTAGGGCCTTTACAGTGGAAATATTGCATATAGATTGTAAACCTTCTGAAGAAGGAACAGTATTTTCCTTTTACTGTGGACAGGAGTCAATTCTGCTGAGTTTGTGTGTATCTGAAAAGGTTCTCCGGGTCTATCTACATTGCAAAAACTCTTAAAAATTCAGTAATATCTTTACATCGACAGGTTATAGAAGCAGGAACTTTAATCACTGTTAGCATTTCATGCTCCATATTAGCCAACTCCGGTTACCCTGTCTGTCTTGGTTACTGGTCAAAGGTGGGGCTGCAACATGGCAGCAGCTGATGTACATCTAACTGTTGGCTGACGTGGTTCCACCCTCCCTGGCAGCCAGTAGTTAGATTGGTTTAAATTGCTGTGCAACCACAGCTTAAATTATCTAACCTGAGTTAGGTAACCCAAGTTAAGAACACACCTTTCTTTGTGGTGTGTTTCAGCATGACTTTCATGTTGGGTTTATGTTTCCCACTAGAACAGAGATTGGTATGGAAAGCGAATGTACTCAGAGGAACACTACTGGGTTCCACCAGAGATTTAGCCTTTGGCTACAACAGGCACAGCCCTAAGTCTTGAGAAAATTCCACATACTCCCTGTGACTCATTTCTGCATACCTTGCTCAGGCAAAGCTTCCACTTAATAGGAAATTTTAAGAAAGGGCCAGACTAGCAGTTACAGAGGATATAGCTGTCAGATTGTCAGATCAAGAAAAGTTAGTTGGCTTTTGAGGAGGGGGATTGGAGGAGGGGAACTACACAGTGTTTTCATAGCATAGGCAGTGGAAAATGTCCCTTTTAACAGTATCAGGTTTTTTTAAATTGTGCGTGTAAGGGCCTTATTTTTTAAGGTTTTTCATAATTCTGGTCCTGCTTTGTATAAAGCACTTAAGCCCATGCTGTATGTCAAATACATAGGCAGTACTATGAACTTAAATTTCATTTCATAAGATTTAAGCACACGCTTAAGTGATTTGCTGGACTGAGGCCAGAATGCTTGCTGAATCAAACTGAAATACAGCAATGCCTGTTCCTCCCCCTTAAACAAACAAGCACTAAACGAAATACAATAAAATAACATTCCCAGAGAAATCTTGTGCCATAGAAAGAACTGCTGCATTGTTGTATTAGTAATTTGTCTAATGTTCGGTATCTGCACTGTTCATACCAGTGTAATGCGGTAGTAATTAGGTAAGCCTTAAGATTTTATCCTCGTGTTATATTGGGCATAGTTCTGTAGAGGAAGAAAGTAAAATGAAACTAAGTATGAAAACAAAAGCTGGAAATGTCATTCCAAATTGCTTGACTTAAACTAAATAATGATATTGCAGTCTTTCCAGCAGCAGTGGAACCTTGGAAAAATCTGGATTCACTTTTCTCAGTGCAGGGTGTGCAACCCAGGACTTGTAAAGTGACACTCACCTCACCAAGCTACAGATGCTTCATCAAGGCTAATGAGTTAATGTCTATTTCTGGTATAAACTGTAAAATGAGAATAATGCTAGTTATTAGGTATTACAAGGAAAATGTGTTGATTTTTCAAACATGCTGAAAAATACCCACTTGTTTTCTATTCTAAGTAGAGCCAATTCAGTATATTTTGATTTTTATTGTGCTTTGTTAGTGGGAGCATTACACATAATGTATTGACAAATGAGCCAGAGTAAGAGAGTAAAAAGACTGTAAAAGAAGGAGTAACACTTGGACAATAACAAAAATAATAGCAAGTACCTGTGAACCAACCTGTGAAACAGCAGGAATATTTTTTACTTCATTGGATTATGAATTAGAACCTAAACTACAGTGTGCTGTTTCTTTGAGGAAGGCAGTTTTATTATTTTTCTCCACTTAAATACACAATGCAGTGCAGGGTTTACTAAAAATTTTTACATGTAGATCCCCATATCCAAGCAGAACAACATTTTTAGAGCCTTTCACAGGCTTTAGGGTTCCAGTACATCTATGATCCTACACTGACTGCACTGGAGTTATGAGTACTCTGTCATGGACAGGCTTCCTTGGTCCTTCAGACAGCTAAATGCTCCACAAAGCTTTCGGCTCCCCACTGCACTGAGGTCAGCAGGTTACACAGAAGGACCAAGTGACTTGTGCAGAGGTATTGAAGAATAAGGTATCGTGGCTTCAAAGCAGAAGCTGTTGTTCCCCATTCCTGTGCCCAATCCTTCCCTCCTCCTCTCTTGTTGTCTTTCTTCCCCACTTTTCTTTCAAAGAAACAAAATATCTTTTGGAAACCTTTTTCAGACTATGGCCCATCTCAATTTTCTGCACTAAAGTTGCGAGTTTACCAGTAGTCTCTTCAGTTGCTCAGCTGAGATGTGAAGCCCAGATCTATTTCCATGGACTCAGCCCTGGGTACAACAGTCTTGTTGTCTAGGTGCAGAGAGCAGGACTGGGCCCGGACAGAAAGGTTTGTCTTATACATTTTCAGAAGTCCAAGTTTTTTTGTTGTTTTGACCTTCTCAATCCCATTTCTAATTTCTTTCTCTTGGCAATGTTGTTATTGTACTGTAAGTAATTAGACCTGCGGAAATTAAGAATGTAACTAGAAAAATTAAACTGGAAAAGGCCAACTGAGCCTGTCCCAGTTCCCACTGAAGCCTATTGATTTAGTGTTTGGATCTGTCAGGTTATCTATGAGCTAGCAAGTGAAAGAGGCCCAGGGCACAGACGCTGGCAGTGGCCTGTGATTGTCCCCACTGTTGCATGGTCAGCACGTGTCCTGGCAGGGCTTTGACACAGCCGTGGTCAGGGACAGCTGGGGGTTAGCGTGGGCCAGCGAGCACTCCTGATAAGGAGGCTGGATGTGGCCTCCCTGTGCTGGAAGGTCAGGGGACTTAGCTGTATCAATGCAAACAACTGTGGGCAACTGTATATGATTCACCATGCCGTGCTAGTTTGACTTAGGTCCAGGGACAGCCCACTGAAATTATTGTAATAAATATAACCAACAAATTTTCATGCCCTAATGGACAAAGGGTCTTTCAATTTCAGTCTTTCAGTTACATTTACAGCAACCAGACCCACCCAAATTTCGATGTCTTCTAACAGAGCTTTTGTTTTTATACCAAGTAACTTAATTAATTGCAGCTTATATTCATGTGTGGTTCCACAAGGAGTTTTTCCAAGGTCAAAGGATTTCTCCTGCTGTCCTGGAATTTGTACATTTACAGCTGATGTACAGAGCCAGGTACAAAATCCAGCCTCCAGTTTTGCCTCTCAGCAATCTCTGCCTCGCTCTGCTTTCTGCACCAGGACTCTCTTCCTCATTCTTTTGGGTTCTTTTATGCAACAGGAATGCAGCCAGGCAAGGCTGTAACATCTCACCTTCTTTCTTCCCTTTTTTTCAAAACTGGGTCTTGGATGCAAAATGCACATACAGTCAATGGATTACTTTCCCGATTGAAAGCTTCCCTGCAGTGACATGTGTATGGTATCTCTTAATTAGCACACTCTTTCTGCACACAGTGAACTTTCTTCAGTTCAGAACATTCCTAAGACCATTACTACATTTTATAAATCAAGATCATAATAAGTATTCATTGCACATACATTATTTCAAACTCAAAAACTCTAGCTCTCATTTGGATCTTCATAGGACTACATATGACATATTACCAATAAAGGTGACATATCTGGCATTTGGAGAGATTTTTCTTAATTACTTCGCTCCATGCCTTAGGTTAGGCTCTTGTCATCTTACACACACACTCCCCCCCCACACACACACACCCCTGCAGAAAAGGAGTAGACAATTCCATGCAGTTCTTTGTCATCACACAAGGACATTTGTCCTTTATTTTAGTGATACTTGGTACATCAACCTAATTATACAAAGATATGGATTTCTGCTTGGGAACAGATTCCCAAGTGGTTTTGAAGAAAGCATGAATGTTTCTTGGTTGTGTAATAAGAACCAATTGCTCATAAAAGTTGTAAGATATTCCACAGAAGACTTCTACAACAAGAGACATTGGTCCCAAAGGTCTAATTTTGTATGGAGAAAGGACTGTGTTGTAAGAAACTGTGCTTTCTGAAGATTTTGTAGCTGACGGGGGCAGGAGACTTGAATCTATTCCAGGGAAGTGCTGCTTATCTCTATAAAGCTTCCCCAAAATCTGGGTCTGAATGGCGAGTGTTTTTTTTTTGTCTGGGTGCAATGATGTATGAAAATACTTCAGCTTCGTAGGAAAATACTTCAGTCAATTGATACTGGACTTACTGGGGGAGGATGGGGTTTTTATTTGCATATAGAGACTGCTGCCGTATTTTTCCAAGTTTATGACTGTGCCCACTCCTCTTATAAAGATTTCCTTGTTTGTGCACAGCTGTAGAAGTCTTACAAGTGGGAGAAATTCTTCCTGCTGCAAGTGCACAAGGGAGGCTGCCTTTGCTTTCCCCAGGTTTCTGAGTGGCAACCTCAGGACAGCTCATGTCAAAAGGGTTTCAAGGTGCATTAAATCCTTGCCTTTTTTTTGTAGCCTGTGTGAAGAAGGGTTATGTCTGAAAGCAGAATCAAGCTGAAAGCTGGAAATTTGGGTGTAAAACTGTGAGGTGCATCCTGAGGCAAGGTCAGAAGCCTCTCTGTCTCCCAGAGTAATGAGGTACAAATTAAATCCTAATCTCTGCTACCCAGACCCAGGTCTAAAATCAAGAGAAAGCCCAACAAATTTCCATGGAAATCCAGCCCTTGTTATTTTAACCCTGTGCCATCCAGCCTTCACTGTTAAATCTGCCCCTCCGCCTGGGTGGCTGTGAGGCACAATCAAAATGGAGCCTGAGCACCTGGACAGTGAGGGGGACTATGCCTGAAGGGGTGCTGGGGGAGATGCCAATTTTTGTGCCTTTTTGTGTATTTCAGGGTGTACTCTTTTGTGGGGGGGGGGTCTGGGGGGCCGGTGGGCAGGCTGCCCCCAGGCTCGGCAGTGGGCCCTCTCCCTCCATAGGGCCTTCTCCATACAGGCCGCCGGCTGGATTTCCAGCCCATTGTTCGCCGCCGTTGCCGCAGAGACGGGAGCAGCTGGGGGATGAGGGGCCTTGGCTGGCGTCCCCGGGCAGCTCGGCCGCCCCGGCCAGGCCCTGCCCGCCGCCAGCCGCTCACCCTCCCGCTGCCGGCGGAGGCACGCCAGACTGTGCGGGATAATGTTTACTAACATCGGCCACATGGCTCCCTGCGTACCGCCGCTCTGCCCAAAATGTGTCAGTCCTCGTGGATTGCCAGGCACCCGGCCAACCCGCCTGCAACGTGCCGAAAAATCTGTCAGCGGGGCCGCCGCCCGCCGTCCCGCCAGGGATCCATCCTCACGGGAGGGGAGGGCGGCCGCTGTCCGCCGCTCCGCACACCCTCCTCACGGGCCGCCACGTACGCGTGCCTATAGACACACACCTATGTATACGTGTGCGTGTGTAGGGCGGCTGGGCCCCACTTTGGCTGACCCTGTGGGGTGTGCTGCGGGGTCCCTCCTGGCACTAGGGGTTTCCCCCAATATCGGGTTTAACACTATTGATATCGCTGTCAGGGCTGGAGGCGGCAAGCGACCCGGTGCCAACAATATTGTTTAATGTGTACTTTTACTGGCATGTTGTTTCTCTAGCAAATTTACAGCAGGAGATTACTGCTGGAGCTGACCTTTTTTCCTTCAGCTGGGGTAATGAATGTTGCTATTTAAATGCTCTGCCTCCACAGCCCGTTTGCTTTAGTTTTTAAAGGAGTAGCATAGTACCCAGGGGAAGCCTTTTGTTGCCTGGCTGTGAAACCTGAATACAAGTTCTCCTATTGGAAGCTTGAGAGGCAGAAAGTAACAACCGAGAATAGATTTATAGAGTGTAACTTAGCCTAAATCATGTCACAGAGATAGAAAATATGGATCAGACCCTGAGCTGGTGTAAATCAGTATAATCCCATGCAGCAATGATGCTTACACAGGCCCAGGAGCTGGCTCTTGCTTCTTAAAATGCAGACTAGTGCCATCCAGCAATAGCAAGGAGCGGTTTAAATTAAGCAAAATGCAAGGAAGTTTCCTGATAGGCAGAGCGTAATCACTGAAATTAAAATATACAAAATAGAGCAATGTCTATAAAAAGCCTTGGAATTCTTGAATCTATATGACCTCTTTAGGATCAATATATTCCTTATTCCATACTCCTTATTCTGTTATTGAATGGCCAGCTCCGGGAATATAAGCCTTCTAGTGTAAAATGGATATATTAACACAAAACCATGGAAAAGAGCAGTATCACCTAATTATCAGTAGCACATCATAGAGCTTGTCCCTAGAAAGCCTACTTTACAGAAATAGTGTCTTGCAAATGGGTCAAAAAATATAAAATTAGAAATCATAAAGTTAAATGCAGATATTAAATTTCAGTCTTCAGTAAAATGTCTCATGAAAAATTCATATCTGTATGATTCATCCCATCTCTCTATCCCTAAACTGATAGAGAATTGTAGTAATTTTTTGTAACTATAATCAGTTAAACCAAGAAACATTCCAAGAAATAATCAAAAGGTTGCAATAACATTTTTTAAAGTTTTAGGATTTCTAATACGCAGTTACTAAACACTTTGAAATGTGACAAGGATAAGAAGAGATAGTTAGAAAACTGAAAACCTAGATTAATTTCCACTGTCTGTCCTGTATCCCTACCCTACTTCCTCTCTCTCTTATTGGGGGAAATGTGTACTGTTTTAGTTGTGGATGTGAATTCAAATGATATTTTGAATCACTTGTTTATCACCTTAGTCTGGTGGTACACACAGTACTCTCCAGTGGTGAGACAGACCGTTAGGCAATATGATTCACATTTTGATCAAATGTAGGAAAATTTTGATGTCACTATCCAAGGTTTCAAGATCCCACTAAAAGCTGAGTCTTTTTTTTGCAATACGGTAGAATAAAGCAATGTATGTACATTTTGCAGATGAGGTCCTAAATCCTTAAGAGATAAGTTACTTCAGTTTTAGCAGAAGGTTAATTTTCTGTTATTTCTTCCAAATCACACAGTAGTCATAGAATCATAGAATTGTTTGGGTTGGAAAAGACCTCTAAGATCATCAAGTCCAACCACTAATCTAGCACTGCCAAGTCCACCACTAACCCATGTCCCTAAGTACCACATCTACAGGCCTTTTAAATGCCTCCAGGGATGGTGACTCTACCACCTCCCTGGGCAGCCTCTTCCAATGTTTGACAACCCTCCAGGTGAAGAAATTTTTCCTAATATCCAATCTAAACCTCCCCCGGTGCAACTTGAGGCCATTTCCTCTTGTCCTATCACTTGTTACTTGGGAGATCAACACCCACATCACTACAACCACCTTTCAAGTAGCTGTAGAGGGTGATAAGGTCTCCCCTCAGCCTTCTTTTCTTCAGGCTAAATAACCCCAGTTCCCTCAGACACTCCTCATAAGACTTGTGCTCCTGACCATTCACCAGCTCATTGCCCTTCTCTGGAGACACTCCAGCATCTCAGTGTCCTTTCTTGTAGTGAGGGGCCCAAAACTGAACACAGTATTTGAGGTGTGGCCTCACCAGTGCCAAGGGCAGGGGAACAATCACTTCCCAAGTCCTGCTGGCCACGCTATTTCTGATACAAATATTCAATTAAGATAATTGCTTAACTACAACATACTCTCTCTGTACATAAATACCCCAACTGGCTCCTGGTCAGCTAGTACACCGACCAGCACAGGATAGTGCTATATAAGGATATACCTCTAAACTAGGATTGCAGAAAACTATTTAGGTACATCATTAGCATCATTTGGATCTGCATTTTTAGAGCTCCAGTGTATGGGTAGACACTCGGCAGACAAAAAAAGGAAGCAAAAATAAAACGGAAGAAAACAACCAGTTTCATGCCCAAAAGAGTTCACAGTTTTCTAATATTCCAGTTATTGCAACAGCAGGACTGTTGCTGAATGCAGGGAAGATGTTATACACAGGTTGCCAGCAATGCTCCAGTATCTTAAGAAACCCCTGCAGTACCTCTAAGAAACTAATTCCTAATGACACAGAAGAAAGTAGACAGTTTTAAGGAAATGCAGCCTTAGTCTGAGATTGTCTTGTTTTGCTTTACTTGCTTTTTCTTCTGTTGTTTAAAAAACTCTGATCCCAGAAGAAGCAGAACAAATAATGATGGATGTATATGTTAACAGAGCAGCCAGGAAGCTCTCAATAAAATGTGCACTCCAGGAATATTGTCAAGCCCCCATTGACACAGGCTTTGATTCAGGGCATTTACAACGTAAATAACAGAAGACCTGTGTCATGTAACAACTTGAAAGAATTGGTGTTGAACTGGTAACATACAAGCGAATGAAGAAACTGATAAAATGTCAGTCAGGTAAAGACAAATCCCAGAAAACCTCTTCCAAATCGCAAAAACCCTCTGCCTTTTGAGAAGTGTATTGCTTTTTCTTTTCTTTTTGCTTTTCTCTTTTCTTTTGGTCAAAACATCTTAAATGCTCAAATTAAAATATTTACGCAAAATAAATAAATGAGAAAAGTTTGCATATTTTTACTTTTTCTTTTGTTTAATTGAACATTGGCATTTTCAATAAAAAATATTTGTTTTCAGTAAAAACAATTCCTATTTTCCTACTCATCATCTTGTGCGAATGTCACCAGCAGGCCTGAAACCTGTGTATGTGCTCATTAGCCAAATATGAAGCCATGTTGGCTGCTGTTAACACATAGAGCCTCTAATTCTAGCATATTGTTTTCCCCATTTCTGATGCATGCTTTTGACATCGCAGCTATCACAGTGCCATAGGAGCTGTGCTGACTGCCTTTGCCAGACCACTTCATATTTTGCCTTGCCACTGTTCCTTGATTTTCTTATTTATTCCCTGTCCCCATCTCTCCCAGAGCAAAGCTGCTCGAAGAACTGCAGGGAAAGTAGCCTAAAGTTCCTCAGGAAGTAAGGAGGGCCATGGCCACATGTACTGGGGTATCTTGCACAGCCTTACAACTTCCCTGTTGGCCACTTTTTGCAAAGATTTCCAGAGAGAATTAGATATGTCTGCAGTTGTGTTCAGTATTGAATAAAAACAGCTTTTATAATTCCACCTTACACCTTGACATTGCTGATTCATTTTCAAGGAAACCTTTAATTTCAGGATAAAAATTAAAAATTGCTATTGGAAAATTCTGTTTCTTCAGCAGCTGAAATCTACAGTTTCATTGTATTAGCAATGATTTGTCATGAAAGTGGAATCACGTATGTAGCACCCCTTAAAATCAGCAATAAATGTGTGTTTGGAGTAAAAAAAGTTTATACCATTGTTAGATTAAACTGTGAAAACTTTCTGCTTTGTCCCTTTTATTTCATTCTCATCCACCAAAACCAAAATATTGAAAAAACAAGCATTCATTTCAACATTTTTAATAAATGTCTCGAATTTTAATTTTCAAAATTTCTATGCTAAATGTAATTAGATTTTTAAAATAAGAAAATATGCAAACACAAGTATATAAGAAAGAAGTATATAAGAAAGAAGTTTTGATAACAGAATGAAAGATTTCATATATCTCAAGACAGAATTTGGGAGGGAAAGGGATTCTCCTTTTTTCTGCCAGGAAAATGAACACGTTTTGCTCCATTCACAAGCCTGGCCACTGTACAGAGGTTCATTTTGCCCTTTTTGTTACTTAGAATTTCGTGCTAGAACTGGTCTCTTGACTAGCAATTTGGATTCACAGTGAGTTCTCCTATGAACTCTCTGCGTGACTCTGTGCAAATGTCAATCCTGGAGTGGGGTTTGAGGCCAAATTTGCCATCCATCTGCTCTGCGTGTTTACATAAACTCCTTCAGTTCAGTTTTGGAACAATCCACCTAACACTCCTGGCAGGCTGTGGACTCCCACCACTTTGCGTCCCTTTCTCCATCCCATGTTTCCTGCTGTTTCTGGAACTGGCTGTGATGTGGTACAGACATAGTCACAGTCTTTTAGGTTGCTCTGTAAAATAGGGTTAATAAAACTTCTCCTACCCACTTTTTGTCTCTCTTTGGAGGGCTGTGCAGCAAAGATGCAGTATGTGGGATTATGGTGGATGCTTTCATAGCCATGATGGCCTTATTCTCTAGTTACAAAATGAAAAGCAGCAGTATGGGCTCTGGCATATCTTATTAATGAAAATATGAAACATAAGTTGCTTGGTGGACATCAGTTGGCATGGTTGGAGTGGATCTTGGGAGAGTAAAGAAAACAGAAATTCCTCTCTAGCCTGTTACCCATTTTCCCTCCCCTCCAGCCATTTGGAAGGTGAGCTCCCTTGTTTCAAAGCAGCGTTCCCTGCTGTAAAACTTAAAGCAACAACACTCTTGGGCTGCTAGCATTAGAGTAGAAATCATGCCATGGTATCTTAATTGCTACCCTTAACTGCAGTAGGTAGGCCAAAACAGCACAGGAGGTATAATCATGCTTCCATGATTTATTCTGCCGCCATACCCTTCATGCTGTAGCTCTACACCATGGAGACTGCTGAACGCACAACAACATCTCAGCTAAGGGTGTCAAGGTATTACCATTATGAGCTATGTTCAGCACCCATCCAAAGTGCCACCATATGCGTGGTTAGGAAAACTGTTTCCAAACTGGACTTTTTTAGCCATTGGATATTTAACTTGGGAAAGAATGATATGAAACTTGTGCAGCTTCAGATTTTAAGATGCATCTGGATATAAAAAGTGTTTCTACAATGAACTAAAAAGAAATTCAGAAATATTACACATAACGGTGCTGGGAAAACACAACAGCTTGATATTTTTAAAGTGATGGCTATATTATGAAATAAAATATTATTCCAAACAGAGACCAATATAAGGTATAAAACTGGGAGGCATTGTATTCTTTGTGTTAATAGAAAGAAACCAGCACAGGGAAAAAGCTTTCATGGTAATTTGTGAAAAAATGTGGGTTAACTAACCTTGAAGCAGAACCTTTTAAATATCTTCTCTTTAATGTTGCTTCTTAGACCAAACACTCCTTTCTGAAAAAAAAAAAAGACAAAAAAGACAAAGACAGAAGATGGGTTCATAATATTTTTGTTTTGAATGAAGCCAAAACCTGCAGAGCTACTTTTTAACAGTATCACAGTAAACGCTTTGTATGTGACAACCAGGCTTAAAATAATTCCAGTATGTATTTGGAGCTAGAACAGTTGATCTATGCTGCTCAGAGGAGTTCAGCTATAAAGTGAACATTTATAACGGTCATTAGAAAAGAAATTAATGCAGTTGTTTTGTTCTATGCTGAAAAATAAAAATCCCCTCATATTTTTTTTCTTTTTTTTTTCTCTGAGAGGTGTTTCACATGCTGGGGATCAGCTCTAGTGGTGTAGGAAGAGCGCTGCTAGCTTCTGCCAAGATCCTTCTTTGTAGGGGCTGGTAATAATTTAGCCTTGGAGAGCATAACATATAGTGAGGCTGCTGTAGGAGCAGAGCAGGCACCAGGTGATGACTCCCATTTCAGATTCTCATTCTGTGTCCTTGCTCCAGGAGGACTTAGCTGCAATGGGCTTTTCTGCTGGAAGAGTTTATGTCCCACACCTGCACCAGCTCCAGGAGGCAAGCTGATGCAGGAGGATGGCAGCAAAAGAGACTTTTGGTCCATGCCTCTTCTCTGCTACCAGAATGACGGTAGGAAAAGACATTAATGTATGCCTCCTCACAGATACTCCAGTATTGTCAGGCAGTTGTGTAACAGAGTTTGTTAGGCCTTGATATGACTTCTAAGATCACATTGCACAATAACTACCAAGATGTGGGTTTACAGAATTGATTATCCTTGCTTGGACCTTGTTAAAAGATTTGTGTAATTCTGTTTTCATTTCCTTTTCCTTTTCCTTTCCTTTCCTTTCCTTTTCCTTTTCCTTTCCTTTCCTTTTCCTTTCCTTTTCCTTTCCTTTTCCTTTCCTTTCCTTTTCCTTTCCTTTTCCTTTTCCTTTCCTTTCCTTTCCTTTCCTTTCCTTTCCTTTCCTTTCCTTTCCTTTCCTTTCCTTTCCTTTCCTTTCCTTTCCTTTCCTTTCCTTTCCTTTCCTTTCCTTTCCTTTCCTTTCCTTTCCTTTCCTTTCCTTTCCTTTCCTTTCCTTTCCTTTCCTTTCCTTTCCTTTCCTTTCCTTTCCTTTCCTTTCCTTTCCTTTCCTTTCCTTTCCTTTCCTTTCCTTTCCTTTCCTTTCCTTTCCTTTCCTTTCCTTTCCTTTCCTTTCCTTTCCTTTCCTTTCCTTTCCTTTCCTTTCCTTTCCTTTCCTTTCCTTTCCTTTCCTTTCCTTTCCTTTCCTTTCCTTTCCTTTCCTTTCCTTTCCTTTCCTTTCCTTTCCTTTCCTTTCCTTTCCTTTCCTTTCCCTTCCCTTCCCTTCCCTTCCCTTCCCTTCCCTTCCCTTCCCTTCCCTTCCCTTCCCTTCCCTTCCCTTCCCTTCCCTTCCCTTCCCTTCCCTTCCCTTCCCTTCCCTTCCCTTCCCTTCCCTTCCCTTCCCTTCCCTTCCCTTCCCTTCCCTTCCCTTCCCTTCCCTTCCCTTCCCTTCCCTTCCCTTCCCTTCCCTTCCCTTCCCTTCCCTTCCCTTCCCTTCCCTTCCCTTCCCTTCCCTTCCCTTCCCTTCCCTTCCCTTCCCTTCCCTTCCCTTCCCTTCCCTTCCCTTCCCTTCCCTTCCCTTCCCTTCCCTTCCCTTCCCTTCCCTTCCCTTCCCTTCCCTTCCCTTCCCTTCCCTTCCCTTCCCTCCCCTCCCCTCCCCTCCCCTCCCCTCCCCTCCCCTCCCCTCCCCTCCCCTCCCCTCCCCTCCCCTCCCCTTCCTTCCCCTTCCCTTCCCTTCCCTTCCCTTCCCTTCCCTTCCCTTCCCTTCCCTTCCCTTCCCTTCCCTTCCCTTCCCTTCCCTTCCCTTCCCTTCCCTTCCCTTCCCTTCCCTTCCCTTCCCTTCCCTTCCCTTCCCTTCCCTTCCCTTCCCTTCCCTTCCCTCCCCTCCCCTCCCCTCCCCTCCCCTCCCCTCCCCTCCCCTCCCCTCCCCTTCCCTTCCCTTCCCTTCCCTTCCCTTCCCTTCCCTTCCCTTCCCTTCCCTTCCCTTCCCTTCCCTTCCCTTCCCTTCCCTTCCCTTCCCTTCCCTTCCCTTCCCTTCCCTTCCCTTCCCTTCCCTTCCCTTCCCTTCCCTTCCCTTCCCTTCCCTCCTCTTCCCTTCCCTCCTCTTCCCTCCTCTTCCCTCCTCTTCCCTCCTCTTCCCTCCTCTTCCCTCTTCCCTTTTTTCACCATGCCTATCAGTGGTGCCCGTCGCCGATTTTACTGTAACATTTCTCCTTGCACAAAACAAAAAAGAGACATTTTCATTCCTTGCCCTCCCTCAAAATCTGTTCATGTGCAAAAGTGAAATGAATAAAAGAGGCTGTCCAAGGTGGTCTCACCAAGACTGCAAGAACCCTGGATATGACTGAGCTCACAAATTCATCTTATGAGACTTCAGATTTAGTCTTTACACATGGATGAAGCTGGTTTTGATAACAGCAACAACAGCAATTATCATGTGTATCATGAAATGGTATCATATTGTTTTTACTTCCAAACATAGCCAGACTGCTTCTGTGAAGCTAATTTCCCTCCCCTTCTCTTTGCAAAGAACTACTAAAACCACCAGTGTGGAGTTTATGTTGGTTTGGGGTGGTTTTTTTTGTTTGTGTGGGTTCTTTTTTCTTCTATCATAAAACTTCCTGCAGAAACTTGTGAAGGAGTATTTCTCCTTTGAAGCCAAGCATTTGAAACCCTGATGTAAGCCTAACAGGTGAACCAATGCTTGTAAGCCTCGCTTCTTTTAAGAGAAGCTTCTTCATCAGTGTTTGAGTCTTTGGTGAATAGCTCACTGCAGCTCTGTTTATATAGACATATGGTGTGAAGAACACTAATACAGTTGTCTGTGCACAACTGGAACAAACAATCTGCTTATTGTGTATTTTTTTAGGCAACACTTCATGCTGTCTAACAGGTGGCCCCAAGTTACAATAGGCACACTGTCGGGGTAGAACAAACCCCATTTACACAAGAGCCTTGACTGGAGATAGTGACTAAGACAGCCTGAAAAATCAACCTTAGAACATGATTGTTTAAAGCACTATAAATGCCACGAACCTCCAATGAATATGAGCCTTGCCTTTTACAGCCTCCTGTTGCCCTCAATCTATCTCAAGGCCAGTAGAGTTAATTCCTCCCATTGAAGGAATGCCAAGCAACATTTAAAAGTCTCTCACATATTATAAGTCTCAAGATTATAGATATAATGCAGTAGGATTTACATAAACATTGAAGCTATTTTTGTTTTAATTAGCCTATCAACTTTCATTACAGGTTTTTAGTTTGTTAGGACCACAGTTTCACCTGTAATCTCAGAGTTTTGAAGCGTGTTACACACTGCACCTATTTAGGAACATATTGTGGCACAAGGTTTGTTTATGTTTGCTGCAAAGGGGATAAAGTGAATCATTAAGCTTTTTCTCTAAAGATAAACTTCTATTACATTCCTCATTTCATTCTCCTTTGTGATCTTTTCCCCAGAAATTTCCTCACCATTCACTGCCTTTAGTTGCCAAAATTTTCTTCTTGGATATGCAATCCTGCAGCATTATGTTTTAACTTGTTCTGCAGGAAGCTGAGGTTAATGGTTGTGGGTTTGGGGTTTTTTGTTTGTATGGGTTTGGGTTTTTGTTTGTTTGGTTTTTGTTGGTTTTGTTTTTGTTTTTCAGTTCAGTGGAATTCCCCTGGCAGAGAGGGAGATTCCCAGGACAGGACTTCTTTAAAGTTTCTGGAGCTCTGTTTTTGACACAAAGCTTGATTCAGCTCTCACTGATTTTATAGAGGTGGATCAGGTCCCATGTGAAAATCACAAACGCTAGTGAGATGGAAATGAACAGTCCTATCAACCCTGTAAAGTTGGGGCACAAATGATCGTATCTGCAGAGTGAAGTGGGCAGTAATTTACATTACATGCAGAAAAGTACCAGTATTCTCTGACTGTGATCCATCTCAATTAACTTCAGTTGCATGCATATTCCAAGTGAATCTTCCAGGGTTTCCCAGCAGCCAGTGGTGAGAGATGGGCACCCCCAGAAGACAATTCACCTCATACCAAGGCAGATGTCTGAGAGAGCTGTGAGAAATCTGCTCTGAGATGCCCATCTCTCCTTTGACAAAGGGTATTCCTTCTCAGTTGTTGCAGTAAGATGAGACAAATCCCACCCGTTTCAACTGGATGTCTGAAAATAATATTAAGCTTTTGCACATATTTGTGAGATGGTGTCTTCACTCAAATGGAGCTTTCCTTCAGTTCTGCAAGGTGCTGAGCGCTTTCTGAATTACTTGAGTTCAGAAAGACTTGGCAGTGCTGACTATTTAATGAAAGGAATGAAGCATCTTGGTAGTCTGGATCAAAAATTATTCAGTCAAAATTTGGATGGGTTTCACCTTTAGAGTGAGATACGACTTTTAACTTATGGTGATCAGTTTCAAAGGTTACTTGCCCAGATATGTGTTCCCATTATTTTTTCCTGCAGTTCTTTTCATCTTTTTCATCCTTTTGCAAAGTGTGGGAGCATTTTGAAGCACACATATTTTCTCATCAGACAATATCTGGATGAGATTAGATAGAGCCTGAACCAAACCTCACAAAGTCAGTGGAAAAATTCCAATGGATTCAGCAGTATTTGGGTGAGGCTACTACTATGCTAATTCATGAGGATGCCTTGCTTAATTTAAAAGAAGAGCTATCTTAGACATCATGTCTGGAGCACTTCAAATAATTTGCTGGGAAAGTCTGAAGTAACCTAACTCTATTGAATAGCGTTGTACACACGCACATCTCACAGAGCTAGGATGCAGAACAAGTTAAATCTTCATTAATGATCAGATCTTGAACTCTTATGAACTACAGATAATTTAGGAATAGAATTTTGCAGTCAAACCTAAGGGACAAGACTTCATTTGACTTATTATACTGATGCATTCTTTAGGGATGGTTGCCGTAAAGGATATCTAAAATGGTGGATTGAAATGGAAAATGAAACCATAAGAAGGAATATTCTCACATTATGGGTTTGTGTATGTATGCTTGGATGACTGAAAAAATACATTTCCTAGAGCATGGACAGACTTTCTAAACACTGGTATTGTTGCATGGTATAAGATAAAAGGTTCTTCAAGACCAGGATACTATCTTCAGCAGTGGCCAATATCATATGAAGATATAAACAGACTCTGCCCCAATATTATATCTTTTCCTGGCATCTAACAGATTGAGATTGGCTTTGAAGTGTGAAATTAAATGGCCTGTTCAAAATTTTTGTTATCTATATATATACAGAAATTAATATAGCCATATCCACATATAGATATGTATATGTGTGTGTGTATATATATATGGTTACACTGAGTTACTTCAGAAGGGTTGTATTCAGATCATTCTGGTGAACACTGATGTCTAATACATAAAATACTGTTCTTTTATTTCTTCATGTTGTGAAAGGAAAAGAAATAAATGCATGTAAAGGTGAAACCTTAGGCCATTCTTGTTGGTTATAGCTCTACTAGTGAACTAATAGGAACCAGAGCTATTACTGAAACTCAATAATTTATTCTGATGAAAAACATTCCCTGGCACAACTTTGATCAAGGCAAATTAACAGCCTCCCAGACAATTCCCAGGCAAAGTTCAAGAGTTTGAACAGCCGAGGACCACTCCCAATAGGTACTTTGGATGTGGCTACCGTGTTTTGGAAACGAAGAAATTTAATAGCCTAGACTTGACCAGACCACACCAGCTGGCCTCTGGGCCAAGGAATGAGCCCTGGCAAGGTTCAGTTTATCAGTAAGGGTGCTGCCAGTCATTTCCTGGGTGAGAGGGTGCTGTGATGTGAAAAAATATTTCCTTGGCTTCAGTGTACAAATATTATAAGAATCAGGACCAAGGGTTTTGGGTTTTATTTATCCTGATGCCATTATAACTTTTTTCCTTCAGAGGAACAGTAAAAATACAATCATGGCAAAAAAGATGAGGTGTTTATAGAGGACAGTTTATATAAATTTTCACATTTCCAGTTAAAAAAAAAAGGTACTTTCCTTTGTAGTGGTATATTTCAAGTGATGTAATAATTTGGGTGCAACAATATATTTTACTTGGAATTACTTTTTTACTGATTTAAACCTCAATCTGGCATTTAAAAACTGATTTCTGTAGTACCAGCAGCTTCCAGACATTAATTCAGAAAAATGAACATTCTTTTCAGTACAGCCTCATACTTTTCAGAACAGGGGACAAGACTGCAAAGCTGACTGGTCTCCACAGATGACACTACTACCCTTGCCCTTGCGTAGGAGCGAATGTTCAGCTCAGATGCCTCCACAACCTGGTACACGAAGGGGGTGAGGGAGGTAAGCAGGGGGAAAGCAGAGCCTTTGGATGGGCCTGTGTGGGACATCAAGCATTGTGCGTTATTACAAATAGAAATTTTAGTCGGCAACATGACATTTTGATACCTTGCAGGATGATACTTCTTCTGTAACTACTTCATCAGATAGATCAAAGCAGAGGAGGAAGCAGTGATGCAGCAGAACTGTAGGCATCTTCTGAAAAGATACCAAAGTGATGTCGACCAACCTACTGAACAGTTTCCCAAGAGAACTAGCAGAATTTCATTTTCTATATCTTTGGATAAACAAAAATTTGAAGTTGAAGTGACATTTTAGTACCCACTGAATGTCTTTGAGATTGCTTTGAATTGGCACCTTATTTGAACTTACAGTTTAAACGCTTGGTAAACTCCAGTAAGTGGCTTGGTGCCCTGTTATCCACTGGAGAGAAGCAGATGCCTTTTGGGTCTTCCAAAGGAGACTGTCTGCCTGCTTTTTTATTAACTTCTAGAGCATCACACTCAGATAACAATGGCGAGCACAGGTCCTTAGTGAATACAGTTCTGTGCTCTGTAAAATCACTTTACCCCCTTACAATTGAAAAGAAAACAGAAGTAAAAGAAATAAAACTTCCTTTTAGTCTTGCTGTAATTTCTGACAGCTGCATAAGACAATTGTTATTGGGAGAGGGAATTAATACTAAACTCAAAAAGTTTTCAGATGGTGTAAACTATGTCTCTGCCGTATGTTTGAGGAAGAATGATGCACCTGAGGCACGTCTGAATCTGGACATCTGCTTTGCAGTATGTTACATGCATAATAGCTCAGCCTAGCAGGGGTCACAAGCTCCTCAATTCCTACTAGTGCCTTAGGGATGTAATCTGTAAAGTTCTTCAACTAAACTCCTTTTAAATGTTACACCAAAAGGCCTTTTTATAAACACATGTGTGTGCGTATGTGGATACATATGTACATGTATGTACACTTACCAAGTCTTCTGTTTATTAATTCTAAAATACAACCAAAATAACTGTTATTCCAAAAATAATGAAAAGCAATTCCCTGAGTAAGAAAGGCAGTGTCAGCAGTGCCTGTCCTGTCTGCCCTAGAGGGGATTGTCTGTTTTTAAGAATGAACTGAACTGCAATAAAACCAACACTTTCTTTCTGCAGGATGGATAGGTTTCTTTTATAGGCTTTACACTACCGCCTGATGTCCTTAAAATAAGTTTTGCATTCTAAAATAAGTGCTTTTGTTTAGCTTCTGGAAAAGGTTTTATTGCCTGTACATGTTCAAGTTATTTTACCATAGATCTGACTGTAGCAGGTAGGCTGAATCTATGATTTTTTTAGTCTAATTGCAAAATACCTTCATTCTTTTCCTCAGTTCTCAGCCTTTAGTGCAATTAACATAGCTGGAATATTGCCTCAGTGTTTTCAAGACCATGTCATTCTCCATAGTCAGATAGAAATTTTGAAAGATAAATTAAGATGTTTAACCTGTGCTATTAGAGCCATATGCTTTGTTGAGGGATGGAAGTAACAGAAAGATGGGTGCTGTGGCTTTGCGGTGGCTCCATCCCTGCCTTTGCTGGACTATATGTATCTTCAGAAAGGTAATAAGAAACATAGAGCAACAATATTAACCACATTGAGTCACAATTAAAATACATATGGAACAAGGCTATGCGTGTTCCTGAATGAGGGGTTTAAAGGCATCTGCACAGCCACGGGGTTTTATCACATAACATTTAGTAGCGTGCTCTGTGCTGGGTGATACTGATGGGTGTTGGACTTCCTTGTCCCTTCCAAAGGTCAGCCCAGTTAAGAGTTACTGTGTCCACCTCAAGTGGTTTTTGCATGGGTAGACTTTGTCTGTGGTTATACTATTTCAACAACAATTGTTTCTACTCTTTTTCGGGATGAGTCCCATTATTCTTTCCTATGTCTGGGTACAATATAATCAGTCTGTGTTTCACTCTGTCCGTGTTTTCCTTTAATTCCTTTTCTCTCCCTGTGTGTTTTTATCCATCTTGGGTTTTGGTGATTTTTTGTTTGTTTGTTTTGTTTTGTGTGGTGTGGGCTTTTTGGAATGTGTATGTGTTTTCTTTGATTTGTTTTACTGTTTTTTCACTTAATATTTTGACCTTTTATTTTTATTTCCCTCCCCTTCTCTGCCCCTTCTTTTTTCTCCCCATCCTGTTTCCTGTTTTATGTGCTTTGCTCCTTTTCCATATATTTTTCCTATATCTTTGCTCAAAAAAGGCCACCTGAGGTTGCACTGCTGTGGTACAGTCTCCCTGACTTACCTTGGAATGAGACAATATTTTCCCTGTGCTCTGAGGTCTGTGGTTCAAACACTCTCTTTTTTGCCCACCTAATGGGGTGAGAACCGCTCTATCCATAGCAGACTATTTCTCCCTTGAGTATTATGCTTCTGTGTGATCTTCTGAGAAGTCTAACACTGGACGTAGTCAAAGAGAATGATAGCATTTATTAAAAATGGTTTAAAAAGCAGAAATCATGTACCATGGAAACATGCTATAAAAATGAAACACACAGAAAAAGGCTCTTTTAAGATGTTGTTTGTAATCCTGGAAATGTGGTTACTGAGGAAGATGCTATAAAGCCATAGAAATACCCATTCTTAGAAATCACAGCTGGCCGCCTACCTCAGGAGCTGACAGAGTTAGAAAGAGACCAAGAACAACTTCCCAGATCCTCATCCTTCCAGCTATTTCTTTTTGTAGAAATCATTCTCTCTCCTGTTTTACTGGGCCCACCATTCCTAGCTCATTGGTAATGTATGCCCTTTTTTAGCATCTAGAAGTTTTATATGCACTTCATTGATTTCTTGATTTCGTTAGTGTCTAATTTCAGGCAGAAACCACTCCTGCCTTTAAGTATTCACAAGTAGATGTTATGAGCCAACATATCTCTTCTCCACCCATGCTGTGCAGCACCCTGAGCAGCAGTGGTTGATTTAATGGCTCTCCACACCCCAGAGCGAGCTGCATTGTGATTGCTCTGTGTGTTATCTGGTTGTTGGACACCTTGTGGTCCTTTATGATCACGGACACTATCAATAACGTAGCAGTCATGTTAAACCTTCGTGTAAGTACACAGGAGCAAAACATAGTAAGTATTCCAGAAACATGAATTTAGCAGCAAGGCATCCATTTCTCACCCTTGTGAGAAAGGTAGAATTGTAACCTCTGTGTGTGAGAGACTGAATTAATACACAGCTATTTGTTGGCAATTTTTAATGCAAGTTATTGCTGCACAGTCTCCTCTTTTTCTCCCCTTTTCTTTTTCAAAACATTCACTAGATTACCCCCCCTTTTCTTTCTTTTTTTTTTTTTTTTTTTGTTAAATACCTTGATAGGCTACTGGTAATCTACCACTAATCCTTTCTTCTCAGTACACGCATAAAGAAATAAAAGATGCCAGTTTGTGGCTTAGCTGCATTCAGGAAAACTTCCGTATTGCTGCCAAGAACTGCCATCTGCCACCTACAAGCGCAGGTGCCAGGGAGTCTCCTCTGCACACAAAGCATAATAATATAACACAAAGGACCAATGTGCACTAATAATTGCTAAACACACAGAAAGAGGGGCCAGAACATTTTTATGAAAGTTTACTTAGTCTGTGGAGATTTGCATACAGATGGCTAGGTCAGGGTGCTGTGTATGCCGCCTGGGCCACTGTGGGGTAGGGCTGCCTTCAAGCAGCCTTTATAAGCACACACGGCTTTTACTATAGCATAGTGTTGTGGAGAGACCTCATTCTGCACACACTGAATAGTCATTCAAGTAGCTTGCTTTGAAATGAGAAAAGACCTTGGATAGGGGGGAAAAAAAGCAAATTCTTTTCTTTGTGAGACAGAGGAGGAGTGTTGGGAAAGAGGCCAGAGGACTTAAAGAATGTGGGTTAGCAACCAGGAATTAGAGGAAAGTTTCTGTGGAGACACACAATTAGATATGTGGCATTCACCCTTCTCCTTCTAGTGGGCAACAAGAGCAAGCACATTTCAAAGGGTTCATCATCTGCATGAAACAAGGATAGGGGGAAGAAAAAGCACCCTAATTTTTAAAGTATAAAGAAAAGTGTAACTGTCTTAAAATAAAACAAACCCAAAGGTTAAGCAGCAAGAAATTTCCCTTCAACTAAGAGCATGAAGACACAAACCTTGAATTTAATGGATTTCCTTTGTCTATGTGTGGATCTGGAAGTGTACATATGTGTGCATACATACACATGTGTAAGTGCCTTCTAATGCATTTAAATACTTTCCATTTGAAAACATTGCTATAAGAGTTTGTCATGAATTTATGGAATACCTTTTTTTCTAGAAAACATCTGTGACTTCCTGAGCACAAAATCCAGAAAGATGTTACCTTGTGTAGAATGCTTATGGCAGGTGTCAATATTTAGTTAGCACTGTAGTAGGTACCTATACAAACTTCCCAAGTGAATAGCAGGTGATTTTTAAAGCTGCTCATCTTTTATGGATTTTCAAATGTGACTAACAATAATTTTTGCCTTTGAAAGGGTTCGCTATCCTAGGTGTGTGGTTCAGTTTTTTCCTTGCTGTTTACACCCTGTTGATTTCATCAACACCTGTGAATCAGTTCCTGATTCTGAAAGAAAAGAGGATTAGTTGTCTGGGTTGTTCACCTGTCTCAATGGGAGAAAAAGTCGATCTATTCATTCTCTTCCTGTCCCTTATCAGAGATTCTTCAGGAAAATGTAATTATTGTACCCACCTTATTTCACTGAATCTTTAAATTTACTTTTTATAAATCATTTTAGAAAACAGTAATACAGCTCCAAAAGATACTGCAATTAGCTCAGTGCGCCTAGAGGAGAAAATCACACAACCTTACTTTTTCAAAACTGTTTAGATTGATGAAGTATAGAATTTGAGTACTTTGCAATCAAAGGATTCAAAAGCCTTGCAAAAGCTCTGTGAGGCAAAAATATATAAAACATGATTTAGAGGAAAAGAGCAACAGATAGGTTTGCTCAAGGTCACAGAGGAAGTCTAAGAGAGGTAAGAATTGAATCCCAGTCCCCTGAGTACCAAGGCAACTCTGTGTCCATTATCATTCATCCTACTTTGAGAGTGCTAATTGATTTTGACTGCTTAGCATGAGCTCTTTAAAGGGGCCTGATTTTCAGGAGGCCTGATTTGCCTCCTGCAGAATGTGGGGCTGAGGTCTGGGGCAGGATGAAAAGGGCAGCAGCAGAGAGGCTTTTCCAGAGTTTTGATTACTGCAGGGCTGGGTGCTTCCTCCCTGCCTCCTCTTGCACTCACCTTGTGGCTACGTAGCGGGTGTGTCTTTAGCCTTCACACTGCACCAGCTTGTCCTGGGGCAAAGATCGTTCCCTCCACTTTGTTTTCAGTAGCCAGAGGCCTGAGGTTTGTATTGCTGTCCCTAATATTGGTTTTGTCACAAGCATTGCTTCCTTTAGGCTTCCAATATCTAGCTATAGTGGAAACTGTAATCATACATGGGGCTGCAGGGAGGAGGGAGAGGTTTTTCTGTCTCAGATTTTGTATGTCATGCCAAGGGTTCCCTGAGACTACACTTGGTTACAGTGTTAACATATACATCCTTTGAAATCAATAAAGCATCTGTCACTTTTACATAAAATTGCAACTTTGAAAGGCAAAATAAACCTGAAATATTTACACGCACTAAAACCACCAATACTTTATTTTTCTTGTTTGCCTGGTGTAAGGGGTTTTCATTTGACCATCATTCACAACACTTTGCTTTCTTAAGCCATTGTGCCTGCACAGCAAGTCATATCGTCCTTTCCCAAAGCAAACCTCCACCTCTCCCCCCTCGGCCCTGGAATTCCCCTTTCATGACACTTCATGTACAATTAGCGTGTACAGGTAGATCCAGCAGACAGAGAGTAACCAGGTGGGAGGTCTCCGATAACTCCGCAGCAGTCTGCAGCTGCTCACCAGGTATGTTCTAGCAGCTGATTTAGGATCTAATGCAGTAGATGCCAAGCTGGAGCCTGAGTTACACATTTAACTTGATCTGTTCTTTGAACATGTTGTTCATTTTGTACAGGGCTACCTTATAAGTTCTGCCTAGAGCAAGTAAGGGTACAACTGCAGAGATCTTTTTGAGAGCCATATACTTAAGTGACATCATGACTATGAGAGAACACAATAGTATCTCTTTTCTTAAATGCAGGAGTTATAATGCATTTCATAAGCCTTCTGGGCAAATTAGGAAAAAATAATAAGTTAGCAATGGATAGAATCCAGGTTCCTAAATACCAAACACTGCAAAATTTCCATATAAATTATCCCTTCAGGAGCTGGGTTTTGCTTTGAATGCCTTCTTGGTCTATGAGGTCTGAAATTATGCCAGTCTGAGGGAGTTCCAGATATTTTCCATAAAGGCTGCTTTCCAAAATCTTTCAAAGCAATCACAGGATCTCCAAGAATGTCCTAACCACTGTCCTCCTGAGCAGGAGGAGGACAGTGGTTAGGAGGAGTGTCCTCCTGGGCAGTCCCTCGTAATGGTATCATCTGAGTTGCTTTGGGCCACTGCAATGTCTTTAGCAAGTATCACAGAGCTAATGTGGGAAATATTCTAAAGCAAATGTTTATCACAAGTGATTAAATGCCATAAAAATTTTAAGACTCAGCTCCCCAAAAAGTTTTATGTTCCGGTAAAATCTAGAATCGGTAGCTAAACTTTGAGGCTTAGAGCTTAGAAATTAAATTACTGAAATGGAAACGAAATTAAATGAAAGGTTCTGCTCAATGTCTCTAAGTGAAACCTTGACCTCACTCAAAGCAGTAAGGTGGCCATGACAGCTACAGCATTAGAATTTCTACTTCTGTTCTTAGTTCTCTTTCTCTAAAGCAGAAATAACATATATTTCTTACTTCAGGATAGATGCATTAATATTTATAAGATACTCATATACAGCTCAGTTCTTGCTCTCTTAGCTTCTTTGGAAAAATGCCTGTTTTCTTTCTTTGGTTTAATGTAGAAAGGCTATGGTAGTTCTTGGTGCATGTAGACACTTCCCATTTCAGAGCACCTTTTGATATCATCTGTTGATGTTGCATGTGGTCTAATCCTCCCAATGGAAGTACATTGTAAAACCAAATTTTCTTGGACATGACTTGTGCTGAGTTCACAAAATAGTCTAGAATTCATAAAGAAAGATAATTAAAGTACACATATCTGCTTCTTAAAATACAGATAGTAAGAAATGTTTAACAAATACAGGAGAAAGCTTTATTTGTCTCACTTTTCTTACATCCTAAGGAAACTCTGTTACAGGTAAATAATTTTCTTGAACAAATTATAATACATATCTAAAAGCATTTAATGTCTGAAGCAAGATTTATTACATTTTCACTTCCTCTCTATTCCACAACTTTCCTCCAAACCTCTATTTTGATCTGTAAACCTGTAATTCTCAAAGAGAAATTACTTGAGAAATGCCATCATGAAATTTGTACTTAAAATAAGACAGCCCATCCAATTATAAAGATATTTATTTGGAAGATATTTCTAAAAAGTAGTCTTTTAAAAAAAATCCTATGGATGCCTGACCACTAATAGGCACTACTTGCATGCGAGCATGTATAGATCTGAAAGCAATGGCTTGATAGAATGGATCAGTCTTTTGAACTAAATATCCAGACAGCCTCTAAATAGCAGTCACTTCTGGATGAAAACCAAAGGTATGTTGGGGTTCTAACAGTACTGGTTCATGAATGCATTATCACCCTCTGATAAATCATGTCCCCTTTCTCATATGAAAAATTCATGCTCTGCTACTTTTCTGTTACAAATATGACTTGGAAAATATCTTTCTGTTTTAGAGCAGGCAAGCACAGATGCAGTTGCCTATAAAATGTGCACAAAACATACATTGAATAACATCTGGGAGATATTAAGATACAGTCCTCATCTGAATTTGGCAGAATTTTTCCTCAGCTGTCTTAAAAATATAAAAATTAGTTTATCAACCAAGTGATAACAAAAACATGTTAATTTTGTTTAGAGTTTTGAGATTTTCATGTCAAATGGCTGCTTTTTAATTAGAAAGCAAAGATCCAGGACCAGCTCCCTTGGACCTAGATCTTTAAGCGATAGACAGGATTTTCTGAAGAAGAAAAGGTCACTTGGAGACGTAGAAAGGATGAGGTTCTAGGCCACTCATGGAAATATTAGGAAATTGTATGAGGTTTCAGGATCACAAGTTGCCAAAAAACTGAGAAGACAGTGGAGGAAGGGCTGCAGAGCTCCCAGTCTTTTCCTAAAAGTTATCTGAGTTTTTACAACTAAATGTGCTCCCTTGCTTCCTGGACAAGTGGTTCTGACTTGAAATAGCTTCCAAATAACCAATGAGGCCATGCTATAATCAGATGTAACTGAATATTTTGTTTAAATGCCTTGGTTGCACTAATTTTCCTTATCCGTGTAAGGAGAACTGAAGTTTGTATTGGGGGAATTTCTTCATCTAAGATAGTTTAAAAAGTTCTAAAGAGTAACATGGAAAATTTTGGTGGCCGTAGGCATGTCATTTAGGGCCACACTTTAAAATCTGTTTGCCTAAATATGAGTTGAGGCGCCTAATTCGAGTAAGTGAGGTTTTTAATTTTACCTTCTCACTGTCTTGCAAAAAGAGCAGACCACAATGTGAGTTCACCACTCACACTTCAGAAGTAAAAAGGACCATAGAAGTATGATGTATTGATATGGTAGGACACTACATTAATATGTAAAAATGCACCTTCTTAGCCCTCCTTTCTCTTCTTATATGATAACATATTTGCAATGAAAACAGTGACTTTACTTTCTCATACATTTAAAATATTATGGCTTGAAACCAGTGAAACAGGCCTAGTTACTTGATAAAATAAGCTGCGTAACTACTTTTAAAGTCTGAGACAAACCTCTCTGATGCTATTAAGCACCTTTTCCATTGACTGCAGTGGGCACTTGATCAGGCATTTATGTTATAGGAGGAATTAGTATCATCCTTAAGAAAACACATGCCACAGATTTGTTTTCCTGTAGTGGATGCATCTTCTCTTTTCAAATTACAAAGAGCTTGTCATGAATTACTTTTTTCTGCTTCATATAGATAATGTCTACCTGCAAAGGTAACTAAAAGAATAACCATGGAGATGACAATTTTACGGTAATTAAAAAAAGAAAAAAAGCAACTTTCCTAATCAGCAAACCCTTTGATCTGGTTAACCCTAAAGGTCAAAATACCCTGACCCCATCAATGTTCCAGCTCTAATGTTGCCCTGCTTGGATCATTTCTCCTATTGTTTTATTCATCCCATATTAACTTCAAAACGAAGCTGCAGTGTTCCTGTGTACCTAGCAAATCTTCCTGATCTTACAATGAGGTGAAGGCCCATTGTTTCACTCCAAATCAGTTACCATTGTGCCCATTCAGCAAAATCGTTCATTTCCCCAGTCTAATGACTACATCCTATTCGAGGCTGTAAGCATTTTGTCATTCTGACCGCAGAGGCTATTTAAGCCCTTTGATCTTACCTGTTATTGCCCCACTCTTCAGCTGCTGAGCTGACAAAATAGGCACTGTTTTAGCTACAGGCATAAGTGACTGTATTCCCATTTGCAAGCCATATATGTGAATGGAAGAATATGAATGTGTTGAAAGAAATGCTTCAAATCTTTAGTTTTGCAGTAATGTGTGTAACTTGTGGGGAGCTGGGTTTCCAAAACATGCTGCGTTTTAGCCCCTGCTGAAGAGTTTCCCCTTAATGTCAACAAAAGTTTTACTTTTCATTTCAGTAGGAGCAGAACTGAGCCAAATCCGTTAGTGCTTTCAGAAACGACACTCTAATGTTACAAAGCCTCTCATGAGGGTTTGTGCCTTTTAAACAGTGTTTTCCAGGGGGAAGAAGGATGAGATGAGCCAGAGGCAGCACCCCCAGCAGCCTACAGAAACTAAAGAATTTGCAGAAGTGGACAGCCCTGGTCCCCTCCCCTCTGCCCTCTGTAGTCTCCACAAGTTAACTGGAATAAGAGTGACTGCTTACAGGAGGTTTTCCTGGTGGTAGTGGATTAAAATGAGAGAACAAAGACTTGTGACTTGTAACTTTTGAATGTATAAGATAGGAAAAGCGTGATAAAGGACAATACAAATCTGTGCCACAATGTGCCTACAGGCTGGCCCTTAATTAGTAAAATAATATGAATAATTACGTTAATTTGAAAATTGCGATAAGATGCTGTATTTTACTATATGGGATGGCTGGAGGAGGGAATTACTATCCAAATATTATTGTTTAAAACCAGTAACACTGTTTAAGATTGGTTTTTCCCCGCTACAGTTGACTTTTCCCAAGCTAGATTTTTACTTCTTCCTAGGTTGCAGCAGATCTGTAAAAAGGTTGTCATATCTCAATTTTTTATGGACTTCTTTTTTCCATAGGCATGAACTCAGATCACAGTATGGTAGTCTGAGGATGAATAAATGAATTCCTGGTAGAAGAGAAGGTCCCTCTCCTCAAGCCAAACACATTTTCCCTTTTCTCATTGTAGCAGTTTTCTGTTTAGAAAAATTTCCCTTGCAGGTCAGACTGGGAAAGTCGTCCAAGGGGATGTGCTATTTCTCTGGTGCATCTTATCTTCCTGAAATGGAAACATACCTTTAAAAAGGGGCAATGTAAGAACTAAGCGGTGCATTGCAGAATTCTCAAATCCCTTTGGCTCTTAGCATAGCAGAACCTGTTGACCATAAGGAAAGTACTTTTATTTCAGTAAAGCAACAGATTTATGCTTTTGGTTCAAACCCTATTTTTTTTTAATAAGGCAGGATGATGTTAAAAAGAATCCTTATTTTTGTCAGAAAAAGATTCAACTGCTAAACTTCATGTGTATGAGAAGCTGGAATGTCTTGCCTAGATAGATATTCTATCTAAGGTGCATGATTCAGAAAGTAGCCTAGTGACATAAAGGAGCAGGAATTACAATTCCTGTGAAGCTCTTTGGTAGGTCATAAAAATTCATAAATTAATGCTAACTCAGTTAAAAAAAAATATCTGTATTTCCGGATAACAACTAATGCCACTGGAGAAAGGACAGCCTGAAACGGTGAACCATCTTTTGCAAATTATGATGCAGGTGTTTGGTTTTTTCCCCAAAGAAAGCTTCAGAAATCAGCAATGTAAGAGTTACCCATGTGTTTCAGGATTTTGTAACGTACTTTGTTTCCTGATTTCTGATCAAAAGTTATATTGACATACACTAACTTCCACAGGAAAGAGCTTTTCTCAGTTATTACATTTTTGAGAGGAACGGTTTTATTATAGATAGAAGTTGTAATAATAACAGAAAGTTAATGCGACCTGTTTATTTGTTAGAGAGTTAAGTAATTCATGGCTTTAATTAGTCCCAGAAAATATTACCAACACTGACAATCTAACCTACATTGCTGCTGTGACTAAGGTATCAAGAACTGGTAATCAAACATATGTTTTATGCTTAAAATTGCTTTAATTCATAGGTGCTTTTATAAGAAGTCATTAATTTATGCTGGAGGACCACACAGAGGGGACCAGAGGATTTATGACGTGAGGGAGCTCAGTGTTCTTTTCAAAATATATTTTTAAAAGAGATCCATTTTTTAATTTTTAACATTTGTTGGCCAATATCCCTGTACAACCATTTACCTCATACCTTTCTGGTAAAAGTATGGCAAATCTTTCACCTATTTTAATTATGACTGTAAAGCTTGAATTAATAATAACAGGCTGCAGTCCAGAGTCTTAACCCGTAGCTGTGGCTGCTAATAGTAAATCAGATGGACTGAAATAAAAGCTGCTGCATATTCTGCTTCCTATGCTAAGTACCTCAGCAAGGAATATCAGTCTGAAATGCAGGGGACCAGATAATGTATGAACTATGCTAGAGGATATGGAAGAACAAGTTTGTAAGTCTATTTCAATAAGAAAATCACACAATTGCTGTTTGCTAAAACTGTGGTTCCACTATGACATTTGCTTCTATTTGGAAGCATTAACTTGAAATAAATTTCTAAAATCTTCTCAATGGCATTTGACTACTGTTAGATACAGAAAGGTACCAAAGCTTGTTATTCGAAGGCTCTTTTGGTGTTATTTGCTATTATCACTGTTAAATTACCATCATAATTTAATATTTGCAATGTGGTGGTATGCCTGAGTCCTCTTATGCCTGCTAGATATCCTGGAAATGTGTGGATAAACACAGCTTCTTTCTCAGAGTGACTGTGATTTGGTTCTGTCATTAATATCTCAGTACTGTTTGACACCATACCATTTTCAAACGCAACAATAAATTCATATACCAACAAAGTAAGAGAATTTAAAGAGCCATTTGAGTTTTAAAGGATGCATTTACCAAATTTGTAGAAAGGAAGTGAGATCCTAAGCAATAGCTCATAAAACATTTTGGGAAAGCTTGTAAGGTTTTGAAGTTGCTTTGTCCAGGCTAGGAAGGCCAGCATAGCCCCTGGGTGGCAAGCTGGTATGAAGCTTTGATTGGATTTTGAAGATTCAGCTCTCTGGAACAGCTCTGGGACAAGCACCCATGATATTGATGCCACTTATCATCTCAAGAAATCCCCACCAGCTTTTCATAGAATCATAGAATCATAGAACACCACGTTGGAAGGGACCTGAAGGATCATCTGGTCCAAATTTCTTAGCAAAAAAAACCCCAACATTTGTTTTGGTGAGTTTAGAATGTCAGTTAGAAAGGGTATAAAACAGTACTCAGTATTAGTTATACTTGGGAAAAAGCTAAAAACATGCAGCAACCTCACCTGTGGTGCTCCTAAAAGGGAACGCAAGAATCTGACTCATTTAACTATTTTAACTTAAATGGGGAAAAGGTCATATTTTATTGAAGAAAATAAGTATAGTCTCCTCTAAAACGACAATGTCTCTGTGATTTGAGACTGGAAAATTTTAAAACAGAAGGTTTAGTTTGCTAAGGCTGTCTTGCACAAGGTAAGGTAAGTGCTCAGAACTTGTTTAAATTTGAAGGGTATTCTCCATAATAACGGCCCCTTGCCCATGAAGCTGTTTTTAATATTTGCATTGTTAATACAATTAAATTTATGCAACAAGATAATCTATATACTATGATGCTAAAGTTTAATGCAATTTTCCAGACAAAACAATTCTGCAAGACACTGCAAAGGGAAACCTAACTATTCTGGACTTGTTTATCACAGCCAAGCAATTCTGAAGAAAACAGCAGGAATTCTCTAAGGGCTCATAGGAAACAGCTCCCCACTACAGCCCCATCCAATAGTTTAAAAAAAGTGAGGCATGGACAGGAACAACTCTGAAGGGATCGGGATAAGATTTGGTTTGATTTGTTAACTAGAAATACCTGATGAAAAGACGCTTTCTGTGTCTATGCATCATTAACCTTTTATTTCTGTCTGAAAGAGAGTCTGAGAGATCATTATTTTGAATTTGTTTTTTTGAAATGGTGGATTTGTGTCAAGGCCGAGTAGGGACCCTAAAATTTGTGGGCATAGTGTCTATTTAAGTGAAGGAACAAGCAAATAGACGATTGTTTACAAAGATCTGACATCACTATTGTGTCCTAAGCAAAACCTGCACCCCAGAGCTGAGTAGAAGACAAGGTAGGGACAGGGAGATAAAGTGTACAACTAAATAAATTTGTTTGTGAGAAGCAAGAAGCAGGGGAAAATGCAAGCAATCTGAAGCAGAAGACCTTCAAGCATGTGCCTAGATATATACTAAATAATAAAATAGTCCATGAACTGGTCTGGCCCTAAGACTAATGAGGGCATGCCATAGCTCTTACCCATACAGCTAAACTCTCATACCTTCTCAGAATATGTTGACTGTATTAAAGTTTTCTATTGGGAATGGTTCCTGGGCCATGCTGACTCCTGAACTGTGCCTCAATGTTGGCTGGGAGAGTTGTCACAACCTAAACTATAGAGATGATGCAATGGTTGTGGCATGGACCACTGTAGACCTGCACCCTGTACTTGCTAACTTTACTAGCGTAGGCACAGCTGGTGAGCATAGTCAGTGGCTTACAGAAAATTTCAGGTAGCTCTCGAACAGGTGATGGCCACAAAACAGGCTTTGAAATTTGACAAGTGGTTTGTACTTTGATTCCTTGGTGCTCAAGGAAAGAAGGCTCTGCACATCAGTGCTCATAAACAGGACTGCGTTAAAGAAACACTTCAGTGTCCCCAATTTCCTTTTGTTAGTGAAAAAACCAACAGAACTCAACTTTTCATTAGTTATGGTGGGATGAGTGTATGATACAGAATTGTACGTATGGCTGGACAGGAGCCATGTGGAAGTGCTGTATTCTGTGATCAGACGTCTGTGCATGGCATGCCAAACTGCAGCATTTTCATGACTTTTTGTAATGAAGTTTCACATATAATTGCTGTTCACTAGCTTGTTGACAGCATTATTTTCCAGATTTCTGTTCCCACTGAATATTTTGTATTTCTGAATCTCTTCCCTGGGAAGTGCTAACGTGTATTTATCAAAGTCACTCATTTTTGTTGGTTTCTGTAGGTCTTGTACATCATTCCTCTGTGCTAACATGTACCTCTTAATGTGAAATCAATCATGATCTTATCAACATGCTGTTTTCTATTTGAGAGTATTAGTGAAGGTTTTTAATGACATGGTAACTAAGACCAATCCTTGCCAGGAGTTGCTAAAAAGCTTCCTCCAATTGGTTGTCATTTGTAATTTTCTTTTTAGTTGCACATATGAATAATTTTATAAATCGCACAGTTTTATTTCAAAAACACCAAGAAAATCTATTTTTTTTTTGTCTTTCTACATATATGTATACTTCTTTCTCCTATAACAAGTACAGATTGGTATATCTATTCTTTGAAAGAACATCACTGAAAGACTATTTTTTCTATCCTGAATAACAAATTAGTCATATTGGAAAACCCCCTATATTAATTATAAAAATAGTTACAGACCCTTTTCTTAATATTTTCTTAATAAATATCTCCTGATTCTTTGTAATACCTTTGTCTCCCCTGTATGTTCAAGTCAGCTGTCAAATTTTTTTTATACACATTTTTGTCTTTCAGTAAAAATGCCACTCTAGGCAAGAGTACAAGCAAAACAAATCACTGATCCTACTGTGATGTAGCTTGTCTGAAGTTTACAGCATAGGTGTTCTGAGCAAAGCAGAAAACTGGACCAGATTCTGCTGCTGTCATGTAGGTTGAACCAAACCTAAACCTGGATCCAAATTAGGTCTCTGAAGTTAGGTATGAAACAAAGTTCTCTTGTCTCATGGAAGTCAACCCATTAAAATTTAAGTGGTACTGGCTGAGTTGTACAGAGCAGACCGAGAAAGAACTAAGGAAGTGAACCTCCATCTCTGCATGGTGGGATCCATATTTTGGGAAAAAAACCTCTGCAAATGCAATACTGTGCAAGTCATTTGGAAAATATTGTTAAACTGTCCCATAGAGGCATTTCTTATTTATGTTTTCATCTACAAAGGACATGTGTTAGAAGGATTTTTGCCACTATACTCAAGTAGTCAATGACCAGGATCAGAACAAGGCAAGTACCACAGCATGCCATTTCTCAGGCATTCACTCAGCATCCAAGGAAAATGCCTCTTTGTTCTTGAGACTATTTCTAGCCTCACTCACCCTTTCTAGCATAGGTGGCAACTTCAAGCCACAGGCCTCAGTTCTAGGGCTTTTTTTTGTACCAGCTATTGTGGCATGTTTTTTATAAGTACACAATAATAAGTCAGTGTGAAATACAGCTCTCACTGAACGACAGCATCAGCTCACTTAAATCAGACCTTATACTATGTAGGAAGGATACAGACAAGACACAGAGGTGGAGGGAGGAAGTCCCATTAATAGCAGCATGTACTCAGGTAACCTTAATCTTTTCAGACTAAAAGTGTACTCAAAATAGACTAAGAATAATATATTATAATGATCAATTGCAATTTTTTTTTGTACTGAGTAAAACCTTTCTGTGTAAAAAATCACACTGATGTTACAGAGACTTTTGTAGAGGGCCAAACCCAAAGCCCATTCAAAGATATTAGAACATTACTGCTGATTTAACACTTTTAATTTGCAGTGGACAAAGCACTACTCAGTCTGAAGATGTGTGGTAAACTCCAGTTTTATTATCAGACTAAGACTTCTGTCTAAAATCTCTAATGAGAACAGTTCTAAGATAAACTAGTGTCAACTACTTGCCTCCCTAGCTAAGTGCGCACAAATCGCCAAGTAGGCACTCTTTTGCTCATGGTTATGGTCAAAACGTCTATGAAAATTGGTCAAATTATCTTTGTTTTTATTTAAAATATGTTTATAACATATAAACTGCATTAAAATATTGCATACAAGCAGTGCAACACCTTGATTTTCCCCCTTTCATGTGTGAAACAAGATTTTACCAGTTTTGTTAATGACATGGTATTGCAGCAGTCATTGCTTGAGAACACTGAATTAGTTCAGGACTTTGGTCTTCTGATCTGCCATATAGATACAGAAATGAATGATTCCTTCCTCCCTCCCTCCCTCCCTCCCTTCCTTCCTTCCTTCCTTCCTTCCTTCCTTCCTTCCTTCCTTCCTTCCTTCCTTCCTTCCTTCCTTCCTTCCTTCCTTCCTTCCTTCCTTCCTTCCTTCCTTCCTTCCTTCCTTCCTTCCTTCCTTCCTTCCTTCCTTCCTTCCTTCCTTCCTTCCTTCCTTCCTTCCTTCCTTCCTTCCTTCCTTCCTTCCTTCCTTCCTTCCTTCCTTTCTCCCTCCCTTTTCTCCCTCCCTTTTCTCCCTCCCTTTCTCTATTTTTTCATTCATGTTTTTTTCTCAAGCTGTTTGGTTTTTAATTGTCTTTTATGTTTTACTTTTTTATTAAAGTGATCATCCCCATCCACACTGATTCCAGAACACTGCATGAAAATGTATTTTTCAATGGAGGCAGCTAACATTACTATATGTGGTTTTAACCTTAAGCTTGGTCTGGTTGACTGTTGTGAAAACTCTTACTGTAGCTTTTCTGACATTAGCCTTATAGCATTATAGCTTCAGGAACTGACTTTTGATAGAGAAGTGGCAATAGTAATCTTGGTAAGGTGAAGGTGTTGCAGAAAATATCAGGCTTTAATGTCAATTACAGACTAATGAAATCTTATCTCCAGATGTGTGAGTCATGATGTAAAGCTCACATGTACCAAGCTTTGTCACTAATTACCATTTCACTGCTTTACATAATTGCGCTGAATAGTATAGGCTGGGTGTACTAGAAATAGTTTAATGGCTTAGTATCCCTTGGCATAATTAGCATCATAGGTTGTTATTCCTTTGGTGTTTGCAGGCAAAACACTGTCTACCACAGATGTGGTAATAAGTAAGAACGGGCATTTCTATAGGGTACGCAATATGCTAAAATGACTGAATGTGTATATTTACTCGTGGTTTTGTGAACAAGACGCAGGTATTGTGTGTCGCACACATACTTTTAAATAAACTACTCCAATTCTAACTGTATGATTGCATACTGCACATCATATCGATTTAAAATGCGTTTAACTCTCAGTCATTCCCCAGCAATTTACAAAGTCTTTAGCCTATCTCTTATTTTCTTACTGGTTGTCCTCAATGCAAGGTCTGATAGCGCTGATGTTTGATAGGGCTAAAAGGTGTAAAACGTTCTTCATCTAGTCAGAGCCTAGGGGTAATGGAAATAGTCACTGTAGTTGTAACCTTTGAAGAAGAGCTGGTTTTTCCTGCCTCAGAAATACAAAACTGATTCATTCATTACAGATAATTCAAGGAAGCTTCTGGGAGGCAAGAGAACTAAGATCTTCTGAAGACTAAAAACATACAAAAAGATCAAGAGTTGCCTAAGAGCTTTTGCAGCCAAAGAGGTGGATAAGTAATTACCCTTGTGGTGAAAGCCAGGCTACCTATCATTCAAAACTAAGGACTGTTTACCAGGTGCTTCTCTACTTACAGTTTGCCACTTACCTCTGCAATTGAATATCTTTAATGTTTAAAGCATATCCTTCAAAACTGGCCCTGAGCAGGACATCTCATGGCAAATTCCTCACATAAACAGGTTAACTTGCTGAAATTAATCATTTTATCTTCTGCCAGTCACAGCATGTGAATACTGTCAAGAGTGAAAACAGGATTTCCTATCCCAGGATATTGCCATCTGAACAGACTTCTACTCCCCTCCTTACACAATGCCACGTGACCCAAATATCCCTCAGAGCACTCGTAGCTTACCCCTTTATGGGTTAGGCACACGGAGGATGGGATGGGATGAAGCAGAGCACAATGTGCCTGTTTCATGAGAGCTGTGTTTTTCTGTCCAAGATCTGAAGTCTGAGTGTGCCTGAGAGCTTTGCAGCCGGTAGTTCACCAATGTGTCAGGGAGGTAAGGAAGTATTTTATTGCAAAACTTTCAACTGCATCAATGGTGATGGATTTTAATTTACAAATAGCAACAAGACATTTAATTCTGACACTTCAATACAAAAAAAAAGACACCATTTGTGTCAGTGAATGGAGCTGCCAAAAGGTTTGCCACATCACACAGGGGATGTGTTAGAGAGACAGAAAGTGGGATATACAGCTGTTGTATCCTACTGCAGTGTACTTTCATAAAATTTGGTCATTCTAGGCCAGTCTAAAGCCCTCCTTTCTTCTTCAGAGACCAAAAATGGTTGCTTGGAAAAAATTTAAGGAACAGAATAAGCAGATAGTGATATTTCCTCAGGATATTTTTCCACCCGCTATCATTTTGATAGTCAGGATCTTCTGAAGGCAAAAATGTGTGGATTCTGTACATGTGTGTATAATGATCATCCCTGAAAGATTTTTCCCCCTTCAGTTTTACTTTAAAATACCATGTGATTATTTAATATCCATTACACCCTGTTCAAAGGAGATACAAACTTATTTATGAACCACTTTAAGAAATATTTCATTTTGGTTGTTGGATTGCATAGCTTTTCTTTTGGAAGGCGCATCACATTAAAACTCTGGCCTTCAACAACTACTCTGGACTTTCAGACCTTGATCATGTTCCCTGTTTAGTTCTCTCTTTTTCAGGTGGAAGGGCTCTAGGCCATTTAATCCAACTTATCAACTAAGCCATCTTGTTTCTCAGAATGTGTTCTATCTGTTCTTTGTTGTGTACAGTGGTTTTTCTTCCTTTTTCATTTTCTGCCTGGTGAAAAGTGTATCATCTAGGCCAAAGTAGGATCATTTAATGTACTAAGGCATGCTTCACTGTATTACATAGCACAGATAACTGTATCACTGTGGACAGCTATATTTGACCAGTGCTGTATTAATGCACTAATGTGATAGGAAGGTGATGTTCATACCATATCAGTAACAGCAAATGCAAACGGAGCATTAAGAGTATGACTCACAATTACTGATGTGATAAGCTGTTGATTTTTCATGAGCACAGCAAAGCTGTTAGCAGCTGCTTAGCTTACCTTCAGTGTCAGCTGCTGGTCTGCTAGCTTTTTGAGAAGCACAATGTGCAAAAATGAATGGAAGTACCCCCATTTCCACCATTGCCACAGATTCCTTTTGTAAGACAACTCTAATGTTCCCTATTTTAAAAACTAATTTGGACAATCTTGAGCAAACCATTCACAAGACTTGAATATGTCTCATTTTTCTCACTAGAATTTTTGGGAAGAGACTAGACGGAGACAGGAGAAAAGCCTGTCAGAAGGTATGCTATGGAGGAACAGCTGTCTTTTTAAAGCCTCCTCAGAAACACAGCCTTACTGGCCACATTTGGGGCTATCATTTATTGGGATTCTCCTGGTTGTATTATCATTTTCTGTACAGAAAATATTTGTCTTGCCAGTTCCATGAAAGTCTTCAGAAGTCCTACCTAACCGTCTGCTGCACCTATTCTGTTATTTATCGATATTAAGCCTGGTGTACCCAGGACATGCATCTTGTTGCCTAGAGGTAACAGATTCATTGCCCACAAGTTGTGCAGCAGAAGTGCCCGTATTTCCCAGCTGATAAAAGAAACCTCCAGCTGTGTTAGCATGTTGATTTTGTAGTGTGTCTACTACAGCTTTCTGTCTTTGAAAGACAATGTGGATTAAAGGATAGACTGAATGCCACACTGGGTAAGATTGATCTCACTTAACTTGCAGTCTCTGGAAGAGTCGTATGCACTCCTCAGCTAATCACCTTTGGATTTTCTTATTGTTGGTGGAGATCTAGTCAGTATCCACCTATCTTAAGATGAATTGAATTACACTGTCTACTACGTGGTCTGTAATGACCAGTCCTTCACTGAGTATAAAAGGAACCTGGAGAGAAGAGCTCAGATATGTACTGCACATAACCATACTTAGTGAGAAGCATTACACTTTTTGAAGCATCAGTTCAGTTCTGCCTTGTCCTAGTTCCTCAGTAAGTGACACTGGGTATGCTATTTTCTCTTTGTCTTTCCCATCCTCCTTTCCTTTACCCAACTTGGTTTACAGTGTGTAAGCACTGTGGGACAGGGGCCGGTCCTCACTGTGTCCAGTTCTGAGTAGAAAGATCGTTTTGCATCTTGGCTTTGGACCAAGGTGCAGGAGACTTACATTTTATATCTATTGCAGCACAGATTTGTTCTGAGGTCCAAATTATTTTCTATAGGGTCAGTTATTTTTTAAGTGCTTTCTTAATTAACAGGTGAGCTATAGTCATGGTTAAAGCCATGAAGATCATCCAAATGCTATGCTACGTTATATAAGAATTTAGGCAAAGTAAAACAGGCAATCTTATTTGAAACGTTACAAATATCTCAGAAAAAAAAGCTACCTAAATCCTTTTTCTATTCACAAATTTTAGAAAGAAGCAGTTTTCTCAAGACAGCTTGGTAGAATTAACACTGAAAATTCTACAAACTATCTTCATTTAGCAGGCCAGTTTCTAGAAGCTTGTTATAAATTTTCAGTGTCTGGGATTTGGGACTGTTTTTATTTTATAGGAATGAAAGAGTGTATGTGTGATGCTTTTCCTTATGGAGTGAACATAACTCCTAAACCTAAGTTTCCAACAAATTCTTGCATTTAAAAATGTAATTTCTTGAAATTCTTGATATTATTGCCAGTCAAGACATTCATTGGAATATTCACAGAAATGAAAGGGAAAATATGCATGAACTCATTGAAAATTGATGTCTTTAAACTTCAAATGTATTTTAAACGTAATATTTTGCAATATTTGCTTTGAACTATAATCCTTGAGATTAAGAAATTTAAATTGCTTAACACCTACACACTTAAATTTAGCAACTGGCAGGGAGAGTGAGAATGATTTTCCCATAAATAAAAATTAAAATAATTTATTTAGGTGCTTCACTAGAAGCACAGTAGCACAATTTTAATGCTGAATCCTGAGTATCAAACCAATTTCTTAAAATGATCTGGCCTTCTCGAGGCATGGAAACCTGTATTGCTTGTGAACCCACAGAACAGTGGGTTCTGTAGTGTAGATTCAGATGAACATTGTCTTGGCTGAGTGTCTACTGTTATTACTACTTCTGTAAATGACCTTAAGGCATGGCAAAAGGGCCAGGAAAGGCTGAATTGAATGTTAATGTGGTGATGAGAATGCTTAGTTTTTCAGCGTGGCATTTCAAGTTTCAGAATGAAAGCATAAGCCATCTCTTAATTGATGTGGCAGGTCCCTGAAGTGGGAATTAGCCTGTGCTGCTTCATCTGTGTTGGGGTATTCATGTGAATTGTTACATGTGTTAACAGTAAACAAAAGAGTTTTCGTGGGGAAGACGGAAGTGTCGTACAGGACTGCTGCAACAAGCTTCAGTCTTCCTACTGGCAGGTTCTGGTTTCTTTTTTAACTTTAATAAATACATTATCTTAAGGAAAGGGAAAATTCACCTGCAGTGGTAGGATGTGTTTAACTTCCACAGATTTCTTCAAGTGGATGGTCTCAATGTTTTCAGAACAAGCTAAGAAAGGTATTTGTTTCTTTGGTCTATTGCTGATGGGTAGTTTGAGGCTGTGTGTTCTATTCTGTGGCTGAAAAAATAGTGTGAAGTTTTGATTTGATTAAGCATGAGAGCTGATAGACTAATTAATGTTATGGCTGAGAGCTGGGCTAGTCATCTTACTACTGTGATTAACTAGATATTTTAACGTGTGCCTGAGGCCATGCTCTCTCAGTTACACATTTGCTTTATCTACATCTACAATGCTACAACAGTTTAGGTTAGATTATAATTTTCAACTAGTTTGGTTAATCTAATGTGAAAAGACTCTGTTTAAATTCTTTTTGCTGATGCTAACCTTACAATGTTTTAATCTAAATCAGTTTGGAACAGGACTAAACTAGAACAAAATAAGAAATTATTGAAACAAATGTCGGAATACATGGTTTTAACTGGACAAGCTTAATGAAACTGGGGGCAGTGTTTGTGCAAAAATGTGCCACAGATTCATGTCATCTGCCCCCCTCCCACCTCCCATTCTCCTGGGTCTACGAAGAAGGGATAACGCCCTGAGCTACATCTGAGCTAAATACATGAAGTGATTTTGTAACCTCCCTGCAAGCTACAGTTTCACCATTTCAGATATGTCGGATCTCAAAAAGCCACGAAACCACTGATGGTTGGAAGCTTTTGCTGTAGGGAATAAGACATATTTTGGACTGCTTTGTGTTTGCATGGCACTGCTGTTGGCCACTGATGGGAACAGGATGCTGGACACGATGAACTTTTGATTTGACGTGACATGGCCACTCTTATGCTCTACATAGAAAAGATGACCTTTGGGCTTCACTTCCCAGGCCACAGGAGAGGGCACATGAAGATTATTTTTCTTGAAATGAACCATCTTTTTACAAAAATTGTCTAAGCTGGGTCAAATGCAAGTGGGAAGGGAAGGTGGAAAAACACGTTTCCTGAAGCATGGTGGAGGCGTGCTCTGGAGCAATTACTAAAGCATTGCTGATTACTGACTAATCACCTGGGGGGCACATAGGTGTTGGGCATCTCCCTGGGGGAGGGGATGAGCCAAAGCTGGGTGGGTCACTGGCCTGTGGGAGGGGGTCGGGATCAAGCCAGTGGGGGGAATGGGGATGGGACAGCCCCTGGATGGCTGGGGCGATGTGGACAGGATGAGCCAGGGTAGCCCAGGCAAGGCCCGGTCAGAGCCTTGTCCAAAAGTTGCTCCTGAGGGAAAGGGGAGAGGCCTGAAGCTCCTCAGCAGGGCTGCCTGGGACAGCCTCCTCCCAGGCTTCTTCCAGCTTTTCCTCAGAGAACTTCAGGGCTGCCATCACTTCTCCAAAAGCTTGCTCCTCTCAGTGCCTGTCCTTGAGTGCCCAGCTAAGCACTGGCACTCAGGACGCTCACCCCATGCCGTGGAGGTTGCAGTTATTTCTGAACCCTGCATGAGCTCAGCTTACTGTACCGGCAGTCCTTGTACAGCCACCTTTTCTCCTGTATATATGCCCTGCATGATGTGTGCTGTACATGATCATGGGAGGGCTTTCAGGGCTGACGACAACCACAATGGGAGGTGGGACCACACAGGAGTGATGCCATCTCTCATATTACATCAGGGGGAAGTGAGTGTCTCTCCAGGGCAGCTGTCTCCTGTCCTGGGAGCTCTCACAGTCCGAGTGAGGGAGGATATAATAAATCACATTTTTAATGCAGAGTTTTGATCAGTTCACAAAACAAACTCAGGGTTCTGGAGAGAGCCCATGGCCTGTAAGTTATGGGATACTGTCTAGGAAGAGGAGTGTGAAAAAAAAAGAAAAGGAAAAAAATAAAGGTGGCACATACAATTAAGTGGAAAAGCAGAACACTATTCTGTATCTCTGACAGCCAAATCTCAGAGCTCCCTGAAGCTTTTTTATTCTGGAGAACACGCTTGTGCCCTGGAAGTGGGAGAAACACAAATAATTAGATATTATTTAGGTCTAAGGGTCTTTAAACTTTTGGGTGCCAAAAACACCTGCCAGTTTCAAGACCTTTTCACATAGATCACATGGATGCACATGAGCTAAGTCTATACTAGCAAATCAAACAGTGCTGGTGCTCAGGCCCAAACACTGGGACTTGCTAATCTCTGCTGTCAAGTCAGCTGAACCATTGCTGGCACAGACACAAACCCAGAGAATAGTCTGGGAGTCAGCAGAAGCCGGGGACCACTGCGGCTGCAGCACCTGGCTGCAGGAAGCAGAGCTGCCATGGTCCTCCCCATCATCTGATCCACATCGCCTGAGAAAATCAACGTGTTTGTCTGCAGTTGTTTTCTCTGAGTCTTGACTCCACAGAGCACTTAGGCATGGCTTCGATTTAAATTGTTAATTAGAGATGGGATTTAGCCCCGTACTTGAGCAAGTGCTCCATTGAACTAGAACATCAGTATAGTTACATTTCTTCTTCCTCTCAACAGTTTGCCTCCTAGAAGAGAACCACATATCCTGCTAGGCCAAAATACTTGGAGCAATCAAGAAGAAAATATACAAGCAAGACAGTGCCTTATCCTTGTAAGTTAAAATATGACAATGCTAGGAAAAGTTTTTTAATGTGTGTATATAATGATGTCATCCTGAAATTGTATTAAAAAACCTAAAATTTGAACACTGTTCATGTCACTGTATATATTGCTGATATTTCAAACATCTGCTGTTTTCACAGACAAATAGCCATTCCATTTAATAAGCCTTGAAATATATACACAAGTACAGAAAAAATCCCAATACTCCAGCTCAAAAAGGTGTGATAGCTGTATATACAGAAATCTGGATTCTGGCCTGTACACATCACTTTGTTTTGTTGCTCTGTGCTTCCTCTGAATTTTGATATCATTGAAACAAATGCTTCTGTTTGTGAACTATCCACAGTGTGTCTTTCTGCCCAGATGTTTGTGTGACACAGTTCACAGAGCAATGTTATATCTGTGGTTAAATAGCCAGAATACCAATGGTTGATCAGGGGAGTTATTGTGGAACTTATTCTATCCTCTGGCTTGTGGCTTCATCCATTTTTAAGTATAACTCAAGTTATCCATTGGCTGAAAATGGCTCCAAGTTATCTGTTCTATTAATGCCAGATGCTGTCATCTGAACGCAAATCTTGGCTTAATGCTATAAAAGATAGCTGTATTTTACCAGCTTCTGTTATTTAAATGAGCTGAACATGTTTTGCTGATCACTTGACTGAAACTAAAGCATTGTGAGTTTGTGTGCTTTGTTGTCAGCTACTAGTGGAATATCAAAGGGATGGTACGGAACGCTGTCACAGATTCTAATTAATTGGTACTTATTTGCTTACATCTCAAGTTAGGCCATAAGCAGCTCCCTAAATCTGAAATAACTGATGACTTGTTATATTTTTAAAATAATGTAGTTTATTTTCTATTTCTTTGTATATGCATGCTATTGTGGTTATAAGGAATATTGAGTTTAAATCTTCTAATCTAATAAAGTATATTTCTGATCTGAATAAACACCCTGCAAATGGGATGTGAACACATTTTGTGATTGAATTACCTGTAAAAGAAATATTCCAAGAGTAGCTTTTCATTTATAAGCTATATCACATTCAGTCTAATGCTGAAACAGACTGAACATAAATGCAGCACCTCTCAGTTGCAGCTTCAGCTTCGGTCCCTTTTCAAAATCCCCAAAGCAGCAAGAGGAGCTCAGCTTTAAAATCTCATTATAAATATATAGATTTCCTTTAGAAACTTTTTGAAAATACCAGCTTTAGTCATTAATGATCAAAACTGTGGCTAATTAGCAGGCAAACAGAGATGGGTTTGGGCTTTCTTGTTAATAGCAATAGACAGGTATCCCAATACCATACAGAAAATGCCACCATGGTCAGCATTAACTGTTTTCTGCATGATTTTCTTGTAAGTCAGTCAAAGGCTGAATGGGTCAAAAGGTGGATCTGTAACTTCATCTTTGGTTTGGGAGTTGCTGGAGAAAATTATTGATATAATTATGACACGTTGGAATAGGTATTGAGGGCTGTCAGAGTGATGGGCTTTTTGTTTTGTTTGGGTTTTTTTGTTTTGTTTTTAATTTGCCTCTGCATACACATTAAGCAACTTCTGATTAACTTTTGTGTGAAACCTGTTCTATTAAATGCAATGAAATTTCTTTGACCACCTGTCAGGAAGTAAGATTAAGCGTGAAAATCGTGACATCTAAACTGCTAGAGTCCTCTATATGAATTTATGTATTTTTTGTATATGTTTGTACAAAGAGAGAATCAGTCTAATTTTTTATCTAATTACCCACATAATTTCAAATACAAGAAGGTGCTTAGTTCATTGGATGCACATTTAAACCACAGCAACAGTGGTTTAACCATTGGTCCGCTTCAGTCTAACAGAAAGTAATTGCCTTTCAGTAATGGCCAGTCTATTATTGCAAAACCCACACAGAACAGCATAAAAAAATTAGTTCCTACAAAGCTTTCCAGATTACAAAAAAACCTTTCACGTACTGTTTCACCACAGAAGAGCTGTTGACCAGAGACTTCATACAGTCATTTAGCTAGTGTGAGGCCAACATTGTCTTGACGATAGGAAGCAAAACCTTGTGATTTATTTGGTGGAAAAAAATAGATGACAGGTCTAAGGAGCTTGTGACAACTTGTGATACAGAGCGGAGAGCAATGCAGGAGTTGAGGTCACCTGGAGTTTGTTCTGAGTTGATAGCTTCATGCCAACTGTGCTGCTGTCATCTGGGTATATCAGAATGGTATGGCCAGCTTTGGGCTGAGATTCTGTGACCTAAGCAACTGGCAGGAGAAAGTATTTTTCATAGGTGTAATGTGATAACTTGTTGCAAGCGAGGAGACCAGGAGCCTTTCCAAAAGCTTTCCAAGTTTATGAACTGTGGATACGTACTCTTAACCATAAGGTCCATGTGGCAATGAACTTCAGAAATCCCCTCACCATGAGCATAAGTAGCTGCATTCTCTTCAATCAGCTTAAAACATTCATGAACTGGTTTTGAATTGGTGGTAACGGCATGGTTGTATATCATGAAGAATAGCTGGAGAAGTACGTCTGTTACTTCTTGTTAACACATGAATTTTTGTCATCTTTTCATTTTACTTAGTGGCTTCCTGAGGATAAACCTGAGAAAAAAGCCCTCATGGTTCTGGGAAAACTTTTACCTCGTACTCACTGTGAAAACAGAGAGCTTTTTGGCTCGTTGAAGGTCAACACACTCAGGTGAAAAACCTAAAGGATTAGAGCATCTATAGAGGATATTGTCATGCTGTCACATAATTGCAGATCAAGTACAATATTTCTGTCTTAAATTATGGAAACAACCCTTTTTAAAAAGAACTAAGTGGATATATGTTGAGATATATCATTTGTTTAAATTTGAATTACTATTGACTGCCCAGTGCTGTAAAGTATAGGTTTAGTTACAGCTGCAAATAATCTGCCATTCACTTTGAGTCTAAAGAAATATTTCTTCTGCTATAAGGTGGAATGTATCTTTGCTGTGTGTCATAGTCCTCTCATACCTGAGCCTGTTGCATGAGCTTGCATCAAACTGCTGTGGATCAATCTAAGGTGCCGCAAAAACCTCAGGCTGGTAAGATCTTTTTTTTCAATATATTTTTTTTTAAAGAAATGTATTGTAGAATTCCAGTAGGAAAAGACGAGGTCAATTCCAGTAGCAACAGACTAGGTCACTAACAGAAGGATCACAACACAGGGCTGTAGATAATCTTAATGGGCAGACAGCATTGTTTCTGCAGCATCATTTCTGCTGTCTCTTTGTGGTCCTCACGTTCATTCCCCCTGTTAAGTTTAAATTACTCCTTGTGGACGCAGTCCTAGAGAATGAGAAGGAAAGGCCAAAAGATGCATGTTTTTCTTGGCAAATCTAGGCATCATGTTTAACATTTCTTAATCAAATGTGTACTTGAATGATGTCTTCAGTTCCCTCTGCCTGAGATTTTAATTGGCTGCAGAAGAAACCTCAGGAAGAACCTCTTTCCAAATAAAGTTCCTTAAGATTACTTGTTCTTTCTCTTAATTTCCTACCCAGGAACCAAGAAATAACATGAGAAATATGCAGAGAAAGTATTCAGCAGCGAGTAATATCTGCTGGTAAATTGGGGGAATATCAGTTCTATGCAGTGGTTGTCACATCTTTTTAAACCCACTGATTAATGGGTGGATCTATTACTGAAAGCATGCATGCTTAATTTATTCAAAGAAGTTGAGTGTATGTTACCACTCACAGGCCTGTTTCTCTAGCATAGCATTTCACGTTTACAATGTTATAACTGAGAGCACAATGGAAAAAAGACAACAGTAACTCATAGCACAAAGCACTAAAACTACAATGGGATCTCTAAATGATACAAACTGACATATAAGAAAATATCAGTGGTATAATTTAAATCCAATAAAAATGAAGCTGTCATCAGTATTTGGATACATATTCTTAGATTAAACATTTTCAGTTGTGACACTTAGTTCCATATTCTTTTCTTCCACCCTGTTTTATGGGCAAATGTGTTATCTGGAGAACAGCATGTGGAAACGCTATGGAAATGGCAATTCTGTGAAATACCATTTGAGAACTGAGACACACTTTTAAACAAGGAATGGAATTCAGGTCAAGCATCACAAATGAAATGGTTATTGTAAAAGCAGTGAGAGCTAGCCATCTGCCACTGCAGCACTCAAAAGGGCTGAGATGCAGGGTCCCGCAAAGATATTCCTATTGCAATATCAGTTAAGGCCCACAGAAATCTCAGCTACAGAGACAAATATAGCAACTGATTTTCTAAAATGACAAATATAATACATGGTTGCAAAAATCTGGGCTTGTTTCCATATAGTAAAGTCAATCAAGGAGAGGAACAGCCTTTTGGTCATTTTAAAAGAAGGCAATTTGTGCCCCTTAAGGAACTGATCCTGAATTATTTACTCGGAGGCTGATTATAGCTCCTTTTTTGGCATGAATAAGATGTTCTGTGTGTTGGTGCCATGCTGAAGATTTAAATGTCCCACACATTTGATCCAGGCTGGGGCTGTGGCAACTACTGCACAGCTGATGACAACAAAGGCTGGTTTCAAGCTCATTGTCATCACCATGGTGTTACACCAGATGAATGGGTGGCATTGATTCTGATTGGCATATTCATTCACATGCATTCAAAACTCATGAATTTTACTTAACACGTCCCTTTGCTTATTGGCTGGGATTTAATTGGAGTGATGTATTGCAGCACTGCTAGATGAAGTGGAACAGTTTCTTTTTTTTTTTTTTTTTTTTAGTTCCCTTTCTTCCAAACCTCCCAACTAGAGACACCACAGCATTATTTTTTACAATCACCAAGGCATTTCCATGTATGGAACCTAATTCTTGGCTTTGTATTAAAGTTTGCATTTAATATTTGGAGACAGAAAAATAAATAGACATAGGGAGAACTCACACAGATTTAAGTGTTGACTTTCGTTACTGGGTTCACAAATTGTTTATTTAGCATTTTCTTTACATACCAAGAAAGCAAGAGATCTTTTTTTGTGCTTGTTTCTATGATTTTTTCCAACTTTCCCATATTTTAACATCTTTTTCAACTAGCTGAGATGGAGAATCCTGACCTATCGGCTAGCAGATTGCTGGTATCTTTCCTAAGAGTGAATAAATATGAGATTATATGCATACATCTAACAGATATGCTCGTGTATATATGAATATACATATATACTGTTGCTGTGTATTTATCAGAAATATTCAGGCAGAAAAAAGTTCTAGAAATTTTTAGAAGAAAACGTATATTTTCATTGAAGAGATACTTACATTGAATTTTCATTTATTGCCATTTTTAGCCTGAAAAGCAAAAACTTTCATCTGAAAATCAAATATTTATGTCAGCAAAATCAAAATGAAATATTTGGTTTGGGGTCAGATCTGCCCAAGTCAAGATTTTTTTAGTCTGTTGAACAAGATCAAAGTGTTTCATTTCAAGGTAGTTAGGTATAAACTGTGAAATGTATTGGTAGGAGCTAACTGTAGCAGAGGGTCAATATAGAGCGTACCCTTTGGAAGCAATTAAGAGCATCTCTGGTTCATGCTCTGAGCTGAGTTTGGCGCTCTCGTGGCTTTCTCCGTTGTTTCTAGAGCTCAGGCAGACTTGTCTTCTTGGTCAAAATTTATCACTGTAAATAACATCTGTGTCTGCATGGGGTTTGGTATTTCTTCCCTCCCAGCCTCCTTTGCCTCCATTCTCCTGGAGGAAATCACACCAGCCAGTGCATCATTCCACAATACGTTATGGTCTTTTCTCTTGCTGACCACAGAAACTACATACAAGACAAATTGTTGGATGGGTTACAAACTTAGTCCACAGTGATGATACATGAAAAAAATTTATAAATTACTACTGAAAACTGGAAATGCTGTAAACGCTGTGAGTATACATGAATTCCAATTACATGCTTAGTGTCTTTGCTAGAATATACAATCAGTTAAACCAAAATCCAATTAAAGATTTTAATTAATGTGGATATAAAGTTATAAATATGTCAGATAAGAACTAGAGGGGAATTGAATGACCAATGGAGAAAATGATGTAGCTCTTTTTTGGCCTTAGCTCAGTCCAGCAAATGTATAATTTCACCATGCTTAGTCAAAGCAGTAAAATAATCTACAAAAAAATGAAAAAGAGGATATCAAACACCTTTACATATGGTTTGATGTTTTTATATATGATTAGATTTTCCATCTGGTGTGGTCATTCTGAAATTAAATGGTATCCACTGCTAGTTGTCTTCACAAAACTGTCAGGCTACACAATTCTGACTACTCCCTCTTCCCAGCTAGCTAATACACTGATGTATGCAATAACGTAATCATAGAATGGTTTGAGTTGGAAGGGACACTTAAAGGTCATCTAGTCCAATCCCCCTGCAGTGAGCAGGGACACCTTCAACTACGTCAGGCTGCTCAGAGCCCCGTCCAACCTGATCTTGAGTGTTTCCAGGAGTGGGGCATCTACCGCCTCTCTGGGCAACCTGTGCCCGTGCTTCACCACCCTTATTGAAAAAATGTCTTCCTTATATCTAGTCTAAATTTACTTTCTTTTCATTTAAAACCATCACCCCTTGTCCTATCGCAACAGGCTCTACTGAAAAGTTTGCTCCCATCTTTCCGATAAGGCCCCTTTAAGTACTGGAAGGCCACAATAATATCTCCATAGAGCCTTCTCTTCTCGAGGCTGAACAACCCCAACTCTCTCAGCCTGTCCTCACAGCAGAGGTGCTCCAGCCCTCGGATCATTTTTGTGGCCTCCTCTGGACCCGCTCCAACAGGTCCATGTCCTTCCTGTGCTGAGGGCTCCAGAGCTGGATGCAGGACTCCAGCTGGGCTCTCACCAGAGCGGAGCAGAGGGGCAGAATCACCTCCCTCAACCTGCTGGCCACGCTGCTTTTGATGCAGCCTAGGATGTGGTTGGCTTTCTGGGCTGTGAGATAATATAGCTATTAAAACCCAGCCCATGCCATACCACAACCTGAACATCTCTGAGGCACAAGCCAGGAAAGCCACAGATAATATAAACCAGAAATGTTTTTTCCAGATTATTGCCACGTTTCTTTTTTACTGTTTCATGTGTCATGACATTTCCTGAGTTATTGCTTTCCACATATCAAATGAAACACTGTTGTTTGAAGGTTATAAAATTAAGATTCTGAACATCTGCCTAGCTATAAGTGGTTCTTTTGGTTTATCTGGCTTTTGCTGTGAATAGACTTGTACATACAGCATTGTCTATTCTCCTTAGTGATAAACTAGAGCAGAAAAACATATCACTAGCTTTTACAGAAATGCATGAACATACCTGGGTTAAGGTAAAATGAAAAAAAGATCTCTGACATTTGGTATCTCTGAATCAACAGTCCATGATTAATTTGACAGCAGATGTGTCTGAAGACTGTTGTACTTTCCTTTCTACAATTTCCAGTAGTGTTACATGGCCTGAATTGCATTCTGTGGAGACACCCTAAGCCATGCCGGATGGACTAGTGAATTGTGATTGAGGTTGTGAAGCATCATAATGACATTTTCCTGAAAGTTTTTAAGAAAAATCAGACTTAGCTACCAATTCTGACCATCAGTATGAACATAGGCCAAACTATTCAAAATTGACGGGAACCTTTCCATTCACTTTTCAGTGTTGGATTAACCTTTCTGTGGTCCAAAAGAGCCTGTAATTGGATGTAAATATGATACTGGAATATAAGACACACAGCTTTTCAGGAAAAGCAATAATGGTTTAGCTCAGTGCTAAAATCCTCATTTTCTCAATTAGTTATTTGCTTCAAAATAATATACAAACTGAAATAAAAGTGTTTAATTTGAGAAAATGCCTAAAGGCTGAAACATCTAATGGAAAGCTACAGGTACAAGCAGCCTAACTCTGAGCTGTGTTTTGTGTTAGTCATGATGCATGGAGAGCATATCTCAGGCTCCAGCCACGGTGAATCAAAGCAGATCATGGCATACACTTAGTTGCTGGGTGGAGTCTCAGATATGATATTAAGACACCAACAGTTATCCTGCATCAGGTTTTTTCTCACACCTTTTCAATGGTAACAAGGCAAAACTCTGCCAATGACCTCATCAATATACATTCAGAGCCACAGGTTGCAGGTGTAAAATTCCCCTGTAAATGAGGTGATACTGAGGTGTGATACAAGTCTGGGTACAATGTGGATCTAGACAGAGTCTCTGCTGGAGCTGCAGCACATGCAGGGGCCAGTGTGTGATCTGCTCCTGCATGGATTAACAGCGTGTTAGGCATTTCCCCCATGTCAAAGAAATGCTGCCCAGCCTTTACTTCCTCCAAGGGAAAAATCACTGCCTCAGTCCTATTCTTTGGCTCCTTCCGCAGGAAAAGCAGCAACCACAACCAAAACTGAGGACAGACTTATCCCACTGGAAGGAGCAAATTTCGCAAGGAAGCCTAGTCCTTTGATGCATGTGGTAGCACCGAGAGGTGCTGATAGCGCAGTGGTGCTCTGTGTTGTCCCACAGGCACGCTTTTGTGCAGCTCGCACATTCCAGCCCTTCAGCAGGGCACTGCTAGCTTAGCAACGTTACTGCGCTGTCAATATTTGTCTACCAAAATCCCACCATTAAGTATGCTGCTTAAAGCTGGCTTTTACAGATAGTAATTACTGTCCTACCCTACCTTCTCCTCTCCCACCGTCCCCCTGCCTCCTTCAGAGAGGGGATAACTGCAGCCTATAAAGACGACTCAGCAGTTCCTACCACCAGCTCTTTCAGAAAGGAGACTAGAGATCTTTGTTTGGACACAGCTGTTAGTTATGCTTATTCAAGCACTTTCAGATTTCCTAGATGATGTATATTTTTGCAGTATTTTAGCCACTGTCATATGTCCTCTGTTAAAAGCTCATAGGATATTACTGGTTCCTTTATGTTTCATCCTTTCCTTGCTTCTCTGGCAATTTAAAGTAAAATAGCAGTAGTAGTAGTAGTAGTAGTAGTAGTAGTAGTAGTAGTAGTAGTAGTAGTAGTAGTAGTAGTAGTAATAATAATAATAATAACAAAAATAATAAACAAAGCAAGTGATGCACAATACAATTGCTCACCACCCATGCCAGAGCAGTGATTGTTGCCCTGGCCAAAGAAAGTTTGGCACGGCCTCAGGGCTGTGGTATCCAGGCTATCATCTCTGCAAGCCTTTTTTTCACCTAAATACTTCTGTCCAAAGCATTGGCACATGGGGACTTCTACACTCTAGAGCCTGACATTGAGCCAGGTGGAGTACAGTCAGCCACCCACAAATAGGTGACAGTCAGACTAAGAAGTAATTTGGACTATGAGGTAGTAGGGGAAGAAAGATATTTCTGTAGTAAGTACCAAATAGATTTCCCAGTTAAACATGGGTTAGAAGAAACAACAAATTGGCGAGATGCAGTAAAAATGTTTTCATGACAGCTGACTACAGGTTAAGGAATGCAAGGGCCCAGTGCAGTTGTTCATACATTAGTCTATAGTGCCTTTTGAGATGACCTGAACTGTCAGAGATGTCCACACAAGGCTTCAAGTATTGCACAGGACCTATGGTGACCTGTGGTTTATTGGAGTAGCCCCAGGAAGCTGGGTGTCATTCCTTATGGCACGAGATGCCAGTCCTCACATGGTACCAGGTGCCCTATTTTGACACATCAGTGGAGCCTTTGGTCTCCAAAACAAAATGAACATAAATACCCTTCTAACTAACGTTGAACAGAAACTGTAAAGATTGTGATTCTATGATAGGCAATAGGAATAAAACACGGTAAATCTTTTAATAAGAGATTAATATTTCTCTTTGGTACACAGTGGCCTTTCATATATATACATAATTCACTATGGAGGCATGCATGTACTGTAAATAGTGTAGGTTTAATATGATGCTCACAAAGACAGGTTTTTTTTTTGCTGAATATGCCTTTATACAAATATATATGCATCTTTAGATATATATGCATATACAGCTAGAGATATACGTATCTCCACATAGAGATCTACAGCTAGAGATATACATATCTCAATGTATAGAGATATTTCTGGGTCAAAAAGCAGTGCATACATCTCAATGTACATTACTGTCAAGCACAGGCATATTGGTGTATGAACAAGTAGATATACACATGTGTATATCCATGTGTAAATACATGGGTGGGGACACATCCGTACCTGCGCACACATAAATACAGCCTGTCTCTGTTCAAGCTTCACCCCTATATATTTCTTGTTACAGGGCTGTCACCTTCCTAGTTTACAGAAGACTGAACACTGAGCAGAATGTGAGTGTAAGCCTACAGTACCAGCTTCCTCTTGACTCCAGCCTCCACTTTGTCTGCTAATGCGGCTGGTAACAGTTAAGAGTTTGCTGGTGTGATAGGTGAGCTCCATCCGTCATAGCTAATGTTGTGAGGCAGTTGTGCTTTCTTTTGTTTCCATAGTCCCTTGAGGACCCATTCTGGAGGCATGGCTGTGTTTATCCCGTTATTTATTTATTTATTTATTTTTAAAGTCAGTAATCATGTTTACTTTAGTTCCTTCCCCAGCACTGTTTACCAGCTTTGGTGTGGTGAGATGACTAAGTCAATATATATTAAGGAATACATAACAATGTTGTAATGAGAATTAGTGGTACTCTGAAAAGACAGAGACATTGGCTGCTGTGTTTTGTACTGTTTAGTCTGGGGGTAATGAAGAGCTCACAGATGACCTGATTTCATTAAAGTAGGTCAGATTTGACTGAAACATAGCTATGGCTCTCTCCCAGCAGTGCAGTGTTTTTCTCCCCCCATCCCGCCTCAGCCCCCCCCCCCCGCCTGTCACCTCAGCATTTGCGGTCTTTCAGGGAATTACCGTAGGGTTTTATTAGTATCTTAGCCAAATATATACTACAATGCTTAATTTCCACTGCTCCCTGTGTTTTCTGTCAGAAGATGTGTGACGGAAAGGATGTCCATACTTCTGTCTTTTCTACAGGAAAGGTGATGGTGTGAGAGGATGGCACACTTGATAAGACAGCATTTATGCACCATAGATATTTCTCAGTGAAATCCTAACTGGACAGGATACCTGGCATTTTTACTGTGAGGCAGCTGAGTCAGATTAACCCCGTGTTCATACTCAACTTCCATCTAATTTTCTATTTTTCTGCTGTGTTTCATATCCGCAAGTTTAACACTAGAGTAGACATTCTGATTTAGCAATATCCTAGCAGAAAAACACCTTTAAAAAGAAACTGAGAATGCCTTTACTAGACTGTGTGCTCACAATAAGGATATTTTAGCATATATAAGAATTATTAACAACTTTTGATAGGATGGATGTAACAGTGCGGGATGCTGGAAATAAAGACAGAATTAGGTATAGTTGTCCCACAGGATGTCTGCTAAGAGTGTTTCCTTCTGACATCAGCGGAAATAAGGTAGGATCTATAGGCCAGATCTAAACAAAGACATTAGGGAAGCTATCCAGACAGTGCTCAGCTTGAAAAAAAATCAGGTTCTTTTAGATGAAAAAAAAATGATACAGTAAGAGGTATAGAGGACACAGCCTTTTACTGAGAGAGATTTTGAAAACACTGGGCTGATAAATATGTGCAGGCTGTCTGTTCAGCTGCTGAAACTGCATTGATCTTCTATCATGAAATATTCTTGTTACTTTTATTACAGCCTTTCTATTGTTATATGATTCCCAGAGAGAGAGAGAGACAATATCCTACATTTAGCTACCTGTTCCTTTTTAAAAGACTATCAGGGTTTTCATGTCAAAACGACTCTAAAAAAGTATCAGCCAAAGCACATTGCCTTTCTTTTGCAGCCATATTACATTTAAACTGAGGCCTACATAACTGCTGAAATTTGGGCACTCCGCTTTCCCGACTCCTGACTCCACGCTTACCTTTCTTGCCCTTAATTGTGATTGTGCATCTCATGACTTCTAAACCAGGTGTTTCATTCTCCCATTTGCTTCAGGTCATTACAGTAAAATCTTTTCATTCCTGAATTTTTTTTTCCCCCCATTAGTCCTGAGACAAATAAATTGTGATTTTTCAGAAGCAACTGGGGTGGTCAAGCAGTTCCCAGAGAAGTCTGTAATAAGATTACTTGTATAAGTAATCTGAGGACCGTGGGCTTTTGAAAATCCCAAGTCTTCTGGCTACATTTTGGCTTATAATATTATTTCTATTTGCTTTCCCTTTACAAAGAGTATAGTAGCTTTGTAGCATTTGCACCATTAGAAGTAAAACCAACATTTATTCTAACATAGAAATACCATGTCTTGTTTAACTTAGAAAAATAGGACCTTTTGGGTCATCAAGTCCTGTCTTCTGCTTTTACTAGCAACAGTACAATATTATTTTACTCCTAAATATGTCAGGTTCTATTGCCAAACTACTTAGATTTTCTGGTCTGATCCAGTATTCTCTTGCAATAGAGGTTTGTTTGAACTGAAATACTTCCAAAAGCCTAGCTATGTCAGATAAAAGATAGGTTTAAAATAGTCTATATAATTTGATTTAAAAGAAGTAAGATTGCCATAGTTTCAGTAAAAGAACAAGAAAATCTATGTTTGCTTTAGGTGTTTTATCAAGGAAAGTGTACTTCTTCTTAGGGTCTTTCTATGACTTGGAAGTCTGTCTTAATACCTCCTTTGCTTTTCTGGCAGAAGGTCTGTTTGTCTGTCTGCCTGCCTGTCTGTGCTCTAGGGAGGTACCATTATCACTGTTTTGTCACTGAGAAGGTAACACAGGAAACACCAAAACAAATTGCCTTTGAACTATGATAGTATGAAGGACAAGGCAGCAGAAAATCAACCTCAGCCCAAGAATACTAGAATAACCTCTCCTGCATAACGCTGTAACATTTGCCCATATTGGGGTGTTTGGTGATGCTAGTGGGAATTTTGGCCACGCCGAACCTCATGAATCAGAAGTCTGCAGTTTGTACTACCTGCGTAATAACTTGGGTTGCTCTAGGGTGAACTGTAAAGTTGTTACTGACTACGGTTGTGTTGACAGCTGTATCTGTTGTTTCTTTTCTAACCAAAAGATGCAAAAGGTGTGTGCTGGTTTTTCTCAGTACAGATTAACTGGAAGGATCTTCTTTTTCAGCCTTAGATTCATCCGTTACAAACTTCAACAAAGGCATAATGCTTCAGTATACCACTGCCCTCAAATCAAAGGAGGGAGATCAAAAACCCTGTCTTGAAAAGATTATGCAACTCAATAGGACCTGATCTTGTTGTATTATTGCATCCATTACAACAGCACAGTTCAGGCAGGTGTTAGTTTCAATTAACCTGGGATTCAGGTATTCACAACATCTTGTCTGCCAATTACTCACATAATTACATGGCCCATGACTGTAGAATAGAATCAGCCATCATGCTAGGCCTGTGTGATTACTGAAGAAAAGAGGAATTCAGAGGGTGTATGAGTAAAGCACAGCTCCAATGATCATGGACAAAAGTGGTCTTTAGCGAAGAAAGCTTATTTACTAGGCTCTTGCTGATCTCTTGAATGCAGGAACTATGCCAACAGTGTTTGTGTGACACGCAGATGCCTCACAGCTGTCCGTTGTTTTTGTATTCTTAGTCAGACAGTAGGTAAAGTGAGAACTTATTTAGCATTTTTCAAGGAAGAAACTGAAAGGCATTCCAGGGAGCTAATGACACAGCCATATATGGCAGGAAATCAAAATATGAGAGTCAAGAAAACCTTAAATCCAACTTTCTCAGATCAGGATGTCAGCTGAAAGAGACAACTGCTGACATTTTGACCTGCAATATCCACTGACTTGGTCAATATGAATACCTTTTTTGTATAGCTTTGTCACTGTACTGTCAAAAATCAATCCACCGTGGGCCTCCACATAAAGATCTTTTAAGGTCAAAGGCCAAAGGTCTTTCTGAGCTGTAAATGCCATGTTTCTTTGTACTATTTTAAGCTATAATATCATTAAAAATGTGAAATTATGGATGAATGTTGTGAAGAGTATCTTCATAATCTGAAATTATATACACTTAATGATATACATTTAATGTCATCTAAGTTTAATGATAATGTCATGAAGGAAGCAATAGAAAGGTAAGCTGTTTCTTTCCACTCATCATATAGATAGATCCAGACTATGTCAACCTGAACCACTTTGTAGTAAAATAACTATTCATTTCAGTGGAACAAATTGTGAGGAGGGGTGCTGCTCAGCACTGATGGTAAAATATGGGCCTTTATTTCATCAGGAATATGACATGAGTATTTATAAAGCTAATATCATTTGACAATGTTACAAATGTACTTCTCATCCTAAAGGAGAATCTAGGCTATTATAGCCTACTTTTTACATGGTAAGTTTTTGATATGTGTGATAGATTTTGTTGTGGGATTTGTTGTTTTTTTTTTAAATACAGGAACCTCATCAAATGTAGTGCCTGTTTTTAAATTTCATCAACATTTTCTCACTAAGTGCAAATATTTAAACAGGGAAATTCCCAAAGGGCATACAAATGCATGCCTTTTAATTCTTATAGAAACACTTTGCTGTTAGTAGAATGCATAGGATATCATTAACTGCTATACTATGGCTATGACATAATTTTATGCTTCTCTCCATATGTATTTTTGTTTGTGTGTATATTTATTTATGCAGATAATTTTAAAAAGTCTAAATTATTATGTGATCTGTAAAAGGGATTTTTGTGGTTTTCTGGTAAGGGAGCTAACATGGCTTCTACTGAAATTCTGCATTATGCCAAGATAAAGCAATTCAAACGTATACCAGTTCTCTGGCAATTATAGTACCAAAAGCTCAGGGACATTTGTCCCACAGTGCAGCCTTTTCTCGACGTCATATCCATACATCTTATATCAATCACAGAAATAATCTGTTTGACAGCTGTGCATTTGGGGCATTGTGAAACATGAAAGTTCCACATTAATACATGAGCTCAGAGATATTTGCTGTCATGAAAATAACAGTTTTAATGCAGTTTGAGTGTTGTCTGTATTCAGAGATCAGTTTTAAGAAAAACAATCAGACCCCAAACCTATGGATATTACTACTGTTATGTACTGTTTTAAATAACACAGTCATTTCCTATAGTTTTGTAGATATGTAGTTTCTCTATCATAGGACCAAGGCAAGAATTAAGTGGCGAAAAGAAAGAAGCCAGGATTATTCCTATGCTGATAAATATATTGCTAAAGGGAGATTTACCCACCTCCCACCCAGCGGTACTGGTAAGAAGTAGCAGTCTTATGACTTATATTATATATATAATATATATATATAATATTTATTGCTGTCCTTAATACCATCACTGAAAGACATATCAAGCTTCTCAGCTGTCCTGCAGAGATTCTGGAGTGTGGCCAGAGTATGTCCTTTCTGTGGGGGAGCAGGAGTCAGACAAAGGAGAAGAAATGGGGTGATGGCAACAAGTCATTTGACTCACACGATGCACAATGGCAAGCTGCATCTTGCTTCTGCATTCCCATAAATGTGGTCTGGGATATATAGGCAGGAATATCACCTGTAAGAAATTGCAGTTACCCTCCTGCATTCTTCAGGTTTGCAAAATCTCATCTGTAACAGTGTCCAATCTGTTTCAGACCATGTGTTACAGGGAAGTTATAACCCAGCTGGACACAGCCCAAAGAGAATAATGAAATGATCAGAGAATGATCCAGAAAATGTTGCGCTTGGAGAAAGATAGAAAGAATTATAAACTGAGAAAAGATTGGAGGGATATGTTTATCTGGTGTATGGCAGGACCCTGCAAAGAGGAAAGGAGTATGGCAGATAGGGAGTATGAGGGTAGTGTAGGCCAACCATTAAAAACCCCTCCTCTTAGAAGTTCTTATGAAACACTGGAATGAGTTGCATGTAGAGGCTCTGGAATCCCTCTTAGAGGAGGCCTATAAAAGTAGGTTAGACAAACACTCTCAAAAACTAAGTAGACATGATCTTCTCGTGTAGGGAGGTGGACCAAGCAATCTCTGGAGGGATTTTTTTCAGCTTATTCTCTCTGATTTCATCTTTAGGCAGGTATAAATCTACCATAATTTAGCAGATTGTTACATCTGATAGCTTTTATAGGTGGCACAACCTTCAGGATAAGCTTTGGGTGAACAGTTCACATCTGTCAGCATTGCAAAAGCCATAACCATAACTGTCTAATTAGCAGCATATAAGGCAATTTTAGCAGTCAGGACAACAACTTGGCTATAAAGGGTGAATGATCCTTTCACCCCAGTGTGTGTTTCTTCAAGCTCAGTGAAGCTGGTATGTCGGAGTGAGGAAGCTGACAGTGCTGCTGTCCATGATGTATCTTTTTTTCCTTTGGTATACTGCAGAGGATGTGGGTCCCCAGGACTGTGCATTCAACATCTTTCACAAGCACTGCTTTCATACACAGAATAACCTACTTGTGCATTGGTGTTCTGTACTAAAAGTTGTAGGGGTTTCAGTGGAGAGGATGAAGGGAAGGAGAGGAGAGATTTATGATAAGCAGGTAGTTGGCTGCTCTTCGCTGAAGGCATGTAAATAGAGCAAAATTCTGACATCAGCACGTTTTCAAACTTAGGCACTGTTGTGAGCTCTCCTTTTAGATGTGGGTAAGTTTTCAGACAGGGTAGAAGGATGACCCAAGAATTCCTCTCAACCTCATGCATAAACATTTGCATCATAGGTTTCAAGAGCAGAGAAAATGCAGTCTTACTATGCCTTCTCCTCCCCCAAGTGCGTGCCTGTCTCTTTGAGTTTTCTACTATCCCAATGGCAAAAAATACACTTTCAGCTGTGATGAGTGTTTCCGATTTGTAATCCAGGCCAGTCTGTGTCTTTGCAAACTGCCAAAATTGTGAAGGATGCTGGGCTTTGCCAGATGCTCATATCTGGGGTCAGAAAAAGGCTGATCTTTTGAATTCTGTCTGCACTAAAGCCAGAAGGCATATGTGCTGTACCTGCCTGAGGGTCGCTTGAGATTGCAAGGCTGATATATTTCTGTCTGTCTTTTCAACCAACTTCTTTGTTTCTCCCACACTGGAGCTGCATAAATTCACATTGCTTTCTTTGTTATATCTGTTTCATTTAAAATACACAGGAAGCCTTGTACAGAAAGTGAGACATTCTGGAACTTTGGCTCTGATACCTCCTGATAGGAAAAACACAAACAAATTCATGACAGAGCATTAAGGAGAGCTGATGAGAGGACACCATTTACCGGACACATCAGACTAACCCAATCGGTTGGGATGTTCATGCAAACAGTGACTGCTGAAAGGCAAACCGAAGTGAACCCACAAGTCTCTGTAAACGTGGAAAGAGAAACTGTAAGAGTGTGATTTATCTAAAATCACAGTGCATATAATTTGATGAAATTGGGGAGAAAAGTGAATGCTCCCCTAATTTCCACATGCATATCCATCCCTTAAAAATCAGTAGGGTAACTAAAGTGGCATGTAAGCCCTGTGGCAACTGTCAGATAAATTACACAACAGTGAAGAAATCTCTTGAAAGTAACGCAATATCCAGCTAACCGTTTCTCCTCCTTCAGAAAAAGACCTTGAGCTGCTACAGTTGATTCTACTACAGAAATGTTACAAAATTTCTCACTGAGAAGGCAGATCTGTGTTTTTGTGCATGAATAAGCCTTTTATTTTCTAGACAGAGTGCAAATGGAGGCATAGTGAAAATTATTAAAGGGCACTAACAAGGGAATACCAGTCTTTAGGCTAATTTTTGGGTAACTATTTCTATTTATTTTTTCATTAAACAAAGTCTGCAGTTGCAGAGATTGTTGTTATGAAGTCCCTAAAGCCCTATAAAGCATGGTAATGTGAGTAAGTTTTCAGAATTTAGTAAGTCTAGCTCTGGGATTTTACTATTACCTAATGTTTCCATTCTATGGTACTGTGAAAGCACTATAAATGGCACCTTTCATGAACCAGCTCTTCTGAGACTAGCAGGCTGCTTCTGCAACGTGCTGGTGGATCTTTCTTAAAACACACACAGACGCACAGACACACAGACGCACATACAGACGCACACACACGCACACTTTGACCGCTCCATTATGAAAGCTTTCATAAGAAAGCAGAATTGTCCCACTCACAGCCATTATATCTGATGACATTCTTAATACTGGCTATTGTTTGGAGAAAGAAGCTATTGTCTAAGATTGCATATCTGCTGACCAAAGCACATGTAATAAGCATAGCTTTGGACAAACTGAGCCTAGCCCCAGGGAACAGCTTAGCGGTGAGTTTGTTTGAATGTCCTGATTCAGTGGTGATCTCCAAAGAGGAAATGCCCACCATTATGTAAGGATTGCCGTTTATCTAAAGTTTGAAAAAACACATTTGTTCCTTTGTGTCCATAAAGGAGATGGGTCTTATTTAAACCAAGACATAGTGTTAAGGAAAATTTGTCTCAATACAAAACTAGAGGGAAAAAAAAAATCTTTCCGTGTTAGAAATACCATAACTCGCCTACACTATCTTTCTAGTAAGTGATCAACAGATAGTTTCAAACACAAAACTTTTCAAGAGGGTACAAAGAGGCAACTTTGAAAGAGACAAACATCTTTATATTCACATATGTTATCTGTACCTAGACAGTTTTGCTTTGACAATGATTAGGAAAAATCACATGGTACTCAAACCGAAAATGCCAGAAATCATGTAAAAATAACTTCAAAAAGACACTGGAGTGTTTTCTGGTTTTCTTATTTTACTCAATCCTTGGCTGTATTCAGCAGGCATTTTTCAGCTTCCAGTGACAAAAAACCAAAGTAAATTCAGAGTAGAGCAAAATTATTTATTACCCTGAAATGAATTATTAAAGAATTATTCATTTTTCTGTTTCTGAATTATTTCTGAAGTAATTCTAGTTTCTACCATTTAAAAGTATTCATAAACTGTTTATTTCTTGTTTATTTGTTTTCAGGCTTAGTCTTCAGGGTGCGCTTAGGTCCTTAGAGCCATAGATTACGAAGCCACAAGGGATCATTGTAATCACCTAGCCTGACCTACATATTTTCAGTTTGAACTTGAGAATGAAATGTTTTGAAAAACATTTGGTCTTGATTGAAAGCATTTGTTAGTTGTTCCATTGGCTAATTACCCTCACTGTTAAAAATTTGTTCTTCATTTCTAGCCTTAGATTTTTTTAGCTTCAGCTTTCAGCCACTGTATTTTGTTATGTCTTGGACCAAAGATACAATGATCAAAGTTTTATTTTGTGTGTTTATAAACTTTTCTCTCCCATAGCCTTCCCTCTAACAGACCGAGATTCTGGAATCTTTTGGCACAAGGGAAGTTTTTTTAGTGGTTCGTCTTTGAATCTCTTCAGTCCTTCAAAAACTTTTGAAGCAGTAATGCAAGAACCAAACAAAATATTACAGCAGCAGTTGCATGAAGGTCAAATGCTGAGATAACATGAACTTTGAGCACCTCTTCAAGATGCTTTCTACATCGGAAGGTTGAATTAGCCCTCCTGGAAACAATGGCACAAGGGAACTTGGGTCAACATGACTACTCACAACTGACCTCATTAAAATAAAATTTGCATGCAGACTTCCAAGCTGAGTACCACTGATCTGAACTCCTCATGATATATTACATTTGCAGTGATCACTTACAAACTCTAATTGTGATTGTATTGTGGCTTGTTTCAGGTTTTTATTAAAACGTTAACCAAAATACAGTCAAGAGCAATTCCATAGAAATGGACTCACTTTATAACAATATTTTGAGGGATATCTGCTATCCATTTTTAATTCATAGGTGCATACCTTGTTAAATTTTAACAGGAAAAGGTACAAAAAGAACAACAAAAAAGATCAAAGATATGGAACCTTTCAAAGTGAGAAATCACTCGGTCGTCTAGCACTCAGCCTTGTGAACAGATGAATGAGAGGCCATATGGTGTAGGTCTACAGAATCATGTAGAAGCTGGAGAAGGTTAATAAGGAACAATCATTCTGTATCTCTTTGACCATAAAAACCAGGCAGTATCAAATAAAACAAACAACTGGTGACTGAAAACAGGGAGGGGATTCTTCACACAGCATGTAATTAAGCTGCGGAACTTTGTGCTGTTGGATGAATGCAGTGCTGAAAGTTTATACGGATTAAAAAAGTGATAAATTCACATGGAAGAAAATCCTTTCAGGGTTGTTAAATGCAAAGACACTCACACCAGCTCAGGAAGTCTTTGAGCCACAAAGTACTGAAAACTGGAAGTGTATTCTAGGGATGCATTGCCACAGGCATGTCCTGTCCTGATACTCTTTCCTAAGAGCATCTGCTGTTCATTGTTGTATTAAATTAGCTACCAGCGTCTTGTCTTGACCTAAGATGGCACAGTTCTTCCTATCGGCAACAACTGAGCACTCTGCACCAACGTTAACTCTAATGTACAGCTGCTCAGCTATGTCATATGCTGTTGCTTATGTTCCTTGAGTAGCTGAATATCTTTTTGTAAACAAAACAAAAAAACCACACAAGTGAATAAGTGCATATCAAGCAAAAACCAGCTAATCCACATGCACAAATACCTTTGCTGGCATGTGAACATGAGTATTGTTTGAAACAGCTATCTCTGCAAAGGCAGTGTGACCAAAAAGCTTAACTGCAACAAAATAAGTATGATCAAAGATGAGCTAAACAGCTGCCATAAGCTGAAGACAGACTCACAAACACTGCTTTTGTGCTCTCCTACTGGCTCCAGGCCACAATAACTGCACTGAAGTTGATGTGATTAATTCAGAACTACGCCACTGTAACATTAAGTTTTAATCCAGTACAAAATACAGATGGGATGTTTCCAGCTAGGAGTTTTTTTAATGATCCTTTCTTGTATCGTTATACAGCATGTGTGTGAGCATTAGGAACAGCATGGGCTGGTACTGTGATGCCCTGGTGAAATTAGAGTAAGGTGTCAGGCCTGAAGAGCGAGAGCATTTGAAATGACTGATGTGGGGCTCCCCTTTGACAGCTTGGTTACAAAGTTATGCCGCATGCAGGGATTCAGTGATTTTAGCCTGCTACCAGACTTCCCGGTGCTGCAGCCTGGCTGAGGCTTATTGCGGGATGTTAGATTCCTTGGGGACAATGAAGGTCATGTGAGGAAGCCTATTTCTCTCCATTGACTGCAGAGGAAGCCTCAGGTGATTAGGTTAGATATAGATATCAAATTTCTAGGTAGCAGTTTGTCTCATTTCAAATCCCTGGAGACTGTTAATCCCATCTTAAAATATGTACCTAAGAGAGGTCAGATAAATTGTCATGTGAAATGGCTATTTCTCTCTACTGACCACAGAGGCAGTTTAAGGTCAATAGCTTAGACAGAGACATCTAACTTTTATGTGGTTAAAGCTGGAAATGAAGAATACCACCTTTTTGTTTCATGTTGAGTAGATTAAATGCCATGACATATATTCTCTTACTCAGTAATAAATGTAGTGTTGCATGTTTCCCAAGTTGGCAAGACCTGCAAAGTCTTAATTTTAAATTAGATTTCACTCAAGATAATGTCAGTGAGCAATTAAACTGTTTTCAGGAAATTCTACATTGCCCTAGGATCTTTATGACTTGCCACGGGAGCAAAGGCATCCAAAGCTGGGACAAAAGAAACTATAAATACCAGATGCGTCTGTGTGTGTGTCACAGTGAGTCACTTCCAAAGGCCGAACAGAGTCCTAAGCTGTCTGCAGTGTGTATAAAATGAGATTTCCCATGAATTTATGAGTTATCGTGATGTATAACTCAGCATTAGGCCATTTGCTTAGCATAAGAGCAAAAGTATTTCAGAGAGTTAGTCAATGCTCTTTGAGTTGTTTTCTGCTGATTCTGTGATGATGCTTGATATGATTCATGTCTGAATGCTATTCTGTCAAAATCAGAGCATTTCCAGTGAATGTGTGGATATGTACTTCTAATGGAATCACTTCAAACTGCTGTCATGTTAATTTGTAGGCTAGCATATAGGGTTTTATGGGCATTTTCTTTTTAATCAAAGCTAATAGTTATGTTATATTTTGGGTTTGATTTAAGGAAGGTTATTTAATAACTTTAATATGTAGTATTTTATATTTTACATTTTATTTTGCGCTTCTAAAATATATTGTTAAACTTCAATACTTTCATAATTTCAAAATAGTTTATTTTGACATTATAAAAAATTGGATATTTAATAAAGTCCCTTTGCCATTTTAAAGCAAAATATTTCAGTAATTTTGGCTTCTGAAAGATATTTTGATAAGTTAATCTTGATTCTTTACCACATGCCAGAGTTCAGCAGGAAACTTACTTTCCCTACAAGTCTGTTTTTTTGGCTATTTAGAGTGTCACTGACAAACTGAATTGTCAATGGAATGTATTCATTCATTTATATCAACAGTATTGTCCCTGTCCGCTTTGTTTTCCTCTGAGCCCTTATTTTTTCATCAGCAGCTTGGAAGTGAATCAGTGTCTGCTTATTTTCTAAGGGAACTGTAAAAGGAAGGGCTGCTAATTGTTTCAGAAAAATGTTTGTCAGGAAAAACATGTTTGTTTTTAAAAGTACTTTTATCCATGAGTGATCTCATGCCTTAAAATTTTCATCTCTGAGGCACATTTAAATTCTCACAATGTCCAGAATGTTATCGTACAGCCAGATGGGCTATTAAACCTAAAGATGGATTCAAGGTTTGTCCATATTGACCCTTCCTTGTCTGTCCATGTCTTCTCATTTCCTGGATGTCAAATAGTAATAAGGAAAAAAAGATTTCAATACAAGTTGAGAACCATCTCAACATTTAACAGAAATATTTAATTCAAGTATTAGGAAGTCTGTAAATATAAAAAACTAGACAGAATACTCACTGAAACCTGAAGACCACTGATGAGTTCTGATAGATTCTGATAGTCTCTTTGTTTCCATGAGTAAAGAAATTATTTGTTTAAAATTTTGAAATTTTTGCTTCAATTCTCAGAATTTCTCATAAGGAGCAGGGATGCAAACAGTTGCATATATATCAAAGAAGAACTGAAGTGGTCAGAAAATTGGTCTGTTTGCTTTTTTTAAAATGTTTTTCTATCTAAGAGATAATTCTCTGAAATAGATAAAGTTATAGCAGAATAAAAGTTGTATGAGTTATAAAAAGGCACATTTGACCCACTGCTGTATGATGAAAACATTAATTGATCCAATCTGTCACAACTCTGGACGTCACTGAACCAGAAGTAAGTTTCACAGAACTAGATCATGGACCTGTTGGAGCAGGTCCAGAGGAGGGCCACAAAAATGATCCGAGGGCTGGAGCCCCTCTGCTGGGAGGACAGGCTGAGAGAGTTGGGGTTGTTCAGCCTGGAGAAGAGAAGGCTGCGGGGAGACCTTATTGTGGCCTTCCAGTACTTAAAGGGGCCTTATAGGAAAGATGGGGACAAACTTTTTAGTAGAGCCTGTTGCGATAGGACAAGGGGTAATGGTTTTAAACGAAAAGAAAGTCAATTTAAACTAGATATAAAGAAGACTTTTTTTGCAATAAGGGTGGTGAAGCACTGGCACAGGTTGCCCAGAGAGGTTGTGGATGCCCCACTCCTGGAAACACTCAAGGTCAGGTTGGACGGGGCTCTGAGCAACCTGAACTAGTTGAAGGTGTCCCTGCTCACTGCAGGGGGGTTGGACTAGATGACCTTTAAGTGTCCCTTCCAACTCAAACCATTCTATGATTCTGTGACTGATTCTGTGATTCTAGATAGCAAAAGGTTTTAAAAGGGACCTCTGTTAACCCTTTTCCCTCTGTTCCCAAAAGTAGCTAAAATGTATTATTCTGTGTATACTATTCTGCTTTTGGACATCATTATTCAAGTGGAAGACTAGCAGAGATTTAAAAGGTATGTCTGTAACTTTTCAATACAGAAACTTCTCAGCAAGGTGTGGCATTTCTAGACATGGAACCCTAAGTTTGTGTTTCCTTATTTGTGAATAAAGGTTAAAAATATAGTGGAGAATGAGGCCCACTGTAACAGTTATAGAACTATGGGTGGTATCATCTCTATTTGTTATATACATAAATAAAAATATTAATTAAAAAATAAAAAAAGTCCCTCTAGGTTGATGATTCTTGCATTACATGTACAATCTCACCAGATACCAGAGTCGTCTTCACTGTTTAAGGGTAGGAAATGCTTTTTTAAATTATGTGACAAATAAAACTGAGTTTCATTTGTATGTTTTACAAATTAATACAATCTAATTTTGGTGTCCATCTAAAAAATTTTTTTGAAAATTAAAAAAATGGGAAAATAACAAAAATCTTCTGTGGACAGGAAAGAATAATTGACAGAGAGAGAAAATTAACATGTGCTTACATGGTAGTCTAAACAGGATTGCAGCTTGTATAGATAGCCTGGCTTTCAGTTAGTATTTACCATTGATAACAGTGTAGTCATAACATAATTAAAAGAACACCATGAAGTCACAGCACTTTTGAGATCCTTAACACCCATGCAGGTCTGTGGATAAGCACTTGAGCCACAGGCATAGTGAGCTGTGCGCTGCTGCCAGATACATGGATAGCTGTCCCTCCCCACTTTAAGGCTTTAAGTAATACCATTAACAAGTCTTGTGGAGCTCAGCCTTTACTCGGCCACATCGGACACCTTCAAGAGTTGTCTGGACAGGGTGCTGGGACATCTTGTCTAGACTGTGCTCTTCCTAGAAAGGTTGGACTAGATGATCCCTGTGGTCCCTTCTGTGATAAATGTGTTTTCAGATAAAAATTGGATGCCTTTCTGGCCTTTATGTTTTAGTCAAACACACCATACCTGCGCTCGGTATGAAAGTGATTTAATTTAGGTGCCTAGAGTTGAGTTCAGGATGTGATATCACGTCATCTGCCAGGCATAGGAGCAGTTCAAACATGTTTTTGCAATTCTCTGAAAAGAAAAGCCTTTTAGATTTATTCTTTGCAGTTTCATTCATTACATAGAGTTATTTTATCTGTGGTGTTTGCAGTGGGGTAATATTGCACACAATTTATTATTTGTGTAAGTGGTCCAGCAAGGTTTGTCCAGGGAATGGAGATTTTTTTCTACTGGAAATTGCAAGTCATTCAAAATTGAACCATGGTTTCACTTCTGACCCCTAAAAAGAAACTAAATTATTTAGGGCAAAGATAGCTAAAAACCAAAAGCCTTTGACTAAAAATATGTCAGGAATGCAGTAGAATAGCTCTGTGGGGTGTAACATCATGTTTTTGTGCCAACTGGAACACTTGAGAAAATATTCAGCAGTGCTGGTGCAAGACCATCAGTGAGTCCTACTAAAATGTATCTCTAGGAAATAAGGAATGACATTTAGAATGGATTCAAGCCATATAAGTCTACATGTGAGACCTGTATCATTTAATTGAACACGAGTTGAATTATGGCGATATTTTATGTAGATAAGTCCTTAAAAAGCAATTTTAACTGAGCTCAAAAATTGAAATCAGGATGCCTCTTGACCAAATATCAGTAGTCATCACAGTAGTCACAGCATTTACAGTCACAGTAGTCACCAGTATTTATTTAAATAAAAATGTCTATTTTTTTGTAATAACTCTTCCCAGTTTCCTCACAAATACAATAAACATAAGACAAACTGAGTAAATTGTGAGAAATATGACTGAGGGCAAATAGTGCTGTCTGTCCCTGAGGGAAATAATGTGAACTTTCATCCTAGATCAGAATAGAGCCAACAACTTAAGCACAAGGTCAAAAGCATGGAAATCCATTCCCAGACTGTTTTGGCTTGTACAAGTTCAAAGATCTGAGAGCAGAAGCCTTTGCTATATTCACTTTTAGGCAGATTTTTCTGGGAGATGCACCACCTTGCATGCAATCCTGTCATACCTCGCAGAGATGGTTGTGTTCCCTGAGGTCAGTTCTACTTGGAACAATACCAAGAAGAAGCAATTGGAGCAAACAATATTGGTGGCTTTTTGTTTTCCTTGGAGATATTACTGAACCTAGATTCAAGTTGGTGCTAGAGCTGTTAGATGACAGAGGGCAGGGATCCTTCCCAGGTGAGATGTAAAATTAATGCTGGAGTTGTTAAATAGCTAATAGATTTTTTTTCAAGATTAAAAGGCTTAACTACAACATCCTAGTCAGATTCTGACTCAGCTCATTACATCATAAACTCATAAAGTTCATCCTGTAGAAAGTATTATATCCTTCCTCTCTGTTAAGTGTCACTGTGCCCTGGCATTCAGCTGCCACATCCCCGCATTAAAAAGATGGTTTAACGGATGCTTATACAAAACAGAGTATTTAACAACATAGCAAGGCTACTTTGTGGTTCTGGATTTACCCTGAGGGCTTTCCTTTCTATTTTATACCTGATCCTTTAAGGTTTTATTTCTGTCTCTTATCCCTCTCCCTAAAGTATTCAACTTGTTTTTCAGCTTTACCCTCCCATCCTGCCTTCATTCCCTCCCTCATTTCCATTTTCCAGTGCTGCATCTTACTGCATTCAATGCTTAGGGCTCTAATACTTAGACACAAATAATTTCCAGGGAAGAATCAGCTTGCATGCTCTCTCTGTTAAAAAGTATGTTTTTCACTTTTGTGGTTCAGGGAAAACTTGATAATGTGACCCCAGTGAATCCTCACTGCAAGCTCAAAACCCAGAAGTTTAAAAATCCTGATTTCTAAGTTCAGGTTGTGACTTTGGCAGGTACCACTTACTGTTTTTGAACTAGAGATTTGTTTTATTCTAACATTGCTTACCAAGTCCCCCTGGGGCACGAGCACACCTTCTTCCGCTGGCCCCTGTTTCCTCACAGGAAGATTTGCAGAAAAGTACAATTTATCACCCAACTGTTTATGAAGAGATGTCAGTCCTTTTTTTACACTCACATCCATCCTGTGGACAACTTTCACCTGATAAAGGGCTACCCTCCCAGCAGACCTTCTGCTAAGAGGCATTGCACATCTTTATAGCTTCTGGATGAAGTATTCAGTCCGAAAATTCTGTGCACCGGTGTAGAGTCTGGACATTCAAGACTCTGCTCATCACTTTTAAAACCTTTGGGATCCTTAAAGGTAAATGACATGAAACAAAGAAGGAACTTCCAGTACCACGTTGGTGCTTTCACAGGTCTCCTGCCCACTCTGCGTGCAGTCTGGAACCAAGTGGCCTACCTTTTCTTGAGTTTTGATGCAGGATCTCAATCTGGCACAGCATTGGACTGATTTTTATTTAAAACAACAAAACAGTCCAGCTGAAACTCAGTTTGAGACTGAGACCTCTCACCCAAAGGCTCACACATAGCTGACGAGGACCCATCAGTACAGCCTATGGTATCTCACCTGCGCTCCAGTGCTGCCACAGGAATGCAGCAATGGTCCCTGTGTTACTATGTCTGCCAGACCTATGGCACCCTCAGATGCCCCATGTCTTCCAATGGCACTGCATGGCCAAGGTCTGTCGGCTGAACACATCCCCAGGTACCTAAACAGATTAGCTTTAACACAAAGAAATCTGAAGTATAACACCTTGATTAGCTCAGTCGAAATCCAAGATGAGCCCATAGCAAGAATAATCCAAGCAATTACAGTTTTATTGTAAGTCACTGGACTCTATCAGGAATTTTTCTTGAAGTAAGAAGGGATCCAATAGATTCCAGTTATGTCTTTGTCAGATCTGTTCTGTGTCCCAGGACCCAACCTTTCTTCTTAAAGGAGAAGCTTGCCAGGGAAGCTGCTGTTTCCTTTACTTTGTTTGTACAGCTAGAGAACAGTGGAGCTCATGCTGTAAGTGAAAAAGAAAGGACAAAAAATTATACACAGTTTATCACAGGTACCACAAGTCTAAAAACATATATTAAGTGTGGTTTTCTTATCAGAAAAAGCCAAATTAATGTATTTCTCATAACATTTTTATAAAGTGCTTTGAGAAATTGAGATTAAAAATAAAATAAAATAATTATTAATGTAGGTTGTTATTAAACTTCTGAGGTTAAGTGCAATCCTTATAACATTGTTTTATAATGCAGATTTTGTGGAAATGGACCTTTTTTCTTTTTCCACATCAGAAATATGTAACTGTTTCAGCATAACAGTTCCTGTAAGTAGATATTATACATGCAAGTTATTTGTAATAGAATGAAAGCAACCAGCTGTAAATAATCTAATTAAATTGAGGTGAGTTTCTTTTTTTTTTATTATTCAATGCCAATCATTCCAATTTCCACACCTGCCACCTAATAATCTCAATGTACTGGTCTTAAAGAATTGTTCTCTGTAACTTTTTTAATATTAGCCAAAGTAATTTAAAAGAGGCAGAACTAGAAACTGGAGATTTCCTCTTTCTGCTGTAATCTCTGCATCTGCTTTAAGAGCACTGTGCTCTTCATGCTAGCTGAGTCAATGGGCTAATACCGTCAGTTGTTTGGCATCCTCAGGCAGGTGAATGGGGAATGGTTCTTGCTGGATCCCTGAGGGCAATCCCTTCCCATCCTCCTGGCAAGCTGAGGACTTACAGGTTATGTCTGCAACACTTCACTAACCAGTGTGAAAGCGTGGGGCTGGGCACTGCTAATTTGTGGCATGGCCTTTCTCATGATGTTAGCCTTTGCCCGATAGAACTATCTCAAATAATTGCCAGGCACGGTTTGGGGCATAGAAAAGCCCAGGGACTGGTCTCAAAAACATCTTGGATGCAGCCACAGCTGCAGGTGATGAAACAGTTTAGCTGTATGAGACATGACTCCCAGCTTGATTAACTCATGAGTTTAGACATGGACAATTTAGCCAGATTACCCCATGAGGCAGCTTTCCACCCTGGACCTGGAGCACACTCTCCTGCACCCTGTTTCTGTGCTGGCACGAGCCTGGGCTGCTCACAGATCCTCTGCATATCACAGCTGTCTTCCAAGGGATGCCAGGGTCCATGAGTCAGCCACTGCAGACAGCTTCTCTTGGGAAACATAACCTTTTATTCCTATTTTAACTGTGCAGGCTGCTAGGGCCAGACAGAGACTAGGCATCAGTAACTCTTCCATCTTCCATCAACCTTTTAATGCCATAGGAATATTGATGCCATTTTAAACAGCTACAGTAGATGGTCTGAAAACAGCCCTCTGCCTCTCTCACCCCATGTAGAGTGCAAAAATATTGCTCTTCCTCCTCCTTGAAATGCTGTGATAAAATATTTTCTGATTGTCAGGTGTGGTTATTAGAAGAACATGTATATTTTTCAACTAGAGGCTGGTACTTTCTTGGTGGAAACCTGTTTATGTGCCCCCACACAAATACTGAGAAAAGTGAGAGAAATGTAACACATGAGAATGAGTAGTGAAACTTGCTGTTTTAACAAGTTGGAAATGAAAACATAATGTGGTACACAACTCATTAATTAATTTTATTACAACTTTATGCCGGTTTTTATTGGATGTTTTTATTGGATTAGGAATTGCATTTTGAGATTATGTTAAAAATGTGATGGGGTTTGCCTATTCTCACAGTAGATGTAAAATTTAAATGGTCTTATTTTAATACGTATTTTTTCTATAATTTAGCTTTTGCCATTTGGCAAACTCTTTAGAGTCAAACATTTGGCATAAAATCAAGTCTAACTCTTTGCAGTCAGAGATTAATGATCTGTCCATAAAGTTTCTTTACTGTATGGTTAAATCCCTTAGCATCAAGTGCTTCCACTTACTAATGTTACTTTAGCAGTTTGTAAATGACATTCACAAATAGCAGTCATTTTACGGTGGTCCTGTGGCACAACTAGCTCCAGTGATGCTACCTCTTCTGCTTTCTTGCAATTAAAAGAAATATTTTAATCCAAATGGTACATCTGTCAGGGAACTGTCAAAAAGAAAAGGCTAATAGGAATATTCTTTCATATGCTCTGAAAGAATCTTATCACATGCATGGATTTAGAAAATATACACTGTCAGTTGATGCAAGAAGAATTAGCAGTCACGCAAGAGTTCTCGTTGATTTAGACAGTGATCAAGAGAAGACTCTGTACCACTACTGTTTTCCTTTTTTATTTCCAGCCACAGAGAGCCTCTGTTCTCAGACGAGGTCTGTGTGTCAATTCATAAAAAGGGCAGCCATCTCTGGTGTCACTGGCTAATGTTCAGTTTTAATAAACATTTAATTGATCCAAGCCTTTACTGTTGTTAAAATACACCATAGTATAATCACATTGGATACCTGCTATTTGATACTTGAACATTTTAGTTATATGAGGAATATAGCAATAAACGTAGAGAAATTAAATTTAGTGCTTAGAGTAAAATTGTAACATAGCTGATTTCTGCTGCATAAATACAAGTTCTGTTGACTTCAATGTTTTTTTTCTAAAGGAAAAATGGGCTTCTTAGCTCATTCTTTAACTTGTCTGGTCAAAACTACCACACCCTAACTGAAGCACAAAGTAGGTTAACTGAAATTTTAAGCCTCTTCCTAATGCAATTAGTAAAGGTATTCTTTGCTTCCATTTTTATAACATTAGGTATTCTTCTATGAATTCTCAAATAATTTTACACCACCTATGAAGACTCATGGGAACAGTTCATACTCTGTTTCACTGAGTCAGTGATACTCTGCACCCGTCAGGATCAAGTCCAGTGCATGGGTCAGAAGTAAGGATGATTTCTTATAGCACTGCAGGTGTGCACCAGTACCCATTCATTGGCAGGGTAAGGTAAATGTGGTTTTTTGACAGAATCTGCAAAACATTAATGGCAGTGTAATCCCATTATACTGAACAAGCAGTTCTGAGGCCTGTGTTAACGCTATTTCACATTAAAAAATAATTTAATGCATCATTTGAATTACTTATTACTTCTTTAAGTTCTTATACTTCATACATATACTTTTGAATATTTTCGAATTTTATGGCTTGCTTACACAATAATTACTTTCTAACTGTCCACTTTGCTACGTCCATTTAATTTCACAGTTTTTAAACTGAAGTTAAAGTACAGGGCTGGTTTACTGCATTTTAAAACAATCTTTACATTGCTGTGTTGATCCTACAGGCTTACATGTAGATACACCTGCTGATGAATTCTAGTAACTCCTTTACTGGCATATTTTTTCCTTGCCTTTCTACTTCTCACTCATGCAACCATATTGTATTTACAGGTATTTATACAGACCATTTTTTATGACTGTTTGTGAAAAGAAACAAATGCCAAGATCTGAAAGGTTTCTGCATCATGCAGCTCCACCAAAAGAGAATAAAACATGGTGAGTCTTCGAAAGTGGAGGTTCTATGAAAAAATACACGTGGACTGCAGAGAACTAATTCTGGCTATAGACGATGCTGCTAGACTGAAATAATCGTTCCTACCAGGGGACAGACTAAGATATTGCTAAGCTTAATTCCACATACCTACAGAAAGATTGTGCCTATGGCTTCATGGGAGAATGGTTTGTCCCTTTCATTCTGCATGGGATATGGGTTTGGGATATAGCTGCATGAATGAAACTGCCCTGAGACAGAAAACCCAAGCTTAAACTCACAAGTAAGGGCATCAGGGCATTTGCACAACAAGAGTCTTCTCAGAAATAATCTGCTTTGTGCAAGAAAGAAATCGCTCTGTCTGGGAATTGGGGTAACATTTCAATCTGTATGAGAGATGGTCAAGATCTGTTTGCCTAAGGACATCCAGATTTTTCCCAGAATATTCTGTTTATAAGTCCATGGCTTTAGAGATAAGGAAACTTGAATAATGTCTGCAACCTGGTAAAATCCCATCGCTTTAAAACAAAGTGCAAAATTTCCATTGGAGTCAATGATAACAAGATTTTAACTTCTGGATACACCAGGTAAAATGAATTTGACTGTTAAAGCATAGCCTTCATAATACATTTCATTTCAGATTTCATTGGACCTCACACAAACATGACTGATGGCATGGAATAGCTTTAATTAGCTGTCAGAAATACATTTCTAACATGTTTTCAGGAAAATGTGCTTTCAGCCAAGTGTACATTTTTGCTACATTTTTGTTGCATATGATATTTGTGCAACAGTGCTTGATTTATCAATACCTAAATAGGATTTTATTCTTTTTAAAGCTACTTCACTGAAGGAATGTTCTGAAGGTTTTAAGTAAAGAAATATATTTAGGAGGAAATCCTTGAATTACTAATGTCAATGGAAATTGTACTACTGATTTAAATAGGAGCAGAATATCACTTTTCTTGTTTTATGACTTCTTTCAAACAAATGCAGCAAGGCTATTCTACTCTACTTCCTACTCTTTTGTATTAGCATTTATATCAAAGAGCCTCTGAAAGATCATTAGGAAAAACAGCTCTGATCTCAGTAATATTTCCTGTGAGTATATGTAGTGAGATGTAGTTCAGGTGCTAAATTTGAAATATTAACTATATGTAGGGTTTCAAAAGCACTTCATGTAAGTTAAAAGTGTTTCCTTTGAAATTACTGGGATTTCTACTTTGACATAATTTGAAGCAGGGTTAGGAAGAAGGCTGAATGCTTTTGAAGATTCCAGACTATGACTAAGTTGGCATAGGATACAGCCCAATTCCCTTTGATGCCGATAAAAAAACTCTTTCATGTACTTCAGTGAAACTCAGTGGTTATGTCACAAAATTTATAGTGGCACTGAATTATATAAGTATTGCAGGATGAAGTTTAGTGATTTGTAAGATCTAAACAAAGGATAAAATGTTGATCCATTTTCAGTGCATAGCACTTTAAAAGCAATTATATAGACTTCATTGGAATTAGTTATATGGTAATATACTGGTGGATATGAGCAAGGTTATTAGAATCTGCTTCAAAGAGGGAAAAGAAAACAACATTTGTCTTGTAAAGTGTAAGGAAGTACTGACTACACCAACAAAATGACAATAACTTTCTCCCCATTAAATACATACATAGTATTACACAGAGAAATGAATGGCACAAGTATGAAATTAACTTTTGCAAAGTTCTGTTTTTACCCAGAAACAGTGGGCCAAATAAACACTTAAAATACAAAATGATTACTTTACTCTTTTTAGTGCAGCTGAGAAAAGTGGCATGTACAACTACAGCAGTTGTGGGTTATGGCTTGTAAAAATATTATGGAATGAACACAGTCATTTGACCACTTTTACTACTTGTTGTTGCGTTATGTAAGTTAGTTTCATATAGGTAAGTTTCATGTATGTAAAATTCATATAAAATTTCCATTACACATGTTAAACTTAGAAAAACATTGTCCTGTTCAAGATAATTATTTTTTTTTTCTTAACATATGAAGCCTATTTTAGCTGCTTTGGAATTAATTAACTTAGTAGGTATACCCTATTTCTTGTACCAGGGTATGAAATATAACACTGGTTCTAATGCTCAACTAATGATACTTTGTAAGTGAAAAACTACTGGTTTAACTGACCTTCAGTTATCCGTCAGATAACTTTCCATCCTTTTCTGCAATTTTCTCACCTTCTATGGTATGTAGACCGATACCTGCTCTGAGCTGAGTTGAAGATTAGCCAATAGATGCCTTAAAAAGCAAACAATCGTATATTTTATTCTTACCACCTTCTGTATACAGTCATTCAAAAGATTCTGGTGAAATTCAGAGGGATTATGCTTACATGGTAAACAGGGAATTGAGCCACAGATAAATAAAGTTAACCGATTTTTTTTGTCAGCTGATTTGCCCAGGAGGAGAGTCAGGCTGTCTGCTACATTGCTTCCTGCCCAAGACCGTACGAATGCAGAACATAAGTTTCTAAATGTAAGATGGAGCATCACCTGGACTTCTGGGTGCATACTTTTTCTCAGCCTCAATATTTTCGAAGCCCACTTTACCCTTTTTGCCCATTAGCTACCCATGTTAGCTTTTTAGTAATTAAGAGTCAACCTAGGCTTTGTCCAAATTTCTGGAGAGGTCCAGTCAGCGCATCTGCTCAGAGCACACTTATTTACACAAAGGACGCCACACAAATATAAATGTAGCTAAATGGCCATTGCCATTGTGGAGGAACTTCTGGAGAACACAAAGTTAGTAGTTTCCCTACTTTATTCTGTGCAATAGCTGACTTTCTAACAGACTTACCGAGAATGTAAACGCCCTGTATTCAGCATTATCTTGACCTGAGTGGATTTAAATCAGCTACTCCCTAAACACTGTCCTTATAACCCATGGCTAAGGATTATGACTGTCAAATTATACACACAACTATTAGCAGCCAAATATTTTACCATCTCCTCCCAGATCTTGTTGCCAATCCTATGTCGATTGTTTGCTAAATAAATGTTTCATACACAAATAAAGTCTTGTATGAAAAAGAACTAATGAAAAAGAATATTGTGTTCACTGGTTGATAATACTGCCCTCCTGGTGGCTAATGAGTCCCATACCTTTGGTCAACAGGATAATGATAATAAAGGTATTAAATAGCATTTTTCTTTTAATTTTGTACTTCTTATACCATGAAGTTCATACATCTCCCAGGTACCTAGTGCACTAGCAGAGCCAGAATAGTTACAGAAAACACACTAGTTGGTGGGGTGAGTCTAATAGAGGGTATGGATTACCTCATAATGTCTGTAGAAGAAATCTTGCCCTGGTTTTTGCTACTGTTTAGCAAAACAGGCAGTCAGATGCTTTTATACACAGTTTAGAAACAAATCCACTGGAATCTTAAATGAATCACATGCCTTATATCTTTGTTATACAGAAGTGAAGGTGAGCAGCCCAGTTCCCTGGTAAAGACACATATGCTGTGCAGGTCAAACAGTTTTGGACAGTGAGAGGCAGTCACTTCACCTCTTCCAAAGTGCAGTCTTGGAGTCTCATGCGTTTTAACCACACCAGCTCAAGGGTCTAGCTGAGGTTGGCTGATCATTCAGATCCCATGTAAATAATCTCTTGGAAGAGAAATTCCTTATCAATCAAAGCAGAATTCAATGGATTTTGTCTTTGATGAGACTATTTGCATGATCTAGTTTATTAATGTAGTACATGTTAATTCAATTCTTAAATACTTGTAACAACTTAATGTTTTAAAGCATTTTCTACCACTTAAAATTGCACAACATACATGTTTCTACTCCCTTCTTTGTTCTTATAAAACTGAAAATACATGTGGAGGGAAGAAATTGTAGGCATGAAGGCAAATGCAGGCTCCTATTGGCAATAGTTATCTTGCAGAAAGATTTGTGTATGTGCTGGTTTTGAAAGATTTTAACAAAGTCAGAAATTGATAGCACCGGCTAGAGCCAGGCACGACGCAGGCAGGTGCTGAACAAGCTTCCCCAGCTCAGCCTCTGCCAATGCACGTCCCCCCGACCTGCAGCATTGCAGCTGTTCCTCTCCGTGCCAAGTTGTGTGGTGGTGGTTTGGGGATTTGGGAAAACACATTCTCTGCACAAATACATTTCAGGTCTCCAAAGGGCAGTGAATTAACGTACTGTATCACTTCCAGTGTAATGAATTTTTAAATTCCTCTTTCTAAGCACAAAAGCCTCCTGTTTTTCTGCAGGGCACAGCAATGAGTGTCCTTTTCATTCTTCCTCTAACTCACTGCTATGTTTTGATCTTTACTGTTTTGCTAGAATATACTGCTTTAAAAGACACGCATACATTTCTTATAGAAAGAATAATTTTCTTTGAACCATATTTATTATATTAACAAGGTGAGAAAAAAAATTTTAATAATTCAGGGGCAGATCTACTACCCTTTGAAGCAGTGATGAGCTCTCTGTGGTGTCAGTGATCTAAGTTAGTGTCAACAGTGGGGGTGCTGGAAAGAGATATTTGTCTTATCTGGCTGTTAAAAGGATACTCATCTCATTAGCTGGTTTGATATGTGATTTACAGCACTGCATATGAGTCCTGAACAGCTATATTTTGAAAGGGATCTCAGTTTTTTAAATCTAGGTCGCAATCTTCAGTCCTGATTCGACAGCAGCCTTGTAGAAGAGATGCAAGACTTTAGCTCGTCGCTGCAGTGATCTACAGAAGTTGTGAACTGGTTGATGGTAAAAGGGAGTTATGATTTAATGAACCACAGGAAAGTCTACCGATTCATTGCTAATTATTCATAGTCATGTTCTTGATCTTTTTTCAAGGACAGGGTCTTAATTTACTGTGTTTTATGCCAGAATTGAAGTGGGCTCTCTGTGGGTGTGTATTAGGTGGCCTGGGCTGTGCTGACATGTAGTAACCAGTTACACCAAAGACTCATTGTGTTTTCATATTTAAATACAGCATGGATCATCCCAATGATGTAGGTGATCTCCGGTTCCAAATCTGAATTTTTTTTCATTCTGGGGTAAAAGAAAGTCACGTTGCTTAACAGTACAGTTTTTGCTTACTGCAGTTTCTCATTTTCAGACTGGAACACAATGGGTAACAATGAGACTTTGAACAACTTTGTTGCCATTCAGCCTGTTCCTTAGATAAGAGTTATCAGAGAGTAATGGAAAAGGATATTTGTAAAGTTTTTATTTTTTTGAGGATCAGGTCAAGCTGGGTCAGAAAACCACAACACTCTTCTCCTTTCCCTCCCTCAAAAGAAACCCCACTGTGCACAAACAATTTTGCCCTTTCCTAGCATGAAAAAATGATTTTTTTTCTTTGATGATTAATTTTCACATATTTTGGTAAATATTCCATTTTATCGTATTAAAAATCTATTATTCCATTTTCTTCCTTTAAAAGAAAGGAAAATGCAACATGGCAAGAAACAATAAACTTAGAAAAGTGGAGGGTGAGAAGGAAAGCCAGGCTGTTTATTTATTGTGTAGAGATATTTTCCAGCTGTGGGACACAGGTCCCATTACAGCGATAGTGAGGGACACCTTGGTTATTCTCCAGAGCTCGTGGCTCTGTTAATATCTTTAGCCATTTGCTGCTTATGGTTGGGAATTCTTTTCAGAAGGGGACCTATGCTCAGTGATGTCTGATGGTGTTTGTTGAAAGCCTGAAACTGTCACTGAGGAAAGCAACAGCCCGTGTATATTTCTTTGTATATAGTAACAAAGAAAGAAACTTTAAATCTTGAAACTAGGTAATATTTTTATAATCTCAAAACATGGAATTAGAAATAATGAAAAAGAAGCAAATCCTCTGTTGCCCTGCTCCCCCAAATGGAACACGGCTTTTAGTAGGGAGAGGGAAAAAAAAAGAAAACCCCAAACAACATTATTCTTATATTCTAAAAATGTACGGTGCTGTTTTGATGAACATGGGGCATTTTCCATCAGGGAAAGGAAAGGAGCTGAGTGATACATCAAAAATCTTTGAATCGAGGTCAATCAGTTCTTAAGAACATGCTGAATGACCCCAGGAGGGATTTTCAGAAAAGGAAGAAGTTAGACCTTTCACCTTCCCAAGGAGATGTATGAACTTCAGGTTTGAAGTGTGCTGCAGAGATTAGGGTATTCCACTGCACTGGGCACATAATAAGAGGAAAATTTTACCCCAAAGAGCTTGTGAACTAAGATGTATGGCAAGCAAAGAGTGAGAGAAAAAAATAAAAGTGGCTTGATCGCTGGTATCCAACAAGCATGGATGCCCTCCCAGTCCTGTTCTGTGCTTGGTCCCCTGAATGACTGTAGCCAGATTATCCATACGCTGGCTGATAACCATGGAGCAACTGCGCTCCCTGGGATGAGTCCCTACAGTCCAGCACCTTTTCTTAGTGGTGTTGGCTTGCAGCTGGCAGGACAGAGAAGCTGAACAGCTGTTGGATTCCTCCTTGTGCAGCTGCTCATATCTGGGTATTTAAGGACTTGCTATCGTGTGACTTCAGAGGGCATGGAAGTCTTTGGAAGTGCCCCAAAGCTGGCATCCCACCCACAGCTGTGAAAAAGTTGGACAAATCTAAACAGGTACTTAAATCTGTTAGAACATTTATTTTTCCCAGTTCTGCGTCTAATTCTGCAAAGTGCTGAGTCCCTGAGCATTGCATCTGAGCACATCGAATGAACTAAATTCAGTAGGCTCATTTATAATACCACTTTGTGTCTAATGTGAGCACCACCATAGTTACAAAACCTCCAGCTAACACCACCTTAAGGAGGTTCTGTATACACAAAGAACTAAATAATATTTCAAATCATGTTAGCTTACTTAGTTTATAGGAGCAAACAGAAAAATAACATTATTTGCCTTATCTACATAAGGAGAACTAGCCCTTCAAGATACCTGTGCTGTATGAAGATCTTGCTGCAGGCAGCAGTGTTGAGTGCTTTAAATCCCCCTGCTTAAAGTAGTAGAGAATTACTTTTAACTTCCTGCAAAATATTTAATCTCATTGTAATACCTTTTGGAAAATCTAATAGCATTGCTTTCATCAACTAGTAAGTAAGCACATTTCTTTAATAGTTACACTGAATAGAATAGAATTTGATAATAGTTTCTCCTAGATGAGAGATATGCCTTAAAAGATAAAATACCTCAGAACCTCTTAGAAATCCAGAGAATTCTGAATGCTCAGCCAAATTCAGCAACAATAATGTCCATGAAAAACTTCTGAAAGCAAGTATTGACCAAAACCACAGAATAACTTCCGTGCACTTTAAAACTTTAAAGGTGTTTTTAAAACTTTGCCTGACCACCACTGAGGTCAAAATGGGTTTTGCCATTAGTTTCAGTGAAATCAGGAAGAGCCTAAAATGTTTCATTTACCAAAAATTAAATGAATGCTTGTAGTTTGCGTTATGCAGCAGATGTGGTGACAATGCTTGTCTGACAAATCTGAAACAGCTTTTTAGACAACTGAGGAAGGTTCATTGTCATTAGACTAATGTGTATTTTTTCCCCAACATGCTTACTAAGCAAATTAAACCTCTGTATGGCTGAAATGTTATTAATAGTCACACATGGAAGACTTCTGGAAGTACAGGCCTTCTTTCAGCATATTTCAATTAGAAGAAGAGTCATTTCAGAGGCTACATGGGGTACTGTCTGGTGCGGATGTTCCACATGGAGGTCTGTTACAAGAAGCAGGGACATGTGCAAATGTGTAGGCTTTAATGCTGTGAAAGAAACCAGCAGGAAAGAACATCTCTCACAACTGGACTTCATTGTCTCATCCATTCTCCTGGAAATCAATACTACTGGATGGAATAATCATGTAATTTGGGGACAACCTATGTGAACCTATTGACAATCACCTCCTATTATGACACAATTGCACATGTTAAAGAAAGCTATTTTAAAATAAGGATGTAATTTGTTGTCAAACAGGTTTCAAATTTTGTAGTTTGTTGGGTGACAGAAGATGGGTTGTATGTGGTGAGAGACCAGAACCAATGAGAAGTGCAAAACACCAAAGCATTTTGTGACATTAAAGTCAGCCTCAGAGTTAAGAAAAATTCCCAAAGAAGCAGCGTATCAGGAAGAACAATAAATACAATATAACAGAGTCACTTCCAAATAAATTTTTCTCCAGTACCCAACAAACACACACATCCCTGATGAAATAATGACAGAGAAGCAGGCAAGGAAATACAAGATGATTTAAATTAAAAATAAGCCCTGTCTTAAGACTTGTCATTAACAAATAAAATACACAGCCATTAACCAAAATGAGTACTATAAAATAGCAGTGTGTAGGGGACACAGAGTAAGAGACTAGCAACTGCGAAGCTGGTAAAATGTAGAACTTCCTAACCTGTTCAGATTAAGTTATTGCCTTCAACTACATGATTTCTGCTATGTGTTCTGAAAACCATCAGCTAAAAAAGGTCTATATTACGTAGTCTATCTCTTTCAAGACGTATGCTATATTTGGAGTAGACCAAAGCCTGTACTTTTGCAAGCTGAACTATAACATTCAGAAGCTGATGGAGCAGCTTGCAGTGACCAGCATTGCTTTGTAACATTTGTAAAGTCTTTTTTTTTTTTTTTTTTCAAAACCAGAGCTGTAAAATGTACGCTATTTTTCCAGCTTAGGACCAGCCTGACCCATGGAGCTAATGCTGCCCTGGTATGCCTACCCAAACTCTCCGAATGATAGAGAATGTTTCTTCAGTTAAAAGCTGTCTCCTACACACCCTGCATACTCCACTAATTATTCTCTCTTTGGTGCAGGACTTTGTCTTTTCCCTTTTGCCATTCTTCACCAAGTCCCTGCAAGAAAATGAGGTTTGCTGAGGCCACTAGAGCTGTGTTGCTGTACGCTATTTAGAGCGGATTGACTTGTGTTTCAGAAGCTGAACAGCCAAAGGATTTAATCTCACATTCTTGGGGTACATTTCAGAGTAAAAGTGGTGAAAACATGGCATTAAAGCAGTAAAGAAGGGGACCCAATTTAGAGGCAGGAAGCCAGATGTTAATTAATAAAACCAACATAACAGGGCTGTTTGGCTTGCTGAGAACATTCTCTCAGCTGCCTGTTTGTAGGCTGTTCCCCAGTTAATCAGTTCTGCTGCATTAAATTTCTTTAAAAGAAATTTTCTTCCCTGGTTGCTTAGAGCCCTGTTGAATCAAGCTGAAAGCTCTGTGAGCAGTGGTGAGCCAGGCCGGCGAAAGTAATTTATAGAACGTTACAACTCTACTACCACCTTCATCAGGGTTCGATTTACATCTGCAAATGTCCCTGCCTAATTTACACAGACAATTAGGCTCGTTCTGTGTGTAGCGCTCGCTCAGATGGCTCTACATCGGGAGCGCCGCGAGTTTTCACTTGTCAGGCTGACGTGGTACAACCCCGGGAGCAAGGATGCAATAGTATAGATATGACTGTGTTGCTGCTTCTGTAGCTTCTTCCACGCGTTGGACATTATATCACTTCAAGTGTAAGTGGCTGAAACACTATGCCTTAAAATGATTGAGTTGCTCTTAAATTCCCATCATTTAAATCACCCAGGAACAGGTTCCATACTGTATGTTATTCCAACCAGAATAAAACATTGTTTTCAGCTGTTCACTGAAGAGAAGTCAGGAGAATGTAAAAGTTTATTCATCAATAAGTTCTTTATTAACCAATTTAAGTGGGTTATTTCTCTATCAAATGTACTTTAAGTAATGCTGGTATTAGGCTAGTGCCTTGAGATTCATTCACTTGTTGTGCTAGAAGGAGCCAGCATTAGTATAAAAGGAGTTATCCTGCCCCACAGGTCTTAGCATATGTTTGTTTAAATGTACAGGCTACCTGAATGTGCTAAATAGTTTGTGTAGTCTTTCAGAATGTAATTAATAATAATACTTAAATAAAGTATATGCTCTATTTTCCTTCAAGCAATACTTTAAGAATGTTTTGCAAATATTTGAGTGAAATCTAACCTAGTGGAAAGTGCTCTGAAGTATTCAGAAGACCATAGGCAAGAATAATTTAATTGCCATTAGATATCGTTCATGGGTCAGCAAAGTGCAGGGCTTCAGTCACTATATGGAATTAAAAGTTTCAAATTACTCCTTTTCAAAGCTAGTAGAGAGGATGCCTCAAAGGTGGAAAATAGAGCATGTTAGACTTTCAAACAGGTGAGATGACAATAAAGTGTAAATTTGGGGCACATGAATGCCCCCAAAGCAGTGGGTTTTAAGACACATCTCTCTTATCCTCAGGATTTCATACTGGTTAAGTTAGGCAGCTCGCTGCTTGGTTCTTGGTGAACCCTAGTCGAGGTGCTGCAGTCTCCCTGTAAGTTATTTAAGGCTTCTGCACAATCACATTAATTCTGGACTATGGATTTCATAAGTTGTGCTGGGTATTTATGGCCTTTTGTAGGACCAGATCTGGGCTGTTCTCTCAGACACAGGTCCCTGGGATGACATTGTCCTTACTACGGCAACTTAGCTGATAAATTTTCTTATATTTTATTAGTGTGGTGCCTTTGCATAAATAAAGTTTTTTCAAAGATGAAAAATTACAATGATAAAGGAAGCTCTTCCTGTTTACTAAAAATGGAATAAAACACATTTTCTACATGAAGCTTTGCACAGATTCTGGGAAGTCAGAAATCTCAGTAGAAAGCTCTGTTCTGTGTCACACAGGGAGAAAAGTATGACAGCAAATCCAGTGAACTTTGATTTGGGAGAATAAAATCTTTTATTTTCCCTTTAATGACTTCAGATCCTTTGGGGGAAAAACTGTGAGGGTGGAGGAGGAGCAAAGAAGAGGTCAACACCTTTAAGCGATAAGATAACATTTGTATGGGGGCAAGAGGAGCACAAAAACCACAGTAGACAGTGGTGTTTGTTTTAAAAAGGGAACAATTGCAGAAAATGGTTTATTAAATAAAACAGAAGCTGAGCAGTATTAGAAAGCCTAATGCATGTTCCTGTGGGCACCTTCAAGGTATGGTTGCAGTGATTCTTGCAGTGGTTCTGATCCAAAGTAATAAAATCAAAGGAAATGCCCCCATTAACTCTAACAAGCTTTGGATCAAACCCCCGATGAATTGTGCTGCTCACTGGCTTATAGCTGAGCTACACTAGCTGTCAAACAACCAGAAAGTCTCTCCCCTGGGTAGCTTGGCATATAACCCTTAGGTATCCTTACAAATCAACATGGGGAATGACATGGAAAGAAAGGAAAATGGGCATTTCTGATGTCAGACGCCATCCGTCTTCAATTAAGTTAACTTCCGAAATGTTTCAAGTATCCAGGGTCCTTTTGAAAGCCCAATTGACCCAGAAGTCTCTAACAAAGCAATCCTTAAAACCAGCCACGTCGTTAGTTTGTTTTCCTGATGGGGGGTTCTTAATGCCATAAACCCCAGTGCAGAAGTTAATAATTTCATACATTATCACTTTGAATATGCAACAGAAAACTCAAGGCAGCTGTTTGAACTTCCCTTTAAAAGAGGACAGATTGCCTTTATTGTGTGCACTACTTCATGGCTTGTTTGAGGCCAGGGCAATTATGGGATGAATGACTTCCCTTTAGCTGTTGATGTGTAGGCTTGTTGTTGTGTGTGTATTGTTTTGGGCTTTTTGTTGTTGGTTTTCTTTGTTTTGTTTCGTTTTGTTTTTAATGAAACTGGAGACCATGTGATAAAGCAACAAAAAACTGACAGGTAATGATAAAAAAAGGAAATGGGCACTGCTGACTTGGCATTTTATTATCGTGTAAATGTAGAATTAAAATAACAATTACATTTCTGTGGAGTCCATTCTTACTGGTTTACCACTCCAAGGGTGGGGGTGATCTTGTGCTGTAGACACCACAGATAAGAAAGCAGAAAGCTTGTCAAATTGTGTTTTTTCTTCCCTCTTGGGATGTAGTGGTCTTTGATATGGCATGAATTGTTAGCTAATTAAAAAAAGCATTCATTTTTATTTACTTGTGCTGCCGATGGTCTCACCAGCTGATTGCTCATAACTGGGTTTGGCATTTTATTTGTGAACAGGCTAGTTAATGAAGGCTTAATCTACTTCCTTCTAAATAACTGATTTTTTTTCTGTTATTAGAAATAAGGCAATGTTCTCGTCAGAAGATCGTCCTGAAAGTAGAACTATATACACTGGGAAAAAGGAACTTCTGCAGTGTCTAACTGGCTACTTTGGCAAGACTTTTTCATAAACAGCTCTGTACACAGTTGTTAATTACTGAAGAAACAGAAGTCAGAGGACTAAACCTATAATGAAACATTGCCAACTGACAATTCTTTAAGTGGTACAATGAGAAGAAAAATGTTATTAATTCTAGGAGGATAGACAATTAGATATATAGATAGATAGGGCACTTCATTTACCTTTTGGCTCCTGATGAAGCTCTTTCAGGCAGAACTAAGATTTACACCAAGTATTCAAAAATAATAGTGCAAATAATTACTTTATGTTGTTTTATGTCTGTGCTGTACGACTGCTACAGCCAAAATATAAAGACGAGGTAGAAAATATATGCTTTGTCTTGAAACTGGGAATGCCTCATGTCAGATATTACTGAGACTACATGTTGCACAGATGTTGTTGGCACATTATCCTATTTAATATAATGTTGAAAAACCTTACCAGGAAACAAATGTTGATGTATATATCACACCTGTCTAGCAGACCGCACTGTTTAGGAAGGAATTAAAAATACTCTAACTCAGTAACTTAAGGTTTGTGACAGAAACTTGGGGCAAGATGTTTACTTATCCCCGTGTTCTTGTTTACACAATGAGCATGATACACAGAATAAAAGTAAGAAAATATGTCTCTATTAGCAAGCCACAATGTTGTTGCTGAGGGTTCAAATGATGCTGCCTTTTTGGCCTCCAAAATTTCAGGCCTGTTCATATTTGTTTAATTCCTTAAATGATACAATACTTTCTCATCACAAAGGAAAAGTCTGGTTGTTTAATTGCATTTTAGGCACGTTAAATTAATAAATTAAAAAAATTTATGTGTTTTTTTAGGCTCCAGGCTGCTTCCACGGTGCTGTGATGGCTGTTGCTGTCATCTGAATACCAGTACAAGCTACTCTGAATATATCTGCTGCAGGGATGGCCCCTCCCTTTCAAGCCTTTCCCTTAGGGTGATTTTGGACTTTTAAACGCTCATTCTTCCAACAAGCTTTTGTAGGGATATAAGACCTGTTATTAAACCTGTTGATGTAGTTCAGAAAAAATGAACAAGGCACTCTATTCCTTTACCCTTGATTAATGATGACTACAACAACACAGCTACTGCAGTATTATACTGGCTGGCGTATAGGGAGCATTTCATATATGCAAAGTGCCTTGCAAGAGGTAGAAACTGCAACAAATTATTTCTTGTAATATTCTTAGTCCCAGTTTACTGGCCTGGTTTGCAGCAAAGCGGTGAAACCATAATCCTAACACAGCTCAGTGAATCAGAAGAAGTCCTAGCTCAAGACCTTGACCAGTACTTGGCCATTGGTGATAGCAAGAAATGATCTAAATTATGCCTGCTAACAGTAAAACCCACAAAGAAAGAGATAAATATTCCTTCCAAACTTTTAATAACCCTGTTCATTCTTCAATCTTCAATGTCATTTGGATTCTGGAGAGAATGGTTTTCAAATCAGGCCCAAGTTCACATCCTTCACTTGTGGACAGTGCTGGCCCCAGTGCTGGCAGTCAGCAATGCTGAGGACACATACCATGGCTTAACTACAGTGTGAATAAACACTTTTGCTACATGTTATCAATGGCCAAGGCATAAACAAAAGAAATTAATTGTGAACCATTAAGATGTGTAACTACTCACTGCGAGTCATTTCAGTGAAAATATCGCCCTTTTCCTTAGCTTAGTTATCTTACACAGTTTCAGAGAACAAAAGTATAAAGACACATATATGGTATCTTCCCACAAGTGTACAAGTACATATAGATGGACAATAAATAATTTTCCGGCCTTTTTAAACTCAAGTCTTACTTTTCTTACTCTAAAGGTACTGCTCTCTCTCTGGACTTACTGCTAGTCAGCTAACTAAGATCCAAGCCCCTGTGCAGCCTTGTACAGGCTGCGCTGGAGACCATCATGCTGAGGTTTTGCTAATACCAGGTCTCACTGAAGATCCTATATTACATCATATGTCCCAATTCTAATATAAGTTTCCTCTACATGTTATAGTAGGAACACTGAGAAACATGATGCACCTTGCCCATCATATCTATGGGTTCTTAGGGCTACTAGACTAATTAAAGCTATTGATAAGCTTTAATTCCATTATCTCAGGTAAATACTTTATGTAGTAAATTATTAAACCATCACAGTGCTATATACCCTGTCAAACCTCTGACACGTTCAGTCATAGACCAGTGCTGCAGAGATAGCAGAGCCAGATGATGAATCAAGATTGAGGGCTGAAGAGATGTTTGTACTCTTAGGACTGTATTTCTAGGAGATGGAGGCTGTGTAGAACATAAAAAAGGAAACTGAAATAAAAGACTCTTGTGGGTGGTGAGCTGGTAGTATGAAAAAAGACTAAAAGAACTCAGCTATAAAGATGAAGTATTATTCTTTACAACACATTATGGAGCTAAAGGACGAAAATATGTCTTAAGAAAAAGGCCAGTCTTGGCACAAGAAGGGTGTGAGGAGTTGAAGAGGAATAGGGGTTAACTGGAAAAATTGCATTAGAGAAGTTACGTTCCAGATCTGCTTTATGGTAGAACTGCTGTTGAAAGAAGAAACATTATCTAATGTCGAGGGGCATGGAAAGCTCATAAATAGAATTATGTGGTGCAATATTTTTCCAAGGTATTCAGACACCAAGGCATAGAGGCCTAATGCCATTTGAGAAACCCTTGAATACCTGAGATGCTTGGACGTAACTGGCATGCATGACCTGATATTTGCTGGACAACTGCACCCTTCTGGAGTAATAGCTATAGGTGAGGCTGGATACCTCATGTGGCAGTAACACCTATGTTTAAACTACTGAATTTAGCCCTCCATGTGATATGTTCCTATGGATAATGCAGCAGAATTTCTGATACAGCACATTCTGTAGAAATCTCTATACTCATTTTAAACATCTCAGATTAGTCTGACAAAATTATTAGGTTAAGCCTCAACTTGCTACTCCTGTGTACAGAAGCAATATTAATTCAAAAGCGCAAATACATTTTCAGTTCTTTGGCAATTACATAGAAAAAGCAAACTAAAATATGTTGGAAATATTAGAATTATGTATTTTCATAAATTTTTGGGAACTGAAGCAATGAACTGAAATGTTTGGGAGCACATAGCACAACTTCCACTTCGGTTTTGAGTTTTCTTGAATTATTAAATTCAACCAAAATAAATTATGTCAATTACATTAAATAAAAGGAAATGCATTACATTCTGAACATGCAGAGAAAGAATATTTAGATCTATACATGAACATATTTTTTATTCTATAGAATTTACTTTTTGACTGAACATATTTGCTGAGATTGACAAGATTTCATGAAGGGTTTTGTTTCATTGCCTAGATTTTCAGAATAGTTTGGTTAAAACTGTCATGCTTCTGATCTCTATTGCTGATATTTCCTAGCTGACCATGAAACTTAACCTCTTAAGTTTGGTTTTATTTATTTATTCTATCTGTCTGTCTTTGCCTACTATGAAGAATATATAATCAAGATATATATAACCAACAATATCTGGAGTTAGTATTTCAAGAAAATATTTTATTTTCCCATGCTGGAGCAAAATGAGTGCAATCTTGTTAGTATGAGAATACATATGCTGCATTATTTTGAAGTTCTGCCTTTAATGCAAAGATAGTAATTAAAAAATGCTCATTAAAATCTGTAAAGAAATCTTGGACAGAGCTTAAAAAGCCTTTTGAGGTTTATTTGCATAATTCATTTTTAGAACTTTAATTAACAAGGATCTGTAATTGTTCTTGTTCCCACTTGTGTTGCAATTTCCCATGCAAATACGAATTAGGAAATGCTATTTTTACTGTACCAGAAGGACTATGTATGTGAATAGCACTTAAAACCAATTGTCATATTGCAAAATGTTATATTCTGGACATTTCTGATACTATGATTTTTTTTAAACTCTTCAGGGCTAAAATATGATTTTCCTGTTTGAAAAACCAGTGATGAATACAAAATGAGCCTTACTTAAATCAGGAGGAAATTTTTGACTGGTGATGAAAGGGACCAAGAACTCACCCTTGGACACCTGCAAACACAGAAACTGCTAATGCTGGTTGCTCAGAGATTAATACAAAACAGGTGAATATACCAGGGCGTAACAATGATCTTCGCTATTGGTGCAGAAAATAACCCAGTCCTCTGGGCAATGCCTTCAAGTAAACACATAAAAATTATATTTTGTCCTCTTTTTACAACTTATACAGAAAAGTCAACAATATAAAAATTCTTAGGGAGTTGGTCCCTCACTTCTTTTTTTTTTAACTCCCCAGTAGACTTGTAGGTCTGAACTTTCAGCTGTTGTAAATTGATGCAACATATTTGAAAAACAGCCTGCTGTTCTTAATTCAAAATGGAGAATGAGAGAGTAAAACCTAAACAGCTGGAGTAGATAGCAATTTGAATCTTCCTTTGTTCGTTATTTTTGTTGCTGTTTACCTATATTTTACTCCAACTCTTGGCAACTGCCTCAAATCCATCTTGCCTTGTAAAACATTCTGTGTTTCTTTGATCTTATGCTTTCACTTTGACTTTTTACTCTCTTCTCTGTGTACTTTTTTTCTTCTGCTCTTTCTCTGATTCTGCCATAAATGAACTCTTTAGAAATTACCAGAAAACATCTTTCGTAAGTGGGTGGCTCTTCAAAGAAGCGGTATCTATGGGACACATCTTACATATAAATGTAAGGTTAAGTGAGCTACTTCATCTGTTGAGCTACAGAACTACAGAAATACAGTTAGTTCATTTATATTATTAAAAGTAATTGTTAGTGACATCTTGAAATAAGAGAAAGCTGAAGGAGGTCGAAATGATAGTTCTATCTTTTGCATGGAAGATGGATATTTGTTACTGTAGCCTCAGTTCTCAAGAAATGAGGTAACAACTGTCCCTTAAAGAAAATTTAATCTTTAATTAAAATTAAATCTTTAAAACTCTCTGTAACAAAGGCAAAAATTTGGCCATTGCAAAGTCCAGATACATATTTTTAAATTTACTGGTTTTAATTTATGCTATCCTTTTCTTTCCATTGTCTGCTACTTTTCTTTATCTGCATTTAATACCCTCTTCGTCTTGCCCAGAGTGACACTTTGTTGTCTCCCACTTTACTATTCCTTACATAAACCCCAAGGAATTATTAGTCTTGTACAATGAATACTAAACCAGCACCGTACACCAGAGGCTCTATTTTTTGCTTGAATACAACAGTAACACCAAATAATAACATGAGCTGAATAATGCCAACCTTTATAAAGTTGTCTTCATTCATTCACTGAACTAAGTGAATTAATTATATTCACTATTTGACCTACACAGGAATATGTTCATAGGAACCACCTTTTAAAAAGAAAATTGAAACTGGAAGAGGAGTAAACCCAATAGAGCTGTCCTGATAACATCTACACAGCATGATCCCACAAGTTTTCTGCCCAAGACCTTCCTCAAGATGTTTACAGGAGTTTGAGAAGATATATCTGACAATCTGTTACCCTTTTTAACAACAAATCATCTTTGATAGAGAATATGCAAAATGTTTTGTTAAAAATTTCTGTCGTATTCTGTAAAGTTACACCAGGCAACCCCAATTTCAATACTCTGTGATGAATAAAACCAGCGTTTACATGTAGCTAAATCAGAACATTGTTTTTCTGGTGGCTCTTAACCTAACAAATGATATAAAACAGACTTACAATTTTCATGTAAATCTAGCAGAGATAGAAATACTGGTTTGACAGCTATTAAGAACAAAAAGTTTGATTTATCCGTGGTTTGAAGGAATATGAAAAGGTCAAGATTAAAATTCCCCTTCCCTGCCCAAGATCAGCTTAATGATACACAATACACTGTAAGACTTAGCTTCTTTGTGATGAATGAACTATCAGAATACAGTAAAATGGGGAATTTTGTATTGCACAATGATTAGTTCATGAAATAATCAAATAAATATGCAAATGGGGTCTCTTTCTATATTAGATGCCATAAATACACTTCAGGTATATGCAGTGCTCCTAATCACTGCGTGTAGCTCTATGTTTAGTTAGCAAGGGCAGTAGGGGTTTTAGATTAAATAATATACCTTTAAATGAGACTAAACTATAATTATTAAAAATACTAACACTATTTCCTTTGTGCAATTATGAAAATCTGTTTCTACTAATATGAAGGCGTGATGCACTTAATACAATCCCTTTCTCTCATGATAAACATATGGCGTGTAAGAACCATTTTAACAATAAGGACTACAAGTGACACTTTATAACATTACATGTATGTCATCCTTTGCTCTGTATGTCCTAAATGTTTTCCATTCAAACCGAGCAATATGTTATTGAAAGCAAAAGGCTTTATGTTCAGAGCTAATTAGTTTTAATTTCTAGTTTGTCTTCAAGTATTTGTACTTCATAAATACAACCAAAATGCGGAGGTAAATGATCTCTTTTTCACTCTTCTGACTTATAAGGTCAGATAAGGAAAGAATATAATATAGGATGCTTGTTAATAGACTCCACTTTTTTTTTTTTAATTATTTTATCTGGATATTTGCAAACTGGAACAAAAAATTACCAGCTTAGGCTCCTAGGCTGCCTTGAGGATCTTCTAAAAATACCACAAGAAATGAGTACACCCAGCTGTTTTCCGAAAATTGTTTATTACTTGTTATTAATACTTACAATAAATCTAATATAATAAACAGTAAATATAATAGAAACAAAAAATATTTGCAGCAATTCACTACTCAAGTTATTACTACACCTACAGGCAAAGGAGGAATTTCAGTACACCTCAGTAGCTGACAGACAGATCATGGAAAAAGTTCAAAAAGAGATGTGAATGAAGCCCATATTTCTCAAGCATTTGTGAACCACCCGTTTTCCTCAAGCCAGGAAACCTGATAAATAACCTAATAAAGAAATTAAAGCCTGAGCAACCTGGTCTGACCCTGTAGCTGACCCTGCTTTGAGCAGGAGGTTGGACTAAACACCTCCTAAGGTCCCTGCCGACCTGAATTATCTTATAGCCTATGATCTGGGTGTGTTTCTATGAATATGTTTTGAAGTCTTCATATGCTTCTACTATGCTCCAGTGTTGTTAAAAAGCTTGCAAAGAAGGCAAAACAACCATCTCCTAATTGTAAATAAGGATGATAAATAAGCAATGATCAACATTCTGTTACTTATTACTAAAATCATTGTCACTCCTGCAAGATTTTAGCAGACATTTTCTGAAGCAGACCAGGTGTTTTACAGCAGCTCCCATGTGTGGATCTTACAGCAGTTTCTATACAATGATAAATGTGGCTCTAACAGCTGCCTTGCAGGAACACAAAAATACCACAATGTTAACTGCTAAGTGACTTGTAAGTGTTACACAATTTTCATATCAGAAAGGGAATCCTGATTTTTTAGCTTCAATTTCTGTAATAGTAAAATGCAAAAAAAAAAAAAAAAAAAGAACAAACACAGACACCCTCCCCCATCTCAGTCTAAGAATTACTACAAAAGCATGTTGATAGTACTAACAATTACAATGATGATATAAGTTTTGTAGGTCCATCTGTTCTTAATGGCAGCAACACATGGGGAAAGAGAATTGGAGTTATTACTATAATTGTTGTCATTATTACTACTGTTATTACTCTTGTTACTATTGTTACTCTTTTTAAGATGTTAACTTGGAGAAGTGTGCCAAAATCAAAAAGCACTGGAAGAGCAAGTCATCTGCCTAACTGTGTGAACTATGTAGTACATAGTAAGACCATATTGATTACTACGGGCAGCAACCAGCATCAATCAGTTTGGCATCAACTTCTTCTAATCTTTGCCTGTTTAACACTTGGCATTTGTGCTGCTATACCAATTGCCTGAATTCTTTTTTTTGTAAATTATTGATTAGTAAGTTCATAAATGATGAGGTCAGAATGGTCCATCAAGTTCCATCTCATAACAGTACTTTGGCAATTTCTGTTTGAAGGTGACAACTCCTGGTTGAAGCTAATCTTTTAGAAAATTGCTCACCCTTAAAATTCCTAGAAAGTTTTAGACAGTGCTACAGTGTACTTTCTGTTATTCTGAATTTATTTATTTATTTGACTTCTGGTAGATATTTACATCTCAGCTAATTTTCTCGTCTTTTTTTGCAAACTGAGGGAAATAGACCCTTATAAATTGCAATCCATTACCTGAAACAGATGTCTAAACTAGGTTAGATCAATCTTTTCTTAAAAATGGACCCGGTGACTAACACAGGTACAGACATCTACCCTGCAGACATTCAGAAAACTGAAGGCTTCCGCCAGCAGGTTGTTCAGTAGCTTACCCTGGTTGTTTAGAATAATTAGCATTTATTCCTCTTGGACTTAACATTCCCAGAGCAGCTAACTGAAGGTATATGCTCACAGTATAACCCCTACTGAGTCAGCCTGCTCTTGGAAATAGGCCTCTCTCAAATCCCAGGTCTTAGCAGAGGGAATCCACTGTTCTACTTACACAGTAAATTACAGAAAGGTCATAACTCTACCTATATTGTGTAATAGCCTGCTGCTTACAACATATTCCTAGAAAATATGATGTTACAGTCTTGGTTGTCTTCAGTTTTGGGAGTTTTGAGCTCATAATTCAAGAGACTCTCCTTACCAGTTTGCTTTTAAGCATTCTGAACATGACATACTCCTGCTCCATTCTGTCTTTCCTCTTGGAGCTGGGCAATCAAGCAGCTAGTATTTGAAAAGTCATGAACTAAAAGGACAGAAAAAAGGGAATCTGGTTCTAGTTTATAATTTAAAGCTGTCTTTTGAAATGTGAATTGTGTTTTTCCAACAAAAGATCTCAAAGAGGTGTTTCCCCACCCTGTGCAAGAACTCTACTACATTGTTAAAGAAACATGATGTTATAAAAAGATGCTATAAAAAGATGACTATTATTTTCTAAGTGAGCTATTCCATGAACAGACAGATACATAAATGTGAGGTTTATTGGAGAATATAACTGACAGGCAATTCTGGCTGACATCCACAGGAGAAAGGAGGAAGAAGTGGATGATGTGTGATGTGATAGAGATAAAAGCAATGAACATGCTGGCTAAGAGTTTTGAAAGGCTTTGAAAGTGGTAATCTGGTACACTGAAAAACAGGATGTGTAAGACAAGGGGATTTGAAATGTGCCTAGTCCAGGTCTGGAAGTAGCAGAATGACTCTCAGTTAGTACTAGTATTGCAATGCAGGCACGCAGAAATGCTTGTAATAAAAAGAGAGAATAAAACGCTTCAAAATGTGGTCCTAAACATGTTTTGGCAAGACACTGTTCTTCCAGGTTCAGAAGAAAGGCTAGGGTACACTTTTGCATAGATCCATCTGGGTCTAGTCATTTATTCAGTATATGTCTTGCAACAAAGCTACTGTAGTGCAAATGATGAAAGACGGGATAAAAGAACTTATGCAGTTAAGAACATTCATAACGTCAATGACATCTCTCCTTCCTTCCCTGAAATAATATATACAAAATAGTATCATGCAGTGCCTGTGAGTTACAGCACGAATCATTCAGTTTTATAATGTACAGAGCATTCAGCTTACTGGGCAATTGGTTTCATATCGGCTTGTAGATGACATAACCAGGACTGCCAGGGTGAATACGATCTTGGTTGGCAGCTAACAGCAATGTCCCTGTAAACTAATTAAAACTTTATTACAAATACATTTTTTCCTAATGCACAGTTCATGAGGGTGTTGTATTCCAGAATGCTTCTGCTGTCACAGGTAGTTTTGAATGTTTGTGTAGGAATTAACACAGGCTTTGAGAGGGAGGAAAATGCCATTCTCATTGTCTCCATTTTCTAAATGGAAAGACTGTATTGAAACATCTCCTTTGATGGTTTTTGTGCATCTATTGTCCTACGCCTTTATAATGTAAATTATTGATTTGATGAATACATCTGCCAGAGGAGCTCAGCAATATTAGCAGAGTGATTCTCTTTTGAGCATGAGCAGACTGAAAATGAAACCTCCCAAAGGCCTTGGTACTGATGTCTGTGTCTCTTTGTAATACCAGATAACATTTTGGCATTATAAATTCCTTGGTAATCTTGAAATGACTTATTGTTCTGAGCCAATCAAGACTCTTTTGAGTAAAGCTCATGACTCTGTGATAAATAATAATCTATGATCTCTTAAGGACATAAGTCGAAAAACACTGTTTCCCATTACTGACCTTTTACAACCCATCCTTTGACTAAATTATTCCTATCAGAGCATTTCTTTCAGCTGGCAGGGGCTGTGGGGTGTGAAGGGAGTCAGTCAAGGCAACCTCTGCAGCTAATGGCAAGGGACCTTCTTGATAATCTTGCGGCCCCCAGTACCGCGCTGCTGAGCACTGCGAGTGCTGAAATACCACACTGAGGGATATGGGTAAGACACAAAGTGGTCTGATGCAACAACACCCATCTAAATAACATATCAAAAAGTAACATGTTTTGGGTAGATCTGAAGATAAACAGAACTTCTCTAGGCATTGCTTTTGCCACATGCACAGACTGAAATGGACCTCTGGTGTTGCTCAGTAACAAAGCACGATGGGAGCGTGATCAACATCTTCAAATATTTGATGCAAATTGATCTCAGGTGTCAACTGAATTAGATCTACTTGAGGAATTAGTTTGTTCCCTGGTGGGTTTCTGCTGCCTTTGTCAGGTGAATGAATCCCAGGATGTGGTCCTAAAAAAAACAGGAAGAGCTGAAAAATCCGGTTCTGAGCAAAATTACCCCTGCAGTAGCCTATAACTCTTGTAATGCTCCATAGCCTACAGTTTGAACTTCTGTGTCAAATGCAGAATTAATTTCCTCATGGGTAACTTTTATCCAAGCCTGTAACATAATAAAAATGTTACAGGAACTGACAGAGCTACCTGTTCGCCTCATTCAGGTTAGGTCAATATTATTGAAAAGCTATGCCCTGGAACTAGCATAATTTAATGTCTTCTGATCTGCTCTTTGATTTTAACAGCATCTATAACTTGACATGAATTTGCAATATGAACATAAATTATAAATTTACAGTAAAGTTATCCAGCAATTCTATAATGAAAATTATTTTATATTAACTATCAACATTCATACAATGGAACTGCATTTGCAGATTGCCTTGTGAAATGCTTTACTTATACTAATTTAAGCCATGAGCTTCCAAGTCTCCATCTTCTGCACAGCTGATCTTTTTTTTCTTTAAGGTGACCAGATTTGAGGATGAAGGGTCTGATTCTCAGAGTTAAAATAAATTAATTTGTATTATTTTAATGCTATAGATACACCAGCTCATACAAAGGTAAGTATGGGTATATCAATATGACATTGTGCTACATAACCTAGACACAGTCTAGGTTTTAGACATTGGCAGTCCCTAGGCAATTACCACTCTATTTCTGTCTATGTCTGAAAGACTTTTTTAGTGGTTTTGTGTCCTTTTTGAACTTAAAGCTTGTCAGAATTCACAGATAAGTTAATCTTCTA